>NC_140585.1:3289786-3889786 GCF_964204655.1 Triturus cristatus
GCTGGGACTATCTGACTGGGCCTGCGCCATCACCCGGTCCATGACCGCCCGGGCCCCCCGCTCATCCTCGGCCTCCGGGGCCGCCCAGCCAGAGGGGCTCGCACCTCCTCCCGCCAGCAGCGAGGAGGAGGCGGACACCGACCCTGGACCTAGTGAATCCTCCCCCGAAGAGATGGCTTCCCCGTGCGCCCTACCAGAGCTGACACAATGGCGACACGAAGGGGGCCCCACCCGGGAGCAGTTCCAACAAGAGCAGCAGTCCTGCCCCACTCTCGAAGGGGTCCGCCAACAAGCATCCGCCCAAACCAACGGGGACCAGACCGGCACCCACTGGGTCTACTGGGCCGAGGGCCTGCTATACAGTGAGCAAAAAGTGGCAGAACTCGGGGCCAGCCGAGTGTTGGTGGTCCCCCTCCGCTTCCGGGAGTTCCTGCTCAACCTAGCACATGATGTGCCCCTCGCCGGACACTTGGGGCAAGACAAAACGTACAGCCGTCTGGTGACCCACTTCTACTGGCCCCGGATGCGGAGAGACGTGGACAACCACTGCCGGTCCTGCCAGACCTGCCAAGCCAGCGGGAAGACGGGGGGTCGGGTCAAGGCCCCCCTCCAGCCCTTTCCAGCCGTCAGCACCCCGTTCGAACGGGTCGGAATCGATATCGTGGGGCCCCTGGACCCCCAGACCGCCCTGGGCCACCGCTTCATCCTGGTCCTCGTGGACCACGCCACCCGGTACCCGGAGGCGGTCCCGCTAAGAACTAAGTGGAGAAGTGTAGCTCACTGGTTAGAGGAGGCATACCCTGAAGCAGAGATCAGACCCGGGACCTGGGTTCTGTTCCCGATGCGGCAGGGTCCAGAACCCAATTGTCCACGGACTCGATAATTCTCGCTTCGGTGCCCACTCTAAGCACGAGTTCACACTATGCAGCTCTGGGCAACAAGCCTGCTTAATCTCCACAACGGCCCCCCGCGGCGGGATGCCTGGCTTTCACCTTGGGGATGCCCAGTACGGGTTATCTTACAGGGAAAAACCAGGATGGGTTCCCAATGCAAGCGCCAAGATGCCCGTAGGGTGATAGCTGCGCTCTATAAGTACCTCAATCAATCAATCAATCAATCAATCATAACGGCCCCCGTGGTAGGCCGGGCCTTAATGGGGATCTTCTCCCGAGTGGGATTTCCCCGCGAAGTGGTGAGCGACAGAGGCACGAACTTTATTTCTAGATACATGCGGTCCCTGTGGCAGCAGTGCGGGGTCACATACAAGTTCACGACCCCCTATCACCCTCAGGGGAACGGACTGTTTGAGCGGTTCAACAGAACATTGAAGGGAATGATCCAGGGCCTGGAAGATGGGATGTCCTGCTGCCGTGCCTCCTGTTTGCCTATCGGGAGGTCCCACAGAAGTCCCTGGGGTTCAGCCCGTTTGAACTATTGTATGGCCACCCGGTCCGCGGACCGCTCAGCCTGGTCAAGGAGGGCTGGGAGACGACGCCCCAAGGCGCCCCTCCGGACGTCTACCGATACCTCCTCACCCTCCGAAACCAGACCCGCAAGTTCCGAGCCATGGCCGAAGCCAACCTCGAGGCCAGCCAGGAGGACATGAAGCGGTGGTACGATCGGAACTCTTCTACCATAGAATTCGAGCCAGGTCAGAAAGTATGGGTCATGGCCCCGGTTGAACCCGGCGCCCTCCAGGACAAGTGGACCGGGCCCTTCAAGGTAGTGGAGAAGAAGAGTCCCGTCATCTACCTGGTCGACCTGGAGTCCCTCCGGAACCCCCTCCGGGTCCTACATGCTAACAGACTAAAACCCCACTTTGCCCGGACCGAACTGAGCCTGCTACTGGCGACCGACGAGGGGGGCGAGGACGACTCCGAGCCCCTGCCCGACCTCTTGCAGTCCAACGTCCATGATGGATCGATCGAAGGTGTCCAACTCGCCTCTTCCCTGACTCCGGAACAGCGCAACGACTGCCAGCAACTGCTGCGGGACTACGCAGCCCTCTTCTCCCTCACCCCGGGGGTGACCCACTGGTGCGTCCACGACGTCGACACCGGGGAGAGCCCCCCCGTGCGACACAGAGCCTACCGGGTACCCGACCGAGTGCGGGCCTGCATCCAGGCCGAAGTAACGAAGATGCTGGCCCTGGGGGTCATCGAACCCTCCGACAGCCCGTGGGCCAGCCCTGTCGTCCTGGTGCCGAAGGCCGCAGCTCCCGGCCACCCCCAGAGTTACGATTCTGCGTGGACTACCGAGCCCTGAATGCAGTGACCAAGACGGACACCCACCCTATACCCCGGGCCGACGAACTCATCGACCGCCTAGGGGCCGCTCGCTACTTGAGCACGCTGGACCTCACCGCCGGGTACTGGCAAATCCAGCTCACCCCCGGCGCCCAAGAAAGATCCGCCTTTTCGACCCCGGATGGGCATTACCACTTTCGGGTGATGCCCTTCGGAATGAAGAACGCCCCGGCCACTTTCCAAAGACTGGTGAACAAGGTTTTGGCCGGGCTTGAGGCCTTCAGCGCGGCCTACCTAGATGACATTGCCGTGTACAGCAACCACTGGGCAGAGCACCTCCTTCACATTAAAGCCGTCCTGGCCGCCCTCCAGCGGGCCGGGCTCACAATCAAGGCCAGCAAATGCCAGATCGGCCACGGATCCGTGACCTACCTGGGCCATCAAGTGGGGAGCGGGCAGGTGGCCCCTCTCCAGCCGAAAATAGATGCCATCCAGGCCTGGGAACCCCCCACTACCCAGACCGCTGTCCGGGCCTTCCTGGGTCTCACCGGATACTACCGGCGGTTTATCCGGGACTATGGGAGCATTGTTGGCCCCCTCACAGAGCTGACGTCCAAAAAGCAGCCCAAGAAGGTGCACTGGACACCCCGCTGCCAAGCAGCCTTCGACACCCTAAAGACCGCAATGTGTACTGCCCCGGTGCTGCAGGCCCCTGACTACACTAAGGAGTTCGTGGTGCAGACGGACGCCTCCGAGTATGGGATCGGGGCCGTCCTGTCCCAAGCCGATGAAAAGGGGCTCGACCGACCAGTGGCCTTCATCAGCCGACGGCTACTGCCCCGAGAGCAACGATGGAGCACCATTGAGCGGGAGGCCTTCGCTGTAGTGTGGGCCCTCAAGAAGCTCCGGCCCTACCTCTTTGGTACCCACTTCCGGGTCCAGACCGACCACCGGCCCCTGCGGTGGTTAATGCAAATGCGGGGCGAGAACCCCAAGCTGCTGCGGTGGTCCATCTCGCTACAAGGGATGGACTTTGACGTTGAACACCGGCCCGGCAATGACCACGCCAACGCCGACGGCCTGTCCCGTTTCTTCCGCCTTGACGAGGAGAATCCCCAAGGAGATGGGTGACTCTCCATGCCTTCGGCTGGGGGGGACGCCTGTTGGACCCGGCCTCATGGCGTGGTCCTTAACCCCATGGATTGTGCCCGTTCCCCGCCCCAGCCTTCACGGGCCACCCTTCTGAACTGCACCGAGGCCCTTCATCCAGAGCTGCACGAGGCCGCATACCCCTCGTGGCTCCGCCATCTTGTTGGCATCCACGTGACTCTGTGCACCAGCCAGCGCGACCCCGCGCAACCCGGCCTCGACCCCAGCGAAGCCCCGACATCGAGGCACCACGAACTGGCCAGGGGGTGCCGCAGGAACCATTCATCGCCCCCGGCGGAGGACAGTATCGATGAGACCCCCGACTGTCCTCCCCTCTCTAGGTGTGATCGCCCTGCAACTCTCTTGGGCCTGGCGCCTCTCCTGCTGGGCGTCTGGCCACCTCCACCCGGCCTCTCCGCCCCCCCCGGGTGCCTGGGTCCGGACATCAAAGGGCTCCAGACCTATATCTGGGGCGACCCCGCCACAGATCGGCAGTTGTATCCCGGAGTCGAGAGCCCTGCTGATTGAATCGCGGCTGACCCTACGGAGAAGAACTCTTGTCGGAACCATCACGAGCCCTGCTGACTGCGTCGCGGCTCCTTCTTGTGAACACTTTTGAAGCCACCTGGAACATCGGAGCCCTGCTGACGCTGTCGCGGCCCAACCTCGCTGAAACCTCCCTCGGAGCCCTGCTGACGACGTCGCGGCTCGAGCTGAGCAGAAACCATCTTGAGAGCCCTGCTGATTGGATCGCGGCTCTCCAGGAACTGTACGCCGGAGCCCTGCTGACGCCGTCGCGGCTCGACCCCTCCGAGATCCGGAGGTCCTCCAGCTTGAGGATAAGAACTGGGCCCCAGGTACCCTCGTACCGCACCTCAGCCAAAGACTGTCCCGCTACCCTTACCCTTCCAAAGAGACACTGAGACTTTTGGTGGATCCCTCGATCCCTTCGTGTAAATATTGACCTCGTAACCTTTTTATTGCTGATAAAGAATTGCTTGTCGTGAGACAATCTCCTTGAGTCCTGTGTGGTGGTGTTACTGTGCTAGTACGTGATAGGAGAAGGATCTCTCAGGAGACTTCTCGGCAGCGCTCGGCTACTTCATACAGTGTGAGGGCCCCCCCTTGGTGGTCTCGCCGACTCCTCGGGGTCCGCCTTCCAACACACCAGCACAGACACTGGGCTGCCCTCCTGCTGCAGACCGAAACTCACAGTGGAGGAAGCCCAACAAAAGGTATCCTGTCACAGGGAGGTGTCACCACCTCCCAGACAGGATTTAGTCTATTGGAGCTGGGTAGGTGCACTCTTAGAGTGCTTTGAAGTCCTGCACTGGGGGAGCCGTAGGCTCCTCTGTGCATATGCCAGCTCAAACCGGTTCAGGGGCTACCTGCCCCAGATCTGGCGCGAAACTGGACAAAGGGAAGTGGGTGTAACCACCCACTACCCTGACCCTCCTAGACGAGTGGTCATAGAGCTAGTTCCTCCCCTATCTTCACTATAAGATACCAAGCATTGCCAATGCAATTCAGATAACCCTGGACGACGCTCTACAAAGAAGAATCCTGGCCCTTCGACGTTCCACTACCTTTGGAAGACAGAAGAATCTCCCTTGGAGTCAAGGAGTGACTCCCCTGCTTGGCAGGCACCAAAAACCTTAATCAACGGTTGCAAACTTTCCCTCTCCCGCCAGAGTTCGAAGTCCCTGATGCCCCAGAAGTGGATTTCTTGACTTCTCGACGGCCCCTGTGAGTCCCCAGCGAAACTGTGGTGAGTGGACCCCACAAGTGATGAGGAACAGCAATACCCGGGGACCAGGCACTATTGTCGAGTGCAAACCCTAAACAACGTTCCACAAACTTGTGCATTGGACCATTTGTGGCCCAAGCCCCCAGCAGGTCTTGCACCAAAAATCAGCTGCCTACCTCGTCCCGAGTGACCGTGGGCTCCTGTGAAGCATTTCCTGAGGTGGCGTCTTTGTGGTCACTTGCCTGTTGACTAGTGAGTCCCCCGAAGACTTTCTCATCAACTTAAAGGGCTCTTCTGGTTGCTCCAGGCCTGCCCTCACTTACCCTTGCTTGGTGAGTCCATCAGACATTGCTGGTTTGCATCATCGACTATCTTCAGTCTGCACGAGACTTGCAGTTGCCAAGGCTTGTTGGCTCCAATCCGGTTGCCGACACCTCCATCAGCTGCAGACGTTGTGGGACACTCCGGATCCAGCTGCTGGTCATCGTCGATCTCTCCTGGACCTCGTGAGCGAAGAGTCAAAACACCATCAACAGCCTGAATCGACGCAACATCAGTGGTCATCCATCTTGCTGGCCACCGGTCACTGGCAAGTGACCTTGAACACTGTCCCCTCAATTTTCAGGTCTTCTCCATCTTCAATCCACCTTCGGATTCCAGCGGACACCTCTCCAGTCGTCACAAGCAGCAAGTCTTCATGGATCTCCATTGAAAACAGCATCTCGACCCGACACCAAAAGACACCTATGCACCCGGCTTCCCTGGGTGAGGTAACTCATGCACTCCGGTGCCCAAGTGTGTGTTGGCCCTCGAAGTACTTACCTTGTAAGTGCCTTGCTTGTTGACTTCCTCGAAGTGCCCTAAAACTTTAAAATACAAACCGCGACCTGCTCCATTGAAACCAATAGGAAACCCGCGGCTGTGTTTAGACACTGCACGCGTCTCCCGTGAGCTTGTTACTTACCTGCTAACACTGCAGTAGTGAAGGCCCAGCGATTCCCAAGGCCCTAGGCTTTGTCATTTTGCAAGTCTACTTTGTTAACCCATTTGTTTAGTATATGGTCTGGTACGCCCCTAGGGCTCCAGCCATATTTGTGCTTAATTTATTGAGAACTGTTGACATTTGAATGTGTTCCTGGCTTCTAATCTCATAAAGAGATTAGAGTGTGTCTAGCAATAAATACATATATATTTGATATATATACCTGTGTGGTGTCCTTTCATTTAGTAATTCAAGAGATTATAAGGTAAAACAAGCTGCTTTACATTCCTCAGAGACTTAGCCTGAAGGCTGCTCTCCACAGCTACCACTAGGATAGCTTTCTTTAAAAGGTTGTCTTAAACCTATGTACCATAAGAGTCGAATTGGACTGGTGCAAGGTGGCCACTATAACTAGTGACCAGCATATGCCAGGCCAACTTCTCACACTTACCCACCACTTGTTTCTCAGCTGATAATGTTGACCTCCCCAAAACTGAACTCCCCCCAGATGATCACGCCTTCCTAAGTAGACTTCCCTGCAGGCCACCGTTTATTCTCCACTGGTGCAGGGGCTGTAGAGCCAACAATCTTACCCGAAGGCACCTAAAAGTTGACCTTCATACACAAGACACGATAGTAAAGGGTATGTTTCTGACCGCCATGCCGTGTAATTCAGTGGGTGGGGCCCCCAACGCCTTGTCGCGTTGTCCCATTCCCGCTACGATGTTGGTGGACGCCTGTTCGACTGGCATCGTAATGAGGGCCATGAGCTGTAAAAATCCTTCGTGAATGCCAGACGACTGCACCTCTGAGGCAGACTGGCCTTCTCGGCATGCTGGGATTCCATAACTACGGAGTGCTGAGACAGATAATGACCTTCTCCATACAGAACAGCACTTTGTACGTTGAACTAGGGCACGCAAGAGCGGGTGCACCTTAGAAACTCATACAGGCCCCTTCTGGTGCCAATTACACAAACAAATGGGTACCAGAGCACACACAAGAATTCCATTCAATCGAGAGAGTTATTCAAATTATAAAGTCCATTAAATTCTTTGTCCTATTTTGTGAGGTTACTTTATTCTATTCGTAGTTTCCACAATGTCCGGTCTATATAAGCAGAAGCAGCCGACACGTGTTTCGTCCGTTGGAGTTTTTGAAGGCTGCAGGTAATATGCGTATATCAGTGTGGATCATCATTTTGCATAGATTTATTTTTTGTTAATTAATATTCATAAGTGTCTACCTCATATAGCAGTGATAAGGTGGAGAGAAATGATGACATGAAATTATACGTGTTGATCCAACGCACTGAGGATACTGCGCAGAAATGCGTTGTATCGTGAGCTCGCCCAACGCACTGAAAAGTGGTGCCCGAAGTTGGTGATAAAGTCTGGTGCTATCAAGAGGCAAGAAGGGAGAGGTTGGAGAGCAGAGGCTGAACAGGGAAACCCTGGAACACTGTACAGCGATGCATTTCTTTTTCACATCTTGTTTATTGATTATTTTCATCACCACTCTTTTTCAATTTCTATAGTTACAACTATACAGATTAATTGCACTAAGATAGGTTGTTGATTTGAATAAAATCATGCATTTCTTCTTAGTGCGCATTCTTCAGTGTGTCCGTGATGACCCACTAACAACACGTAATCCTGTGAATTTCACTGGACTGATTGTTACCCAGAATGCACCATCCTCATGTATACCCAGGTGGTTCGGAGGCTACAGTCCATCAGGTTGCTCTCTCTGGTTGCTTTCTTGGCACTGAGACTGCACTTTCACAAGAGGGTCTAGAGAGCAATATCTCGGGTCTTATTTTCTAGGGAATTACAAAAAAAACATCAGTTTGGCCGGCCTGCATGGCTTATCTTTGCTTAATCAAGAATGAGACACACGAGACGTTACCAATATTTACTTTTAGTGGAGACTTCCTTTGTAATATTGATTTCCTTCCTTACTTCAAATAGGAGCTCCCTCCTTAAGTGAGTTTCTCAGGCGCTTCAATCAATCAATCAGGGATTTATAGAGCACCCTATTCACCCGTGAGGGTCCCAAGGCGCAGGGGGGAGGGTGTACATGCAGCTCCGTGGTCATCCGAAGAGCTAGGTCTTGAGGCTCTTTCTGAATGCTTGCAGTGTGGGGCTTCGTCTGATGTGGAGGGGAGTTCTTTCCAGGTCTTGGCCTCAATGTAGAAGAAGGATCTGCCACCCATTCTGGCCCTGTGGATACGGGAGACCGTGGCTAGGGCTAGGTCGGTAGAGCAGAGGTTTCTCCTGATGGCTTGGAAGGAGATTCTTTCGTTGAGGTATTGGGTCCGGTGTTATGAAGGGCTTTGTAGGCGTGGGTGAGCAGTTTGAAGGTTATTCTTTTATCGATGGGGAGCCAGTGAAGGTCGTGGAGGTTATGGTTGATGTGGTCATGTCATGGGATGCTGAGAACGAGTCTGGCTGCGGTGCTCTGGGCGGTCTTGAGTTTGTGGAGGAGTGTTTTGTTGATTCCTGCATAGAACATGTTTCCTGATGAGCGCATGGGTGATGGTATTCCTGGAGTCAGGGGGGATCCATTTGAAGGTCTTGCAGAGTATGCGGAGGGTGTTGAAGCATGTGGAGGACATGGCATTGATCTGGCGGTTCGTGGTGAGTGAGGAGTCGAGTATGAAGCCCAGGTTGCGGGCGTAGTCGTAGAGGTGGGAGGGTTTCTGAGGGTGGGGTGTCACCAGGTTTTGTCCCATGGGTAGGGTGTAGACCCGAGGATGAGGACAACCATTTTCTCAGAGTTGAACTTCAGGCAGCTGCTGCTCATCCAAGTTTCAATGTCCTTCATTCCTTCATGGAAGTTGTGCCTGGTGATGTCGGGTTCCTTGGTGAGGGAGAGGATGAGCTGGGTGTCATCGGCGTATGAGACTAGGTTGAGTCCGTGTTTTCTGATGATGGTTGCGATGGGGGCCCATGTAGACGTTGAACTAGTAAAAGGCATTTTAGACTTGAATTTTCTTTTTTAATCTGTTTTCTAGAACATGTGAGTGCCGGGGCACATGTGAGTGCCGAGGGGAAAAGGAAAATGGCGGATTAACTATGCCACTTAAGAGCACTGTAGCATGCGGCACAGTTAACATTCTTTTTTAGCAGTTGTAAACATTTACTGGGGAACACGTCTACAAAGATTTTTAAAAAATCTTTATTGTCTTCATGTTTGGATTACGGACTCCACAAAATGTTTTGCATTTGGCCAGGAGTATGAGGTGGTATGAGGTGGTATATCTGGTCCAGCGCGCCGACTTCTACTGGTCAAGCCCGCCCTCGACTCTAACCAGCGATATTGCTCCACAGAAAGGCACTGCATAGAAAGGAGCTCGAAGCACCCGCGCCCTCGATTTGACAGTCTTAGAGACTGTTACGAAGGGGAATCTGGCGGTTCGAGGGGACACAAGCCGCTACCAACTTACAGCTACAGCAGTAAAAAACATCGACTTCCGGGATGGGAAACCAGTGCTAAAACTTTTATAATGCTGGAAAAGCCTCCAACATCTTACAGACTTGCAGCATGTTGAATGACACAATGGGCTCCTCAATAGTGACTACGATGGTTGACACTTTGTTGAATGCAGTCCACCCAGAACACAGAGAGGCAGCTACTACTATTGAGGCTGGCTGTCTTGGATTCTTAGCGTTGGCGTAAAATGAACCAGGATACAAGTACAGCTGAAGCTCAGCTACAAGGTAACAGAGGGGCACAAATAATTCTGCAGGTCTATATCCACTCTCTCTGTCACACCCGGTCCCTTCGCAAAAGGAATGTAATGCTGTAAATTTGACGAGGGTGCCATGAAGCAGACCTGCAGGTGGGAGCCTGCCAAAAGCAATTGAAAATGATCTATTCTGGAGATGTGACTGGTGAGGATCAGCACAATTCACTCAATCATCAAGAGTCTGAGCCCCCAGAAGAAGAAGTGGCCTCATTCAGGGACAGTCCTACTGATCAGTCAAGGGAGCTGCCTCCAGAGCAGGACTATGAGTTAACTCATCATTTCTCATCTGAGTCTACAACACCATCCATGGCTCCTGGTATCAATGGAATCCCCCATAGTTATTGCTAAACTCAGATGCTATACAAACTCTTTCCCCTTCCGGGGGAAGAAAAACAAAGTAAATCTAAAATCTCAAAGGATTTGAGAAAGCTTCCAGAGCTTTTGGAGACTCAACGTTCAGATCGTACCTTCCACACTCGATCCAAGGCAGGGATCAGCAGGAATCCAAAGCGGAAATAGGTTTCTACCAAAGGAGAAGTAAAGGCAACTATATCTAGGCTGTCAAACTCCGACGATGCGAGTGGATCTCGCCTTTTGATTCATGAGGAGGCGCCCCTTCATCTTCGGCATCAATACCTCAGAGTCAAGAGTACCTGACAGCTGAAGGCCGACTCCCGAAGTACCGGCCAGCTCGCAATCTCCTGGTCTTTCTCTCTCTGCGAATAGTGAAATTAAAACTGCGCTGTTCTCCAGAGTAATGGACAAACAAACCTTCCCTGTCTATAGTTCTCCATGCTCTATACAATCAAAGGGTTGAGGCGCAGGAGTATTACGCGCAACCAGAGCAGATATCCTTTTAATATAGCAAGCTCTGGCAGAGGTGACTGCCAAAGTGGAAACACTGTCCTGTGACGTAGTGGAATTACAGCAGCGGGTGGCAGATACGGAGGAATCTACCGCGATAACAGCCGAAACAATCAAGATGCAAGATAATAATAACAATCTTTATTTGGAGGTAATCACATCCATAAAATATACAGTAATAAAGAAAAGACAAGCCTTAAAACACATCATCAAAACAGCTGAATAACAATCTTGGTACTATGCAAAAAACGCAAAAGCCATTCATCCATCGACACATCTAGAATTTCTAGATCTAAGTGCTGTGCTTAAGAAATTCATAACCGCAAAGAGCGTATGATCATTAGGCAGCAGCTGCAGATACATCAAGGCAACCCAGGCTGGTCTAAAACTCATCGCTTTTAAAGGGGGTTTAAGATATATTCTCATAGGGTGAGTAAAATATTTACATAAGAGCACAAAATGTAAGCTATCCTGTGGAGACCTATAGTCGCAGCCACATGGACCTCTCGTCTCATCATGTAAAACAAAACCAACCGGCAAAGCTAAAAGATGATGGAGCTGGTTAAATCTAAAATGAGTTATTAAAAATCTATCAGAGGCATTTCTTCAGTTGCATATGTAAATCTCCATGCCCTAAACTGATTTTAAAAAAACATGCCCTTGCACGGCTGACTAAGTGAGCTCAGTATTTTAATGGGAGGCCGTGGTATGTTTAAAAAATAGCTCCTTCACTATGCTCAGGTCCCGAGGCTTCACTGAGTCAGGCTTTAAGAAATATTTGCACTGCCAATAGCAGAAAACGACTCTTTGATGTAACGCAGCCAAGGGATTTTTAATGCATGGTCTAATGATAAACAATCTAAAACAATCAAACGGTTGACAGCCACCTCATTGTTAGACCAGATTTTCACCTAGAAGGTCAGGGGTTTTACTACCACCATAATTTAATCCTAGTTCCTCATGTACAGAAAACCATGGGGTACCCTGAGGGACCTTCAGAATACTTTTCAGGAACTTGTTTTCTGCGACCTGAAGTTTATTGGTCGCAATATAACCCCAAACCTCGCTTCCGTACAGAACCTTGGTTATACAGAAGGACTGATAAAGCTTTATAATCACGCCCGGTGTCCAGGTACCTAATCTGTGGGCATAACTAGCAATGGCTTCCATGGATTTCGCTTCTAAACTCGCAGAACAACTTGCTGTTTTCAATACACAGGTATATGAGCTGGGCGAGAGGTCTGGACATATCTTGGCAAAAAAAATCGGCAAAAAGAAATTTTTAATACTATAAATAAAATAAAATAAAATACAGGACGAATCTGGTCAGGTGTACGAGCAGCCTGATAACATTTTGGAGGTTTTTATTTTATTTATTAATTTGTATATGGAGGAGGTGATCGCGTATTCACCGGACTCGATTTCAAACTTTACTGTCAATAATGACATTCTCAGGTTATCACCTATGCAGACAGCTTTACTAGACAAAGATATAACATAGGATGAGATGGAAGCAGCCATTCTTTCTCTACCTGCAGGTAAGGCCATGGGACCAGACAGAATTCCTCTCGAATTCTATAAAATCTTTCGGCATGTGCTAAAGCAGGTGTTAATTCTTACATGTTTGGAAGCACAGGAAGGGATAACACCCCCCTCTTGGAGTGAATCAATTATCATGGCTTTTCTCAAAAAGGAGAAGCCACCTTTACAACCGGCTTCTTACAGACCTATATCTCTTCTAAATGCCGATATCAAAATTTACTCTAAAATACTAGCCATCCGCCTTTCTGGGGTTATCTCTACAATAGTTTCGCATTTGCAGCATGGGTTCATTCCTAACAGAGATACCACTGACCATGTCAGACGAGTGATTGCTTTGATGGACTGGCCCATGGCTCAAACGTAGATTTGGGAGTCACCCTGTTGGATGCCGAAAAGGCATTTGACAGGGTGGCGTGGCCATATCTCTGGGATCTTCTTACCCGAAAAGGCTTTGGCCCTAAAATGGTTACAGCTTTAAAAGCACTCTATTTTGCCCCTTTTTCTTGCATTAGTATTGGTGGGAAGAAATCTCTTCCCTTTAGTATACATCGTGGGACTCGGCAGGGTTGCCCCGCTTCACCTCTTCTTTTTGCCTTATATATTGATATTTTTTTAAACAGACTTAATAATACAGAGGACATAAAACCAGTTCAAGTGGCTGCTACAATATATAGAGCTCTCGCTTACGCAGATGACATAATTGTATTGACAACAGATATTAAGGGGGCAATACCAATAATACAAGACCTTGCATCCCAATTTGGTAACTTCTCTGGTTATAGGTTAAATATACAAAAAACACAAATTTTGTTTGTTGGTCCGAATCCCCCAGAACAATTAAACATAGTCTCAGTAGCCACTTATTTGGGTATAAAAATTACATCACCAGTTGCTGTTATTCCAGAACTACACCTGTACTTAAAAAAGCGAAGTCATCTTTAGAACGCATTGATAATTTCCACCTATCTTTATTAGTGTTCTAAAAATGATGATTTTACCCAAATTCTTATATATGTTTAGAGCAATCCCATTAGCGTTCCCCCTGACTTTTTTTCAACAGTTGGAAAGAATGTCTGCAAGATTTCTCTGGGGGTATAGAGGTCACCGCAGGTCATATAAATATAAAAAAATGATCCTTCCTAAATTAAGAGGAGGCTGGGGAATCCCTCATTTTCTTTTTTACTATCTGGCTGCAGTGTTACAGTTTATTTCACCATTGATAATTGGGCCTAGAATACGCATTCCAGTTAGCCACGCACCATCTATCTATGAATTTGCAATGGGTACAGAATGTCACGGAAGCTTCTTGAGAATTATAGAGCCTAGTTATTTCAAAAAAACTAAGTTTAAGTTTTTGAGTGCTGCGTTCGGCGCTTGGCGGCTAATTAAAAGGCAGATGGGTATTGACAAAATCTTGGTGTATACCCCATTCAAATCATCCAATATCTTTCCAGTCACTTTTCAGGATACAGTAATGACTCGGTGGCGTAACTTAGGTATTAATTGTATAGGTGATCTTTGGCAGGATGGCCAGTTAATCCCCTTCTCAATGTTAGAGAGTAAATACAATTTAACCCGCAATGATTATTTTAAATATGTGCAGATACATAGCTTTTTTTAACACTCTTCGTCCGCAAGATCGATCTCGGCTGACGAGGATTCCTCTCATAGATAGTCTTTTCATAAAAAAAAAGATCGGCACATATTATAATTTACTTTTGGCTTCACTTCCCGATGATATTTTGCTATGTCAAAATAAATGGAATGAAAAATTGGGGATAACTAATACTAAAATTCAAGAATCAATAGTTTTGGCCAACACTATACTAATAACAGGGAGAGCACGTACACAGCATTATATGGCTTTATTTGATTTATACTACTCACCCGCTAAAATTAGTAAATGGAGTACTACTGAAGGTACATCATGTAACAGATGTGGACTCTATGCAGCAGATGCTCTTCACATGTTTTTCGCATGCCCTCGTTTGTCCTCTGTATTGTCTGAAATCCAAACTTTTCTAAAAATACTGATGGGTCAGACAATTACTTTGTCAGGAGAATTAGTATTAATAGGTGTATCATCACTTGATTTTTCTGAAGGTCAGACAAATTTTCTTTTTATTTCTATGTCTACTTGGAGGGCATGCATTACTCAAGCCTGGCTGAGCCCAGACTCTCCCTCTTTCCCCTCTTGGAGAGCATGCTTACTAGCCAAGTATAATTTGGAAAGGGCTATATATAGGGTTAAAGGCAGGAAAAGGAGAAGGATGGGTGGACAACTTTGAAGCCCTTTAGAGAATTGGATTAATGAGATTATGAATTAAGATGTTTTCTTTTTATGTATCTGGACGTCCTTTATTTCTTGTAACAATTAAGTATATTATGTGTACTGTATCTTTGTTTTAGTTTTTTATAATTGCTGTACCTTGCTTGCATTAAATGAAAAATAAAAAATATGGAAAAAAAAAAGGATTCGTTCATATCACCTAACTTCCCCTCTAACAATTGTTTCCAGTTCAATTTCTTATCAAATAAGATTCCCAAGTAATGGAAAGCTGGGACCTTGGCTAGAGTATGGGCACCTGCTTTGAATGTCTTAGAATGGGTCCCTCAAGGGCCAACTTGCAAAATGTACGACTTTGTGAAGTTGGCTGACAAATTCAACCCGTTCACAAAGACAACAAATCTGTCGATCAGGGCCTGTAGATGCAAGATGGTCAGCTTACTCTCCTAAAGGAGAAAGTGGAGGATTTAGAAAATCAGCAATGCAGGAAAAATTTTAGACTCTTTGGGATACCTGAAGGGGAAGAGCAATCTGACCCGTGAGCATTAATTGTGCAACTCTTTCTGAAGGAATTTCCAGATTTAGCAGACTGGGATTGGGACTTCCAGATCCAGCGGGCCCACAGACTCCCAATCTTCCTAAATCTTGAAGCCAGGGCATAGCGGCAGCATCCCAGTCCAATGCTTATTTTTATTGGTAATTTTTTGTTGCAACAGGTTATTTTTTCTGTAGCCTGCCCTGCGGCCCCCATTTCATTCGAGTCCTTCACTATTTTTGTAAATCAGACTTTTGCAAAGGCACGATGGATGGACGCTGAAAGATGCGCCAGCTGAATGATCCTTTGACGGCGGTAGGGGCGCAGGTTTAAAGGTCATTAGAGGGCTGCTCTCAAAATTTTAATACTGACATTGATGCTCAGCAGGCTCTTACCCAATGGCAACATTAGGCAACGGGAAACAACCTTTACAACGCAGTCATTACATTGCACTACCTTTACATAGCAGTCATTACATCGCATCATCCTTTACATCGCATGTCATTACAACGCAGCCATTACATCGCATGTCACTACAACACATGTCATTACAATGCATGTCACTATAATGCAGGCATTACATCGCAAGTCATTACAATGCATACCATTACAACGCATACTACCCTTACACTATCAAACACTTACCCAAGTGTTGCACTCACTGGAGTTAGAATAGTACTTTTTACCCCTGCACTATCCAACACTTACCCTAATGTTGCACTCACTGGAGTTAGAATAGTAATTATCACCCCTATACTATGCAACACTTACCTTAAATGCGATGTAATGGTATGCATTGTAATGGTATGCGTTGTAAAAGTATAATGCGATGTAATGGAATGCGTTGTAAAGGTAGTTTCTGAAAATGCTATGTAATGGCATGCAATGTAAAAGAATGCGTTGTAAAGGATGTTGCGATGCAAAAAATGCGTTGTAAAGGCATGCATTGTATATGTATGCGTTGTAACGTCATACATTCTTAGGCAACTAATTAGCTGGTCAGTGGGGGTTTTTCAACCTAGTATTGTTTTGTTTTTTAAATAGAAAAATAGGTTAAGCATTGAATGTAGACATTTGATCTAGATAAATGTATGCAATATTGCATATTTTCTCTTTTGCACCTTTTCTTCATTTTTTTGTTTCTTAACCCTTTCAATTGCTTTCTTTGTTAGTTTTATTGTTGAGGGGATGTGGCTTCTGCAGCAGGGGGCCTACGGTCTTGTGCTCTCTGTCTGCTGTCATTATATCGACAGCTCAGAGGTGGATGATTCCTTTTTCAGGACACAGCGGGGGATGTCTAGTGGTCGAGATGGGGTTCTGTTCTACACAGAAGGCAAATCTTTCAGCTTATTCTACTTACTCTCACGGTGGTTTATGCATCAGAAGGGAGAAGGGTGAAAGGTGGGGAGGGAGCTGCTCAAAGAGGACCGGGGGTGATAAAAAGCCGAGGGAAATGATTGCGGGTAATAATGTAATGGGTAATAGATTTGGAATTATGAGGCCAAGTTGGTTTGAAGGAATATTGTTTAGATTTTCAGATTTAAAGGAGAGGGAATGGCATGAGCATACAGGTCCTGGAGGTATTATTATTACTTCATAATGGGAGTAATTAGATGTATGTGGTGGAATGTTTCTGGCTTAACCCCTTCGCTGCTAGCCCTATTCCCCCCCTGTGCTAAGCTTTTTTTGGCTATTTGGGGTAGTTTGCGCTTAGGCCCCTGTAACTTTTTGACCACATAAGGTATCCATGCCAAATTTGCGTCCTTTTCTTCCGATATCATGGGGATTTTAAAGGTACCCAGAGTTTGTTGATTCCCCTGGAGGGTACCCAGAAATTAGCCAAAATACAGCTAAATTTTGTTTTTTTGTGGAAAAATGGGGAAAAAGTGCTGGAAATAAAAGCGTCTGGGTTGTTTCCTGCAAATGGTATCAACAAAGGGACTGTGGTGCTGAAATCACCATTTTCCCAGCTTGCAGGGCCAAGCTGACCTTTGCCAGAAACCCAACATTTTTTACACAGTTTTGGCATTTTTCTGGGACATAGCCTATTTTTGCTATTTTTGTGCTTTCAACCTCCTTCCAGTTAATGGTAACAATGGGTATGAAAACAATGATGGATCCTGGAAAGCTATACATTTCTAAAAAAGTAAACAAAATCTTGAATACAGTAAGGGGTCATTTTTGTAGATCCTTCAAGGTTTTCATATAGAAACTAACAGTTGAAAATAGAAAAAATAGAAAATAAGTTAAAAAAACAACCATTTGTGTCAACGTTTTCACCTGTAACTTCTACTAAGTATGACAGATGTTTGAAAGCAATATACCGTTACATCAGCTGGATCCTTCTGGTTGTGGGGATATATAGGACTTGTAGGTTCACCAAGAACCCAAGGAACCCACAGTCAAAAACTGAGCAGCGTCTTGCAATGTTTTTTTGTTGTATACCGAGTATATAGCAATTCATTTGGAAAAATGTAAACAGGGAAAAATCGGTATGAAAGTCACCTATGTATTTCTGAAATGGGACCAAAATATAGAGTTTAGAAACAGTAGCTATTTGCACATCTCCAAAATTGTGGGTACCCATGCCAGCATGTG
Source organism: Triturus cristatus (assembly GCF_964204655.1). Lineage (NCBI taxonomy): Eukaryota > Metazoa > Chordata > Amphibia > Caudata > Salamandridae > Triturus > Triturus cristatus. The sequence goes on from NC_140585.1 coordinate 3,307,488, forward strand.
AATTATTGGTCATTTTTCAAATGACTTCTTTTTTACACATTGTTTTACATTTGGAAGGCATAAATGCATTGAAAATCAATAGGTAATAACAGTTGCTCTGCAATTTTGTGTTCCCCTAAGTCTCCCGATAAAAATGATACCTCACTTGTGTGGGTAGGTGTAGTGGCCGCGACAGGAAAAGGCCCAGAATGCAACGTGGACACACCACACTTTCACAGTGATAACAGACCCTTTTTTTGCATAGTGCCTAACTGTTGATTTTGTACCCTAGCTCTGTCGGCACCTAGGGAAACCTAGCAAACCTATGCATTTTATTTAAACTAGACACCCAGGGGAATCCAGGATGGGGTGACTTGTCTGGCTCTCACCAGGTTCTGTTACCCAGCATCCATTGCAAACATCACAATTTGTCCCAAAAAATTTAAAAACATTTTCCTCACATTTCAGTGGTGGAAAGTTCTGGAATCTGTGTGGATCCACAAAATTCCACCCACCCCGCATTCCCCAAAGTCTTCCGAGAAAAATGATACCTCACTTGTGTGGGTAGGCCTAGTGCCAGCGACCGTAAACAGCCCAAAATGCAATGTGGACACACCACATTTTCACAGTGAAAACTGACCCTTTTTTTGTAAAGTACCTAGATGTAGATTTTGAACCCTCGCTCTGCCGGAAGCAGGGGAAATCTAGCAAACCTATACATTTTTTAAAAGTAGACACCCAGGGCAATCCAGGATGGGGTGAGCTGTCTGGCTGTCACCAGGTTCTTTTACCCAGAATCCCTTGCAAACCTCAAAATCTGTAAAGAAATCAAATTTTCCTCACGTTTCTGTGGTAGAAAGTACTGGAATCTGCGCATATCCACAAAATTCCACCAACCTCGCATTCCCCAAAGTCTTCCAAGAAAAATGGTACCTCACTTGTGTGGGTAGGCCTAGTGCCCGTAACAGGCAAGGGCCCAAAACGTATTGAGGAGACATCAAAGTTACCTATTACAAAACAACCTAATTTTGCAAGGGGGTCAACTGGGTGTTTGGCCCCGGGTTTGGCGGCCATCTTGGGAAACCTACCAAACCCACACAGTTCTAAAAACTAGACACCCGGGGGAGTCCAGCGAGGTATGGCTTGTGTGGACCCCTCAAAGAATCCCCTGCGAACCTCAAATTTAGCTGAAAAAATATCAAAATATTCTCAAATTTCTGTGTGGGAAACTTCAGGAATCTACATTGATCCACAAATTTCCTACCATCCAGCATTCCCTCAGGTCACCCGATAAAAATGGTACCTCACTTGCGTGGGTGGGTCAAGTACCTGCAACAGGCAAGGGCCCAAAACATATTGAGGAGACATCAAAATTACTTATCACAAAACAACCTGATTTTGCAAGGGGGGTCACCTGGGTTTTTGGCCCCGGGCTTGGCGGCCATCTTGGGAACCTACCAAACTCCCACATTTCTGAAAACTAGGTCCCGGGGAGTCCAGCGAGGTATGGCTTGCGTGGATCCCCCATAATTTTCCTACCCAAAATCTCCTTCAAACCTCAAATTTAGCTGAAAAAAAAATCTCACATTTCTGTGTGGGACACTTCAGGAATCTACATGGATCCACATATTTTCCTACCACCCAGCGTTCCCTCAGTCCTTCCAATAAAAATGGTACCTCACTCGCGTAGGTGGGTCAAGTACCTGCGACAGGCAAGGGCCCAAAACGTATAGAGGAGACATCAAAATTACCTATCACAAAACAGCCTGGTTTTGCAGGGGGGGTCACCTGGGTGTTTGGCCCTGGACTCGACGGCCATCTTGGGAAACTACCAAACCCACCCATTTCTGGCACATAGTGGGCTCTCTGTCCCCCCAGGGGGCAGATCAGGGGCTACTGTCCTCATCTTCCTCCTGGGAGGGGCAGAAAGAGTGTGGCATCTTTTTTGGGTGGGTGGGGGCATTGGCATGCCCATTCTGGGCAGCCGCGATCCGGTTCCTAAATAAAAAGAATCCCTGGCATCTAGGGTAGCCTTGCAGACTTCCCGGGGGCTTAGTGGGCTTTCTGCCTCCCCGGGGGGTAGATCAGGGATGATTGCCACATCTGCCCCCTTGGGGGGCAGAAAGTCTTTTGTTTTCTTTGGGGGGTAGGGTGTGGGCATTTGCATGCCCATTCTGGGCAGCCCCGATTTGGGGCCTAAAAAAAAAGAATCGCTGGCATCTAGGGTGCTTTCTGTCCCCCTGGGGAGGCAGAAAGACTGGAATATTGTCGGGGGAGGGGTGGGGGCATTGGCATGCCCATCTTGGGCAACCCCCACCCCTAAATTAATCGGGGAAAAAACCCTGGCATCTAGGGTGCTTTCTGTCCCTCCGGGGGGGGGGGGGGCAGAAAGACAGTAATTTTGTGAGAGGCATTGGCATGCCCGTAATGGGTAGCCCCCACCCCCTTTTTCAAAGTAAAACAAATCCCTGGTATCTAGTGGGCTTTCTGCCCCTCTGGGGGGAAGATTGGGGGCTCCTGCCCTCATCTGCCCCCCGGGGTGACAGAAAGACTGAATTTGCCCCAAAAACTTATGGGGGGGGGAGCAAAGGCCCCTGCCCGAGGGCCGCTCTTCCCTCCCTCCCTGGTGCCTAGTGGGTGGATCCCTGCTTGGGAGGGCGATCCCCAAGCAGGGATCCACCAGCGAGGGGTACCTTTGGAAAGGGGAGATTCTCCCCTGTCCAACGATACCTCTCCTGACTTTCTACATGCTCAGGGGACTGATAGCCCCGTGAGCACATAGAAAGTGAAACTGAAATGAGCCTCTTGACTCATTTCAGTTTCACGTGCGCACTGATCGTCATTTCAGGGAAAACAAAGCTGCAGCCTCGGGAGCAGGGGAAGCTCTTCCCCAGCTTCCGAGGATGTTGGGGGGGTAAAGGGAATCCCTCTGGTGCCCGCACCAGAGGGATTCCCTTTGCCATGTGTGAGGACGGCCGGGGGCCGTCCGATGCACATGAGCACTGGTGCGTCAGACAGCCCCGGCTGTCCGACGCACTGAAGGGTTTAAATGCCGCTAGTAAACGCCAGTTAGTTCAGGCGGTGCTGAAGATGTATATACCTCATAAAGTATCCCTTGCGTAAACTCATTTCGCGCATAAAGACAGGGGTCTGTACAAGCAACGTGGGTATAATATGATTATTTGTACATCTCAGACCGTGTCTATCAGAGGGGCAGCCATATTGAAGCCCAGGGTTTTCCAATACACTCTTCTTAAGGCCTCTTCTGACCAGCGGGTACGATGGGCAATCGCGCAGGTTCTAATCAATGATACAAAGTATGTGCTTTGTACTATTTATGGACCTAACCTAGATGAATCTGAACTCTTTGCTGTGCTAACACTAGAATTACTGGAGTGGCAAGAGGCGGTATTAGGTATGGGCGACTTTACCTGCGTTATGGACCGTGCCATGGACTCTACGGATCAGAGGGCTTCATTCAGTATGGTCAAAGTAAGGGCTTGGGTGGCTGAGACGGCTTGTCTGCATTGTCTCAGAGATGTATGGCAGACATGATTTCCAAATAAACCAGGATATTCGTAATATAGCGCCCCACATCAGCAGTGCTCTGGGATCGACATGGTTTTTGCTAATAACGAAATATTGGCCTCAGCAGACGTGGAGGTTCTGCCCTAAGATGAGTCGGATCGCGATCCTGAGCCGCTCATGTTCCATTCAGATGGGGTTAGGAAGCAGAGACGGTCAATTTCGTTTCCTTGATATATGCTTATGGATGGGGAATATGTTTCATTAATTAAAAAATAGAGTTCTTCAGGAGAATGTTGGCTCTGCTCCCCCCCTTATCGTATCGTAGGCTTGCAATGAAGGCTTTTATAAGGGGTGTCACTCAGCAATATATCCCACGGCAACACAGAAGCCAAGAATCTACTACAGGGGCAGCTGGCCAGACAATATCACACTTAGAATCACGATGGGGTGCGCAAATATATCTTTCTCTGATCGGGAAGCGGCTACTTTGGGGAGGACACTGAAAGAAAGAAGGCAGCGAGATGCAACAGACACCGCTCTCCGCAATATGAATAAGAGGGGCTGCTGGGTACTCTGAGCGCACCAGCGTGCTAATAGATACAGGTCATTAAAGGCGAGAATGGATCATCCCCCGTTAAGAGTTGGGCAGTTTGCTCAGTTCTACCAGAATCCACAGGGCCAATCTGACCCTTCAGATAGAAGTGGATCTGCTGAGCATATGAGGACGAGGGATGGCTCAATGGGGGGCGGGGGATGTTCTCCGTCAGGGGATCTCGCCGAGGGATCTCCAGGAGGCATTACCAGCCTTGCCTTCTGGAAAGGCCGCAGGAGATGACGCTTTACCAGTTGAATTTTTACAAAACTTTCAAAGACTGTATCGTCCCGTTCATGTGGAAAGCGGGGAAGTCCCCGATGCGAGGGATATGACAAATACGGCTTTCTTTTTTTTAAAGAATAAACCCCCAGAAGAATGTGGGTCTTGTCGCACCATTTCTCTCATAAACGTGGACACACATTTTGTTGCTAAGATTTTGGTAACTCGATTAGCACCCTTGATGCCCGGACTTGCGTCCAGCCAGCAGAACGGGTTCATTTGAGGCAGAAACACCACAGCTCATGTGAACTCAGCCGTAGTTGTTTTTGATGTAGCAAAAACTAGGATTAGAAATGGGGATGGTGCTACGGGGTGCCGGAAGGCATTCGATCAAGTTGCCTGGGTCTGTGATGTAGCGCTTAAAAGTTTGAAAATTGTAGGGGTGCGTTATATTCACTGTTAGTTGGCACCCGCATATAATCAAATGTGTACTCAGGTATTTTATGTGCAATGTATTACGAATTGTATAACCTATATCGATTTTAATAGAAGTGTTAGCTATGTACAAGCATCTTATGTATATATTGAAGCAATGCATAGAGCTTAGTCCTTTTTTCGAACAATGTGATGTAAAACGTGTAGATTAGAATTCGTGTCTGTAGACTGTTTAGTTTGACCACACATGAAAGAAAGACGTAAATGTCAATACTGTGATTTAGGCATGCTTGTGTAACCGAAGTAGTGGCCAGAATTCGCATATATCGTTGAGGCGAAAGGCCTGGTATTTTCTTATGTTAGCCAAGGGCAATAGGCCAAAAAGGATTTATTCCAGTAGAGGTTTTAGGCTGTAGTAAATTGCAACTTAAAAGATGTGAAGAATGTCTGCTTTGCATGATCTCACCCCAGGTGCAAGGACAGTTGCTCGTTAGTAGAGAAGCTCTTTGTTCACAAATTGACTTATGTAGTAAAAGCCAGACATGGGAGTGCATTGGAATGTGCCAATCGTAACTCCTAGTGCGGATGGCGTCTGGGACTCAAGGCCAAGCGATGGACGATGGAACTGGACAGCGCTCTGTGGAAATTTACTGAAAGACGACCCCGCAGAAGAGGAGGCGCAAAGGGCGTTTTCTGGGATTTGGGGTTCTGTATTAGGGACAGCGCCCCGAGGGTGGAGGCAGTTCAGAGCAGCCCAGAGCAGAGGAAGGCTAGGCGAAGGGATAGAGGGGGCAACTTAGACCAAGCTCTCTAAGTGAAGTCTTCTTATGAAGTTTCACTCTGACACCTTTTATTCGATGAGGGTCTCAAGGGATTGCTAAGTAGGGATGTCATCTAGTGCAGAGTAGGGACAGAGATGGTATGGTTCAGTGTCCCTAGTATCGACATTTGCTTGGTGGTGTTCTACCTCATGCTTTTAGAGATTGTACTCTTAGTTATTTTTAGCCGTATGCGGATTCTTCGTAGAGTAGCATTTGTGTTAGTGCCTATGTACTTGTTGTGCCTCGTATTGAGGACTTTGTATCTGCAAATCTTTATGCTGATAATAAAAACCAGAGAGCCAAGAGATTAAGTCTCGAGTCCTTGATTATGGCAATTTGTGGACAGTAATTTTGATAATTGTGTTTTTCCCTCCACGCTATTGGGCAAGTAAAAAGGTTCATCTGACCAGAGTGGGTTCCAGTAGATGATTGCGAGATACTAAAATGGGCCGGAGCAGTTGGTAGCAAACGAGGATGGTTTCTTTCTGATAGCGAGGGAAGATTAGATAAGGATAAGTGACCCTTGAGGCCCAAGAGACGATAAGTGATGCTGAATCATCAGATGGCGAGCAGCAGACGGCAGCAGATGAGCATCGATGGCGAGTAGCAGTGCGGCAGAAAGCAGCAGTTCCAGGAGTGAGTATGAACATAATGAGATGTTGTAGATTGCGGTGTTGATTTGTTGTGTGATGTCTTGCGGAGTTGTTGTGTATGTCGTGTGATTGTGAGATCAGGCTGTGAGCGCGCGCAGCCCGGGAATTGTGGTGTAGAAGACACCTGAGATAGATTTTGTTGACCACCCAAAGGAGATCGTGAGGTACCATCGATCACCTGGACCGAGATAGGGGGAGCGAATGCGTGTGTGTATGGCAACTTAACGCTGGTCGTGGGTTGTGGTGTGCAGATCGGAGTGTTAGTAACCTATCAGAGGCGATTTGTCTGGCCGGACGGGGGCAGACGGGCGCCAATCGAGGTCAACAAGGTCGAGAGACTGTGGACGAACAGTCAGAGGCTGTGGACGGACAGCCAGAGAAGTAACTTAATTGGTTATTTCAGTGTATGAATGGGACGTGAGTAAGCGTGAAACGAGTTTGGAGAAGGGAACTGCTGCGAACGAAGGAAGGTGACGTCAGAGAGTGTCGCGCTGTGATAGGCCGGTTGGTGTGAGTCGCGCTGTTATTGGAGGATTCGAGAACAAGAAGTAAATAGAGCGCGAGATCGAATTTGCTCATCATGAAGTGTCTTAGGGCTTTGCGAGAGTTGTGTAGAGGCGATAAGCATGTGGTTGTTCGTGGGGGAGAAGAAGCCCCTCCCGAGGATACCCCGGCACATTACATGGCACAGAATGTGGGGTTACATACTATAGTTTGGATCGAGAATTGGCACAAGATGACACAAGGCGAAGGGGAACTAGCTTTCCCGAGGTATGGCTCATTTAGACTAGCGGTGCTGTACCAACTGAAGACGGTGATGGGGTCCTTAAGACCCTTGCCGAGACCAGCACAGTTCGAAGCATTACATGCGTGGATAAGAGCAGCGCATGATAAGGAAAAGGGAAGAAGTCAGGAGAGGATGAGGAAGTCGATTAGGGCATTTCAGGATGCCAAGTGGGACGCAGCGGAGAAAAGATGGAGAGTGCAGACAATTGAGGAAGCGAAACTGTATCCCGTAATAATAGATTCGACGGGGATACGTCATGTGAAAGCACAGGAGAAGGCACAAGAGGAAGATAGTGATTCCGATGATGGGGTATTGCAAAGATTGCTAGATGAGAGACCACCCCCTTATAATCCAGATGAAGCGGATGATAGGTGGGGTGAGAGGGGAGAAACTAGGAGGGTAACAATCCAGCCTGAGACCCGAGTGGAAGGGTTGGTTTCGTTTGAAACCGCGAGTTCACAGGGTCAGTCTGAGGCTAGTGGGAGGATTGAAAGAGAGATGAGGTTACCGGATGTCTTGAGGGTACCGGTCACCATTGGACCGATTGTGTCGATATACAGTCCGGAATCAGAGGAAAGAGAGAGGTCAGAACGAGTGGCAGAAAGAACGAGGAGAGAAAGCGGGGAAAGTGAGTTGGAAGGGGCAACGGCCCGACCTCCAAGCCCTGTACAATGGAGTACACCATTAGCAGCGGTATCAGACACATCTAGGGGCGAGGAAGACCAGAGATCGGAGAGGCCGAGTACTCTGATGGAGTCGAGATCAGATTTAAGGTCATGGGTACCGCCAAAGAAGCAAATGTGCTGGAATATGGGCAAAGCGGGGACAACTCCAGTTGCCTTTCAGAGCCCTTCTGCTCCCGTAGAACCACCAGAAGAGAGGAGGGAGAAGGAGCCAGAATGTGAATATGATGAGGGACGTGGAGCAAGTTGTCAGGTGTTGAAAGGAGCCTTGAGGGCAGGGATGATAGACGTAGTAAGGCTTAAGGCAGAGGCAGATGAAATTATATATGGAAGTTTACCTCTTGAGAGGATAGTATCCTACAATCAAGATGATCTGTTTTTCGTGGCGAAAGATGTGACGCGGAAAGCACGAATGGCACACGAGAAATTGAGGGGATTGGCGAAGGAATATGGTGTGGATCTGTCCAAGACTAGAGCGTTGCAAGGAAGCAATAGGATGCATTATACAGAGCGGGAGCTAGAGGAGAAGAGGGTTGTTGGACTGAGGTCACATACTAGAGAACTGGTCCTAGCCATGCGGCCATGGTTGACGCTTGATAAATGGGAAGAGAAGTGGTCAAAGAAAAAGACCCCAAGGGGAGCGGACGGAGGAACTCCGGCAGAGGGGTTGCTATTAGCTAAGACCTTTCCCCTTAGGGAAGTGGCGAATGGAGGATATGTGCATGTACCATGGAGCAGGGGGGATTTGGCATCATTTACGAATGATTTTCCCAGGCTCAGGGAGAAGCCTGCAGAGTGGTACAAGCAAGTTGAGCATTTTGTTAAGATTTCGAAGGTGTTGTGGATAGACCTGAACACCTTATTCGATATTGTGGTTCCAGGGGATCTGTGGAACGCATGTAAAATTGCTGTTGATTGGCCGGACTATGAGCCTGATAGGAACATGATTACAAATGGTCCGTCGCCCGTAGTGATGAGGCTGTACGATAAAGTAATTACCTGGTTGAAATTGAAGGTTTCACCCCAAGACATTGATTGGGTGAAGATAGATAGGACGGTGCAGGAGCCAAAGGAGACAGTACATGAATTTTATGAGAGACTTTTGAAGGCTTTTAAGCAGTACAGTGGCCTAGATGAGCTGGAAACGAAGGACATGGGACAGTTTGTGTCTAAGTTCGTGCTGGGTTTGAAGCCCGAGGTCAGCCTCATGATACAGCAGCATTTGATCTGTTGGCAGAATAAGCCCGTAGATGAGATCTTGCGGTATGCCAGGTACTGCACGGATGAGATTGAGTCCAAGCACAAGAAGATGAAGGATAACCTATTGCTCATTCAGATGCAAGCTGCTCAGGGACCACCGAATGGGGGTCCGGGGGTGCGGAGACAGGGAAACTACCAGACAGGGAATCAGAACGCGCAGGGTCAGGGAAGGCCGAGGCCCGTTGACCCTAGGACAGGCATAGATGTAGCGATCTTGAAGAAGACGACTGCTTGTCACCAGTGTCACCAGGTGGGACATTGGAGGCGCGAGTGTCCCTTGAACCCCTATAATCAACCGCAGATGGAGGGAGGAATGGGTCAGGTCCCTGGGGCGGAACAGGTACAGACGGTGACTGTACCGAGAATGATGCAAGGGGGGACCGGCGTCTCGCAGGTGCAGGTTCCCCAGCCACCCAGGATGCAGAACATACAGCAGGGAGCCCGGACTTATTTGCAGATGCCCATGTTCGAAGTGGGAGAGGAGAGGGATGCAGATTTGCTGGCGCAGCTAAGTTTAGGTCAGGATGATGATTGCATACTTAGGGCTATTCTAGAGGTAGATCAGAGAGGACCCTTTGTGGAAGCAGAACTCGATGGACACCCTACTACCTTTTTGGTAGATACGGGGGCTACCAGGTCAACTATAAGATCAGCAGTAATTCCGGGGGTAGCCCTTTCGGGGGAATGCATACAAGTGGTTGGAGTGGCGAACAAGAGGCTAGTGAGCCCCTTAACGGAACCGATTCCAGTCAGGATAGGAAACTTTAGGGATCGACATCAGTTCGTGGTGTGCGACTCTAGTCCTGTTTGTTTGTTGGGAAGAGACTTATTGTGTAAGCTAAATTGCACAATTTACTGTACCCCGAAGGGAGTAGAGGTACAGACAAGAGATGATGACGCGATCTTTAAGGTTGCAAATCAGCGGGTGTGCGTGGAAATGTACCCGGCTTTGACAGTGGAGGAGCTTCCACCGGATTTGAGGGAGTCTGTATCGACCGATGTGTGGGATCTAAGCGGAGAGGAGATCGGCTTAGTCAGGGGAGTGGAACCAGTGAAGATACAGGTTAAGCCAAACGCGGAATTCCCGAGAACACCTCAGTATAAACTGTCGCCTGAAACGATTGCTGGGATCAAACCTGTGATCGAGTCTATGATTAGGCAGGGAATACTGGTGGAGATCATGGGCAGTCCATGTAATTCACCCATTATGGGACTGCAGAAACCAAGTGGGAAGTTCAGGATAGTGCAAGACCTGCGGAAAATAAACGACATAGTTGTTCCATGTTGTCCAGTGGTACCGAATCCATCTGTGATACTGTTCCAGATCCCATGCGAAGCTGGATGGTTCACAGTGATTGACTTGTGTCAGGCATTCTTTTCGATTCCCCTACATGAAGAGAGTAGGTTTCTTTTTGCATTTAGGCTAGAGAATCGTATATTAACGTGGTGTCGTATCCCACAGGGGTATACGGAGAGCCCGTCAATTTTTAATCAGCTCTTAAAGAAGAATCTTGAAGGTCTTGTGTTGCCGAAAAACTCTGTTTTGGTGCAATACATTGACGACCTGCTTGTTGCGTCAGAGACAGAAGACGCTTGCAGGGTCGATACCATTGCGTTGTTGAATTTCCTGGGAGAGAATGGTCACAAGGTGTCTCCAAACAAGTTGCAATACTGTTTACCTGAGGTACAGTATTTGGGGCACAGGATTGAAAAGGGTAAAAGGAAAGTGTCTCCAGATCGCATTGATGCGATTCTGAGAATGCCAGTTCCCTCAACGCAGAGGGAAGTTAGAATGTTTTTGGGAATGGTGGGTTATTGCCGCCAGTGGATCCCAAACTTTTCCTTTGAAGCGAAGCCTTTACAGCGGCTGACGCGAAAGGATGTAAGTGATCCGGTACCATGGGACGACGACTGTTTGAAATCATTTCTGAGGCTGAGAGAAGCCTTATGTAGCGCTCCTGCGTTGGGAATGCCGGATTACAACAAGGCATTTGCATTGTTCTGCTGCGAAAGAGAAGGTTGCGCATTAGCAGTGTTAACCCAGAATCATGGAGGTGTCCGTAGACCAGTTGCCTACTTCTCAGCTACTTTAGATCCAGTAGCTTCTGCGTTGCCCGGATGTCTCAGATCCGTTGCGGCAACAGGTGTCAGCATCGAGAGATGTGAGAGCATTGTGATGGGTCATCCTCTTACTGTACATGTGCCGCACTCTGTTGAATTGTTGATGACTAGGACTAAAACACAGCACCTCACGAATAATAGGCTGACTCGTTATGAGCAAGTTATCCTTGCAGCCGATAATGTGACATTGAAGAGGTGTGCTGTTTTAAATCCTGCTACATTGTTGCCTGTTCCAATTATAGATGATAATGAAGATTGTGAGGACCATGATTGTCTCGACGTTACGGAACTATGCACCAAACCGAGACCTGACATTGTCGATGAACCACTCCCAGTGTCAGATGAGATTTTCTTTGTGGACGGTTCATGTTTAAGAGACAGTGTCGGTCGACTGAGAGCAGCGTTTGCTGTATGCACCATTACGGGGGTGGTTGAAGCCGCTTGTTTAGAAGGAGTACACTCCGCGCAGGTGGCTGAGCTCATTGCTCTGACTCGTGCCTGTTTGGCAGCGGAAAAGATCCGTGTAACTATTTACACGGACAGCCAGTATGGGTTTGGTGTGGTTCATGACTTCGGACAGCTATGGTCCCAGAGAGGGTTTATGACGTCTTCAGGTTCTCCTATAAGAAATGGTGAACATGTACGGAAACTGTTAAAAGCATTGCAAGGTCCTGATGAAATTGCTGTTGTTAAATGTGCTGCACACACAAAGGGAAATGATTTTGTTTCGTTGGGAAACAACTATGCTGATGAAGTAGCCCGATTTTGTGCAGAACAGGGATGCAACTTCACTGAGACCTACATGGAGGAAACTGGGGAGGAGAGGGTGTATGGTCAGATGTTAGCAATGGCAGACTCATGGGAGGAACTGAAACAGCTTCAGGAAGGGGTCTCGGATCAGGAACGTGACAGCTGGATACGAGCTGGGTGTGAGAAGGGAGATGTGGATTTATGGGTTTCGAATGATGGACGAGCGGTGCTGCCGGAAAGTTTGTTAAATCCCATGGCGAGGTTGATACATGGTGCTGTACATCTGGGTAGGGATGCCATGATGAGAGTGTTTCGTCAGACTTGGTACAACCCGAAGTTTCGTGCAGTGGCTGAAACTGTGTGCCAGAGGTGTGTCACTTGTCAACAGATGAATGTGGGGAAAAGAACCGCTGTGACGTTGAGCCACATAGGGAGGTCAGGGGGACCTTTCAATAGGATGCAGTTGGATTTTGTCGAAATGCCGAAGTGTAATGGGTTGAGGTACATATTAGTGATAGTATGTGTCTTTTCCAGGTGGGTGGAGGCGTACCCTACACGCAGATGTGACACACTCACAGTAGCGAAACTATTATTGAGAGAACTCATTCCAAGGTACGGGTTCCCGACGTCCTTTGAATCGGACAGAGGAACTCATTTCCACAGCGAAGTTATGAAGTTGCTTTGTGCTGCTTTGAATATAGATCAGAAGTTACACTGTAGCTATAGACCAGAAGCTTCAGGGATAGTGGAGCAGGTGAATGGAACTCTGAAGGCTCGGATGGCGAAAGTGTGTTCGTCTACGTCTCTGAAATGGCCTGACGCATTACCTTTGGTCCTTATGAGCCTCCGAAGTGTGCCTGATAGAAGGACTGGGTTGTCACCCCATGAAATCCTCATGGGAAGAGCGATGCGTTTGCCTGCAATACCTGCTACTGCTCTGATAAATATCACTGATGATATGATCCTGGACTATTGTAAAGGCCTTGCTGACGTGGTCCGTTCTGTGTCTCAGCAGGTGCAGACAGCAACGGTTCCAGCTGCGAGTGACCGGTGCCACGACTTGGACCCAGGCGATTGGGTCCTAGTCCGAAAGCACGTGAGGAAGAGTTGTTTGGATGCTAGGTGGCGCGGCCCTTTCCAAGTGATCCTTGTCACGAACACAGCTGTCAAGTGTGGAGGTTTACCGAACTGGGTGCATGCTTCTCATACCCGTAGAGTTCCAGCACCCTTGGAAGATACTGCCCCTCTCGAGAACCAAGATCCCAGTAAGCCGACCGAGCCTCCTGAGAGGGCCAGTCAAGCTGTAAGGGTTGCTGAAGCGGCTGATGGTGCACTGAATCGTACTGGGGAAGAGCGTGAAAGAAGTACTGACCCAGAAACCGGCGAAAGAGCAAGAGGTGCAGTGGGTAGTACAGAATCAAGTTCTGCCGAAGAAGAGGAGGTCAGTGCACAGGGTATCGAAGGGAAGACCGGAGGTGTTACCGAAGCAGAAAGGGTTTGGCCCGCAAGACAGAACCGGGTAGACCTGAGGTTGGCTCCGGACACAGATCTTGCACCAGTTTCGGAAGAGCCAGAAGAAGAATCAGGAGACGAGGAGAATCCTCAAGGTGGTGTGAGAAGGTCCAAGAGAACTCGAGTGCCAAGTCGGAAGTACGCTTCACCAGAGTGGGCATATCAAGTGACTGATGCCAGGGTTACCGAGCACGGGAAGGTTGAGGTCGATGACATTGGTCAACAGTGTCCCGCTCCAGAGGGTGGAAGTGTTGCTGAAGGTTCCGGGATTGGAGATCGAAGGAATTTTGACGATTCATATTCCGAGTCCGCCATTCCTGAGTGTCATTCGAGGCATGATCTTGGACAATTTAGAGTTCCCGACGTTCACGACTGTGCCAGACCCACAAGAACTGATCATTCTTAAGCTCGAAATATTGCAGGGAGTCTTGGAACTGTTGGGACCAGCGCTTATGTTAGATTGATTTGAGAAGGTTGCAAGCAGAGAAGAAGATAACCTAGGCCCGAGCGGAAGAAGAACAAAATTAGGGATTTTTCCGTTATAGAACGAAGAAAAGTTAGGGAGGTTTGCCTAAGTTCACGAAAGAGACACTGATGAGAAAGAGACTTACCCTTTCAGAGACTGTATTGGACACTGAGTATATTCCGAAGATGGCAGATCCTGCAAACCCACACCGTAGGGCTAAACTGATAATAGGCACATTGGTAGGAGTTGTGATAATCACCATATTTGCGGTAGTGATAAGTTCATACATGGTGGCTCACAGGCAAGAGGGGAAGGTTCAGGGAGCACCCACACCTAATACCCCAGGGCAGAGAGGTGTCAGTATCAGAGAACAGGAAATATCGAAGTTGAGGGATGATCGCAGACTCCACATGGATTTGTCGAGGGGTGATTTTAAGCTTAATGCTTATGCAAAGTTGCTGTATGAGTATGTTGATGCGATGGATGTGAAGGATTGCTATGTGTGCATGCAGTTGCCTGCTTCAGTGGATGAGGGTATCAAGTATCATCATCTCCCATTGACATATGGGATTTCTTGTAGTTTATTGCTCAGTTTATTTTATGACAAGAGACAGTTCGAGTATTTCTTTTCAAATTTTGATACGGTACTTCCTGAAGTTCCAGCAATCAAGCATTTGAACAAATATGATTCTAATAAGAAAGAGGACAGACTCCTGAAGTATTTTAGACTGACTATGAAGTTGGATACGGCGCATGCTCACAGGAATAACCTGACATGTGCGTTATCTGAGATAGAGAAGAAATTCATAGATCAGGTAGAGGACCGATACAGAAAGTTGACCCAGACACGACATACCGGAGATAGTCCAGTAGATTGGACAGACGAGGAGAGGGCTCACAGATCCAAGGGAAGTTATGGACCAATAGCGTTAGATGAGGTACAGAGAGGGAATTTGTGTATTGGACGGCCTCAATCCGATACGGATAAGGTCGCAGTAGGACATAGCACTTGTTCTCAGACTTTCACGGTGGAAGCTTCTGCTAAGAATTTTATGGTAGGTCCAGTAGAGGTAATTCCGACAGTATATTATGTATGTGGGAAGAATGCTTATGTCAGGCTACCTGCGAATTGGTATGGCATATGCTATTTGGCTATTATATTCCCGAAGATCTATCACACCGAGGACTTGGAGTTGTTAGAGACGAAGCGACAGTCTAGGAAACGTAGGGCTACGAACGCCGGTGCAGTGATTGGGGACATATACGGAGCAATGATACCTAGTATGGGTGTGGTGTTGAATGATGTGAAGATCAGGAGGTTGGCGACTGTGGTTGATGAGTTGTCTATGAACACGGCGAGATCTTTGTTGTTGGTGGCTGGAGAGATGTTGTCGATACGGAATATGGTTATGCAGAATCGCCTTGCTTTAGACGTGTTATTAGCCAAAGAAGGCGGAGTCTGTAAATTATTGAAGGTTCAGGAATGCTGCACATATATTCCAGACAACACGAAGGAGATAGGGAAGTACATAGACAACATCACGACTATTCACAAGGAGATTATGGATTTGACAGAGGAGAATGTGTGGGAGAAGATTGGATTAGGATTTGGAAGAGTGGGAACTTGGTTTGCGAATTTGGGAAGAGGATTTCTGGGATCAGTATTGAAGCCGATTAGCATTGCTGTGGTTTGCGTGATTTGTTTGTGGGGATGCGTGAAGGCGTGGAAGTGGTATCAAGGAGGCAAGGTTGAAAGGGCTCTTAAGGCAAACGAGAAAAGGATGGCGAAGCTCCAGGAGCAGCAATATGAGAGTCTTAAGAGACTGGAGGGGGTTCGACATGGCAAAGTTATGACTAGCGCGGTCTAAGTCAATTCTAAAGAAGAGAATTGTAATGGTGTGATGACGGATGTCATCAAAGGGGGGAACTGATGTAGCGCTTAAAAGTTTGAAAATTGTAGGGGTGCGTTATATTCACTGTTAGTTGGCACCCGCATATAATCAAATGTGTACTCAGGTATTTTATGTGCAATGTATTACGAATTGTATAACCTATATCGATTTTAATAGAAGTGTTAGCTATGTACAAGCATCTTATGTATATATTGAAGCAATGCATAGAGCTTAGTCCTTTTTTCGAACAATGTGATGTAAAACGTGTAGATTAGAATTCGTGTCTGTAGACTGTTTAGTTTGACCACACATGAAAGAAAGACGTAAATGTCAATACTGTGATTTAAACCTGCTTGTGTAACCGAAGTAGTGGCCAGAATTCGCATATATCGTTGAGGCGAAAGGCCTGGTATTTTCTTATGTTAGCCAAGGGCAATAGGCCAAAAAGGATTTATTCAAGTAGAGATTTTAGGCTGTAGTAAATTGCAACTTAAAAGATGTGAAGAATGTCTGCTTTGCATGATCTCACCCCAGGTGCAAGGACAGTTGCTCGTTAGTAGAGAAGCTCTTTGTTCACAAATTGACTTATGTAGTAAAAGCCAGACATGGGAGTGTATTGGAATGTGCCAATCGTAACTCCTAGTGCGGATGGCGTCTGGGACTCAAGGCCAAGCGATGGACGATGGAACTGGACAGCGCTCTGTGGAAATTTACTGAAAGACGACCCCGCAGAAGAGGAGGCGCAAAGGGCGTGTTCTGGGATTTGGGGTTCTGTATTAGGGACAGCGCCCCGAGGGTGGAGGCAGTTCAGAGCAGCCCAGAGCAGAGGAAGGCTAGGCGAAGGGATAGAGGGGGCAACTTAGACCAAGCTCTCTAAGTGAAGTCTTCTTATGAAGTTTCACTCTGACACCTTTTATTCGATGAGGGTCTCAAGGGATTGCTAAGTAGGGATGTCATCTAGTGCAGAGTAGGGACAGAGATGGTATGGTTCAGTGTCCCTAGTATCGACATTTGCTTGGTGGTGTTCTACCTCATGCTTTTAGAGATTGTACTCTTAGTTATTTTTAGCCGTATGCGGATTCTTCGTAGAGTAGCATTTGTGTTAGTGCCTATGTACTTGTTGTGCCTCGTATTGAGGACTTTGTATCTGCAAATCTTTATGCTGATAATAAAAACCAGAGAGCCAAGAGATTAAGTCTCGAGTCCTTGATTATGGCAATTTGTGGACAGTAATTTTGATAATTGTGTTTTTCCCTCCACGCTATTGGGCAAGTAAAAAGGTTCATCTGACCAGAGTGGGTTCCAGTAGATGATTGCGAGATACTAAAATGGGCCGGAGCATCTGTCTCTGGGCTATACTAGATTTCGGCTTGGGTTATCGGTATTGTAAGTGGGTACAAGTTCTGTATAACAAACCTCGGGCTAAACTGGTCTATTTACAATTACAGTCTACCTCTTTTCAGATTTATCGGGGCATCCGTCAGGGATGCCCCTTTCTCCATTGCTTTTTCATTATATATTGAACCAGAGGCGCAACTAGAGCCAAATTTCGGGGGGGGGGGGGGGGGCTGAGCAAAAATTTCTGGGGGGGCTGAACTTTAATCAATAGGCAGAGTGGAGCTGCAGGGGCTCTTAGAAGGGGTGAAACAACAGCGCGGCCTCATTAACATGCAAATGGTCTTTTAAACACCTGTGAAGTGCTCGGGTGCGGCTGCTTTTTTGCCCGGGAAGGTGTCTCATCCCGGGCTGCCACACACGACGGGGGGGGGGCTGAAGCCCTTTGAGTCCAATGGGTGTTGCGCGCCTGTATTGAACCATTTATACTGTCACTACTTCTGAGTACGCATATACTTCTGGTGCAATCTGGGTTAGGTGAGTTAAAGGCCGCCATCTTTGCTGATGATATAGCTGCTTTATCTGCTGACCTGGCAACTTCCATAGAGGCATATCAACAACAACCGGCGATAATTATCTCTAAGCGCACTTAGCGCTAGGATAATTATCGCCGGCTAGCGTGAATTTTTATCGCTGAGATAGCGTGCTATTAGCAACGCTTATCTCAATAGCGATAAAAATCCTCACGCTAACAGGCTAACGTGAGATTATAGCTGGAAACCCAGCGATAATCTCACGTTACCTTGTTGATAGGGACAGGCAAACTTAGCCATGATATCCACCTTCCATAGGATATCATGGCTAAGTCAGAAAAATACCAGACGTAAAAAAGCAGCGTTAACCGCGGTTAGCGCTGCATTTTTTGTCTCTAACAGGGTTAGCGACATTCTTGATAATAGGAGAAATGTCGCTTAGCGACATTTCTCCTATTATTTTACTCTGGAACGCCCCCTTTGCATCTCATTAGAGATGCAAGGGGAAGCGTAGAGTAAAAGGGTGCTAACATGCAAATTTGCATGTTAGCACCCTGTTGCTGATAGGGCGCTAGTTTTATCTCTGCTTTTTTGGCTTTTAAAGCCAAAAAAGCAGAGATAAAGCCCTTGTTGATATGCCCCTAAGTCTTACTAGACACGCTCCTCAAGTTCCTATTCGTAGCAGGTATACCAACGAAGAAATGACCAAAGAATGAAAAGTACCTGCGTGATACTTGCTCCCTGGAAAAGACTGCAGGCAAACAAGAAAAGAAGACATGTAGCCAATTCCTACACCGCAGCGTTCCAGTGAGGCTTCAACGTTCACAAAATTTTATTGAAACACCACACTTCTCGCATTGCCACAATGACGAAGGCACGGTTGGCAAACAAATAATAATGGATGTTGAAATCATCAAACCCAAAATGGAGACACGCTGCGTCATGCCACGCCGGGTGGCTCCCGGCACCAGCGTGCCCCAAATACGTCAAACAGGATCGCCGGAGCTGAGGAGAACATGTCCGTCACAGTAGCTGATGTAGGACACTGTACGAGACGAAAATACTTCAGAAAGGTAAGCGCGTGCAGAACTAGTCACGAGCTTCGTTTGAATTTCATCATGAAGATGTCAGTTGGGTAAAGCTGCAGACAATGGAGTCTCAGCGTTGCCCAACAATCAAAGACAAAACAATGTCTCACCAAACTTTGCTCCTGAGAGCTGTAGTATGAAACTGGCTCAACCGGTAAACAGATGTGTGGATAAAGGTGGTGCTAAAACAGGAATATGAGCCCATGAGGAGGTTCAACTGAAACCGTTCCCAACAACACAAAAAGAAAACAGTTGCTACCCTTAAGAAAGTCCATCCTCCTTGTTGGTCACACTCACGTTGTGCTGACACTTTCCTTGAAGTTACATTGCAAGTAGCTAGACGTGTCAAACGAACACCACCACGTACAAAAATTTAGCAAGTGCACACCGCACATGCCTGTCCCCGCCAAAACACTCATCTTATGGAAACACAGGTTGGCATGGAGGATGACACACAGCATAGCGTCCCTGAAATAAGAGTGGCGGCATACTTTGCATGAAAGCATAGTTCTTGTCGTTGCAGGTACAGCACGCTTGCAATGGGCACTGGTGGGGCTGCCTTGCGTGCTGTTTACATTCCCTTTGTGACTCCTTAAGTTTCTTTGTTTCATCTTGTGGCTCCTGCTTTTTGGGTCTTGTTCCAGTCGTTTGCGCCTGACGTCTTCTCCCTGTTGTTGCGTCTTCCCACCATGTTGTAGAGGCATCTTGAAGTCTCTTCAGGCTACTTGTACCAACTGTAGAGCATAGGGACGTCTCCAACTCGTCGCTAAAATTAATGTGGTAATGAAGACACGCTGGTATGATGTAATCCAAGTAGGTTTATTTAGGTAAGTACACAAGTAGTGTAAATCGTCATCAGCAGGTGTATAAGTGCTGTAGGCCAGCCTGTTAGTCATCATCAACAGCCCCACCAGGAGCAGCCTGCTAGCTGCTCAGGCCCATCCACCAACCGTCATCACTCACCCAGACACTCAAGCATTTCACTCAGAGCACTCACACAGGCTGAGCAGCTAGGAACAGGATAACATAGGAGAAAAACCATAACATCAGAATACTACACACGGGCGTTCCCATACAACCACCCATGCTTTTTGACGCAAAACCCTATCTACTAACAGGAGTAAACAGGGTTTGGTGCCAAAAATTAACGCTGCTGGAAAGACATTTTTCATTTCTCCTTGATTTTTGGACTTTGCATGTGTGCAGCACTGTACAGCAAACACGCAAAAAAGGAAAAGGTGTTTAACTTGTTGAGCCACAGTGATTTGTTCTGGAAAGGTACTCTTCCTGTATAAAACATGTGTGAATCTCTATGACTATGGCGCTCTCCTGCTGTCTCCCTGTCACACAAGGCAGCCTCTTTGGGTGCTGCGCTGCGTTGCGTGACACCTTTGTGAATCTGGGCTTATGCTTGGTTTGATGGACAATTACTGCGTGTAGGGCAGACTGTCTGAATGACATGCTGTACCAAGTAATACTGGGGCTGCCTGGCCAGCGCTGGCTGGTTATACACCGCATATTATCACATTATAGGGATTCTATAAGGAGGAATTATAACCATCTACAGTACCACTCCATATAATCAGAACTCTCACACAGGTAACCGGATGGTGTATCTACACAACTCACACAGTGTCAGTTGAGATAGTGGAGGGACGGACACACACATGTGTTACGATGAGAACCCTCACTCACCCTAAGGTGACATGCTTCATCATTGGGCTCTCTCGTGCTCACTGGGACCGCAAGGTACCCAGTGTGGGCTGCAGCTCTCCTGCAGGAGAGGAGCGTGAGGTGTGTTAAGTCATCCAATGTTGGATAAAGTGAGGGGCAGAGTGCAAAAAAAGTCAAAACGTGAGTTAAAACCATCTCCTTGATAGACAAAGTCAATCCTTTAATCGTGTCCCCAGTGGATAGGTTTAAAAACAGCTAAGTGAGAATAGGGATATGGATGTTTCCCATTGCGTTCTGGTCAACATGTTTCTGCCTGGTTAGACCAAATGGTTCTTGGCATTCCTCAGGATCAAAATGCTTCGTGACTCTGCTAAAAAGGTGAGTAAATCTTAAAGAGTTAACGAATGTACCATACTTTATCTGATAATAGTCAGGTCCACCTTTAATTGGAGACTACTAGTGTACCTCCTCCTTCGAAAAGTCCTTCAGTAACAGGTCGCGGGACTCTGATTCTCCTGTTTCCTGTCGTTTATCTAAAGGCTTACCTCTGACCCAGAGCATCACACGTTTGTCTTGGCCCAGAGCAGCGCATGTTTGTCATGGCCCAGAGCAGATAGTGTGTGTCATGGCCCAGAGTGGCACATGTTTGCCATGACTCAGAGCAGCACATGTGTGTCATGGCCCAGAGCAGTACATGTGTGTCATGGCCCAGAGCGGCACATGTTTGCCATGGCCCAGAGCAGTACATGTGTGTCATGGCCCAGAGCGGCACATGTTTGCCATGGCCCAGAGGGGCACATGTGTGTCATGGCCCAGAGCAGTACATGTGTGTCATGGCCCAGAGCAGCACATGTTTGCCATGGCCCAGAGTGGCACATGTGTATCATGGCCCAGAACAGCACATGTGTGCCATGGCCCAGAGCATCTCACGTTTGTCATGGCCCAGAGCAGTGCATTTTTGCCATGGCCCAGAGCAGATAGTGTGTGTCATGGTCCAGAGCAGCACATATGTGTCATGACCCAGAGCAGCACGTTTTTCATGGCCCAGAGCGGCCCATGTTTGTCATGGCCCAGAGCAGCACGTTTGTCATGGTCCAGAGCAGCACATTTATCATGGCCCAGAGTGGCACATGTTTGCCATGACCCAGAGCAGCACATGTGTGTCATGGCCCAGAGCATCACATGTGTGTCATTGCCCAGAGCAGCACATGTATGTCATGGCTCAGAGCAGCACATGTGTGTCATGGCCCAGAGCGGCACATGTTTGCCATAGCCCATAGTGGCACATGTGTGTCATGGCGCAGAGTATCACGCGTTTGTCATGGCCCAGAGCAGCGCATGTTTGTCATGGCCCTGAGCAGATAGTGTGTGTCATGGCCAAGCGTGGCACATGTTTGTCATGACCCAGAGCAGCACACATGTGTCATGGCCCAGAGCATCATATGTGTGTCATGGCCCAGAGCAGCACGTTTGTCACGCCCACAGTGGCACATGTTTGTCATGGCCCGGGACAGCATGTTTGTCATGGCCCAGAGCGGTACATGTTTACCATGATCCAGAGTAGAACATGTGTGTCATGGCCCAGAGCAGCACATGTGTCATTGCCTAGAGCAGTACATTGAAGTACTGGGTATTTTATTATTATTATTATTATGTGTTCTTATATAGCGCTCAACTTACCCATGGGCATCTTGGCGCTTGCATTGGGAACCCGTCCTGGTTTTTCCCTGTGAGATAACCAGTACTGGGCATCCCCAAGGTGAAAGCCAGGCATCCCGCCGCGGGGGGGCCGTTGTGGAGATTAAGCAAGCTTGTTGCCCAGAGCTGCATAGTGTGAACTCGTGCTTAGAGTGGGCACCGAAGCGAGAATTATCGAGTCCGTGGACAATTGGGCTCCGGACCCTGCCGCGTCGGGAATTGAACCCTGGTCCCGGGTCTGACCTCTGCTTCAGGGTATGCCTCCTCTAACCAGTGAGCTACACTTCTCCACTTTAGACCCAGTGGTGCAGGGGCACACACCCTATGACTTCTGGGTTCACCCTGTTCCAGACCTACAGAAACACAGAGTCTTCTGGGTGAAGTCAAAGATTCGTTTATTGGCTGCAGACCAATTACAGGTATCCTAGAAGTACAACAGCGTGTATGTTCTCAGGAGACTGCCGAAAATCATAGGAACGGGCTTCTCCTTAAGTACAAAATATCATGCTCCAGGCACACATTCCTTGGTTTACGATATGGCCATTATAAGTATACATTACAAACGAAAAAGCAGAGTCATGATGACCATCCCACATTCCAGTTCGGCCAGCCCACAATGATTTACACAGTAAGGTTCAGATCCCACATTTGATGTCAATAGACCCCCCAATAAACATGAGCATCTCCTGTTTTGGGAAACAAGTCATAAAGCAGGAACAAGCAGGTGTGGAAGAGATTAGCCGGGGGATTGTATAGAATGAAAGGGTTTTATGACGGGTCAAGCCCTGATGCTAATCACAGGTGGACGGAGGAAGGGGAGCTCGTGAGACCGGTTTGACCTGGGGCAGCAGAGCCAGCTGCCCAGGTCACAGAGAAGTCAGAGGGAAAGCCCATGTACTGTGAGGCCCGTATTTACTCCATTATAGCCTATGTGAGGGCAATGACAAGATGGCCACTGCTTCCTAAATGGAACCCGCGTAGTGAAGCTGAATAACGTGTACACAGTGCATTTATAGCTAGAACGATATATAAAGCACTCGTACATGCCGCATTTACCATTTGCGGTTTGTTAATACCAAGATAGACAGGGGTAGGGCCCTGTCCCCTACGCGGTCCCGAATATTAAAGTACGACAGACCCTCCTTTTGCCCTTACATAGGCAATCACTATACTCATCTTAATCCGAATCTAGGTCAATGTTCACAAAGTCATGGAGATGTTGCTGTAGCATCATCCTATTACTTAGTTCGTCCCTCGATACAGGTTTCCTTACACATAAGGTAGCACAGAGGCCACATATCGCAGGAGCACACTGTATGCACAGACAGAACAGGAAAAGAATGGCTAAGATCATTCCAATGACCATCAGAACTTTCCAACCCCAGGCAGATATCAATTCCCAGAACCACCCCACCAGTGACCACTCTCCCTTATCCATGTGTATGGATTCAGATATTTTATGGAGTTTGGAGATGGCTTGATACACTGTTGGAGCATTATCTGGTATGAAAATGCAGCAACTGGATTGGATGACCTTGCATACCCCACCGCGGTCTGCAAGAATAACGTCTAGAACCATGCGGTTCTGTAGAGTCATAAGGCGATCCGCTTGGAGCTCAGCCGTCAGATTACTAAGGGCACCAGCCGTTACATTGACAGTGGATTCAACCACACGAGTCAGTTGTCTCAGGTTCCTACTATTGACCATAGGTCCCCAAAACGGCAGGAAACCCAAGAAGAAGTCTCCCGCTTCCTGACCGGCAGTATCCTCCTTACTAATCACACCTCTCACAACTCTGGTCTTGTGATAGTCAGAGACAGCAGTAAATGTCGGCGGTAGCAAGTTCGCAATATAACATGTGCCCGAGAAATCAGGGGGCAGCCATGTATATGCTCGGTCATTACAGATGAAATATGTGCCCTTGGCAGCCAAAAACGCAGGGGAAAACTGTGACGGGAAGGTGTACGTTTCAGTACAGTCACTTCTTCCCAGTTGAGCTCTAGGATTCTGACCATTACCCTGTAAGCAGAACCGACCCATGTGGGGTACGACCCAGATTGGAGATGAGATTTTTCGCTGTCTTTCACCCAGACTAATACTATACCCCGTCGCGTTCCATCCTACATAAGGTCTTAACTCTTCTTTGGGAATGGATGAGTATGCATCGATATCTCTACTCATATCGGCAACTCCTTTCATCAAAGCCTTATTATTGGTGATAGGTCTGATGGAACGCGGTTGGCGAGGGGAATATGTATCTAGAGCATAGAGAAACATGGTCTGGAATGCCCATGACGATCCATTGTAACTATACGGCAGCACCAGGTAGGGAATACCCTTGTTAATGGTATGTGGCATTAACCCACACACCCAGCAATTGGTCGTATTCATTACCAGTTGGTGCTGGTGCAAGAGTTGGATAAACAAGTTATTTACGAACTCTGATCGTCTGGTCTGTTCGTGCTCAGGCAAAGGGTGAAAAGAGTGAGAGGAGGCGGTGGAAAGAGGTATAGGCTGTTCAGTGGGTTCAATGGGCTTTTGAGCGGAGAAAAACACAAATCCTACAATAAACATTGTTATGCTACACAGTGTAAAAAGGCATAAAAAGACAAAACATTTACTTTTTACAATTCTACACATCCTTGCGTTAAAGTTCCTTTCCTCAATCGGTCTCTCCATCTTAAAAAACTCCATCCTCTACTCGGGCCGCTCGCGGCGGATGAGTTTCTTCTGCTAAGGAGTACGCCTGTCAGTCCAGGGAAACGCCCTAGACCAACCAGAACCGTTGACCTAGCGTCTTCGGCCTGTACCCCAAAGTCTTGGCACCGCGACCCTGCGGCAGAACCCGGATGGTGGTTCGAAAAACAAAAATCAAGAAAGTCCTTCAGATGGGAGAGCAAAAAATGTTAAAAAGGAAATAGTGAGGAAATCTTTATTTGTCCATGGGCCTAGGTCTCAAATTATAGCGGAGACGGCCAGGTGCTGTTTGGTCTTGAAACAAAAGTTCAGGCTCAGTGGTGTCCAGTCGATTTGATGGTGGCACAGCTTCCTGCAGAATATTGTCACTCTCTTGGTCTGAAACTGTGTCTCTTATGCGTGCGTCACTGAATGGTACAAAACGAGGTACAGTGTCTGTCTCAGAGTCGGCGATACCCTCCTTGACCCACTGGTCATATGGCAGAGGCAAGGGGACTACTTTACAGCGGGTACCATGGATCCAGTGTTTCTTCCCTTTTACTCGCACTGCTGATCTTGTCGACAGTAGAACAAGATGAGGGCCGATCCAGCGAGGCTCGTCGTTGCTCTTTCGCTGGAAATTTCGGACTAGCACCCACGTACCAGGGTTGATAGGGTGTCCAGGAGTTTTAGAGGCTTGAGGGAGAGTATCGTGTACCTGTTGGTGCAAAACACGCAGTTTAACAGTCAAATCATACAGGTAATCAAGCAGTACTGGATGCTCTATCTCACTGAACTTCGTAGGCCTCGGTACACCCCATATGTTGGCCGGACGGCCAAAAACAACCTCGTAAGGACTAAGTCCCACTCGTGAGTGTATGGTCATTCTGGTGGACAGGAGTGCTAGAGGCAGAGCGTCAGGCCATTTAAGACCGGTGCTCGCCTGGATTTTGGCCAGCTTGAGCTTTAAGGCTCCATTGTAGCGTTCTACTAATCCAGCTGATTGAGGGTGATTTGCAGCATGGAATTTCTGCTGGATGCCTAAACCTTCACATACATTCTTCATCACTTTACCCACGAACTCACTTCCGTTATCACACCACACCATTCTTGGCATCCCAAACCTAGGGAAAAACTCTTTCACAAGGGCTTTTGTTGTGGATAGGGCAGTGTTATCTTTCAGAGGATAAGCCTCTATCCATTTTGAGAAAGCACAAACAACCACCAGTACATATTTCAGGTTGTTGCATCTTTCCATGTGAATAAAGTCCAGCTGCAAAACTTCAAATGGACATGATGGGGGTGCAAAGTGACCAGCTGGAGTTGGGGTTCCCCTACCAGGGTTGTACTTCAAGCATACTATGCAATTTTTGACCACATTCTCTGCACACTTGGGAATCCCAGCATTCTGCCATACTGGAGCCAACAACTTGCATATACCTTTCGTACTGATATGTGCCATTCCATGTGCCATAGTAACAACTGGAAGCACATATGCATCAGGCAACAACCATCGCCTATGTTCTGTCAGATCAATCCAACAACCATTCTCATCCAACTTACCCATACTTTCTCTCCACTTGCTTAACTCTTCCTCTGTGGCTTCAGCTTGAAGCGACTTCACACTCTCTATTGTGTTCTCACACATTCCCACATCATTAACCCATCTTGCGGGGCCTGCAACATACATTCTAGTCTTCACATTCTGTGCTGTTTCTTTCGCGGTCTCATCAGCAAACGCATTCCCACGTCCAACATCATCTGTGACTTTCCTGTGCGCACTGCATTTCATGATCGCGACTTGCAACGGTAGGGTCAGTGACTCAAGGAGATCATTCACCAACTTGCCATTCCGAATTTTAGCTCCATGAGACGTCAGGAACCCACGCTCCTTCCACAGTCGCCCAAAATTATGAGCCACGCCAAAGGCGTACTGACTATCTGTGTATATATTTACTCTCATTCCTTCAGATAACACGCATGCTCTCGTGAGGGCGATTAATTCCGCTGCTTGGGCCGAATTATGTGGCACTCGTGCAGTTTCCACGACCGTGTGCAAAGTCGTGATAGCATATGCAGCAGTCGTGTCACCATTAGGGAGCTTGAAACATGAACCATCTACCCATAAAGTGCCATCACACTCAGTCAGGGGAGTATCTTTTAGATCTACTCTCCCTTTCGTCTCTTCTTCTGTTCTGAACAGACAGTCATGTTGCTCAATCTCATCTGAGTCTGCTGGAATTGGTAACAATGTAGCTGGATTCAGCGTATTGCATCTCTTTATGTGTATGTGATTTGCTAACAGTGTAAGTTCATAACCTGATAATCGCGCACTAGTCAAGTGTTGTGTCTTGGTTCTATTTAATAATGTGTCTACAGCGTGTGGAACCATAACAATCAATGTATTGTCCATTACCAAACCAGCAGATTGTCGGATAGACATCGCTGCAGCAGCTGTCGCTCTCAGACAGCTTGGCAATGCCCTCGCTACAGGGTCCAAGGTTGATGAAAAATATGCGCATGGGCGCGGTCTGTCGCCAAAAGGCTGTGTTAACACTGATAATGCACATCCATCTTTCTCGTGAACATACAATGTAAAAGGCTTACTGTAGTCGGGGGTACCCAACACAGGTGCTGAACATAATGCATTACGCAATTCCACAAAACTTTTCTGGCATTCTTCAGACCATGGGATAGGATCCGGTGTGTCTTTGCATGTTAAGGCTAACAAAGGTTTTGCCAACAAAGAAAAACTAGGGATCCAATGCCTACAGTATGAAGTGATGCCCAAGAAAGCGCGCACTTCTCTCTGTGTTCTTGGCACACTCAACTGTGCAATGGCTTGAATTCTTTCTGGGGTCAGTTTCCTTCCCTCCTTCGATAAGAGATGACCTAAGTAGGTCACTTCTTGTCGACAATATTGCAGCTTAGAGAGAGACACTTTGTGATGGAAAGCAGATAAATGGCGCAACAATGACAATGTGGCTTCTTTACAAATCTTTTCAGTATCCGCAGCGATCAGTAAATCGTCCACGTACTGAATCAGGATAGCGCCACTAGGTAAAACAAGTGCATCAAGCTGCGCTTTCAAAGCTTGACTATATATTGATGGACTTTCACAGTAGCCCTGGGGAGCGCGTTTGAAGCGGAAGCTTCGGCCTCCCAGACTAAAACCAAAAATATCTCTGCTCTCTTCTGCAATTGGGATGCTAAAGAAAGCATTCTTTAAATCAATCACTGAAAACCATGCAGCAGAGGCTGGAATCATCGTTAACAAGGCGGTTATATCGGGGACAACCGGAAACTGTGGCACAACAATCTTATTAACCTTTCTGAGATCGATCACAAATCTGTAAACAGGTGGCTGTGAAGGATCCGTTCGTTTTAAGACAGGTAAAATCGGACTATTGCAAACGTTGCCTCTTGTCTCTTCAATCACACCCTTATTAATCAAGTCGCTGACAATGTCTAACAATGCTTTCTGCCCTTCATTAGAGATCTTGTACTGGGGAATACGTGGCAGTCTGACATTAGCCTTTAAAGTCACCACATATGGCGGTATCTCCAAGAGGCCCACATCATTGGGACCAGTAGCCCAAAGGGCATCCGAAAGGGATGACAATTCAGGCGGCATTGTGTTTTTAGACAAGTACATTGGGGAAATCACTTTCTTGCCTAATGTAAGTTGCACTCCTGAAGGAGAACAATACAGTGTAGCGTGCAATCTTTTCAACAAATCTAATCCCAGCAAATTCTCACCACAACCTGTTGTCAGAATCAGGGGTGCTTTCAGCTCGCAAGGTCCAACAGAAAGTGACATGGGACTAGAAATCGGGTTCCTAACTGGGGCGCCAGAAAAACCTACCGAAACATTGATATCGCCAGACAAAGGTGCGCCAGGGAGTTTTGAATGCATGATTGAACTCTTTGCAGCACCAGTGTCTAGCAGAAAAGGCTCCGTTACATTTGCTGTAGTCACCTCAACATACGGTCCACTCTGATCCACTGGCACTGAAACAACTCCCTCTCTCTGTCTATGGCTGTCCTAGTAATCATTATTTTCTGCATCACCGTCCTCTGCATAATAATCATTATTATAATACTGGGCCGTATTACTAATCGCGTTAGCTTGCTGATCAAAGCTATTGATGGTACTTTGAGGCGGCAGAGGACGCGCATTCTGTGGAACACTTCCACGCCCTCTGCCTCTAGGAGCTTGCTGACCACCCCTACCTCTTGCGCCATACGCATTACCGTTCCGCTGCATTAATTTAGGGCAACTATATTTATAATGACCTTCCTCTTTGCAGTATGAACATTGGTTGGGACCTACAGGGACACGTGGTTGGTAATACCCATTCATTTGCTGATTGTTCTGAAACTGTTGGGGTTGGTGATAGACACCTTGGGGTTGCCTATAATTATTCTGACCTCCACGTGGCGGATAGGCCTGCTGTAAAAGGACCTTTGTCTTTAGTTCCTTCGTTTTCTTCTCTGTTCTATCTTTCTCGTCCTTATCTCTATTCTCAAAATACTGTGCAGTAGCCAGTATTTGCGCTGAAGAAGAAACAGCCCAAGAACTTTCTGAATCTTTTAACTTTTTACACAGGTCAGGAAGTAGATTCTGCACAAACTTATCCACAAACAGCCGTTGGCCACCCTCAGTACTCATATCCTGCCCACTGTGGTCAATAAACGTTTCTTCAAACCTAGTAAAGAAGTCTGACACTGTCTCATCTTTCTTCTGCTTGCATGCAGATAACTTGTCCCAATTTACGCGCATCGCAGGCATTATTGTCTTCATATACGTGATGATTCTACCAGGCAGTTCAGCTACTAAAGGTTCTGGTTTCGCACCACCAGTTTGTCTAGCATCAGCAGCAACAATGTTAGCCCATGTATCCCCTAGTTCTGCATTGTGGTCTACATTACGAATTGACCCCCATAGAGGCTGTGGAACAACATTACCAAACAACATGTCTATGTCTGCCAGATTCATAATGCATGACCCTGCCGTCTGCGACAACTCTTTATAATAACCTGCTGGGTTTTTACGGGGATCAGGCAAGGACTGCTTAAGCGCTAACACCTCAGAGCGCTTCCATGGAACATGCACCCAAACACGCTGGAAATGCGCTGCCACAGCGGGGTTACCACCGGCAGCTGCAACCGCTTCCTTCCATACCGGGGGAACTTCTCTCATAGGGTATTGTCGCGCTTTTACCTTTTTCCCCACAAGGACATCTTGTTCAAACAATGACTGTTGACAATCATCATTCCTAAAGGACAATACAACCGCAACTGCTTTATCTACTCCGCGGTCCACAATTATACCAGTTCCAAAATCGAACCTCACTCTACACAATTCCTGCGGGTTCGGATTTTTACCACTATCCTCCAATTCTTCACAGAGGATTTCGCACATTTTCTCAAACACATATCTCTGTTTTGGGGCATCCCATTGATGGAAAACGTTGACAACTGATTCCACATCATACAGTGAAGGAAAAACAATCCATCTACGCGCCATGTTATCTATTACCTTTTTCTCATCGGGGTTAGGCAATTGGCTACGCAATTGCTTACGCTGTAAACCAGGAGTCGCACCAGATGACTCAAAGAGAGGAGACATTAATGTAGTAACCACATTAGCTAAGCGCTGTCGCGCTGAAGGAGAAGCTGAGGCGAGAACAGGGGGAAAAACAGAGGGAAGAAAAGAGGATGTAGAGACAGGTACTGGAGTGGTGGAAGGAAGAGTGTCAGGGGAGGCACCTGCTGTATTAGGCAAAGTCGCAGGAAGTGCGGGGGCAGTTGGAAGCACAACTGGCGGTCCTTGAGAGGGCTGCGCTACATGGATAAGAGCCGGCTGCAAAGCAACTGGCGGTTGCGGCAAGGCTTGCAGTATATTCACTGGAGGTGGCATATTTACAAGCTGGGGAGGCGCCGTGCCATTTTGAGCATACGGGGGTGGCGAACTCAACAAATGTGACATCAGGGGATCTTTCTCCTTTTCTTCTAACTCATTCTGCTTAGAATGTGGTAAAGCTGGGTAACATTTGTCAATCCCTAACTTGCGCTGCCTATGCAATTGCTCACTCATCTGCTCCTCCTCATTGTCTTTAAATTGTACAGCTGCTTGCATTACTGTCATACCTTTCTCTCTCTTATTCTTTTTCGCTAACTTAATTTCCTTTTGTTTGGCTTCCTTTCGCCATAAGCGGAAAGAGTCAAACATCGCCGGCCGGGCTTTCTTCTTAAACAATTTAATTTCCAAATTATCTAAAATATCGGTATCAAAACTACCATTTTGGGGCTATTTTAAAACACCATCTTTCCTGGTGTAGTGGATCCATACTTCATTATATGCAATGGGGCCTACGCCATGTTTTACATAGAGCTCATAAGTTGGAGTTCCAACCGGAGGAACCGGACATGATTCCTCTAGCTGGAAATCCTTTCCACAACCCAAACAGAATAATCTACCAAATAGTCCAGAACCAGGCATCTTTGCTCACTAGTCTAGATCCAAACGTCAAAGGATTATCGATTACGATAGTCTCGTGAATACACGAGTCCTCTGGCTTTGGCGTTTGCAAACTCCAAAGTACCAATTCAAATGATCCCGAAGGATACCAAAACAAATGGGAGACGCTCCACTTATACTTAACTGAATATTGTTGATCGATGGCGTCACCAGAAGACTCTCTCGATTGTTTCGCTCTCTCAAATTCGTCAAGGGTCCAAAACAGGTCGATTAATCAGGGCAGCAGTCCTTCGTAGCCGTCGGGACGCGGAGAACCTCGCAGAAAAGACTTTCGGACCACGTCGACATGCAGGGGTCGATGAAGTGGCGGCCTTCCTCCGGAATTTCCACACGAAGCTCCTCACGAACCTCTGGCTTGGACTGGTACCGCTGAAATCGTCCCGAGTTGGGCGCCAAACTGAAGTACTGGGTATTTTAGACCCAGCGGTGCAGGGGCACACACCATATGACTTCTGGGTTCACCCTGTTCCAGACCTACAGAAACACAGAGTCTTCTGGGTGAAGTCAAAGATTCGTTTATTGGCTGCAGACCAATTACAGGTATCCTAGAAGTACAACAGCGTGTATGTTCTCAGGAGACTGCCGAAAATCATAGGAACGGGCTTCTCCTTAAGTACAAAATATCATGCTCCAGGCACACATTCCTTGGTTTACGATATGGCCATTATAAGTATACATTACAAACGAAAAAGCAGAGTCATGATGACCATCCCACATTCCAGTTCGGCCAGCCCACAATGATTTACACAGTAAGGTTCAGATCCCACATTTGATGTCAATAGACCCCCCAATAAACATGAGCATCTCCTGTTTTGGGAAACAAGTCATAAAGCAGGAACAAGCAGGTGTGGAAGAGATTAGCCGGGGGATTGTATAGAATGAAAGGGTTTTATGACGGGTCAAGCCCTGATGCTAATCACAGGTGGACGGAGGAAGGGGAGCTCGTGAGACCGGTTTGACCTGGGGCAGCAGAGCCAGCTGCCCAGGTCACAGAGAAGTCAGAGGGAAAGCCCATGTACTGTGAGGCCCGTATTTACTCCATTATAGCCTATGTGAGGGCAATGAGAAGATGGCCACTGCTTCCAAAATGGAACCCGCGTAGTGAAGCTGAATAACGTGTACACAGTGCATTTATAGCTAGAACGATATATAAAGCACTCGTACATGCCGCATTTACCATTTGCGGTTTGTTAATACCAAGATAGACAGGGGTAGGGCCCTGTCCCCTACGCGGTCCCGAATATTAAAGTACGACAACATGTGTGTCATGGCTCAAAGCATCACATGTGTGTCATGGCCCAGAGTAGCACATGTGTGTCATGGCCCAGAGCAGCACATTTGTGTCCTGTCCCAGAGCAGCACATGTGTGTCATGGCTCAGTGCAACACATGTGTGTCATGGCCCAGAACAGTACATGTGTGTCATGGCCAAGAGCGGCACATGTTTGCCATGGCCCATAGCAGCGTGTTTGTCATGGCCTAGAGCAGTACATGTGTGTCATGGCCAAGAGCAGCACACATGTGTCATGGCCTAAAGCATCACACGTTTGTCATGGCCCAGAGCAGCACATGTCTGTTGTGGCCCAGAGCAGATGTTGCAGGGATTCTGCTCATGCACAGAACTATGCGCAGGAAACCAGGACCTCGGTGTATTGTTGTGTACCAAAAAAGCCACATCAATGCCCAGAACCCCAACCCGACTAGCATTAGTGTCTCATGTGTTCTCCGTACTACAGAGAAGCTACCAATGATTAGACAACCTAGAACATGCGACTTAGTAAACTCTCAGGAATAGTGGGAAACAAGAACACTCTTTCGGTCACACTTATACTTGTCCACAACATGAGTAAACAGAGACACTGTATAGTTTAAAATGTTTATTTTAACTAACGTGCTCTGAGGTGCAGTACTCTAGGCAACACAAGCAGCATAATGCATTAAAACAATATAATTATCATTGTTACAATTTCATAAAGCACAAAAGAGGAAACCATATTATAATGACAGTGGAAACAGAACTATAGCTCCTTTGACCACCCTCCCCGTGCTCATGAGCTAGTTTAGAATAATTATAGAAGACCTCTGGGCTTTGTCAGCGAGACCCCATACCTACGAGATCAGATGCAGTGAATCACATCTCAGGACCAGCACAGCTCTTCTATGTTGGAAAGGTTTTCTCCAAGTGCTCTCGCATGCAGGTAATGACATATTAAAAGCACCCGAGTTTCAGTTGGGTCACTGTGCTTCATGTTATGTCTGTGTGCGTGGGACTGGCCAAAGTGAATCAACAGCATACATTGTTATTCAACCTTGAACACACTGTGCAGATAGAGCGCGCGGTGCCCCGCTGGATATGTGAAAGGTAGACAGTTCTCATGTGAAGCAGCGCCAGCAAAGTATTTCAGGAGAACAGAGCCCTGTAGTGTTGTGTTCAAAAGCGGTAGAATGGCAGCCAAGCGTATACTTCTCATGCTAACTTAGCAATGTCTGCAGTTAACCCCATTTCCTCACTACACAGATAGTGTGTGTCATGGCCCAGAGCAGCACTTTTGCCATGACCCAGAGAAGAACATGTATGGCATGGCCCAGAGCAGCACATGTGTGTCATTGCTCAGAGCAGCACACCTGTGTCATGACCCAGAGCGGCACATGTTTGTCATGGCCCAGAGCTGCACATATGTGTCATGGCCCAGAGCAGCATGTTTGTTACTGCCCTGAGCAGCACATGTGTGCCATGGCCCAGAGCAGCTCGTTTTTCATGGCCCAGAGCAGCACATGTTTGCCATGACCCAGAGTAGCACATGTGTGTCATGGCCCAGAGAAGCATGTTGTTCATGGCTCAGAGCAGCACATGTTTGCCATGACCCATACCAGCACATGTGTGTCATGGCCCAGAGCAGCACGTTTTTCATGGCCCAGAGCAGCACATGTTTGCCATGACCCAGAGCAGAACATGTGTGTCACGGCCCAGAGCAGCATGTGTGGTATTGCCCAGAGCAGCACATGTTTACCATGGCCCAGAGCAGCACATGGGTGTCATGGCCCAGAGCAGCACGTTTGTCATGGCCCAGAAATGCACATAATTGTCATGGCCCAGAGCAGCACAAGTGTATTGTGGCCCAGAGCAGCCCGTTTGTCATGGCCCAGAGCGGCACATGTTTGCCATGACCGAGGGCAGCACATGTGTGCATGGCCCTAGAGCAGCACATTCATGTCATGGCCCAGAGCAGCACGTTTGTCGTGGCCCAGAGTGGCACGTTTGTCATGGTCCAGAGCAGCACATGCTTACCAGGGCCCAGAGCACCACATGTGTGTCATGGCCCACAGTGGCACATGTTTGTCATGGCCCAGAGCAGCACATGTTTGTTGTGGCCCAGAGCAGCACATGCTTGCCATGGCCTGAGTGGCACATGTTTGTCATGGCCCAGAGCGGCACATGTTTGCCATGACCCAGAGCAGCACATGTGTGTCATAGCCCAGAGCGGCACATTTGTCATGGCCCAGAGCGGCACATGTTTTCCGTGGCCCAGAGCAGCACATGTGTGTCATGGCCCAGAGCGGCATATTTGTCATGGCCCAGAGCGGCACACTTTTGTCATGGCCCAGAGCAGCACATGATTACCATGGCCCAGAGCACCACATTTGAGTCATGGCCCAGAGCTGCACATGTTTGTCATGGCCCAAAGCTGCACATGTTTGTCTTGGCCCAGATCAGCGCATGCTTACCATGGCCTGAGTGGCACATGTTTGCCATGGCCCAGAGTGGCACGTGTTTGCCATGGCCCAGAGTGGCACATGTTTGTTGTGGCCCAGAGCAGCACATGCTTACCATGGCCCAGAGCACCACATGTGTGTCATGGCCCAGAACTGCACATGTTTGTGATGGCCCGGAGCTCCACCTGTTTGTAGTCGCCCAGAGCAGCGCATGCTTACCATGACCCAAGTGGCACATGTTTGCTATGGCCCAGAGTGGCACATGTTTGCCATGGCCCAGAGAGGCATGTGTGTGTCATGGCCCAGAGCGACACATGTACATTGGCCCAGAGCGGCACATGTGTGTCATGGCCCAGAGCGGCACATGTTTGTCATGTCCCGGTGTGTACACTTCCCGCTGAAGTGTTCCCTTGGTGATTCCTCCTGGTTCAGTTGGTCATGGGGTCCGGGTACTCGTTTCCACTGATTCCGCTTCTATCAAGAGCCCTACTGAAGGCGCGAAAGAAGAGGAACCTTGACGTTGACTCTGATTACTACAAGGGAGAAGAGGCTTGTGCGTCTATTGGGATCAAATCCCGAAGGAATGCCATAAGGGAGCACCTGGTCCTCCTGTAACATTAACTCATCATGGCCCAGAAATGCACATAATTGTCATGGCCCAGAGCAGCACAAGTGTATTGTGGCCCAGAGCAGCCCGTTTGTCATGGCCCAGAGCGGCACATGTTTGCCATGACCGAGGGCAGCACATGTGTGCATGGCCCTAGAGCAGCACATTCATGTCATGGCCCAGAGCAGCACGTTTGTCGTGGCCCAGAGTGGCACGTTTGTCATGGTCCAGAGCAGCACATGCTTACCAGGGCCCAGAGCACCACATGTGTGTCATGGCCCACAGTGGCACATGTTTGTCATGGCCCAGAGCAGCACATGTTTGTTGTGGCCCAGAGCAGCACATGCTTGCCATGGCCTGAGTGGCACATGTTTGTCATGGCCCAGAGCGGCACATGTTTGCCATGACCCAGAGCAGCACATGTGTGTCATAGCCCAGAGCGGCACATTTGTCATGGCCCAGAGCGGCACATGTTTTCCGTGGCCCAGAGCAGCACATGTGTGTCATGGCCCAGAGCGGCATATTTGTCATGGCCCAGAGCGGCACACTTTTGTCATGGCCCAGAGCAGCACATGATTACCATGGCCCAGAGCACCACATTTGAGTCATGGCCCAGAGCTGCACATGTTTGTCATGGCCCAAAGCTGCACATGTTTGTCTTGGCCCAGATCAGCGCATGCTTACCATGGCCTGAGTGGCACATGTTTGCCATGGCCCAGAGTGGCACGTGTTTGCCATGGCCCAGAGTGGCACATGTTTGTTGTGGCCCAGAGCAGCACATGCTTACCATGGCCCAGAGCACCACATGTGTGTCATGGCCCAGAACTGCACATGTTTGTGATGGCCCGGAGCTCCACCTGTTTGTAGTCGCCCAGAGCAGCGCATGCTTACCATGACCCAAGTGGCACATGTTTGCTATGGCCCAGAGTGGCACATGTTTGCCATGGCCCAGAGAGGCATGTGTGTGTCATGGCCCAGAGCGACACATGTACATTGGCCCAGAGCGGCACATGTGTGTCATGGCCCAGAGCGGCACATGTTTGTCATGTCCCGGTGTGTACACTTCCCGCTGAAGTGTTCCCTTGGTGATTCCTCCTGGTTCAGTTGGTCATGGGGTCCGGGTACTCGTTTCCACTGATTCCGCTTCTATCAAGAGCCCTACTGAAGGCGCGAAAGAAGAGGAACCTTGACGTTGACTCTGATTACTACAAGGGAGAAGAGGCTTGTGCGTCTATTGGGATCAAATCCCGAAGGAATGCCATAAGGGAGCACCTGGTCCTCCTGTAACATTAACTCATCAGATGTTCAGGATTGAAGCTGATGTATGAATGAATGAAGTCAGAAAACCTTTTAGGTTTGGCAGATTAGAGATGGCAGGAAAATGGTACCTAAAAGGAGGCGATGATATCAACAAAGGGTGTGTGGTGGATGCTAAATGCAGGGCTCGGAATTGGCACTCAATCTGCAGAGAAGTGACTGCTAAATCCAGGACATGCGTGTTAGTCCCCATTCCAGGCCCTGGAGCTAGGAATAGGCCAGTGAAGGGATGGAAATTCTGGGTGGAATGTATAATCCTGGCCCTAGTGTTTCTGGGCCCTGTACCAGCCACCTCTAAATGAGAGCATATGAAGCTAGACAGTAGTGAGGGCTCCACCATGTAAAGATGGTTTGGAGAGTTCTTGAGAACGGTCACGTATGATCTACTGGATTCAAACCAGAGTGATAGCTTCGAATGAAGGGCACCACCTTTCCAAACACCCCGCTCGTCTGAAGATCACTAGCACTCCGTAGGCGGGGGCTTATGACTCGATTGGATGACCACACGCGACTGGAGTTTAAATTATATACTTTCACTATTTTAAGAGACTAGGTCAATAATCTCCAGAAATCACAGAACCCTCTGCCTCTAGTCTGCTCCTCCTCACTCCTCTCTTACACCCTACGTTCACATCCTTGCTCCCGCCACATTTATGAGTGAGCGAGCATGCTTACTTTTTCTGCTCTCATGCATAACTCTAATGCGGTGATAATGCTAAGGATGGGGCTCTACAGACTGAACGTCCACAAACTCAAGAATTAGATTATTTCAGGGGTCTTCAATCCCTTCTAAAAAGAAAACTACTTCTAGTCAATGAAGTTCATCCTGCGTTACTGTGAAATATAATAACTAATACACTAGTTACCACCTCAGACAAGGTCATCAGATTTTTATGAAGCTTGCACGCCTACATTCCTGCACTCAAGCTTTTCTGCTCTTCCTCCCAGCCCTGTGCTCGCACATACACTGTGACTAGCAGTGCAGGCCTGGTTTACGACCAGTGAGATGGCTGCTTTTCTGTCTGATGAGTGGTCCCATTGTAGGCCGTGCGGTGGAACTCACCTTGTGTATGTGCTCTAGCCTGGGTTTTGGCCTGGGCTTTGGCTAGCTGTCACTTCAAATGTCTGCAGAGCAGTTCTATTGCCTCCTTCTGTATCCAAGACGCAACATTACTCCGGACCCTCTGAATCATGTGCTATGCTCAATTCCATGTCCAAGAGCTACTTATTGACACTTGTGCTGCCAGTAGCTCCCAAGCTCCCGTTGGAGACCCCTGCTTTAGTTCAAAGGATACAGTGGGGCGAGAAGGCTCAGAGGTGATGTGCTCTGTGTGTATGTCCAAGTTTATCTCCTCACTGAGTTGTGCCCGGGTTCTGACTGTACTATGCCGTGCTGTGTCTAGACACAGTACAGTCAGAAGTTTGACACAATGTCTTACCAATGTCAATGTCATATGCAAATCTGCCATCATTGGTTTATCTTTCTGAAATGCTGAAAATATTGAAGGCAACTTTATTATGTTTACATTTGTTTGATTTATTCAGCATAGAATTTACTTTATTTTGTAAACTGTGAGTAGTTAATTTATTGATTTTGCTTATTTTAAAAGCGGAGATGGGAACAATAGTCAACGTATTATAGATTTGTTTTAGATCTTATGTAGTTAAATTTCATCAGAGCCTCTTCTAATGATGATTCCAAATGTTTTTATATCCAACAGGGAGAGAGTCCTTAAATATATATGATATTGGAGGAAACATCTAAAAGACTGACTACATCTGATATCCCCTGGGAGAACCTGAGCATAAGGCCCTCATAATTCAGAAACAGACTGTTTCTCAATCCCCGGTGCACAACTTCGAGGGTGCCTCAGAAGCTGCGCTTTAAGTTACTAGCCACTTTTCCCAGGTAGCCGGTCCCACGTCGCTCGTCGCCTCCACGGATCTCAGCTCTGCTGTAGATGTGGATCAGGGTCGGAGAAGTCTGGAAGTCAAGGCTCTGGTCAAGCTCTGCAGTCGGTTCCTCGTAGAACGTGGGCAAAGCAAAGGGTAGTCTCTTGATGGTGCCTGTTTGCACAGGGTAGCCACTCCTTGGCTACAAGGGAGATTCTTCAGTCTTCTTCTTTCGTCGAATGTCGAAGGTCCAGAGTTTCTGTTCAGTTTTGCAGGTTCAGGATAATCTAAAGTCTTGAGGCCCAACTCCCACTCTTATACTAATCTGGGGGGCTGGGATACCTGCTAGGTCACGCCTTATGGGTGGGACCTGGGAGGGGGTGTTACACCCACTTCCCTTTGTCCAGTTTCGCGCCAGAGCTGGGGCTGGAGTGCCCCAGCGCCGGTTTGAACTGGACTATGCAAGGAACACCTTGTGTGCCCCAGGCATGTCTCATTCCTTTCAGCCCACCCTGCCCCAATCCACTAAAGGCTGTCTGGGGAGGTGCTAGCACCTCCCCAAGCAGGAAACCTATTGTCCAAGCCTCCCTTGCCAGGGTCACTCCCAGCAGCAGGGGGTCAGACTCGTGTCCGTGGCAGCAGCATCCATTTTGTGATGCTGAGGCTTTGGTTAGAGTTAAACAGTTGAAGTATGATCTTAACATGTCTTTCCCTCTAGAAGGGGGGAATAATATTCTCATGTCCAGAAATGGCATGGGGGTATTATTCCACAGTGTTAGACACCTTACACGACATGTTTATAGTTACCATAACCGTCTAAGATTATAAGGCACTTTAAGAGTATATGGTAGGCTATATCATAGAACAGCTATAAGGACAAGGTTCCGAAAGCTGCAGACAGGCTCAGCTCATGCTAGAGCACCATCTCACATGTTACCAAGCACTCTGCCTCCAGGATTGTTAAGGCCTGCCATAGGAGTGACTGATAGGTACACATGTGTCTATATGTAAGTTAGGTATAGGAATACTACACCTAAGCAAGGGGTGATTACACGACCTTGCCCCAGCTGAGTGATCAGCCAGTTGTGTCAAAATGGAAGGCCAGGCCAGGGGTGGCATAATACATGCTGCAGCCCCTGGTAGGCCTAGGGTACACCTATGCCCTGGGTACCTAGGGTACACTGTACAGGGGCCAATAAGGTGATCCTATCCAAATGGGTTATGCACCTAAAGTACATAGTATTAATTTAGAGAGAGAACAGCAGGGCTGTGGGTCTGATTAGCAGGCCCACAGCCACATCTAAGTCGAAAACCAGTAAAGCAAAAGCAAAAAGTGGGGGTGAACATAGAAAGCAGACCCTACTCTCCTACACAGACTAATCAATCGAAAGACAGATGAACTCATGCGTGAACAGACATTATCCCATAAGAAGCATGACAGATGGCCTTGTCAGTTCAAGAATCTGAGCTGAGGTCTGTTATGGAATTGGAGTGAAATACCTCAAGTCTAATCAGTCATGTCAAAGGTACTGATATGCAGTACAACCCATTTTAACAAGAGACATAAATCGGTCGCAGTGTAAGCTGGTTATCACAGTGCCCAGAGGTCTAAGTGTTTAACTGCATGCATGCATCCATTTTAAAACCTGTGTACAAAATCACCATAACAGTTCTAGAAGGTACAGGGGTAGAGAAAATAAACCAGACCTCTGCTGCGTAGGAGGATGAGCGTTATCCCAATAATCTCTGTCTTTGCAATGCTGCCAGTTCTTTGATCCTGTGTTTGGAAAACAAGCTTGAATGGGGACTAGAGAAGCCAGACTTCTGTCATGGGTGGCTCAAACAGTTTGAGGACCATCCAACTTTGATTTGTCAACCCACAGCAGAACTATCACAGGTA
The DNA here is from genome assembly GCF_964204655.1 of Triturus cristatus. Taxonomy (NCBI): domain Eukaryota; kingdom Metazoa; phylum Chordata; class Amphibia; order Caudata; family Salamandridae; genus Triturus; species Triturus cristatus. The sequence goes on from NC_140585.1 coordinate 3,348,168, forward strand.
GCAGCTAATAGGAGACATCTCTTGAAATTCACCAATTATGAAACATCTACAGAAACAGTCATTGAACGTATGCAAAAATGTACAAAAATTAAAGACTAGATCACCAAGGCAAAAATCATACACATGCAGCAAGTGTAAGAAGACCTTTAGTTTTATCTCCCAACTAAAGCGTCACGAGCAAACACATACAGGAAAGAAGCTTTTCCGATGCCTTGAATGTGGTAAAAACTTTAACTACTCATCACATCTAAGGGACAATCCGAAAAGACACACTGGAGAAAACCATATGTATGCAGTGAATGTGGGAAGAGTTTTAATAGATCATACGACCTAAGGAGCCATCAGCGAACACACACTGGAGAAAAACCGTACAAGTGCAGTGTATGCAAAAAAAGCTTTATAGATAATTCAGCGCTAAGGCGTCACCACCGGACGCACACGGGAGAGAAGCCCTACAGATGCAGTCAATGCGAAAAGAGCTTTATTAGGTCATCCCACCTTAACGCTCATGAGAGAACACACACTGGAGAAAAACCCTACAGGTGCAGTGAATGTGGGAAGAATTTTAGTGCCCCATCAGGACTTCGATACCATCATCAAATACACACAGGAGAGAAACCATTCAAGTGCAATGAATGTGGGAAGGAATTGAAAGGTTAACACCAGTGGTATTTATTTTAGGTAAAGGCGCCACAGAGAATGTTCACATATATAGTTGTCCAGAACTGAGTAATCGACGGTGCTAAAAGGTGAGAAGAACCACCCAACTTCCCAGAATCATGGGCCTTGACCCTGTACAATATAAAACAATCCTTAGCACACGTTATAATTTTCAATGCCAATACATATAGCGTGTTTCCACATAAGCTTCAAACAAATAAGCATAAGAATGAATTTGTCTTTCTTCTTCTTGGTTGTTCTTTTATTAATTGCAAGTCTTCTCAGTTATTCAAAACAGCCACAAGCAAACACGTGTTTCGTCGCTACTGGGGAGTGTTGTCCCGCGACTTTTTCAAGGCTGTGTTCACATGAGAGAATAAAGACTGGTGTATATATATTGTGAAAATATATATGTTGAAAACAGTATTAATACCACAACACCCAGGTAGTGGAACAGAAACCAATGCGGGGTGTAAACAAAGTTTACATCCAGTTGAATACTTATATCTTAGGAAGAAGTTGCCATAATAAACACATAGTGTACCTCTGTGAGTAAGAAACAGAAGGTCTATAATCCTAATCAAGATGGAGAGAGCTGCCAAGAGTGCACTAGGTGAAATTTATCTGTTCATAATCGACTTCAATAAGTGCTGAAAGTTGACCTGTTGGATTTAACGATATAATGTGAAGGGAAAAATTCTAGGTGTTCAAACAGTCCAAGAGAGTGAATTAACGGTCCTTGACTAAGTAAAAACACTCGTGCTGTGCAATAGTGCAATTACTGTGATTCGAGCTTAATTCGTTTAAAACATAGCTACCTATTTCCTGCTTGATTGTAGCATCTGGAAAAATTAATGTCACATAGTCAGACAAACGTCAGTAGAGCCATTTACTGTGACATTTATTAGTAAATAGCAGTAATAAAAATCGAAGTGAGACCTACTTAATAGGCGGTGATAATTCCAAACCGCCAATGGTTTCTGGTGTGGCGGCGTCACACGTAACCTCAAGAATCTGTAATCCTGTCCTTGCATATTCAGTTTACCTTTCAGTGCTGTAAATATTAAGTGAATTCCACATTTAGGCTGTTGCTAGTAACATAACTTTCAATAAAACTACAAATATCCATCTACTAGTACAATCTATAATATAATGCTCATACCAGATACGAGTCGCATCTGAAACAATATACTAGTATCTAAATATACATAGGTGAGTATGCCCATACAGATGCCTTCAAAACTAGCGTGTGTATCCCAAACGGGAAAATATAATCTCACTGAAATCCCCATATCTAAAACTGGTCGAGTCTCTATCCACACGTTGAACATTAGCTCCTATCATTCCTCAACTATCTAAACCAAGGGTAACAAGTTTCGTTCGTAAATTAACACGGTACATTCCCTCTACATTGCCTTTCTAACAACCTTCGATCAGTATGTATATACACTATTCAAGCCTTTGAAGGCATTCTTTCATAAAGTCTTGGTCTCGACCTCTAAGTGCTCACCTTATTCGACTGGTAAGGTAGTCCATATGTGACGCCTGTCCAAAATCAGTGCCGAGTGCGCTCATGCAGGTGGTATCCTTCCCGTATTTAAAGTTGGAAACCGGAACCGTGTGTTCTCGTTAGTTAGTGAGTCCCGTTCCAACTCTCAAAGGGAAAATAAAGGTAGGACAAAGAGTGTCTGTCTAATCCGGTGGCCATTTTAAGACGTGACTAGGTGTCACCTTATTAATCTATATTCCGGTATTTAAACACGATTTTGGCTGGGTAAGCCGCAATTAGTATGCTTGACGAAAATAAGCATATATTTAATGCCAAATGGTCTCTCCATCTATTAGACTCAGTACATTAAAGAGCCTAAGACTTGTCATTTCATTTAAAATAATTCCTATGAATCATTAGCAACATGGTAAATAAGAAACATTATTACACAATATCAACCAAAATGTAATTCATCTGGAAAGGGAAAAAACGCAGATTGCACAGTAGAAAAACAATAATGTCCAACAAGTTCATAGTATAAACACATTAAGTCTATCTTCTGGACTTGATAGCGTTCTATTCAAAGTGTCCGGAGTTAAAGTGAGTAATAATGTTCCTAATAGGTTTTGTTAGTTGGTACTTATATATGTTATATCTATTCTTATTTCGTAGGGGTATACTTTCTTAGGAGTCCAAGTGTAACCTGATCAAATAAAGTCTGATAAAATTATCAGATATGGTATTACTTGCCTAAAAAGTAGTGTAGTTCATGGTCAATATTAAGACCCTGTTCCACACTATGCAATTTCAAAATCCAGTGAGCCTCTTTCTGTCTTAATGTGAGTTCCCTATTCCCCCCCTCGGGTTTCTTGGGACATGTTCTATTCCGTAAAATTTGAAAACACGATTAGTTGATTGGGCAGAGCAGATTGACATGTGTGCTGCAAGAGGGTATCTCATGTCACCCTGTTTGTCTGCTCTCGTGTGTTCTCCTATTCGTTCACGTAGTGTTCTGATCGTACTGCCAATATATTGTTTTTTACATTTACATTCAATTATGTACACTACAAATTTTATTAGGCAGTTGATGTTAGTATGAATTTAAATTTCCTGCCTCCTGGTCCTACAAAGTCAGTCTTTCTGTCTTCTGACCTAGTCACGTCTTAAAATGGCTGCCGGATTCGACAGACACTCTTTGTCCTACCTTTATTTTCCCTTTGAGAGTTGGAACGGGACTCACTAACTAACGAGAACACACGGTTCCGGTTTCCAACTTTAAATACGGGAAGGATACCACCTGAATGAGCGCACTCGGCACTGATTTTGGACAGGCGTCACATATGGACTACCTTACCAGTCGAATAAGGTGAGCACTTAGAAGTCGAGACCAAGACTTTATGAAAGAATGCCTTCAAAGGCTTGAATAGTGTATATACATACTGATCGAAGGTTGTTAGAAAGGCAATGTAGAGGGAACGTACCGTGTTAATTTACGAACGGAACTTGTTACCCTTGGTTTAGATAGTTGAGGAATGATAGGAGCTAATGTTCAACGTGTGGATAGAGACTCGACCAGTTTTAGATATGGGGATTTCAGTGAGATTATATTTTCCCGTTTGGGATACACACGCTAGTTTTGAAGGCATCTGTATGGGCATACTCACCTATGTATATTTAGATACTAGTATATTGTTTCAGATGCGACTCGTATCTGGTATGAGCATTATATTATAGATTGTACTAGTAGATGGATATTTGTAGTTTTATTGAAAGTTATGTTACTAGCAACAGCCTAAATGTGGAATTCACTCAATATTTACAGCACTGAAAGGTAAACTGAATATACAAGGACAGGATTACAGATTCTTGAGGTTACGTGTGACGCCGCCACACCAGAAACCATTGGCGGTTTGGAATTATCACCGCCTATTAAGTAGGTCTCACTTCGATTTTTATTACTGCTATTTACTAATAAATGTCACAGTAAATGGCTCTACTGACGTTTGTCTGACTATGTGACATTAATTTTTCCAGATGCTACAATCAAGCAGGAAATAGGTAGCTATGTTTTAAGCGAATTAAGCTCGAATCACAGTAATTGCCCTATTGCACAGCACGAGTGTTTTTACTTAGTCAAGGACCGTTAATTCACTCTCTTGGACTGTTTGAACACCTAGAATTTTTCACTTCACATTATATCGTTAAATCCAACAGGTCAACTTTCAGCACTTATTGAAGTCGATTATGAACAGATAAATTTCACCTAGTGCACTCTTGGCAGCTCTCTCCATCTTGATTAGGATCATAGACCTTCTGTTTCTTACTCACAGAGGTACACTATGTGTTTATTATGGCAACTTCTTCCTAAGATATAAGTATTCAACTGGATGTAAACTTTGTTTACACCCCGCATTGGTTTCTGTTCCACTACCTGGGTGTTGTGGTATTAATACTGTTTTCAACATATATATTTTCACAATATATATACACCAGTCTTTATTCTCTCATGTGAACACAGCCTTGAAAAAGTCGCGGGACAACACTTCCCAGTAGCGACGAAACACGTGTTGGCTTGTGGCTGTTTTGAATAACTGAGAAGACTTGCAATTAATAAAAGAACAACCAAGAAGAAGAAAGACAAATTCATTCTTATGCTTATTTGTTTGAAGCTTATGTGGAAACACGCTATATGTATTGGCATTGAAAATTATAACGTGTGCTAAGGATTGTTTTAGAATGTGGGAAGGATTTTATTTTCTCATCCCATTTAAAGCAGCATGAACGAACAAACACAGGAGAGAAACCATAGAGGTGCAGTGAATGCGGTAAAAACTTCAACCACTCATCACACTTAAGGAACCATAAGCGACTACATACTGGCAAAAGGACATACATATGCAGTGAATGTGGGAAGAGCTTTAATCGATCATCAGATTTAAGAAACCATCTGCGAACACACTCTGGAGAAAAACCATACAGGTGCAATGAATGTGAGAGGTGCTTCAGTGATCCCTCCACATTAAGAAGACGTGGAGAAGTGTGGCTCAATGGTTAGAGCGGCAGACCCTGATGCAGAGGTCTGGCCCGGCACCAGGGTTCAATTCCCGCCTCGGCGGGTCTTGGCGGGTCTTGGGCTCATAATTCCTCGGACCTCGGTGCCTATTCTAATCATGGGTTCCACGCTGCAACTCTGGGCAATAGCTTGCTTAATCTCCACAACAGCCCCAACAGCGCGGGGATGCCTGGCTTCACCCTGGGGATGCCCAGGAGTGGACATTTCACAGGGAAAAGCCAGGAAGGGTTCCCTAGCGGTATGAGTACAGCGCCGGGAAACCCCGAAATGGGGTAGCTGTGCGCTATATAAGTACAAACACATTTAAGGCGCCATCATCGAGGACACACCGGAGAGAAACCATACAAGTGCAAGGAGTGTGGCAAGAGCTTTATTAGACCATCACATCTAACCGCACATGAGAGAACACACTCTGGAGAAAAACCATACAAGTGCTATGAATGTGGGAAGAGCTTTAGTGATCCCTCAACTCTAAGGTGCCATCATTGGGTACACACAGGAGAGAGACCATACAAGTGCAGTGAATGTGGGAAGAGCTTTCAGAGCGCATCAATTTTAAAGACCCATCAGCGAACACACACCACAGAAGGAATGATAAATGTGATAATAATAAAGGAAGAACCTTAATCACCTTTCAAACCTAAGATGCCATCATCAGAGGAACACAGGATGAAATCCATACAGATGCCATGCATGTGAAAACAACTTGTTTCAAAGACAAAGAGACTTTTACTAGACTGTCAAATATAGGAAGCCGGCTAATGCCCAGAGCCTATCAAGTATATATGCTATATACACACATACGTGAACACTCGTTGGTCCGAGAGATGGACCAGGTTTTAGAAACAATCATGCACGGTTCTGTTGCCTGTGCAGACTGTCATCAATAACGTTACTATGAATGCTGTCTGTAAACAGCTCTTGGTGAGGCGGTCACTCACTAAACCCTTCTCCATTTCGAACATGCAGTGACGGCCGAAGAGATGGGCTTGATCTTTCATTGGCATATATTATTGAGTGAAGGGAATTCAATGGGTAATCTTGCGGTCACGGTCCTACTTTCTGATAAATACAGTTACATTAGGAGCTGTCTGGCGTCTCTTGTACAGCTGAACAGCTTGTGGCATTGCTAAGAACCTGAAAGCTTGACCGCACAGACCTCAAATCCCACATTTAAAGACGGCTTGTTTTGGTTCACTGGTTCTGGATCCACTCACAGCCTGTTTCAAAGTTAGTTTATGTTAGTATTCTGTATTTACACTTTTCTCTGTAATGTTATTTACCGTAATCTCGATGCAGATTGGAGGAAGAAGTGTTTGTGGTCTTAGCACTTGCAATTACATATTTGGGAATTTTTTGGTCTGTTAGCAGAGGGAGACAATGGGTTGTTTAGGTAGAAGTTAGTGCTTGTATTAGTTACTGGTAATGTTTATTCCTTTGAGTCCGGATTGATTTCATCCCAGTCCTTCCTTCATGAGGAGGTCTCCCTCAACGAGATAGGTTTCCCAGTAGATAAGTAGATAAGGTGAAACTGGGAAGAAGGCTTTTTGCGTCTGTCTTCCCTTTCTATGGTAACGTTTCGCCCTTCCCCCTTCTAACACCTCTTCCCCTGCAGTGTCACCTGTAAAAGCTAAAATAAATAAATACAGACTTCAGAGTGTTCTGTGCAAGAGATAAAGACTGGACTGTGGGAATAAGACTGGACTGTGGGAATAGGACTGGAATGTGGGAATGAAACTGGACTGTGCGAATAGGACTAGACTGTGGGAATAATACTGGACTGTGGGATGCGGGGATAAAACTGGACTGCAGGGATAAGACTGGACTGTGGGAATACGACTGGACTGTGGGATGCGGGGATAAAACTGGACTGCGGGGATAAGACTGGACTGTGGGAATAGGACTGGACTGTGGGAATAAGACTGGACTATGGGATGTGTGGGTAAGACGGGAATGTGGGAATAAGACTGGGCTGTCGGAATAGGACTGTACTGTGGGATAGGACAGGACTGTGGGAATAGTACTTGACTGTGCGAATAGGACTGGACTGTGGGAATAACACTGGACTGTGGGATGTGGGGATAAAACACGGACTGTCAGGATAAGACTGGACTGTGGGAATAAAACTGGACTGCGGGAATAGGACTGTACTCTGGGAATAAGACTGGAGTTGTGGTAAATATTTCTCCTTTACCGGGACTGAATTTGGTACAGAAACATTATAAAATAGCTCAGTAAAATGAGAGGCAGAATCCGTGATATTAGAGTTTCGGAATGGGCTTTATTACAATAAGCGATTATAATCGGATGCCTCAAGTTCCATCACCACGGGGGTTCAGGAAGTGAAGTACATACTTTATTGACAAGCAGTAACTTTTATAATACATACATTGTAATGAAGTGAATACAGTAGGTGTAACAATTGATAAGGACATTGACGTTTGGTTTGCGTAACCGAAAATGGGTGTAATAATGAGTAAAAAGGAACATGATTGGTTGTGATGTCATGTATAGGTGGATCTATAAGATAATACTTGGCATGGATGCGCGCGCAGCAGTATGACGTGTAATTGACGTGTAACTAGGGGGTGACGGGGACTTGACATTTAGCTCTATATGTGGAGACGAGAAGTCTGGGAGGTCAAGTCAACCTAATCCCAAATCATATCTAACATCCTATGTTTAAAGAACTATGTTATCCAAAAAGGAGGACTCTCGGACAGAATCTATTCTATACTGACTGTGCGTGTACAAGCGTCTAAGTGTCTACACTGAATGCGAGGGGGTAGGAATATTCCATGGTAACAAGGCTATGAATTACTTGCATGAGGACAGAGAAGATGGGTCTTTTTGCTTGGTAACTGGAAGAATGTTTACTTAAACTACTAGGCAGGAATGTATCGGCTGAGGGGGAAGCAGATAATTCGAAGGTGAAATACAGTTCTTGGCAGAGAGTAAGCTGATGTCAGGCTTCGTGAGCAGCGCAGAGAATGAGACAAAGTTCATGGTCACAGATGCAGGCTCGGGCTGGAGCTTTTAGAGGCAGAAGGCAAGAAGAGTTTGATGACAGAATCAGGGCCTACTTGCCTGGACTGAAAAGTGGCATAAGTGAACCATATAAAGCCGGTGGCCTTTCATATTTAAGAATGGAATATCCGGCCTATTCATGGCGGATCTGGCAGAGGACATGTTGACGGTGGACACGCATGTGTTTGCGTCATCAATACTGGAACTGGAGGGAACATACATGTACTTGCGACATGCACATAGAACCGTTGGGGTCCAAGATAGGGGACATAACTGACCAGGAAAATCCACATTTCCACATTCCCTCCTTGTCCCCTACTTGCCCTTCAAGAGATATCAATCTTCATCAATCCATTGATCTGTTCATGTAGCATCATTTGTTCTTCTTTCTTCTTCCGGGATCTTGAATGAAAATCTTGATGTGGGATACACGATGTGGCACACAGACCACAAATCGCTGGTCCACATTGTAGACATAGACAGCAACTGAATAGTATGAGAAGGCCAATACCTAGGAAGGATAGAACTCTCCATCCCCAGGCTGATACCACATTCCAAAACCAACTGGACCAAGTCCAAGTGCCTGGGTTCTGGTGTATCTGGCTTACAATCTTATGAAGGCGAGTGATGGCTTTATATACAGATGGCGAATTTTCTGGTATGAATACGCAACAGCTTGATCCGATGACCCTACAAGCTCCGCCCCTATCAGCCAGGATGACGTCAAGGACAAGACGATTTTGAAGCACAACAATCCGTATAGCAGACTGCTCTTCCGTTAAATTGCCTAAGGCGGAAATAGTCTCATTCACTACTGCTTCAAGGGTTCTAGTTAATCTACGTATCAGCTTACTATTAGTAACAGTACCTATATAGGGAAAGATGCCTTTATTAAAATCTACATACTTGTCCCATGCCGTCTCAGTATAATCGACAATGGGGAGATCTCTCCGTTTTCTGTTGTGTACTAAATGAATATTTCTGTAATAGTCAGGAGGAGCTAGGAAAACAGGTGGCAAAAGGAATGCAATGTAGCAGGTACCATCCCAATCTAGGGGTAGACGCATACATGCAGTCTGACCACATATAAAGTAGGAGTGGCGAGAAGCTCTGAATGAAGATTTGCCTTGGTCACTGAATTCTACGGTAGTAGTGCATTGACTGTGGCCCATATGTATGGAACCAACCTTTCTTACACATAATTCACCTTTTGCTGGGAATACTGACATGGTGGGTAAGACTAGCTCAACTTCGGATACGACATTTAGAATCATGAGATTAGGTGTAAAATTACCTAATCCATATACTTCATTTTCTAGATCAGTTCCTGTTCTTTTGGGGCGACCCTCCTTGTCAGGGTAACAGACTTTGAATAAAACTAGGTTCAGGTTTCCCCATATCCAATGGTCTTGGTAAACTGCTGTGTCTGAGTCTATGGAATTAATTAAACTAAACCATGCTCCACAGGAGCCATTATGTGTAAATGGATGTGGAAAGAAAGGCAGGACTCCTTCATAATTCTGGTAGGGAGGGAGTCGGCCACACACCCAACAATTGGTGGCGTTACTAGTCTGATGGGAATGATGTAACATACTAATGAAAGTGTTATTGCGCAGCGCAAGTCTATAAGACAATTCATGCGGAGGTAAGTCACTAAAAGAATGTTCAGCAGCAACATTATAAACATGTCTAGAAATAGGGTAATATATGTGCAACAACATACTTGTAATAATTATTAAAAGACTCAATAAAAACAAAATTAATAATGTCACTATGCAGTGGCTACGCAGTGATTTACAATACGCCTGTCGTTTCAACATTTTTCGGGTATTTTCTCTACTCAGGTCCAAGGGATACATGTCAGAGACAATTCAACCGCTTCACCTTGGAGAGGACTTAAACAATCAAATTGCTCGACTTGGTGGGCCTAAGCTTTAGTTTGTAATTTTCAGATTTGTTCGGTTCAACAAAAGGAAGCTTTGTATCAGTCTGTGAGGGAGTGCAGGGCACAATGTCTATATCCGAAGATAGTCCATGAAATTTCTTGATGTGGCTTGAATGAATCCAGCCCTTGCGGCCCTCGATCTTCACGGCTGTTCTTGTGGTCAACAGGACCAACTTGGGTGCTTTCCACCTGGGCTCCAGTTGAGTCTTTCGGTCGAAATTTCTCACAAAGACAAGATCCCCCGGAACCACGTCATGGGGTTTCACCTCAGTGTTGTCGGGAAAGGCTGCAGCTACCTGTGAACGAGAAGATTGTAGTGCAGACATCAAGGAAGCCAAGTAATCTGTCAGCATATTACAGTCAATATCAGTTATTTTGCGTGGTATAGGCGTCCCCCACATATTCGGTGGTCTACCGAAGATCACCTCATACGGGGATAGCCCTGTTCTAGAGTGTGCTACCATTCTCATGTAAAAAAGTGCAACTGGTAATGCTACTATCCAGTCGACCCCTTTCTCTCTGCATATTTTGGACAGTCTGATTTTCAGTGTCTGATTATGTCTTTCTACGAGACCTGCTGCCTCGGGATGTCGGACACAGTGGAATTTCCACTGATATCCCAGCAGAAGTGAAACGTGTTTCATTAATTCGGATGAGAACGGCTGGCCGTTATCTGAGTAGACAACACGTGGTAAACCGTATCGTGGGAAGAATTCTCGAACCAACTGTTTGGCAGTAGTCGGGGCAGTGTAATCTGAAACCGGGTACGCCTCTGTCCAACGGGACAGAGCGCAGACAACTACGAGAACATATTTGAATCCTCGACATCGTTCCATCTGGATATAATCCATCTGTAGGACTTCAAAAGGGTGATCAGGAGGATGAAATCCACCCTGTTCTACGGGAACACTTTTTCCTGGGTTGAACTGGCAACAGATCATACAGGTACGGACCTTTTGTTTTGCTGCTGCTCGTAAATGTTTATTGAACCAAATGTGTTGAATGCTGTCTAGCATAGCTTTTTCTCCTAGATGTGCCGGACTATGTATAGTGTTAATTACGATTTGGACCATTGAATCAGGAAGGAACCATACAGACCTTTCCTTCATCATCCATCCTTGGTCCGTTTGGATCCCTCCTAACTCGGTCCATTTCTTTATTTCGTCTGGTGTAGCATGTGTCTGTATGTCAATTACGTCAAGAGTAGGATCTTTAACGGTCATACAATGTGTCGGTGTCGGGACTATTGTCTTTGTCATGTCGGGGGTCTGAGCTTGAGCAGTCAGTTTAGCTGTTCTGTCGGCTAGATCATTGCCTTGGGAAATGATATCAGTAACCTTCGTATGGGCCTTACATTTCATAATTGATATTTCAGTGGGTAGATGTATTGCATTTAATAATGCGTGAATGAGGGGTCCGTGCTGAATGTGGGCACCGTGGGAAGTTAAATAACCTCTCTCTCGCCACAGCACGCCGAAGTCATGTACAACTCCGAATGCATAACGTGAATCAGTGTATATGTTGACTTTTTTATTCGTGGCTTGAATACAGGCTTGCGTCAGAGCGATGAGCTCTGCGGCTTGAGCTGACAAAGTATTTATACGATTAGTTTCAATGACTTCAGTATCTGTTGTGACTGCATAAGCGGCTACTAACTCTCCTGTACTTGTTCTCATGCATGAACCATCGACATAAAATGTCAAGTCTGGATCTGACAATGGAACATCGGTCAAGTCTTGTCTGGGTTTTGTCGTTACAGTAATAACTTCAATACAGTCATGGGCTAGTGGGTCTGTTCCGGTTACTGGCAAAAGTGTGGCTGGATTCAATGTGTTACAGCGTCTTATTTCTATATGTGGCTGAAACAATGTAAGTTCATATCCTGTAAGTCGCGCTATAGTCAAGTGTTGTGTTTGCGTTCTATTTACAAGAACCTCTACTGCGTGGGGTACTTGAACTGTCAATGGATGTCCTAACACTATGGCATCGCTTTGTCTGATTGCTAAAGCTGTCGCTGCTACTGATTTCAGGCACGCAGGCAGAGCCTGAGCTACGGGATCTAATGTACTAGAGAAATAGGCACATGGTTTGTGTGCTCCTGCTTGATCCTGTGTGAGTACTGACAAAGCAGTACCTTCGCGTTCTGTAACAAAGAGTGTAAACAGTTTTTTGTAACATGGCGTTGCTAAAACGGGTGCTTGACATAAAGCTTTCTTTAGGCTTTCAAAAGCTTGTGTGTGTTCCTGAGTCCAAGGGAGAACAGTCGATGTGGCTGCCTCCTGTGTTGTCAATTGAATGAGTGGTTTTGCTAGAAATGCATACTGAGGGATCCACTGCCTACAATATGAAGTGAGGCCTATGAAAGCCCGTACCTCCTTTTGTGTCTTGGGTATTGGCATGTTAGCTATTAACTGAATACGGTCGGGTGTAAGCTGCCTTCCCTCCTTGTCCAGCGAGTGTCCAAGATAAACAACTTGCTGGACACAGAATTGCAGCTTAGAAGGGGACACCTTGTGCCCTTTTTCGGCCAGAAATTGTAAAACTGTCAGTGATGCTTTCTCACATTCAGGTTCGCTTCTTGCGGTAATCAGCAGGTCATCGACATATTGAAGCAAAGCAGTGTTGACTGGCATGTGGATACTGTCAAGTTCTCGTTTCAGTGCTTGGCTATAGATGCTGGGGCTTTCTGTAAATCCTTGAGGTGCGCGTGTGAATTTAAAGCTACGCCCATTTAAACTAAATGCGAACAAATATTGGCTTTCCTGATCTATTGGGACGCTGAAAAAGGCGTTTTTGAGATCAATTACAGTAAAGAATGTCGCTTCGGAATCAATGGCTGTCAGTAATGACGAGATATCTGGAACCACAGGGAATTGTGGCACAATGCATTTGTTTAATTCGCGCAGATCAATAACCAATCGATATACTGGCGGCGCTGTAGGATCTGTTCGTTTAAGAATCGGTATTATCGGTGAATTACATATATTGGAGTCTGTTTCCACAACTACTCCTTGGGCAATGAGCTCGTCAATGATTTGTAGTAAAGCCACTACAGCATCTGGTGGTAACTTGTATTGTCGCATTCGTGGTAGCACCACTCCTGCCTTTAGTGTGACTCGATATGGTGTAATATTCATGCAACCAACATCAGTAGGGCCTTGTGCCCATAGGTGTGTAGGTAAAGTCTGCAGTCGGGGATCCATGTCTCTAGATACATAGTGACCTTTAAAATCACGTAAAAACAACCTTACTCCTTCCGGAGAACAACATATTATGGCTCCTAGGGCTTTCAACGTTTTTATTCCTAACAAGTTTTCTGGACATGATTTAGTAAGCAGTAAATCTGTAGTTCGGGTCAGAGGTCCTATCGTAAGTGGCAAAGGCTGTGACACTTCATTAACAATAGGTTTTCCTGAAAAACCAAGGGAAATATTCTGTGAGCCTGAGAGGGGTGCCCCTGGAACTTCACTACCTTTTATAGTTGTTCGACTTGCCCCTGTATCGAGTAAAAAATTTCTATCTTGACCTAATAATTTACTATGTACATAAGGTCCTTCTTGATCTACAGGAATCTCGATAAGGGGTAAGTCAACTTCCCTCTCTAGGCTTGTTCATGCGTAACGCTGATACTCGGGATATTCATACTGTGCGGTCTGATACATTTGTCGTGTTGTCGTCTGTGTGGCAGCAGCAGGCAACGGTGGTGCAGCTGGCACAAACTGTATTGGCTGTTGTGAGGCTGGCATGGCCTGGGTATGCTGCATAGCTCCTTGTTCATTCTGATCTTGTCTTAGTGGCCGTGATCTTTCTTGTGTTTTACCTATGGCGATATTATGTTTTAAAACTGGACAATCGTGTACGTAATGGCCTGGCTTTTTACAATAATTGCATGTCCCCTTTACAGGTCCTGCTGAATCGGAATGTGTCATACCCTTTTTATGTCCTTCAGCTGGAACTGTCTGGGAAACTAGCATTTCCATTTTCGTGTCTTTCATGCGTCTGTGTTCATGTTCTTGTTCCTCTTTAATTCTATTGTGGTGGTACTGTAACATTTGTAACATTTGTGTTGGAGTGTTACCTTGCCAGGTACTCTCGAATTTTAATACTCTATTCTTTACTGGGGGCAGAGCATTTTCTACTAATTTTGTTACAAACAGATGTGGGTATGATTCGCTACTTGCTTTTATGCCACTATTTATACCAAAACATTTTTCAAAACGGGCATAGTAATCACTAGTGTCTTCGTCTTGCTTCTGTTTACAGGCTGAAATTGTACCCCAATCTTCCTTTTTCGTAGTTAATAAACGTGGCAGTACCTGTACTAGTAGTCCTGGTAATGCCTTAGTTTTGTCCCCAAGCCCCGAACCTGGACCTCGGGCCCTTTCTTCTGCTTCTAATGCTGACCATTCTATCTTTTGATCACCTACCTCCCACTCTTTTTCCTTGAGTTTCTCATAAATGCCAGCAGGCATCAACACCTTTAATATTGTCATAATGTCGGGGTAGGTATATTCTCCCATGAGTAACATGTCTTTAATTTCTCGGTGAAACCCCGCTGGGTCCTTGTCATGACTGGGTACTACTTTCTTCATTTCTAACAATTCTATTTTCGATATAGGCGTATATACAAATACGCGTTTAAACTCGTTGTCCTCACCCTTTATTGGGTGCACTTCTCGTAAGGGATTCTGTCTATCTATGTGATACGTAGTTCTTTCCTTGACAGACAATGGAACATGTTCTGAACATACAAAAAGAATATACTGCTTTCTTGATTCTAGAATTTCTTTAATTAATTCAGTACCTGGACCTCTCCATTTATTCATAAGTAATTCAGTCAGTATGTCAGGCAAGGGACCAGGGTCCGAATGCTGACTCCGATATAGTATAATGAGTTGTTGAATCATATAAATCCCAGCTAACCTTTGTTCATCTGGGGTAAGATTCAAAAATGTGCGTACTACTGTATCATCACTGTATTTTCCGGGACTGTCCACCCAATGGACAGCTGCCCTGGCTAAATCTTGTTCATCCATAGAATCGAGGAAATGATAACCCCTTCGTTCTTGTAGTAGTTTGTCGGCGGTTTGGAACGAATGCTCGTTAGACCTTATGTTAATTATAGGTATTTGAAAATTTCTGTTATTATCTGGACATATCGGATGTATTGAGTCAGTGTGATATCTAGTCTTACTCCTATTACAAGATCTTCCTCTACCTACATAGGCTATGGTGTCCGACTGTCCTGTGGGCAGTCCTGACCCTTCTTCCTCGTTTTGTTCGAACTCGTCTACCTCTAATCGCTCTTCGTGTAGGCGTTCTATTTCTTTACGGATCTTTCGGCACATGGCTATTATACAGTTTTGTTTATCATGTCTCCCTTCCGATATATTCTGGCTCCATCTTGTAAGAATTTTCATGGCTTCCGGGTCTACCCCCGGTCGGTCTTGATTTCTGATCACACAGTTTATGAGGAAACGTAACAGTTCCCCCTGTATCTCTACTTTCTGGTATTCCATAGCTCTGTAAATACATTCTGGATCTCGCCCTGTTTGGACAAAATGATATATATTATCTAGATGCGCAGTCATTCCTGGTAACTTCGCTAAATACACTGCGGCTCGTCTGATACGCAATGATGCTAGGGTCATTTCGTCCTCCTTTCCAGGCACCGGGTCATATCTACAGTCTATCAGAAGTTCCTTAAGCGTACGGGTACTAAGGAGTTTGGGTGTACGTGAATGCGCTGACTCTTGAAAAGTAAGTTTATTTATTCTGGGTGGCGTAGAAAAGACATTGGTAGCTCCTCCCGCGGCCCCATCTGGGGCGTCGGGTGTAAAAGGATTCGTCGAACGTGACACAGCAACTACAGGTGTGGACACAGCCATAGAAGTAGCTGTAGGAGCGGATACAGAAACAGATGTGCTTGCCGGAACTTGTGACTCGATTTGTTGCTGCAGGGATACGGGTACTGGATCTTGGCGTTGAACCTCCCTGGTATGCGGTCTATGTAGGGCAGAGTTAGCATACTCGGGAGCTGCGTCATCTAAATATGAGGAAAGAAAAACATCTTCTGCGGTTCTAGGATGCCCCTTAGGATGTACCTTTATTGGGAACAATGGGGTTGGCAAGTCTTTTGGTGTCTCTGGAGTAGCCTTAGGTAATCCTTCGGCCAGGAGAGGATACATACCATTCATAAGGGCATTTCTTTGTCTGTCTACTTGTTCTGATTTTACTCGGATACCTTCCTCAATTAATAGATTCTCTCGAACTTTATTGGAATTCTCTTTACTCTTCTCCTCCTGTCTACGTGCTTTTTCTGTTCGTCTATGTGATTCTTTACGCCATAATTCAACGGCGTCTTTCTGTGACTGTCTGACTTTTCTTTTCCATAACTCTTCCTCGACTTTCATGATGCACTCTGCATCCCAGGTCCCCGCTGTGGGCCACCTTTGACTTTCTGGTAATCCCTTGGTATAGTCTACCCATAAATCAAGAAATAATATAGCGTCTAAGCCATGTTTGTGATACATAAAGTGCCCTGGAGTGTCCCTAGGAGGAATAGGGACGGCTTCTTCGAGAACCCCTTTTCTGGTAGTGATCTGTCTTAATTTCGAAAAGAGCGGCATATTGAGAACTGACCTTATACTTGATTTTGACCTGATACTTGAATTTGAACAGACTTAATACAATAAACACGATAATGAACAGTCATTCATACCACGATATTCAGAACATACTTAAACACTTTAAACATTTAACATTAAACCATTAACTGAAACGACAATGATGATCGTCTGCATAACTAATCACCAAGCTTAATTCTCGACAATAACTAGACAATAACTAGACACTTCGGAATACTTCGGAATACTTGATATACTGCTAAACAGTACAGATACACTGCTAAAACAGTGCAGACCGGATTTGTGTACCCAAACCCGTCTTGACCGGCACAACCTATGTGCACGTCAGAAATGCCTCCCCAGCAATGGTACTCACCGGGTAGCTTCGGAAACGGAAGGCCTCAGTAACTTGAACTTGAACCGGACCGGACTCGACTCGACTCGACTCGACTCGTCGGACACTGGGCTTGACTTCGGACTGGTGGGTCTCTGTATACCTCGGATCTTGCTCTCTCAGCTAGGCTCTGGTCGGGATACTTCGCACTTCTCACCGCCTCGTCTGGGTGTTGATTGCAGTCTCAGTCGCCCCCGCTTGACCGGAGGGAGATACAGGAAATCCTGCTGGTACGCGTTATTGTCCGTCCAGCTGTGGCAGGAGACCGGGCCTGCAACACACCGCCGGCGCGTGAGATGAGAAAGTGTCCCTGTTCGGGCGCCATCATGTGGTAAATATTTCTCCTTTACCGGGACTGAATTTGGTACAGAAACATTATAAAATAGCTCAGTAAAATGAGAGGCAGAATCCGTGATATTAGAGTTTCGGAATGGGCTTTATTCCAATAAGCGATTATAATCGGATGCCTCAAGTTCCATCACCACGGGGGTTCAGGAAGTGAAGTACATACTTTATTGACAAGCAGTAACTTTTATAATACATACATTGTAATGAAGTGAATACAGTAGGCGTAACAATTGATAAGGACATTGACGTTTGGTTTGCGTAACCGAAAATGGGTGTAATAATGAGTAAAAAGGAACATGATTGGTTGTGATGTCATGTATAGGTGGATCTATAAGATAATACTTGGCATGGATGCGCGCGCAGCAGTATGACGTGTAATTGACGTGTAACTAGGGGGTGACGGGGACTTGACATTTAGCTCTATATGTGGAGACGAGAAGTCTGGGAGGTCAAGTCAACCTAATCCCAAATCATATCTAACATCCTATGTTTAAAGAACTATGTTATCCAAAAAGGAGGACTCTCGGACAGAATCTATTCTATACTGACTGTGCGTGTACAAGCGTCTAAGTGTCTACACTGAATGCGAGGGGGTAGGAATATTCCATGGTAACAAGGCTATGAATTACTTGCATGAGGACAGAGAAGATGGGTCTTTTTGCTTGGTAACTGGAAGAATGTTTACTTAAACTACTAGGCAGGAATGTATCGGCTGAGGGGGAAGCAGATAATTCGAAGGTGAAATACAGTTCTTGGCAGAGAGTAAGCTGATGTCAGGCTTCGTGAGCAGCGCAGAGAATGAGACAAAGTTCATGGTCACAGATGCAGGCTCGGGCTGGAGCTTTTAGAGGCAGAAGGCAAGAAGAGTTTGATGACAGAATCAGGGCCTACTTGCCTGGACTGAAAAGTGGCATAAGTGAACCATATAAAGCCGGTGGCCTTTCATATTTAAGAATGGAATATCCGGCCTATTCATGGTGGATCTGGCAGAGGACATGTTGACGGTGGACACGCATGTGTTTGCGTCATCAATACTGGAACTGGAGGGAACATACATGTACTTGCGACATGCACATAGAACCGTTGGGGTCCAAGATAGGGGACATAACTGACCAGGAAAATCCACATTTCCACAGAGTACGTGAATTAGACTAGACTCTGGGAATAAGACTGATCTGTGGGAATAAGACTGGACTGTGGGATGTGGGGATAACACTGGACTATGGGAATAGGACTGAACTGTGGGAATAAGACTGGACTGTGGGATGTGGGGATAAAACTGGACTGTGGGGATAAGACTGGACTGTGGGAATTGGACTGGACTGTGGGGTTAAGACTGGACTGTGGGAATAGGACTGAACTGTGAGAATAAGACAGGATGGTGGGAATAGGACTTGACTTTGGGAATATCGATAAGACTGTAGGAATAGGACTTGACTTTAGGGATCGGACTGGACTGTGGGAATAAGACTGGACTGTGGGAACAGGACTTGACCTTAGGGATCGGACTGGACTGTGGGAATAAGACTAGACTGTGGGAACAGGACTTGACTTTAGGGATCGGACTGGACTGTGGGAAGAAGACTGGACTGTGGGAACTGGACTGGCTAAATGCAGTCTAGGGCTCAGTATAATAGAGATTGCTGGGCAGTGTAGGACACTGTAATAAAGCTTGCCGGGCAGCGTAGGACTCAGTGTTATAAAACTTGCCTGGGCAGCATAGGACCCAGTGTAATAAAGCTTGCCGGGCAGTGTAGGACTCAGTGTAATAAAGCTTGCCGGGCAGTGTAGGACTCAGTGTAATAAAGCTTGCCAGGCAGCATAGTACTCAGTGTAATAAAGCTTGCAAGGCAGCGTAGGACCCAGTGTAATAAAGCTTGCAGGGCAGCGTAGGACCCAGTGTAATACATTTTGCCGGGCAGCATAGGACTGAGTGTAATAAAGCTTGCCGGGCAGCGTAGGACCCAGTGTAATACATTTTGCCAGGCAGTGTAGCACTCAGTGTAATAAAGCTTGCTGGGCAGCGTAGGACTCAGTGTAATAAAGCTTGCAGGGCAGTGTAGGACCCAGTGTAATAAAGCTTTCCGGGCAGCGTAGGACTCAGTGAAATAAAGCTTGCAGGGCAGTGTAGGACTCAGTGTAATAAAGCTTGCTGGGCAGTGTAGGACTCAGTGCAATAAAGCTTGCAGGGCAGCGTAGGACTTAGTGTAATAAAGCTTTCAGGGCAGCCTAGGACCCAGTGTAATAAAGCTTGCCAGGCAGCGCAGGACTCAGTATAATAAAGCTTGCAGGGCAGCATAGGACTCAGTGTAATAAAGCTTGCCGGTAAGTCTGTACGATTTTCCTTCTTTCCTATTTTCCTAGTCCCAGTCTTGAGGACTGAGCTCATAGTTGAGAGCATCAAAACTAAGCCATGATGCCGCCTCTCACAAAATACCGGCTCTATTTATAAATGATGTACAATTTTTTTAATATTATCAGAGAACTTACCCTAAATTTAAAATATCCAGTCAATGGTAATTAACAAAGGCAGTGCTTAATTTGTGCACATTTTTATGACAAACCACCACATTGTGGTGCGGTGTGTGTATTTTGAAGCAATATTCATTAGTGAAGCATTGAGCTGTTTGGTATATGCTTAAAAATGATACAACTTTTTTCAATACTTTGGTCTTTTTCTGAAAATTCAATAAAAACATTTTGAGATAAAAAAAATGATAAACTTTAACTTAAACCTGCACTTTAAAATGACGTGGGTTGTGCCAGCTGCAGTGGACCAGTGAGTAATACCTTGAGCTCCGGCACTTATTTCTTTACAAATGAAGCCCGGAACAAAGGTATATGGACCAGTACACGTCGCTGCTCTGCAGATCTGTTGGGGTGGGGTGCTGCCCGCGTCTGCTCAGAGGCCTCTAGTAGAGAGACCGTGAATTGGAGGTTTTTCACCGACTGCGGATTAACATCGAGGAGTTGCAGTGAATTGATGTCGCTAGGGCTGGCTTTAGGGCAGTGCGACTGGTGCTGCCGCACTGGGCTCTGACCGTAGGAGGGGGCACCGACCTCAGGGGGGGCGGCGCTGTGTTTAGCAATAACTTATGGTTGGAAAGATGAGGGGCACTTTTGCCTGGTGGTAGTGAGAGAATCCAAAGAGGCGGTCTTAGGGTGTGGGGGCGCCAAAAATGATAGTGGCACCGGGGCGCCGCCAGCGCTAAAGCCGGCCCTGGATGTCGCTATGGAGGTTTTTTTTTATCCTGCTTCGTTCGCCCAATGATACAAGAATTCATAAGAATTAAATATTGTTGCGCAATCTAAATAAATGGATGCAGCTCCATGAATGTCTAGAGACCGAGGAGCACATTTCCCACAGTGGACAAAAAAAGCACATTTATTTCTTGGGAACAATAAAACTGAGAGTAAATCGTCAGGATGAATCGCAGCCCAGGTCTAAGAATTTTCTAGTCTGGAAAAAATGTAAATATTGAGGAGAAATCAGTAAAGATCCTTTTTTGCACAATCGTCAGGCTGAAGTCATGGCATTGAGAGCGCCGCCTTTGCTGACAGCAGTATCCATTCGAGGAGGCCAGAGGTGCAAAGTGGAGCTGCTGCGAATCTTGTAGAGCAATATGGAAACCCCAAAAAAGAATTGTAGAAAGAAAAATTGGCCCTTTCTTCCCATATCTCTTAAGAACCTTTAAGACCCAAGAGAGTCAAGAAACTCCAAGATTCTCTGAGCATTTAAGCTGGAAAAGCAAGACTTTTTGTAAATGCTTCACTATGAAAATCCAAAATGAAAAATTGATTTTTGGAATTTAAATGTCACTGATTATTAGATCGTGTTTTCAAAGTGAGTCCAATGCTTTGTATAAAGTCCCATGGTAGATGGTTCTGAAGCCCCCTCGATAGCTGAAGCGACCTGTGATTGGAGACCGATCCTCTCCAGGTCCAGGCAGTGAGGTGAGGACCGCTGAGGGCACCATGGCCATACCATGCCTTATTTATTTACCCGAGGGTATCGGAGTGCTTTACAGAATATACATTGCAGAGATTCACAACAAACGAGACAAAAGAATGACACAATAAAATTGCAGGACGCTGGTTGAGGGGTCTGCTTCATAGACATGGGACATCTGTTTCGTAGTCTCGAGGACATGATGTTGGAGAAGTGCGGGGTGTCTGTTATACCGTTCCGAATGCTCCTATCTGCTCCTATCGACTCCCTAGGGAGCGGTTGAGGAACAGGGTTTTGAGTTGGCTTTTGAATTTTACAAAAGAGGGAATGGTTCTGATGTGAGGGGGAATGGAGTTCCAGATTTTTGGTGCGCTTCTGGCAAAGGAACGAGCCACAGTTTTTAATTTTTGAGTTTTTGGTGGGATGAGTAGTAGGGGTTTGAGCTTCTGAGGTTCCTGGCCTGACCAGCTTTTTTGAGTTTGGCCGGCAGGTATTCGGGTTTACCGGTATGTAGGGCTTTATGAGTGAGGCAGGCTGTTCTGAAGCTGATCCGTATTTCAACTGGGAGCCACTTAAGTTCTCTGAGTGCAGGGGAGATGTGGTCGAATTTCTTGATTCCGGTGACCATTCTGGCTGCCGCATTCAGAGTGGTTTTGATGGGAGCTAGGTGTGACTTTGCAGTTCCGGATAGGACTGCATTCAGTCTTGACAGCACCAGTGTTTGAGTGTCCTATTTGAGATCACTGGGCGGAATGAAAGGTTTTATTTTGTTCAGTAGTTTAAGGTTAAGGAAGGCACTCTTGGACGAATTCTTCATGTTTAGTTTCGGGTCTAGTGTGATGCCTAGTGATTTGACAGAGTCAGCTAGGGTGAGATTCCCGTTGAGCGCATCCATGGCCTTTAGCCATTTAACAATTTGAGGGTTCTCCTCCTTGTTCGAAATGAGAAGTATCTCAGTTTTGTCGGGGTTTAGTTTAAGGTGATTCGATGACAGCCAGTGTTGGACATCTCTCAGTACGTTATTGAGTCTTTGAATGTCACTGAGGGAGGTATATCTGAATATCGTCTGCGTAAAGATGGAAACGGATGTTGGCTGTTTTGAGTAGTTTGGTGAGAGGTTCCATGTAGATGTTAAAGAGTTGCGGGGAAAGCACTGAGCCTTGAGGGACTCCCTTGTTGACAGGGTGAGAGTCAGAGGCAAAGTTTCTGATTTTTATTTTTTGAGTGAGATTGTGCGGGAAGGAGGAAAACCATTGGAGGACCGCCTCACCAAGACCGTCTCTTTCTTGGAGAGCCCTAATGAGGAGTTTGTGGTCTACTGTGTCGAATGCTGCCGATAGGTCAAGGAGAATGAGGAGGCAGCATTGATCAGATTCTAGTGAATTGTGTATATCGCCGATGATGTTGAGGATCGCGGTTACTGTGCTACAGTCTTTTCTGAAGCCAGATTGGTGGGAGTCCAGGAGGTTGATGTTATCCAGGTGTTGGGTTAGCTGTTGGAGTACGCACTTATCTAGGATTTTGGACAGAAGGGGAAGGTTAGATACAGGTCTAAAGTTATTCAAATCCGTTGTGTAAAGGCCGGGTTTTTTCAGCAGGGGTGGGACTTGTCCTACTTTAAGGCAGTCTGGAACGTCTCCATTTTTCATGGAGCTGTTTATTATCATGCACCAAAGCGGTGCTAGGGAGTGCTTCAGCTTTTTGGTTAGTAGGGGCGGAATGGGGTCAAGGACATGAGAAGAGGGTTTGGAGGTGGAGATCAGCGTGATTATCTCATGTTCCTGAATGGGGCGGAAGCTTAGCCAAGATTTGAAGGAGGGGCAGGGAGCGATAACGACTGCCTCGGGTGTGGTACTCTTAGTGGTTCGAGTGTTGACGGTGTCCAGTGAGTGTTCGATTTTAGTAATCTTGTCGTTAAAGAAGTTGGCGAAGTTGTCACAGAGTTCTTTGGACGCCTATATTGAGGAGGTCACGAGCTTGGAAGTTTGTTGCCTGATGATGCTATAGAGCTCTTTGGGTCTATTTTTTGCACTGTCCAGCCCAGAGGGAAAAAACGAGGATTTCTTGTTTTTGATGTGATTGTTGTATTTCCTGCAAGCTGTTTTGAGTTGTTCGCGGAGGGAGGAGGTAGGGTTCTTCCTCCAGCTTCTTTCTTTGGCTCTTAGTTTTCTCCTTTCGGAATTAGTGTCAGTGTTGAACCAAGACCTGGACGGAATGGCTTGGCTTTTTTTCAACTTTCGAGGAGCGAGTTGAGCATAGTCACCAAGTTAGGGGCATATCAACAACAACCGGCGATAATTATCTCTAAGCGCACTTAGCGCTAGGATAATTATCGCCGGCTAGCGTGAATTTTTATCGCTGAGATAGCGTGCTATTAGCAATGCTTATCTCAATAGCGATAAAAATCCTCACGCTAACAGGCTAACGTGAGATTATCGCTGGAAACCCAGCGATAATCACACGTTACCTTGTTGATAGGGACAGGCAAACTTAGCCATGATATCCTCCTTCCATAGGATATCATGGCTAAGTCAGAAAAATACCAGACGTAAAAAAGCAGCGTTAACCGCGGTTAGCGCTGCATTTTTTGTCTCTAACAGGGTTAGCGACATTCTTGATAATAGGAGAAATGTCGCTTAGCGACATTTCTCCTATTATTTTACTCTGGAACGCCCCCTTTGCATCTCATTAGAGATGCAAGGGGAAGCGTAGAGTAAAAGGGTGCTAACATGCAAATTTGCATGTTAGCACCCTGTTGTTGATAGGGCGCTAGTTTTATCTCTCCTTTTTTGGCTTTTAAAGCCAAAAAAGCAGAGATAAAGCCCTTGTTGACATGCCCCTTAGAGTTGTACCACGCAGTGAGTTGGGTAGTGGAAAGGTGTTCGTTGGTGCAGGGAAGGAGCGAGCTTATCCTTTCTTCGAAGACTTCCATGGGAATCTAGGAGAAGTTTCTGACCCATTTGGGGGAGTCTTGCATAGGTGGTTGAGAGAAAATTTGTTGGTTTATATGAAATAGGATCATGTGGTGGTCCGACCAGTCCACGGGGAGTACATGTTCGATCGAAATTGCATCTCGTTGGGCAATGATGGCATCTAAGATAGCTCCTTTGTAGTGCGTCTCCTCTGTGCAATGTTGGGTTAAATTATTGTCACAGAGAAGATTGGATAGCGTTTAAATTAGCGGGTTATGTGTTTCATTCCATCACAGGTTAAGATCACCAAGAATTAGGTTGTTGGAGTCTCCCAGAGCACAGTGAGCAATCAGGTCTGATAACTGTTCCCCAAATGTCGAGGTGTTGCCTGGTGGGCGATAGAGAAGGTGACAGAGTAGTGTTCCATTATCTTTGGTCTTTATGTTGGCGGTAAGACATTCAAAGGTGTTGTACTTGCATGAGTCTATTTCCATGATGGCGATGTTGTCTTTATGGATGATGGCTACCCCACCCCCTCATTGGTCTTTTCTGTTTTTATTAATAATGGAAAAACCTGGGGCACAAGCATGTCTAAGCATGTTGAGGAGAGCTCATTGAGCCAGGTCTCCGTGATGAACGCAATGTCAACGTCCTGCGAGAGGATGGCTTCTGCTAGTTCGGTTGCATGCATGGGTGCCGATCTGCAGTTGATGAGCATGCAGTTGGTGAAAAGCTCTTTTTTGCTAGGGTTCTTTTCCTTGGGCTCCCTAGGAAGGGAGGTGAGGAAGGGCGGTCTAGGGAGTTTTGTGCACGGAGGGTCGCTTTCGAAACCCGTGATCACTTGGATTTTGGATTTTGGGGAGTCAAAGGGGGCTGCGTCGTATGAATAGGCTAGATCGGCCGCTTCTTTGTCAGACATCGCGGCTTCGGTCCTAGTAGGTCTTGAGGAGAAGGGCTCTATGTCGGTATTTGAGCGACTCTGAGCCCTAGTGACGCGGACTGTGTTTCTTACGGTTTTTTGAGACAAGTCCTCCGTGTCCGTTCTTGAGGGTCTCTGTACTTGTGTCTCGGAGGTTGCTACAGGCCTAGTGGGGCGCTGGTGGTGGTTGGAGTTGAATGGAGAAGGTACGCTGGGAGGGGATTGTTGGGGCCTTCGGTCCTTGTCGAGGTTGGTGAGGATTTCGCTCCAGCCCCGGGAAATAGCTTCTAGCTGGTTTTCTAGTGAAGCGAGATGCTGCGCCATGGTGTTGTGGGCAGGGGTGAGGGCATCATGGGGAGGGTCGACCTGTGTGGTGTAGGTCGTGTGTATGATTAGATGCCTATTACAACTGGTGTAGAACATGTTGTCCCCTCTTGGTACCCTGGGAGGGGGGTGCATTGGGTCATGGCGTGAAATCGACCTTCTGAGATCTGGGTGAGTACTAGTGTGATTAGGGGTCGATGGCGACCGAGCGGGTTCAAGGAGTTGCGGAGGGTGGACCAAATTAGGACATCGAGTTTGCCATTTCCTTGAGAGTTGGAGAACACTCTTTGTAGAGGCGCTGGAGTGAGGGGTGACTCGGGGGTGGAAAGAGGAGGTGTGGGGCGAGGCGGGGACAGTTTGTTTTTCCTGTTGGGGCCGGTTATCTGTAGGTGGGAGCTGGGTCGGGAAGGATCGAGGCAAGTGAGGAAGAGCGGAGCGGAGAATGGGGAAGAGGGAGTCGAAAGCCTCTAGGTTCTCATTATTAGCCTGAATCAGGACAGTGCCGTTAGTGTAGATGGTCACAGACGTGATCCCACCTATTGACGAACGGTTAGGGAGCGAGGTAGTTAGTTTGCAGCTATGTGAGGTAGTTGTGGTTTTGGAGATGTAGAGTTGTGTTCTGAGAGAAGTGTTCCATTCCTCTGGTCTTTCAGTGTGAAAGATTAAGTCCATCTTAATCTGTCCTTTAGAGGGGCAGTGATATGTGTCTGTAAATAGAATTTCTTTGTGTTGTCTGATCAATTTCTGCTTGAAATTTCGTCTTGCTTTAGGAGAAAGATTGGGGGGAAGCTAATCGTGAATGCGTTCGTGCTGTGAGGTTTCAAGTGGGTCGATGAGGGTTGGTTGGAGTGGGTTGGCGTGCCCGCTGCCATTGTGGGAATTTCTAAGAGAAGGGGACCCTGTATCAGAAAGGGAGTCTAGAACAGTTTGGTGAGGTTGGGCAGATCAGCTGGGGGTGGGATGAAAATTGTCGCCTAAAGATGTGTCAGGGAGGGTAAGATTGCAGCTGTGCGGTCCCTTACTAACCCGCCGGTGAAGATCAAGGGGGATTGACTTCGGGGAGCAATCCGATTTGTGTTCAGGCCTTTGGGTCTGGTATGGAATGGGATTGAGCCACCGTAGTTAGGAATCCCTCTCGTTTCGGATTCGTCCTGACAGGTTCGATATTTCACCTTGTCACTGCAGTTTTGGCGAGTGTGGCTTCTGTCAGGGAGGATTAGCTGAAAAAGCTGTGGGAGGTGTTTGTTTATGTTTTACCGGGCAGGGATACTTAGCAGTTGATTCGGGTAGGTAGATAGAATAACAACTGGGAGCTGTAGTTCTTTTGCTATTATCTTGAGGAGACCTGATCATATTGAGATTGAAGAATTCTGGTCACCCTGTAATACACACTATGTTTAACTGTTTCCTCAATGAGGGGTCACCTCAGCAGGGATGAGTCGTGGTGTAGCTCGATCTCATGGTAAGGGGGTGATCACTGTGGTGACAAGGGTGGCCATCTTGGAGATGGTTGTATCCACCTTATAGATGGTTGTATCCACCCCAGCTCATTTTGAGGGTCAGAGGTTGATTGCTGTTGTTGCTGTTGAATTTGAGGCTTAGATTTACTAACCAGCACAGCCCCGGGCTCAGGTGCAGATGACTTTATCCACGATCAGTTTACTTGTTTGCTTGGGTTCTTATCCCCATGTCGCTGTTAGTAGAAGGTCAGTGTCCTTTGTGCTTCCTTCAGTGGGAGCTCAGTCACTCAGCCCTATGATCTCAGGAGCCCACAGGCATTGCTTGCTGTGGTTGCAGCTCCCGCAGAGGGAGTCTAGGCGCCTTGACTCTTCTCCAAGCTGGGTGCCCTGAGTGGTCTGGTGTCTGTCAGTCTTTCGTCCTGTCCTTGCGTTCATGGCAGTTGTAGCCCACTTCTCCCTGACGTGGCTGCCTGCCTCAGCAGTTGCGACCCGGAATCTGGCTGGTACTCACGTCGAGGCCAGGGACTTCGCCGGTTCACACAGACGCTTGCAGACCAATCTGGGACAATACACATGGCACAACGAATGCATCCTGACCTGGGCCGATGCGCACAGCAAGGAACATATCACAACAACCTGCTCTCATATCCACAACCAGGTGGTTGCGCCCCTCAGGCTGATATGCCAATATAGGTAGATCTTCACTTTCGTGCCAGAAACCCCTCAATTGTGTGTCTTTTGCTTTCTCGCCCTAAGTGCGCCAGGTATGCCTAGACGTCGGTCCCGGGCTCACTGTGCCACTGGATTCAAGCTATCCTGGCTGAAGAGGGATGAAACCCCGAAACCGGTCCTAGGATGCTTGTTTCCGGTCCAGGGAGGACCTGGCTTGGCAGTTTGGGCTCGACTGTTCCCATGAGGCACAGGGTCAAGACTGATTTGCATATGGCCAGGTCTAAACTGGGGTGGCATGGTGAGCAAAAGAATGATGGATCTAACCCAGATCTCTTGACTGGGGGAGAATATTTTGATTTGTTCTGCATTCCATCCATCAATTGTGTGTCTTTTGCTTTCTCGCCCTAAGTGTGCCGGGTATGCCTAGACGTAGGTCCCGGGCTCACTATGCCACGGGATTCAAGCTATCCTGGCTGAAGAGGGGTGAAACCCCGAAACTGGTCCTAGGATGCTTGTTGCCGGTCCAGGGAGGACCTGGCTTGGCAGTTTGGGCTGGACTGTTCCCATAAGGCACTGGGTTAAGACTGATTTGCAGATGGCCAGGTCTAAACTGGGGTAGCATGGTGAGCAAAAGAATGATGGATTTAACCCAGATCTCTTGACTGGGGGAGAATGTTTTGATTTGTTCTACATTCCGTCCATCAATTGTGTGTCTTTTGCTTTCTCGCCCTAAGTGCGCCAGGTATGACTAGACGTAGGTCCCGGGCTCACTGTGCCACTGGATTCGAGCTATCCTGGCTGAAGAGGGGTGAAACCCCAAAACCGGTCCGAGGATGCTTGATTCCGGTCCAGGGAGGACCTGGCTTGACAGTTTGGGCACGACTGTTCCCATGAGGCACAGGGTCAAGACTGATTTGCACATGGCCAGGTCTAAACTGGGGTGGCATGGTGAGCAAAAGAATGATGGATTTAACCCAGATCGCTTGACTGGGGGAGAATGTTTTGATTTGTTCTGCATTCCGTCCATCAATTGTGTGTATTTTGCTTTCTCGCCCTAAGTGCGCCGGGTATGCCTAGACGTAGGTCCCGGGCTCACTGTGCCACTGGATTCAAAGCTGAAGGAGTGTGAAACCCCGAAACTGGTCCTAGGATGCTTGTTTCCGGTCCAGGGAGGACCTGGCTTGGCAGTTCGGACTGGACTGTTCCCATGAGGCACAGGGTCAAGACTGATTTGCATATGGCCAGGTCTAAACTGGGGTGGCATGGTGAGCAAAAGAATGATGGATTTAACCCAGATCTCTTGACTGGGGGAGAATGTTTTGATTTGTTCTGCATTCCGTCCATCAATTGTGTGTGTTTTGCTTAGGAACCCCTCAGGGGCCTGGAGAACCTCTGCACCTCCTGGGTGGCTTTGGAGAGGCTGCATCTCCAGTGTCCCTCAGGCTAGGAGCATTTAAGGATTCTTCTGAAGTAGAGTCTCTCCTGTTGCAGGGCCAGACAGACTCATTCCCTCACAGCAGGCAGGCATGCTACTATGCACTATCCACACCCTTCATCAATCCTCCTGCAGAGGGTGCAGACTTCAGATACTGCCTATCACCTTTGGGAGACAGGCTATCCGCAGACATCAGCCTGGCTGCACAGCACACCCTTGAGCACTCTGTGAAGGTTTGCCTTCCTTGATCATGAAGATATTGGCACTGCAGTAAAGTGGGGGGCTTGGGGCCCACCTTTCTGCACAATTTGTAAACGGGGAATATATCTCCACATCTCTCAAGCCTCAGAACTCTTTAGGGTGCTTCTCTTTTAAAGTGTCCTTTTCAGGCTGTTCTCCAGACACAGCCTTTGTGTAAAGTGATGCTTCTTGCTGGAGCACCCACAACTTGGGCACAATAAAGTGTGAGGTTTCTACACCTGGCTGTCATCAGCCTCCCTGAAGCAGTAATCAGGAATAGACAAAAGGACAAAATAACCTTCCTACCTTGAACAATAGAAATTGTAGTTCCATCAGTAGCGGCTGCTACCAGACGGGGGTGGTAGGGCAATAAGAAGAGGGGATTGAAAAAGATTCAATTAAAAATACACTTACCTGCCTGCACCTGGCTGGCCGGATCTTGTCCATCCTCTTAATCCTCTTCGAGTCCAGCAGCAGGAAACACCCGGGCTCCCCATAGTCAATCACATTACTGCTATGCAGCATTGTGATTGGTCTGAGCCCCTTAATTTGGCGTTCAAACAGGAAGTAGGAGTCTGGGCATGTTCTCGACTCAGGCTGTACTGCAGTCTGGGTGGAGAACATGCAAAGTGCGCATGACAATTCGGCCGGCCCCAGAAGGCCGACAAACAGACAGAGTGTTCCGACCACTCCTCCCCCTGCAGTGCTCTGTCACGGAGCCCAGCTCCGCCCGCACTTAATGAAATTAGCCACTGCAGAACACAAAATAAAATGATAACAACTCTGCATTATTATCATTTTATTTTTCCTTGTTGAACTGCTCAAAGAGCAGGGGGGCGATGCACTTCCGCTTAGTGGAGGAGCCGCCACTGAGTCTCACCCTCCACCCCCTACTATCTACCAAATGGCATAACTCTGGAAGAAATTACGAGCAGCCGCTTCCTAACAAGTCTTCATGGAATTCTGAAGACAGCCCTATCTCCACTCTTCTCACTTCAGTGTCTGGGATCGCCACACTGCAGCCACAGTGGCGCAGGCAATATGCTTCATCTGTCTGGAGAAGATATCCTCGTCTTCCATCTTGTGCATGGTAAACCAGGGATGTAGGAAGGTGGAATCTGACTGCATGTTTGCCCCCACTTTTTTCCTTATGTTTTGCTGGTTTTTTACTTAGTTTGGCTGGGATCCTGCTATTCAGGACCCCAACCTCTCTGCTTTCCCCTTTAAATTGATTACAAGTACTTTAAGTACACTCCAAATTGGATTCTGGGGTACCCTTATTGTAGGAGAGTAGGATCTGCTTCACATGGGTACCCCCACTTTTTTCTGGTGTTTCACTGTTTTTCGACCTTAGTCTGGCAGTGGCCCTGCTAATCAGGACCACAGCCTAGCTGCTTCCTCTCTAAAATGGTTTCCATGTACATTAGGTACATATCTAATTGGATCCTGGAGTGCCTTATAAGCCCCTAGTATATGGTATACTATGTACCTAGGGCATAGGTACCTCAGAGGCCTACCAGGGGCTGAAGCATGTATTATGCCACCCCTGGGAAGCACTCCAAAATGGCACCACAGGTCCGCTACTGCAGCCTAGGTAAGGTGGTGCTTGCACTCCTTACAGTGGTATAGGCTACCGATATCACTACCATTGCACACACATATAAAACCCATAGGTCACTCCTATGGCAGGCCTTAACAATCCTGAAGGCAGAGTGCTTGGTTTTTATGTGAGAGGGTGCCCCTGCATGAGCAGAGCCCCTCTGCAGCGTTCAGAGTATCTCCTCTGATGCTGTTTGTGGTGCAGCCTGACCATATACTCTTAAGTGCATTATAACCTCGCAGTGAATGCTAACTGGCTGCACGGAAACATGTGGTGTTTGGTGTCAAACGCTTTGGAATACTACCCCCCGCCAGTTCTGGCAGCGGGGGTAGCATTCCACCCTTCTAGAGGGAGACACATGTTCACACTAGTCTAACCCGGTAGGACTTTCCTGAGCCCTGGCATCACAAAATGGATGCTTCTGCCACAGACACAGGTCTGGCCTCCTGCTGCTGAGCGAAACTCCGGCAGGGGAGGCCTGGACAATAGGTTTCCTGTCGAAGGGAGGTGTAACCACCTCCCCAGACAGGCAGATGTGTATTGGGGCTGGGCGGGACTCTCTGGTGCTTTGAAGTCCTGCACTGGGGGCACACTTGGTGTCCCTGTGCATAGTCCAGTTCAAATCGGTTGCAGGGACTACCTACAACCACCCCTCTTTCCAAACCCTCCCATAGGTGGGTCCCTAGAGTATGTCCATCCCCCAAACTTAGTATAAGTATGGGAACCCAGTCTTCGTGACTTTAGTTTACCCTGGACGAAACTCTGCAACATATATCCTGGACCTTCGACTTTCTATCATGACTAGAAGACGGAAGAAATCTCCCTTGGGGTCAAGGAGTGACTCCCCTGCGTGGTAGGCACCAATGAAGCAACTGACCGGTCTGCATCGCTAAAGCTCCTGCCGGACGCCGAAGTCTTTGCATCACCAGAGGTGGATTTACAGACTTCCCCGAGGCTACCCTGAGTCCACAGCAAAGCTGAGGCCCATGGCTATCGTGGGTGGCGTGGAACCGTGACCCCTGGACACCGTGAACTTTTGCAGCAACACTATCTTCCTGGTCCTCCTCGAAATTGTGCTTTGGGCTCTGAGTAGCCCCAGCCTTGAGCACCTCTTGCACCGAAGATTGCTGGCCTCCACTCCACGAGTGACCCGTGGGCCAGTTTCCAGTGGGACTGCTCGAGGCTCCTTCGTGATCACTAGCCCATTGGCTAGCAGGTCCCCACGAAGGCAACTCCTCTTCTAATTGGGCTTTCCTGGTTACGTGCCCTGACTTACCCTCACTGGGTGAGTCCCTCAGGCCTTGCTGGTCTGCACCGTAGTCCTTTTTCTGAATTCCAGTGACTTGCCGTTGCCAAGGCTTGTTGGGTCCATTCTGGTCGCCGACACCGCAGCACTCGACAGACTTCGTGGGACAGCTCGAATCCGGCTCGTGGACTTCGTCGACGCCTCCTGGACCTCGTGGCTGAAGAGTCAAGACACCCATCAACTCCCCTGAAGCACCCGACATCTGTCGTCATTGGTCTATCCTGCCCTCGGTCACTGGCTAGTGACCCAGACTCTGTCCCCTCTGCGCTCAGGTTCCTTCCATCCTAGATCCAGGCTTGGATCTCTTCGGACACTTCTCTTCACGGCAGCAGAAGTTCTTTACAGGCTTCCATTACAATCAATGACGCGACCCGACACCAAAAGACACCTATGCACCCTGCTTCCCTGGGTGAGGTAACTTGAGTTCTCCGGTGCTCCTGTGGGTGCTAACCCTAGAACTTCTTAAGTCCAACAGGGTTTGGTCCTGACTCAATTCTAAGTGTCCCTAATCTTTAAATTTCCAACTGCGACATTGCATATAGAAGCTAACGGGAATCAGCGGTTGTGTTTACACACTGCATACAGTCACCGTGGGTCCCCTGTGTCACTACCTTGGGTGGTTTCTTGGGGTCCCAGCGATTCTACAGGCTCTAGGCCTTGTATCTATCCCAGTCGTGGTTCTTATACCACTTGTTCATGTTTGGACCCCAAGGACCCAAACGTGTATTTGTGCTATTACTGTCGCTAACTAACTTGTGAATTAAGTACTTCAAACTCCAGTCCCATAAAGAGACTAAAGGGGTGTGTTTTATCCTAAATACATATATTTTGAATATATACCTGGTGTGGTTTTCCTTTCATTTGATCTTTCAAGAGATTATAGACTGGTAAAACTAGCTGCTTTACATTCCTTCAAGACTTAGCCTGAAGGCTGCTCTCCATAGCTATCACTAGGATAGCTTTTAAGGGGTTGTTTGGACTGATACAAAGTGCCCACTAGAATTAGTGGACAGCATATATCAGGCCACCTTCTCACAAAGGTGCCTTGAGATTGCGTAACACAACTCATATGTGCAGCTCGGCCAGCAGTGATGTTTTGGCTGTGCAGCCTCTGCTTCCACAGGTCGTGTGTGGATGCCATTCAAAGTAGACCCAGTCATGTGGCCAATATGAAGTCAACACCACAGGGATGTAGCATTGTCTGTCACTGTACCAATTCACATTATGAATATGCCACGTTTGTTAAAGTTTGCTAACAACACATATTTACATTTGTCCTCTCACATATGGACGTCAACCATTCACCCAGGGGCACTTTGACAGATTCCGGGACCCACACACCACTGGTGAGTAGTGACAATAAATATTGGCATAATTCGGGGTCATGAGTGTCTGTGCCAAATGCAACACGTTGTTGATTAGCAGTATGGGTGTGTATTGCATGTCCCTTGCCTACGATGTGAAGAGGTATTTTGCATTTCATATTTGTGTACAAAATGGTAGTTTGAGGGGGTACAATGCATCTTATTCAGAGTTGTGACTTTGTCCATCAACAGTCAGTGATACACATGTCAATTTATGTGCCTATTTTCGAGCAACTAATGCCGCCAACTTGAAGTAGTGTTGGCAATAGGCCACTTGGATTTTCTCCCATGTTGATTTGCGCAGCCTAGTCAAGAAGGCACACTTACGTGCTGTGTACATCGTCCAAGGGGCGTGCAGTGGGTGATACATTGTGCACAAGGAGGCAGTGCATTTCTGTCCGTCCAAGGTCAGACATGTTGGGACAGTGATTTCTAAGGTATGCTGCACAGCAGATAACCAGAAGTGGCAGTGTGTAGCTCAGAGCCAAAATTGTCAATGGCATGTTACACAAACACATTCAATAGATGTGTATGTTAATTGAAATTGAATCTTTGTGCACTGCAATGGTGTTGTCAGGCTGTGTCCGTGGGGACATTCCATGCTGGACTCAGGATCATGTGTACCAACTCAGCTGACACAATTGGTGACATTACTCAACACACATTTCATACGCATGCATTAGCTATGCATCATTTGATGTCACATAGATTTGACAATCCTGCCTGCGCCAACAATATCTGTGAGTACGCATTAGCCATAACAATTACACAACCCTCATGACCCCAGGGTGCCATTACAATGTGTAATCCATTGTAACAGTTTGCGTAGTTGATGCATGCGTGTTCATCTCTACTATGGAGTGAGATTGGGGGTTACAACACATGCATGACTGGCAGTTGTGGTTCAATGATGTCTCCCCCTCGCAGTGGATGACTATCACCAATTGCAAAGTAATGGTGGAGTGAGTAAGGGCCTAAGTCAGCATTCATACAGCAAACATGTTTCCTTGTGTGCGGCATGATGCAGCATGATTGAAAGTGTGAGTAGGGCTGTCTCAGTCATGTTCCTGTGCAAGTAGGGTGAGCTTACAATAGGTTGATATTCACACCTGCACACAAACACCCTTGCACGCTTGTGCAAGAGTGCCTGTCTTGGCACTGACTTGATGTACTGCACACAGTTCCTGGGGGACACACATGGCTGCACATGTGCATTGTACTTTTGATGCAGCTGTCTGTCACAGGATAGGAGAGGGTGGTGCTGAGCACGTAGGGGTAATACCTCCAGACTCAAGTCAATTGTACATGTCACCCACAGCCCGGTTGTCCAATGGTGCCATGTTTGTATCGTGACATTAGCTTTTAGTAGTGTCAGTGCATGTCCCATGCCATGCACTGTCATGTCAGTCTCCACAGCATGTAGTGATTGAATCATGCTTTGACATTGGCTTGAACAGGTCAGTCTTTGACTCAACAGAGTGAAGCGGGTGTGTTGCCTCCAATGTTGTTTTGAACTTGTAATACAGATATCATGTTGGACGTTTACATAGTGTAGGGGACAGAAAAATGACATTGAGTTAATTTTTACAGACAACATGACACCGGAGGAGCAACACACTTCCAAGGTTGCCAAGGACCGGTACCTCCATGTGAAGAAGGTCCACAAGGGGTATCGTCTTATGGCAAGGAGGTATCAAGCCGTGAAGAAGGCTGGGACCTGAAAGTCGCTTCCGGAATGTGATGTGACCGGCAGCAAGACCATCCCCTCAACCTCAGGTGCCAGTGTGGGCTCCCAAATGGTTAATCCCCCTGCTACCACACCCGCACAGGTGCCAGTCCAACCTGCACCGGCACCTGCACCTGCACCAAGTGATCCGGTTCTTGGCCAGCTTATGCGGATGGTAACTCATAACAATGCCATGCTGAAGGAAATTCGCAGAGAAATATTGTATCTCAACCGGCACCTACATGAGATACGTACCCACCTGGGAATGCAGTAATGACTCCCCATGTTCTCACCCATCCCCCTCTTCTCCCTTCCCACAATGTCCCTATTTTTGTGTAATGTTGTGGTAGTTCATTGTTGTGTGTTTTAGTTAGAATAGTTTTAGTCTAGGTATAGTTAGTTGTAGATTTAGACTTTTTTACTTCTTGAATGTGATAGGATTTGGGGATAGGTTTCATTTAGCTTTGGGTGGGGGGTTGATGTCTTTATTCATTTTGTGTGTTCGTAAATAGTTAGGGTAGATAGTTTTGGTTAGTATAAATGTTTGTAATTAGTTTAGGTTTAGAGTTAGGGTAATATATTAGTGTTAGTGTAGGGTATTCTGAACTTTTATCTTGTTAAATACATCTTGTTATTTTTGATTTCTGCTTGCACTTATATCAGGGCTGATGCAGGGTAGTGGGGCTTGCTCCATTGTATGCAACTCATACAATCACTGGAGTAATCATTGTATGTGTAACTATGGTCCTGACCTGTTACTCAGCAGGATGGATTGAGTCCAGATACCTTAGATGTGAGCACAATGACCTTGCATGTCTGATAGATTTGCAAATATGGTTTACGGCCTACTCTGGTGACAGTTTATTGTGACCTCCAACATCTTAAGTGTGATGCACATAGTTGTACTGCACATTGGTGCACATTTACAACTCAACGTAGGGACATAGCATTGTGAGTATATCAAAGTTACACATATAGCGTCAAAAACATGCATATCAGGTTGGAGTCCATCTCCATTGCACAGACCTTTGCACACTTGATGCGTGGTGCCAGTGCATCAGATAGCTTTGCCTTACATGTTCCTGGGCATGGCCAATCAATCTCCATTCCATGCATGCTGTTGGTCATTTGTGGGTCCATTGTTAACGTCACATGGCACAACAGTGTTAGTGAGTCACATGAGTTATATGAGACTGAGTCATGACTTTGGAATAGAGGTCATTCACAGGTGTCTTTTTGGATTTGCACTGTTCGGTATACTGACTTAACTTCGAGTCTCTTGCTTTTGTGACACCCTTAATCAGTTGAGTTATGCTTTTGTACCTGATGATGTTTGGTTGCAGGCACACAGTTCTGCTGCACACAAGTGGTGCCATGCTGCATTGCTCCCTGTACCAAGTGTCATAGCCACTCATCCCAGCTGTGACTTTGGCATTGGCTCATAGTGATGACACCCATGTAATCTTGCCACTGATTCAGACTACATGCTAAGTGCAGTTCAACTGACATCCGTGGGCACCTTAGCCAATATGTGGGCACTTCATGCGAGGACTCTGAAGTTGGTTTTGGCATTGTTTGTGCACACGTAGGGGCTGACTGACCCTTTGCACTATGGCTTCAGTCACTATTGTAGACTCAACTTCAGTGTGGCTTACTTTGTAGTTCCATGTATGTATGTTAGACCTGTGCCCTTGAATCTCATCAGCAATGTGAATCTGTTGTGAACACCTAGAGATGTGACATGCACAACAATCTTTGACCAACACGTCCAGTGTAAGGCGATATGCCAGGAGATTATGCTTTGCTATCCTTCTGGGTGACACTACTTGTGTCCTGCAACAGACTTGTACATGTTATCACACATGCATATTTCCTACATGGACCTGGGTCAGAGTTGGTATATTGCTAGATTGTGCTATCTGATCAATGTAGGCAGTGCAATTTGGCCCATGTAATCTCGTATGACCCCCTGTGCCCCTTCTTCACTGTCTGCCTTCCGTTTTTTCATCTGTACCCTTTGTTGCAAGTGTAATTTAGTTTGGCCCACTGTGCCCCCTTCTGCCTGGTTTAGTTGTATTGCTCATTTACCTTTTTTACCCTGTATTCGGACACGTGTTTTTCCACCCGTCTTCGCTCTCCCTTCCCGCCGCAGTATCCCTTGCTGACCCACACAGCAACACACCCATTCGTACCGCCCACATGCCAGGCTGATCCTCCCTCCCACCTCCCCTTCCTCTGGCGTCCGTCCACGCCTGAACCACGTAAAGTGCAGGACCATCCTGGCCCCGCAAACGCAACTACACACGTCGCCGCTACGATGCCAGCACCCTCAACACCCTCAACATAGGACGATCACACACCTGCTTCCTGCCCGGACCAAAACGCACACAAGGACCCTTCTCCTGCTGGAACAGCATCGTCACCAGCATCCGATCTGCAAATCCACCCACTGGGTAAGAACCCAACTACCTCAGATGCATTGTCCTCAACACCTGCCACGAACGCAAACCCGCCGGTGAACTCTGGGACCTAATCGACTCAAACTCCCCAGACATAGCCTTCATAACAGTGACCTGGATGTACCCCTCCTCAGAACACTACCTTGCCATAGCCATCCTGTGCGGCTACAAGATCAACCACAGGAACCGCACCAACGGAGTAGGAGTAGGAATTGCCATCGTCAACAGGAACACTCTGAGTCTCGACCAACACCGACAACATTCTCAGCAACGCCGAACACCTGCACTTCCAGATCCACACCGATCCCAACACCACCCTTAGAGGAACCCTTGTCTACAGATCCTCCAGACCCCAAACACAGTTCACCGACTCTATCGCCGATTTAGTCAGTACACACGCCCTCACATCCACAGACTACATCCTTCACGTTGACCTGAACTTCCACCTCGTGTACAACAACGGCACCAGCGCCACCACTCTGATCGACAACCTGGCCAACCTCGGACTCAAACAACTCGTCACAGCACCCACCCACTCCGCCAGCCACACGCTTGACCACATATTCTCCGCAAGCTCCCACGTCTACTCCAACCACACAACCAACCTCCACTGGAACAACCAACTTCGCCTTCCAGAAAGCCACCACACACCACCACACCCAACAGATCCCCTGGCGCTGCTGGAGCAAAGTCACAGAAGCTCAGCTAACCACCAGCCTCGCCCGGAGCACACCCACCGACACAGACTCCACTGCCCGGAACCTCAGACAAAGGTTTGATGACTGCGCCAACACCCTCGCCCAGATCAAGAAACACACCAACAGACACACCAGCAAGTAAGCCAGCTGGTTCAATGCAGACCACCAGGCCTCAATGCAGACCTGCCATAAGCCAGAGAAGAAATGGCACCATGAACAGACACTGGATAGCTACGCAACCCACAAAGACGCCACCCACAGACACCATCACCACATCAGATCCACAATAGGGCCTCCTTCAAAGACCGCATAGCCAACAACGCACACAACAGCAAAGTGCTCTTCAACATAGTGAATGAACTCTCCAACACCAGCTCCAACACCAACAACATCCCACCTTTGGAAGACCTGTGCAACTCCCTTGACACTTTCGTCCATCGCAAGAGTGCAGACATCCACGACAGCTCCAACGTCACGACCGCCACGAATTGCACTGAGACCTCCATCCCCATGGACAACATCCGCACCAACCCCCTGCTCTCCTGGACCAACATAAACGACACCAACACCATCAAAATCATGAACACCATCCACTCCGGATCAACGTCAGACACATGCCCACACCACATCTGCTACAAAGCCAGCACCATCATTGCACCCCATATCCAGAAAACCATCAACATCTCCTTCGAAAACTCAACATTCACGGAGAGCTGGAAGCACGCCGAGATCAACACCTTACTCCACAAACACAAGACTGACCCAAAGGACCTCATGAACTTCCGACCCATCTCCCTGCTACCATTCGTGGGAGAAGTCATCGAGAAGACCGTCAACAGACAACTAACCCACTACCTCTATGGAAACAGCATCCTGGATCCGTCCCATTCACGCTTCCGCAGCAACTCCTGCAGCAAAACTGCCCTCATCTCCGCCACCAATCACATAATGGCCCGGCTGGACAACGGAGAAACAGCGGCACTCATCTTCCAGGACCTGTAATCCGCCTTCAACACTGTCTTACACCGCACACTACGCACACGCATACACGACACAGAGATCAGAGACAAGGCTTGTGACTGGACCACCTCCTTCCTCTACAGCAAAACCCAGGGCATCCGCCTCCACCCTTCCTGCTCCGAATCCATATAAATCATGAGCGGCTTACCCCAGGGCTCATCCCTCACCCAACATTGTTCAACATGTACATGTCACCGCTTGCCCACGTTACCCGACTGCACAACCTCAACATCATCTCCTACGACAACGACAGCCAGCTGATCTTCTCCCTCACCATGGCCACCCTCACTTCCACAACCAACCACCATGTAGGAATGTAAGCCGTTGCCGAGTGGATGAAGAACTGCCAACTGGAGCTAAACTCGGACAAGACAGAAATGCTCATACTCGGATCCACCCCCTCCGCCTGGGACAACTCCTGATGGGCGGCCACACTGGGAACAGATCCAACACCAACCAACCACGCACGCAACATGGAGTTCATCATCAACTCTACTCTCTCCATGACAATGCAGGTCAACGCCGTCTTATCCTCCTGCTTAAACACTCTCCAGATGCTTGGCAAGTTCTACAGGTGGCTTCCCACTGAAACATGGAGAACAGTCACCCAGGCACTCGTCAGCAGCAAGTTGGACTACGGAAACACCCTCTACGCAGGAGCCTCGGCCAAACTCTAGAAACGATTTCAACACATTCAAAACGCCTCTGCACACCTGGTCCTCGACATCCCTCGCCGCAAGCACATCACACACCACTTGAGAGACCTGCACTGGCTCCCCGCCAACAAGTGTATCACCTTCAGCATGTATAGCAATTGTTGTTGCTGTCTGAGCAGACAGTGTCCACACCCATTATCCACAAATTTGGGCCCACATGTGGAGTGTGTGTGGCAGTGGTGGGCCGTTTTGTGCATCATACCAGGCGGTGACCTTCTGTACTCTGCATAAGCGATTTGATTTAAGAGGGGGGGACTTCCTACTCCATGCAGAAGATCACTGCGGATATTCATGCACATTGTAAAGGGGATTGTCGGAGGGACGGTCGGAAGCAGAAGCGGGGAGGCCGTATGTGGTCAATAGTGAGATTTTTATTATAGAAAGGAGCACACACTTGGGGTAAAAAAAATAAAAGTCTGGTTAAGCACAGTAGGCGATTGGAGTACTAATGATGGTTTCCTGTTGGCTACACCGGATAGCAAATAGAGCCAGTGGAAGCATGTCTTCCCACTTGCGGGCTTCGAGGTTCAATAACTTCCTTAGGGTAGTTTTTAGGGTGGAGGTATAACGTTCCACATACCTGTCTCATGAGTTTTGAGGAAAAGGGAGTGCCCTGATCGGTCAATATTTCTTTTGGAAGTCCTACCCGGGCAAAGATATTGATCATTGCTTTGGTGATCTGAGTGGTATTAGGTTGTCGCAAGGCCACGGCCTCTGGGAATCTTGTAGCATAATCTACTAGTACAAGCACATAACGATACCCGCTACGGGAGGGTAGAAGTGGGCCTATTATATCCATTCCCACCCGTGAGAAGGGAACATCAATGACCGGTAACGGTCTTAAAGGTACACGGGGTGGGATAGAATGGCTGGTCTTTTGGCATATTACACACTCTCTGCAGTATTTCCTGACTTGTTGATAGATCCCTGGCCAATAAAACCTCTCTAATATGGCTTTCTCCGTTTTCTGCCCGCCAAAATGACCACCTAGTAGGTGGCTGTGGGCTAAGTACAGGACTTTCTCCCTGAAAGGTACGGGGACCAGGAGCAGGGAAGGAAGTGTTTTCCTTTCTTTTTGGTATAACAATCCCTTGTTAGTGAAGAACTGAGGACCTACTTGGAGGGAATCTTCCTGCTTGCGGGCTTGTCTCCAAGCTTCCTGCAAGGTATGATCCTCCCTTTGAGCAGAGAGAAAGTTCCTGTAATGTTCTTTTTCTCTCTGCGTCTTTGTTGTTTACTTTTTCTGTCTTTCCCCGGTTCCCAATCGGGATAGGGTTCTGAAAAGAAGGGTGCTTCCTCTCTCCAGTCTTTCTTTTCTGTTTCTGGGTCTACTAAGAGGTGGTTGATGTGGGGATAATCAGTGGCAAGTATCATGGGTTCAGGTAGATGTGGAAGAACACCGACTCTCATTTTTATGGGGTTTTGAGTTGGCTGGTGTTGTACAGTCACTTCTGTCATAGGATATTGCTTTTTGTCACCATGAATACACTGTAGGGATAGGTGCTCCCCCGGGGACAACTTGGGGTTTCATGAGGGTTTGTCTACTTCAGGTATCCACCAGGGCTTCTCTGGGTTCCCCGTTTACAGCTACTTGTCGGTGGAATGGTCGGGGTTCATTATCCGGACCACAATATAGCACCCGTGTATAGCCAACCTCCATAGGTTCTTCTTTTTGTGGGCAGACTGCACAACCTCAACATCATCTCCTATGACAACGACAGCCAGCTGATCTTCTCCCTCACCATGGCCACCCTCACTTCCACAACCAACCACCATGTAGGAATGTAAGCCGTTGCCGAGTGGATGAAGAACTGCCAACTGGAGCTAAACTCGGACAAGACAGAAATGCTCATCCTCGGATCCACCCCCTCCGCCTGGGACAACTCCTGATGGGCAGC
Organism: Triturus cristatus; assembly: GCF_964204655.1. Lineage (NCBI taxonomy): Eukaryota > Metazoa > Chordata > Amphibia > Caudata > Salamandridae > Triturus > Triturus cristatus. Next base: position 3,390,428 of record NC_140585.1, read on the forward strand.
CTCACTGGGAACAAATCCAACACCAACCAACCACGCACGCAACATGGAGTTCATCATCAACTCTACTCTCTCCATGACAATGCAGGTCAACGCCGTCTCGTCCTCCTGCTTAAACACCCTCCAGATGCTTGGCAAGTTCTACAGGTGGCTTCCCACAGAAACATGGAGAACAGTCACCCAGGCACTCGTCAGCAGCAAGTTGGACTACGGAAACACCCTCTACGCAGGAGCCTCGGCCAAACTCTAGAAACGATTTCAACGCATTCAAAATGCCTCTGCACGCCTGGTCCTCGACATCCCTCGCCGCAAGCACATCACACACTACTTGGGAGACCTGCACTGGCTCCCCACCAACAAGTGGATCACCTCACGCTCCTAACCCATGCTCAAAAGCAACTCCACAACACCGGACCTGCATACCTCAACAGATGACACAGTTTCTGCACCCCAAACCGGAAGGTCTGCTCCGCTGACATCGCACTCGCCACAGTCCCCTGCATCCGAAGAGCGACCTCCTGTGGAAGATCGTTCTGCCACCTCGCCGCAAAGAACTGGAACACCCTCCCCATCCTCCTACGGCAGACCCAGGACCTGCTAACCTTAATAAGACTCCTCAAAACCGGGCTTTTCAAGCAGTGGCAGACTACCCCCCCTCCCCCCCAGTGCCTTGAGACACTCACGGGTTAGTACTGCACTTTAAAGATGTTCTGATTGATAAATTGATTGATTGCTTTTGCACATACACAGTCATCTCACTGCCTATCCGTGTCAGGTAACACATGTACATTGATTGTATTTCCCTTGCTGGACCTTCTTGTGTATTCACAGCCCCTCACTTATTGCCTTAGTTAAATACTTGATTGGTCATGGAAACACATCTGTGTGAATTTAGGGAATTTATTTACAATACAAGGGTTAGACTGGACCAGAAGTAGCCCATACAACACAAGATTATATGGATGCCCGTTAGAGTGGCAGACAGAGTCCATTGTGAGTGACAGAGCCGGGGAAGAGGCAGAGTTTGCAGTGCCATTGTTAAGGAAAAGAAGATTTGCTGCGGGTCCATGTGTGGGTCCAAGGTGAGTGCTGGTGGACGTCGGAAGACAGTGGAAGAGGAAGGTCAGTGGAATGATGTTACGAAGAATACAATGGTGAGACAGGCCTTTGTACGTCACTGGTAGGTGTACTTGCGCCTTACCAGTGTGACACTTTCATCCTCAGATTTGTCCTCTGATGTGTCATGTGTCTCACATGTGGGTGGTGGTATGGTGGGAGCAGCACTGTGAGGCACAAACACATCAGGGTGCGGAGCTGAGGATGTGGATGCGCCAGCAGCAGCAGATGTTGGCGCAAGACCATGGGGAGACGCAGATGTGACATGATGTAGCAGGGCCTGGCATATCCCCGCAAGATTGCGCTGGTGTTCAGCCGTGGCAGCCATCTGTTGGAGTTCCCTCCGCTCCCTGGTTTCCATTATCCATGAAAGTCTGGACAATTCGGCACAGACACTACTGGAGCCACCCTGCTGGGACAGTGTGTCAGCTCTCTGGATCATGACCCCAGCAATGTCATCCAGGGTGCGTTGGATAGCATTGAGGGGGATGTGGATGTCTGTCATCCTGTGCATGTGGTCAGGGTGTGACAAGCTGCTTTGAGGATGTGTTCCACTCTCCGCAACATCAGTGAGGTGTCCTGCACGTGTAAATCTCTTTGTCCTGCAGGCATGCTAGTCATCATGCCCTGTCACTTGCCTTGTCAGTATGGCTCAAGGAGTTGCAGCTTTGTAGGGTCTTGCACATGTGCATGTGTTTTGTGTGCAATTAGTTATGTGTGAGGAGGGCCCACTTTTGGCACATTGGCAATGAGGGCCTACTTGGGGGCATATTATCAGGGACGGCCTTAAAATTATCGCTGCTTTAGCGGCAGGAAACTTCCGCTAAAAGCAGCGATGATGTGCTTGATAATATGCCACAGAGAATTCCAAAAGAAGCACATGTTCTGGTGTGAATATGGGCTTCTATTGGAATTCTCTGCGGCATATTATCAAGCACATCATCCCCGCTTTAGTGGCAGTTTCCTGTGCATTGCGTCTGTCATGTTTAATCTTGCATGGTTTGCTTTCTGCACTTCTTTTGGATTACCCTTTCAGAGTATGGTGCAGCATGTATATCAATTGTTGTTGCTGTCTGAGCAGACAGTGTCCACACCCATTATCCACAAATTTGGGTCCACATGTGGAGTGTGTGTGGCAGTGGTGCACCGTTTTGTGCATCATACCAGGCGGTGACCTTCTGTACTCTGCATAAGCGATTTGATTTAAGAGGGGGGGACTTCCTACTCCATGCAGCGATCACTGCGGATATTCGTGCACATTGTAAAGGGGACCAAGCAGAATGTCGGAGGGACGGTCGGAAGCAGAAGCGGGGAGGCCGTATGTGGTCAATAGTGAGATTTTTATTATAGAAAGGAGCACACACTTGGGGTAAAAAAAATAAAAGTCTGGTTAAGCACAGTAGACGATTGGAGTACAAATGATGGTTTCCTGGCTCCAAGGATAACTCCAGGGGAAGAGGTGGGAAACGCCCTCAAGGCCTGGTTGGCGCTGCTTGTAGTCGTCACAGTGGTGGGAAACCTATTACGGGTTGCGGGTGCTCTGTCGGGATCCCGGTGCAGGCTCAGAAGAAAAAAAGAAATAACGGTCAGATTTGAGTCCTACGAAGTACATGACACCGTCACCAAACCATGTGAGGAGAGTTTGCTAGGAAAGAAGGAGGAGCGTGAGGGCAGTGTTGGGGTACTGTGCAAGGGTGCGAGGATATCAGGGAAGGGCCACGGCTTTCGGGTCTTGAAAGAGGGAGTGCACCGAAATATTTAAAAGGGGGCGTAGTGCACAAGAAGAAGGCGGCCACGGGAGTAATGCTGTTCTCCCCCCCTTATCAGCTATCAGATGGGACTACTCGTTTCCCCTATCTCCCGCCCCGCTACCCTTACACCTTCCCTTCCCCCTCCCTAAGTCTCTTTGTCCGCTACGTACTGCTGAGAGCCACAACTCTCCTGAGTTGTGGTGGCTCGTGCGTCCTCCGGGATCCACCAGTCTTCGCTCCACGTCTCTGGTCCCTCGTCTTCGTTCTCTCCCTCTCCGGCGTCTGCGTTGCTCCTCGGCTGGGCTCGACATTCTTCTTCGGGGTCTTTGCTTGCTGACGCCCTTGCTGTTATGCCTCCTTCCCTTTTCTGCCACTCGCGACCTTCCGCTTTGGCTCCTGATTGGTCGTTGTGATTTCCTGTCCCGCCTTCCACATCTGGGTGACATCCGGGACTCTGCTGAGGGAGGCAAGAGGCATCCATTATTTGCACGGGCCCGGAGCTGTCTTCGTCTCTGTAATGGTAAGGAGTCCATGCCGTCTCCCGTGGAACGCCGTCCTCGATGGTGAGAACGCGCTCCCAGACCCCCTCACACAGAACCTGAGGTTTCTTTAGGGTGCCAATACATATTGACAGCAGCGGGTAAGTTTAAGGCAGTCACATGCATGTACATGCGCATGACTCTTGAGAAGCTGCCCCCTTTGGACATACTTAATTGAAATGGGAGGTAGATGTAGGGAGAGAGATACCGGAAAGGGCTTGGGCTGAGAATGTAGAGTAAGCGTGGAGGAGCAACAGGCACGCCCACTTTCAAAGGCTTCTTTTTAATGTTTTACATCGCCTTACATCACACCGGCAAAGAGTCAATGCATGTTTCAACACTGACTCATGCGTATGCCCAAGGGGTCGTGGAGAGGGGGCAAACTTCCCTCACATGATTTGGGGGTGACCACTTTTGGCTACTTATTGGACTGTAGTGATGGCACTATTGAAGGTGGTGATGGACAGGGAGGTAGATCTGGCGTGGGGGGCTTGTATACTGCATTGCTTCCCACACACAGCTCAAACTGGGATCGCAGCAAGTTTATAGATAGGGGATTAGTAGTGGCCATGAGGGAAATTACGATGCACTGGAAGGCAAGTGGGGCCACGAGTTTAGATCAATGGGAGTGAGAGTTCACCAAATGGGCAGAGTGTGATGGGATAGTTAGGCTACTACTGGTCAAGGGTACGGTGAGCAAGGGATCACTTGAGGCGGATAGGGCATGGGAACATTTATTTGGACTATTGGTGGACGAAGACAGCGAGAGCGATGTCAACACTGAGCCAGGTGAGCTGGTACCAGGGTAGAGCCTTTATATCAAGTAGATGTAACCATTCAACACCATTGTAGACATGCATGATGGGTGAATCTAAAGCGTCAGCCTGTATATTGGGTTTTGTTGGAAAGGCGTTCTCCGGGGGGGGCTTGGAATACGTTCCTGACCACCCTTTGACCCACCTCTCCCAGAGTTAGGCCGAGCAAGTGCGGGGAGGCCCTTCCTGGAAGGGACTCGTTCCTAGGATCGCACACGCTGAGCTTGCACTATCTGACAGAGGGACACCACACAGTAGTTCTTCGTAAGACAGTATTCTTTATCGATAGTTTCAGGGGATCTTTATGATCCGAGATGCAGTTATCAAATCAATGCCACAAGCGGCGGCGGTCTCGTGATGGGGGTATTGGGGTAGCGGGACAGTCTTTGAATTCAGTGTCTCTGCGGAGTATCCTTCGCACAGCTCCCAATCCTCGAGCTGGAGGATGTTATTCCTCTCGGCAATCTCTGCCGATTCTCCTGGAGGGGAGTGCCGCGAGTCACTCAGCAGGCACAGGTGGTTTCGGAGTCGGGGAGCCGCGACAGCGTCAGCAGGGCACAGATGGTTCAGAGTTCGGGGAGCCGCAACAGCGTCAGCAGGGCTCAGATGGTTCAGAGTTCGGGGGAGCCGCGACAGCGTCAGCAGGTCTCAGATGGTTCAGAGTTCGGGGAGCCACGACAGCGTCAGCAGGGCTCAGATGGTTCAGAGTTCGGGGAGCGTTCTTCGGTTCAGGGATCGATCGAGCCGCGACCAGGTCAGCAGGGCTCTCGTAGGTCCAGGTCTTCTCTGCCTCCCGTACCTTCAGCACCCCTTGTTATACTCCCCCTCCTCTTTGAAGACCGGAGTCCTCGCTGAGAGGGGTCTTGGTGCCTGGGGGAGGTGTGTCGGGATTTCCTGTCGCTCGGCCCTTTGATCTGTTCAGGTGGGTCTGGGAGGGACTCCAGACGCCCAGCAGGCGAGGCGCCCGCTCACCGGGGGCCTGGTGGCCGATCGAAACCCTCCTTGAGGAGGAGATCAGAGGTGTGATCGAGACGGCGTCTCCTGGTCTTACTTGGGGGTTTCCCGCTCCCTCGGCCGGGCATGCGCGGTAGTGTTGTGGGTTCGGCTGGTGCCCCGGCCGGCCATCGGGTTTGTGGGGTCATGGTGGCCGGAAGTCTGTGACATCGGGGATCAGGTGCGGTTGCAGGGTTGCTCGCTGGTCGGGAGGGTCCACGCCACGAGGCCGGTCTCACAGGTTTTTAGTGTTTACCTTCTGGAGACCACAGATTACGCACTGCTAATGGATATCAAAGAGAGGGGAGAGGGAGAGGAGTTGGCCTAACGGCTAGGGCGCTCGACCTCAGACTTGGGGAACTGGGTTCGAGTCTCGGTAATGACACTGAACATCCTGTGATTCTGGGCAAATCACTTAATCTCCCGTGCCTAACAAAGAATGAATGTGTGTCCTAATGTAACGTAACTGGTGCTATGTAAAGCGCTCTGATACCTGATTGGATTCGGGTCAAGTTTGCGCTATATAAAACTCTGCAAAAAAAAAAAAAGAGTACAGAGTAACATGGGTTGTGACATGCCTGGAGGGAGGGTGAAATTGACTTTAGGCTAGATTTATTTGTGATAATGATGTTTGTTTATATGGCCTGCGTTAAATATTGATTGTTATTCCCCTTATTACATGGTTCTTCATCTTCAAGGTAGTAGAGGAGAAATGTCATAGTAACGAGCCAAGGATCCCCAGCTCAGACACTTGTACAACTAGGTTGGTGATATTGGTAGATTTCAAGATCTAGCTTTCTCAGACCTAATGAGTTTTTTCATTTGAAAGAGGAAATAGTACATGCCAGGCGTTGACGTGGGGAGGGGGAGGGTGGTGGGTAGTATGGACAGGAATACGTGTGAATGCAGGTAAGTAGACTTTGGATGACTGAATAGATTTCATGGTGCGCCCTGCATCGCATTTTGCAATGGAGGGCACACAACTAAATCAGTTTTTTTGTTGTGACATTGCATGTGTTGCCAGTATGCAGATTCACTCGTTGCTTTCTCATCTTGCTGTATGCAGTACTGCATAGCATGTACAGGGAAGGGGGCATTTTTGTTGGCAATGCATGAGGTTGTCACAATGTCCCCATTGCCTCATCACCACACATATCCAAATCTTCTTCACAAGGCCGCATCTCCCATGTGCCAAAATGAGTATGCACTGTGAATGTGACTGATCACGTGCACGAGTAAGCATGCCACCAACAAGCTCAGCACACCTGCAACATTGCACATGTGTCTGGCTCGTGTGCAAGGTTGTGTGTGGCCCTCTAAGTCACCCTTGATTTTTAGGAGAAATTGAAAATGTCTTTTATAACACAACATTAAACACCAGACTCCTTCACATCATCCCTCTTTGTCTCCAAATAAACACTCTCCCTCAACTCTTCTAATTCTATTTCTTGCGGATCTCTCCTTGACCTTTTTTGTTTCTTTTCAGCATTTTCTCTAATTATTCTCTTTTTCCCTCCCCTGTTTTTACAACACAAACACCCCAATCTTAGTAACAATAAAGCAACAATTACACAAGTCAATGGAAATAATATTTTACCAATAATGGTACTACCTATCTTAGCAATAAAACTCTTAACAGCAACTATCTTATTAGCTATTTTAGTCCAGATACTTTCAGCTTCCAGTGGTACTAATTCTTCATGCAAATCAGTAATATTTTTTATATAGACCTTTAGGTCTTTGCTTTCGTCAGGAATGTAAGTGCAACAATGTTGAACTTTCAGCATTCCGCAGACTCCACCCTCCTTGGCCAATAGAATATCAAGGGCAAGTCGATTTTGCATAGACATGGCACGTACGGCAATCATCTCCGTATTTACCAAAAGAAACCCTCCAGCGGTACTTGTCGATAAGCGATCCACCACTGTTGACAGTTTCCGAATACCATATGCATTCAATGAAATTCCCACTGCTGGAATTAAAGCTCCAAATATATCACCAACTATTTCTGACCAAGTTTCTCTCTTAAAACGTGTTAGTAAATTAATATGTTCTACATCTTCTATTCTATCTATATGAAAAATCTTTGGAAAGACCAGGCCCACATAACACGTGCCATACCAATGGTCAGGCAACTTGTAATAAGCCTTGTTCCCACAAACATAATACACTCCTGGGAAAACTGGATCTTCTCCACCTTTAAAACCCCATCCTGTTGCAATGAAGTATGTATCTTAACACTCACTAGTCCCAACAAAATATGTATCATATTGGGATTTTCTTCTAGTAATGCATAGCTTACCCTTCTGTGGTGCATCTAAAGCTAAAGTTGGACTAGCTCCATTCCTCAATTCCTTTCCCATCTCAATGTCCCAAATTGTCTCATTTCCCTGCCTTTTCATGCATGTTCATTCTCCTTTCCTCTACCATGTTTAGGAAAGCCTTCTCCTCTTCTTTCAAACTGCAAGTTAAATTGTTCTTAAAAATATAATCTAATGTTAATTCTTCTTTTTCAATAAAAATCTCACCAAAAATGTTAGCTTCTTTAGCTGGATTCAGCTTTTTGTTCATAGGCAATTGCCCAAAAATGTTATCTTTGTTAGACATCTCATAATCTCATAATCTATTTTCTTTAACAAATAAAAAACACTACTCAACACACTACATGAAATTCCATACGTAGCTGGTAAATGGTGATAAGTAACACCCTCTGAAACGGATGCAGGTAATTGCATACAAACGTAGCAATCCCTAACTTCCATTGTCTTTACGTATTCGTACAACAACTTTGAAAAAACATTGCTAGAAAAATCATTAATTGACCTATCTTTATGTATGTAAATGTTACTAATTCTAGTTGGAACTACCTTTTGTGAACTCTTTTCTACATCAGTCACATTCTCAGTGTGTATTCCAAAATGGTCTATTGTAACTCTAAAAGTAACTAATAAAGCTAATACACCCCATAATAGCATTAATAATCCAGTACAGCAGCAGCACATTCTACACCATCTTTTCAAAAAGGCACATCTACTTTGATTATCTCCTGTGTTAGCCATTTTACTACTTTGGCAGTGTCTTTTGACTTAGCCTCTTCTACTCCACTACTGAATTTTAGAACACTAGATTATTTCAAACAGCTAATTTCAGATTTTCTTCTTTCACTTCTCCAAGTGACTTCTTTAGTTCACTCAATTTGGATGTTCATCACTTTTCACTTCTTCTACAGCAACATCGAATTGTATCAGATCATCAACAACATCCTGAGCATCTGACTCTTCTCCAATGTCAATCAAGATAACCTTCAGGATTCCAACAGTTTTCTCCTCAACCACTTTACGTACAGTCCCCTCTGGATTTCCCTGACTTTCTGCCTCTTCACCTTCAGACAGTGCCACGTACGTCCATTCCGGTGACCTATACTTCTGGTTAGGTTTTCTTATTCTCTTGATCTCCTCTGGTTCTTTTGTAGCCTTCTGTTTTTCACCTTTTGCTTGATTCTGACTCGACACTTCGTTCACTTGTTCTGCTTTTGATGGATTTGCTCGTGTCAGTCTGTACCTCAGCCTCTTTATCCTGTTAGGCCAAAGATCTCCTCTTACAACCCTTTTTGGTCTCACTTCTTTATTATTTCTCTCTCCGATCCAAGTTCTCTTTCTCAGAACTCGACCCTCTGATTTCTCATTTTCACTCTCATCTGATTCTGTTTCATTCGCCTCTTGTTCTTCAACAATTTTCTTTCTCTCCACAGTCTTTTCCACCACTGATTGAGATTTCCCTATTTCTAGCCCTCCTCGGGTCTCTGACACGCAATCGTCTTGCTGTCTACTTGTCCCTTCACCTAACTTATCAGGAATGTTCCCTACACCTCCTCGGGGGTCTTCCGCAATCTGTCCCTCTCTAACTTCTTCTGACCCTGCTTCTTCAGGTGTAATCTCAAGTGGATTCTCAACCTCTTCATCTGATTCAGGTGTAATCACTGTGGAACTGCTTTTTTCTCTTCTTTCCTCTCCACTGCTTGTTGGAACTTCAGGCACTCTTACAGAATCTGATCTCTCCTCTGAAACTCTCAATGTTTCTCTTGAAGCCTCTCTTGGAAAGAAAGAATCACCTGACTCTCTTTCTCCTTCACTCCTTTCAGAATTCTTTCTCCTTCTCACTGGTTCAGTTTCTGCATCATCACTAGAATCTGACTCTTCAAAATACTCCTTACCAGTCCCTTCTTTTGGATTTGGAACTCTCAGAGTATGACTTGCATGCACCCAGTTTTTCACACCGGCACACTTTACTGCAGTTGTCGTAGTCAGAATAACTTGTCTTGGCCTTCCCCACCTTGGAACCAAGCAATTTCTTCTTCTGTGCACCTTAATCCTCACCCAGTCCCCTGGACTCAGATCATGGGCTTGCTTCTTCTCAAGTGTGGTAGCGTCTTCTCCAACCTGGTGAAACACAGAATGAACTGCGTCAGCCAGGCCTTTACAGTAATCCAAAATCATGTCATCAGTTATTGTCATCAACTTGTTGACAGGCACGAAAGCATGTCTCATCGCACGTCCCATTAAGATTTCATGCGGACTCAAACCTGTTGTTCTATCTGGAGTAGACCTAATAGTCATCAGCACTAGAGGCAAGACATCAGGCCATTTCATTCCAGTGGCTAAACACATCTTACCAATTCGGTTTTTTATTGTGCCATTCATCTGTTCAACGACGCCAGAAGCCTCTGGTCTGTATGCATAATGTATCTTCTGCTGTATGCTTAGTGCTTCACAAATCAAACCCATGAGCTCATTATAGAAGTGTCCACCTCTATCAGACTCAATTGTCACTGGGAACCCGTACCTAGGAATCAACTCTCTTAACAGTAACTTTGCAACTGTTATTCCATCATTTCTCCTAGTCGGATAGGCCTCCACCCATCTTGAGAACAAACAGACTACCACTAGAACATACCTCAATTTGTTCACTTGAGGCATCTCAATGAAATCTATTTGCATTCTGGTAAAAGGACCTCCTTCTCTGCCTATTGTTCCTAGACTCACCACTGTCTTTTTCCCAGTATTGAACTGCTGACAAATCAAACATCTTTGACAGATGCTCTCTGCAATCAACCTGAACTTTGCATTGTACCAGGTTTGTTTAAAAGACCTGATCATCGCATCCCTTCCCAAATGTCCCTGGCCATGATACATTCTTGCCATTGTCGACAACATGGAGTTAGGCATGACTGGTCTACCATCTCTATAGATCCAAACATGATCTGTCTATCTTGGGGCACAACCTGCCTTGATCCAATCTCTCATTTCCTCATCTCCTGCCTCATCCTGCAACTGTTTCACTTCATCCCACGTTTCTAGGACATTAGTAAACATCACAGAACAAAAAGACATTTCCTTTTCTCGTGCCCTATTGATCGATTGATTGGTTTTCGCACAATACTGTGCTATGTCATTGGCAAATCTATTACCAAGTGTAACAAAATCATCTCCTTGTCCATGAGCAGCACACTTCACAACTGCTAGCTCTTTAGGCAGCTGTATCGCCTCAAGCAATTTCCCAATCACTTCAGCATTCTTTATTGGAGTCCCACTCGACGTCAAGAAACCTCTCTGTAGCCAAAGCTGGCCAAAATCATGAACGACTCCAAATCCATACTGGCTATCAGTCATCACAGTCACTCTCAAATTCTTCCCAATTTTGCAAGCTTTCGTCAACGCCACCAATTCAGCCACTTGAGCAGATCTCACTCCTTTCAAAGGCGAAGCTTCCATAACTTCTGAAACCATGCACACTGCATATGCTGCACTTAGCACACCATCATCAGTTCTCAAACATGATCCATCCACAAACAACACATGATCACTCTCAGGCAATGGCAAATCTCTTATGTCTGGTCTTGGTTTTGTGCAGTAGTCAAGCACATCCAAACAGTCATGATCAACATCATCTCCAACATTCACATTGTCAGCATCTGGTAGAAGTGTCGCTGGATTCACATTCACACATCTCTCAAGAGTCACATTTGAAGCTCCCAGAATGATTTTCTCATATTTAGTCAGCCGACTATGTGACATGTACTGAGTCCTGCTTCTTGTCAAAAGAATTGCCACATCATGAGGTACGAATACCCTTACAGGATATCCCATTATTATACCCTCACTCTGTTCCAAACTTCTGCATGTAGCAGCTACTGCTTTCAGACAACCTGGCAAACCCACAGCTACGGGGTCAAGTGTCGATGAGAAGTACGCAATTGGCCTTCTCAGTTGTCCATGCTTCTGAATTAACACTGAAAGTTCACATCCATTTCTCTCACTGCAATACAACTCGAACTCTTTCTCATAGTCTGGCATTCCCAAAGCAGGGGCTTCACACATTCTGCTCTTCAACTCCTCAAATGCTGCCATTTGTTCTCCATCCAGTTCCAATGGGTCTCTCACCTCACTTTTAGTCAACCTAATCAATGGCTTTGCTATCAGGGAGAAATTACTTATCCACTGACGACAATAACCCACCATCCCCAGAAACATCCTCACTTCTCTCTGGGTCATTGGGGCTCTCATTCCTCTGATAATTTTGATCCTGTCATCGGTCACCTTTCTCAGACCCTTTTCAATATTGTGTCCAAGATAATGCACCTCTTTTTTACAAAATTGCAATTTTGCTGGAGATACTTTTAACCCTCCATCTGCCAGATGATTCAGTAAAGCTATGGTATCTACTTCACAAGCTTCACGTGTCTTTGATGCCACAAGTAGGTCATCGATATACTGCACTAGTACTGAGCTTTCAGGCATAATCAAACTCTCCAATGACTTTTTCAATAACTGATTGAATATCGAAGGACTCTCTGTATACCCCTGTGGGATACGACACCATGCTAAAATACGCTGGCCAAACCGGAATGCAAAAATTGGCTGGCTGTCATGATGCAATGGAATTGAAAAGAAAGCATGACACAAATCAATCACCGTGTACCACTCAGCATCATGAGGAATCTGATACAAAATCACTGAGGGATTTGGCACAATGGGACAACATGCCACCACAATTTTGTTAACCTTTCTCAAATCCTGTACAATCCTGAACTTTCCATTAGGTTTCTTTAGCCCCATTATCGGTGAATTACACCGGCTACTCAGTATCTCTCTCAAAACACCTTGTTGAATCATCTTGTCAATTATAGGAGTTATTCCCTCAATTATTTCTGGTGTCAATCTGTACTGAGGAATATTAGGATAAACAATCCCCTCTTTCACTGAAATCTTCACTGGATCTACATTATTCATCAATCCCACATCTTCTCCAGTAAAATCCCAAACTGCTGTTTTCACTGTGTGTCTCAACTCCTGAGGCAAATCATCTGGATTAAACACTGCATATGTACCAACAATCTCACTCTCTCTATTGTCTAGAGTCATCCGGTACAAAACATCCTCATCTGGTGTCTCAAATGCTATTCCATCCGGAGTACAGAAAATTGTACAATTCATTTTGCACAATAGGTCCCTACCTAACAAATTCACTAGACTAGTGTCACAGACAACAAATCTGTGCATGTCTGAAAATGTCCCTATTTTTACCCTTACTGGTTCGGTAAGACGAGTCTTAATCTGTGTATTAGCTACACCAACTACTTGGATTGCTTCATCCGAGAGAGGAAGATTTCTAACATCTGCTGACCTGACAGTTGATCTCGTCGCTCCTGTGTCTACCAAAAAAGTAACACTTTACCCATTTATTTTCCCATCCACAAATGTTCCTGCCTGGTCTATTTCTAGAGTTGCACCAAGTATGCACTCTTCCTCCTCTCTTCGGCACCGTCAATAGTCTCCTTCAGACTCACTCCCCTCATTCTTTAACCAGTACTGCTGTACCGGGTTTGAACGTCTCGGTTTGTTTACCTGCTCATCATTGTAGAATCCTGAGTCCTGATTATACTTTTGGGACCCTCTATTCTGCGGCAAGGGCGGTTTTGGCTCTTGACTCTGCTGTCTGACAACCTTCTGTTGTTGCTGCTGTTGATTACACCCCTCGTTCTGCACCTGTTGATTTAAGGGTTTATTTTCGTTACTCACTAATGGTGGATTGGTACACTCGGATCTCCAATGCCCCAATTGTCCACAGTTGTGACAAGGGAATTTCTTTTTGGCCTCTTCTAAATTCCCCTTTCCTTTTCCCCCATATCTGGGTCTAATTCCTGGATTATTTGCCTGTTCCATCAACTGTGCTTCTTGTCTCTCAGCAACTTTCACCTGTGCCCACATTGCCTTTTCCTTCAGCTTTCTCTGTTTGGCTTCAATCTCATCACTGAAATATTTTGCATGTCTCAATATTTCATCAATCTTTTTACTCTGCCAGTCAACTGTATGCTCACGTATTCTCTCACTGATTTCAGGTCTCAAGCCATATACAAATCTGTATACAAAATGACTCAAATCCTTATCACCCAGGTGTTCATCTCCACTAAACTGTTTGAAAGCCAGTATCAGCCTTACGTAAAAAGCATGAACTGATTCTTTTGCTTCCTGATGTGTTCGATCTATCTTAACCCAGTCTGTCTCTTTTGGGGGTACTTTATTTTTCAGGAACACAATTACCTGATCATATTTCTTCATCACCTCTGGATCTGGTGCTCCTGTTTTCGGATCTCTTGGATACTCCTTAGCAGGCCAATCTACAACTATCTTACACTCTGCCCACAAGTCTGCTGGAACAATTATATCAAACAGACTACTCAAGTCAATCCACAGCACTTTTGACAATTTCACAAACCTGTCTACCTGCCTATACCACTCAACGGGCTTTTCTCTCAATCGAGGGAAATCATTCGTAAATGATAAAATATCCTGTCTAGTCCATGGGACATGTACATATCCACCTCCAGGAATCTCTCTCATAGGATAAGCATACACTGTTTTCTCTTTTTCTCTCATGGGAAAAGCTGAATAAGTCCTGTCCACTGAATCTTCCCTTTTCTTGTACCATCTATCCTTCCACTTTTCTACATCACCCCATTTTCGCAACAATGCAATAATTTCCTTAATCTGTCCTGTTCTACCAGCACCATTCAGATTCTCAATATCCTTGTCCGTAAAATCCATCCTGTAAGACTTCTGCAAAGCCTTTACCTTATCTATATCAACTCCTTGTTCACTCGCTATTGCTCTCAACCTGTCATGTGTACTTTTAGCCCTCCAGGTAATGCTTTTGCACATAAATAATAACTCTCCATCATGATGGTTTTTGAGCATATCTGTAGGAATTGTCCCTGCAATAAGCTCCTCTAATTCTATGCGCAACCTGGCTACATCAATTGCCTGTGAATCTTTATCTCTCTTTTGAAGAACCTTCAACCAATCATTCAAATCCTCAGCTGTTATTTCAGTAGACTTCTTTACTGTACTCACTTGTTCTGCCATCCTTTGTGGTTCCAAAATCGTTCATCCCAAACAACCAGTATTCAATCCTGAATTAGGCTGCACATCTAATCCTCCACAACAGGCATCATGTCTCGACTGTCTCAAATTATTTCCTCCTGTTTTCGTTCCTGATTCCTCCAAAGTGCAAGTACCAACCAAACTATTCCCAACATAAGGAACTGTCAAACTATTTTCACCCATTCTTTGTTTATCAAAAATAGGCACAACCGGACCAATCGTTACAGGTACCGTAACTGCTTCAAGATTTTTCGTCAACTCTCGTATTTTCTCAGTCAGCTCAGATGTAGTTCTGGCTAATTCTCTCGTTTTCTCGTCACTGACTCGATTCTCTCTCTCTCGCTCTCTCTCTCTCTCTCTTTCCGTGAAAGAGCTACCACTTTTCAAATCAGGTGTCACAACCTCAGTTTTAATAATCCGCAAAGTATCTCTTACAGGAGTAACAGCTGGCGTACTCTCTTCTGGTTCTGGTCTATACGGCGGTGGTCTCTTGTAAATCATATCATCCAAGACCTCATCCTCATAATCATTAGCTCCATACCTTCTCACTTCTGCATTAGGCACCCTTTCTGTACCCTTCCTCTCTTCCTTCTCGTCAACTGTTCTCATAGGATATAATCCCTCTGACATACTAGCATCTCGCCATCTCCTCATTCGATCATGATGAGTTTCACGATCATATTTCCTCCCAAAAAAGTACCTATAATTGCCTCCACTCCTCTGCTTTTCTCGCTCATGCACCTCATCTTCCCATTCCACCAACGCCTCAAACTGTGTCGGCCTTGGTCTAGGCTCTAGACAAATCATTTTCTCTCGTAAATTTCTCAACACGGCCAAATTAAATGAACCATGTTCCGGGAATGCTAAGACACCATCGTCCTTAGTATACTTAGCCCAGTTCTCCAACCATATACAGGTATGATACCCATATTTCGCAACCATGAAGGATGCAGGAGTTTTCGTCGGAGGTAGCAATTCACCCTCTCTGGTTATTACATTTTTATCCTTGTCAAACCACCTTTTTATTTTACCGAACAAGGATCTTTCCTTCTTTTCCTCCGGTTGATAATACATTTTAATGTTTACCAATATTCTCTAGTCCCTTCCGCAACTATACGATCTTTTTGTCCAATAACAGCACGACTCACACCAACGCACCAATCCTGGAGCGTCTACGTCACTCTGTACTCCTTCCAATCCCAGCGCGGCTCACACCAACGCACGAATCACAGCGCGAGCACTGTTCTGATCCACTACCCAATCAGAGCGCGGTCTGTATGACGTCAGCAGTCGCTGCAGTCGCTTCTGCTCCTGTCTCCTGTCACTCGTCTACCCCTCCTTTACAAAGTCTTCTCAGTAGACTTCGTTTCAGATTCTACAAAATCTATTAGTTACAACATATAAACATCTCAATTGTCTGCTTCGCTAACCACAGAATAGTAAAGAAAATTCACACAAGAATCCCGCTTCTTTCTAGAACAGCGCTTACCTCTGCTCCACTACGGAATAATTACTTTTGTTGACACAGTAGCACATCCCTCTACTCTGCCCTTCTAACATGCATCCATTAACTGTTTCCTCTAGGACTGCTTCAAAGAGTCTTACAATCAACTAAATGCTCATACATTCACGCACTTTCACACCAGAAAATGTAGCACATACACACAGAATCCTGCCTTTCCCGAGAACAGCGAACAGTCTGTCCCACTACAGAATTATAACACACGTTAACCAAGCAGCGCTTACCTCTGCCCAGTCCTTCAGACAAGCTCAGAGAATATCTATTACTCCTCCCGCAATAAGCTTTAACGGCAAACCTTACGGATCCCTGGGACTTAAGACCAGAGTTTCACAGATAACCTTCGCTACCATACACACTCCTTTTATACCGAAATATCCGTCTATTAGTAACACACGACGATGTCACTAATTCCGAACCCAGACAATGTGACGCGCAACTTCAATTGTCACACGTTTTTCCTGCATACATACAGGTAATTCCAACAATCCCGTTTTTCCCGAGAGCAGCACACACTTCCCTCTGCCCTACTACGGAACTGTCACCAGCTCCCAAGTTCCAGAAGCACTACATAAAACTCAATACGACGACTTCAACATATAGTATTAGTACATATACCAACGTCAATCAATAAATCAATAAATCAAAGCCAATGTACAAGCAATCTAATCAGATCAAGACAATAATCTAACCATCCTCTGCTACCAGGAAACTGCTGCAGATCGGCGCATATAAAATCTCCCTGCTTCCACGGACAGAGTAAATCTACAGTCACACGCACATACATACATCATACACTAGGGCCCATCACACTAAATTCACACTATTACTCTATCCACACTGAATATAGGAGAAAAAACCCTAAACCAATCTACATCTACAATGAGGTCAATGCGACCTAAATGACATTGTCTTGAGTCATGATTTAAAACATAGGAAATACATTTGGAAACTCAATAAATGACAAGAAATAAACACCCGACACTAGAATTCAAACAAATGCTTGTTTATCTAAATTAATTCAAATGGAAAGTCAATCATTAGCAAAATCGTTATTCTCATAGTTACCTATTCTAGCTAAAAGGGTCAGGACAGGTCTCTCGGTAAAGTCTCTCGAGCTGCCGTCCTCAGCATGGGTAACGTCCAAACACAATGACCACCAGGAAAGAATGAATGAACGAACGAACATGGACCCTCTCTAGTCTAACATATTTATAGGAAATGTTGCGAATAAAAGTTACAAACAATTGTTGAATATCCGTTGAGCCGCTGAGCAGAGCGAGCAGGAAAGGAAGTCTCTCAGTTACATTTAGAAAACCTCCGCTCAGGAAAAATCACAAAAATAAAAAGACGGAAGAAGGAAACTCGAGTTTGCAAATGTTACTTTTATAAATGTTCTTCCTTGATATCTTAGCAGAGCCACCGCAAACTGGACAATGTTCATTGTGCTTTATCCTTGTCCAAGGACAGCTGGAATCGTTCCCAGAGCTGCTATCCTCACGGAAGATTTTCTAACCAGGCAAAGGCTGTGGTCAGGTGACTCTCGACCATGTTCAGCAAGGCCTCTCGTCAAAATTCAATCACTCGAGTGCAGGCTGTAAACGGCAGCCATCTTGTTTTAGGCCAAAACAGACCATCTTAATTAAAAGAAACACAAACAACGTTACCTCAGCATAATGATTAAACAGTGTTAATTCCCCACTAATACCCTTATGTGTATGTAATTATCTAGCCTTTTGCAATGCAATAAAGCATTAGTACACGTTATTCTAAAAACGTTTGTGCTTTAAACAAATAGCACTTTGCGACATTCATTTAATAAAAACCCGCACATTATTATTAAGCAACATATATGCATTCCCACGTGTAGTTTCTCTCATTAGTAATGTTGGTTAGTCTGACTTTAACAAGACAATCTATTAATTAGTGTTTTTAATCTAATCTTTTTAATCAAAACATATAGACAAAACTGGAGCTTAAAACTTGACAAATTTTCAACAGAAAACTCTGCTCCAGCACGTGCACCCACTTCTTACATTTAATGGAAACCATTCTCCTACTGTTTTATTTTTAAAGATGCTTCGCGGGGTGATAGCAATAGCCACGGCCTATAGATAAGGCTCAGCAGGCGGGGGGTGGGGGACAGAGAAGGAAAAGGGCTCAGTCTATTCCTTCTTGTCTGGCCAGACAAGACAAGGACAGTGTCTACTTCTCCTGCTCTGCCTCTGTCAGTCTCCCCCCCTCTCTCTCTTTCTTTCTCATTTTTCCCTCTGTCTCACTCCTCCTCACTTGCTGAAAACCGTCACTGTAAGGCATGAATCTTACCCTCTCTTTCCTCTCCTTTCCTTCATTCGTTCTCCCGTGAAATGGATCAAAAAAGAAAAACACTTTTGCTGAAAATTTCATCTTTTTCTGACATTTTCTATTCCAAAGTGCAGCCTCAGAACGGAAAGAAAGAAAACGTTCAAAATATGAAAAATAAATAAGTAAATAAAGGAAGACAGAGTGGCCTCGAAGTGGCCTGATTGATTTTACTCACCCCAAACACTCTAGCGCCACATTATAGAGTTTGCCAGTGAAGCGCTACTTTAGTTTTCCTTCTTTCTTTGATCAGCATTGTTTTCCCTGGGTGGGGAAGTGCACCATTCCTGGAGGTACTGCACTACCTCCTTGATGGGTGGATTGAAAAACAAAATGTGTACCGCTCTCTGTGTTCACGGATGTGGTCTTCTTAAACCATACTGCTTACGTTTTGTAAGGATATAAGTAATGGACATTGAAACTGGTCACTTCCGGGCCCTGTAGCCATGTCCTTAAATTTTCAGCCGAAAGCCCTCACTGAATTCTGAATAGTGACTTTAAAAGCGTGAAGGTAACCATGTTGTTCCTGCATACATTTCACATGCTTGACTTAATCTTGCAATCCCTATAAGTGTTTGCTTTTACTAGGATTTTGTAAATAATTTTTTTAGGCAGCATATTGCTCTTGTCTAGAGCGTATTTTCAATTGAGTCACATCCAGGTGTTTATTGCAGGTCAGTGCAGTGCAAGTATCTCTCAGTGGGCCAGTATGGTGTTCAGCGGGGTAGATAATGTGGCCAGAGCTGCCGAATTTGGAACTAGGGAACCAGGTTCCGCCTTCATGACCAGTGCACCAGACCACTCTCCTAGGAGAGCACATTCCCATGCTAGACCTCAGAAGGCCCCGCAAGACCTTAGAGGCCCTGATGTCTTAGCACCAGCAGGTAGACCCTAACGGTGGTAAGTCTGTGTTAACCTTCAAGGCCTGTCCATAACAATCCATACTGTAGTACACCTCCAGTCTTGCGGGCAGGCCTATGAAGCAGCACAACCTAGGGCAACAGTGAATCTATCTCTGAGGTCACAGGACCCTTGAGGCCAGTCCGCCTCACCCATTGGTACCTCCATTGGCCTTGTTTCAGCAGTAGTAGCTGCAACTCACCAAGGATCGGCAATGCAGGATTTGCATGCACACCAAACTAAGAGGTATATTCTCAAGAACGTGTGATAACCATCGCAAAAGTATCTTAACCCAACCTTCAACATCACAGTCTATTGTGGGAAATTTACGCAGTGTTAACCAAGTATTCACAACACGGCGGTACCATGTGGTAGTCACCAGACAATGAGTCAAATGGGCGCATTAAAATCAACGTCACGCCGCAAAAATGCGAAACATGAATGCCAAAAATGCTGCGATGAGGACAATCGTGGTACAAAACGCAGCAAAAGCCAGCGGCAGGCCTGCAAATCCCACGGTCTGGTGGGAAAATGCACTATAAAAGCAACAAAAACAACACACCAGAAAGAATCCAAAGTGTGTAGCAACATGGATGCACCCTGACAAGCGCAGAGGCCAACCCGAACCCCCCAAACCCCACAGATCACCAGCAAGGAACAACGGGCTTGGGGAAGGCAAAGGAGAAGAGGCAGAGGAAGACGGGGTGCAGTCCGCAGGAAAACAAGACCAGCGTCACGAAGGTGACAGAACACAACCAGCAACTGACCCACAATCAGACTACCTTGAATGCATTCGGAGTGTCGAGGAGGTCAATGGAGGAGGCCAAGAGGCGCTGGCATGACGTGAAAACCTAAACCAGGCCCAAAGCCACTGCCAACAGGAAGGCAGCAACGGCGACAGGAGGTGGGAGTCCTGCGCCACAGGAGGAGCAGGAGGCAATGTAGGCCAGTCATCAGTGTGGAGATGGTGCAAGGAGGTGGGAGTACGGACACAGCTCGAGAGGACCTGACACAACAACAACAGGGCGAGGAACGAACAGGGACTGGGAGGACGGGGGAGATGAGCACAACGGCACACATGCACAACGATGTGTAGTACGCTGCATACCGACAAATACCCAGGGTCATGTCCCCCATCCCCGTGGCACACTTCAGCACACACACATAGCAATCACAGCACATCCCATGACAATGTGGCACAAGGTGCAACACCGACACTGCAGAACAGGGGACACAACTGGGTCCGCCCATGCTCAGAAACAAGCCAATCACATGTGACAGAGCAGGGAACTGTGAGATGCATATGTACGGGTCCAACCTCACATCAGTCATATGGTCCAAATGTCCACTGTCTCCCCTCAAATTGCCATCACCGCCCAAACAGTCACAATGTACATTGTCACACAGTCTGCATGTCTACAAGTACAATGCGCCAACATAAATGTCAACACAATGTCAAAATGCCTATTTCTCTATCCATCTGCCACCATACACAACTCTCTCAGGTATATTAGTTTACCGCCCCCCAGGACAGCAACGATCTTTCTGTAATTCCCTTATGGAATCTATCTCCTCTCTGGCCTGCATTACCCCCAATTTTACGGTCTTAGGAGACTTAAACCTCCATTTTGACGACCTTACAAACAAAACCGCTGTTGACCTTAAAGAAGATCTAGCCTCCCTTAATCTCTACTTGAAAAGCAACCAACCTACCCATTCTAAAGGCCACTTGCTGGACCCTATTTTCACTAATCTCTCAAGACTAGTTATGAATACTCCCACACCTGTTCCCTGGTCTGACCATTTTGTAATCCCTTTTAAGCTCCAACATTCAATTGAATCGCCGCCAAGTCTACCTTCCCAAGCACCATCCCGCCCATGGCAAAAACTGGACACGGTCTCATGGGCACAAACGCTTGCCTCTTCCACTCCAGCGCTGGACCCAGACCCTTCCAGAGCAGATGCTCAACTATGCGACTGGATCAATCGATCCCTTGATGCTATCCTGCCCGTTAAAACCCTCCCCAGCAAGAAGAAAACTCCTAAATCTCTGTGGTTCACTCAAGAACTACGTCAACTCAGGAAAAAGTGTAAAAAGCTCGAGCGCCTTTGGAGAAAGGACTGGGCGACTGAAAAAAAAAATGATTACAGGACTGCCATGAAGCAATACAAAAACTGTATAAAAAACACCCAGGCTTCCTTCTTCGAGAAAAAAATATTGGCCGCTGCTAACTCTGCCAAAGAAACCTACCGCATCGTGCGTCTCCTCACTAAAATCCCAGACCCTCCACCCACACCGGACCAATCGGGCACGAGATGTAACCAGCTAGTTGAGTTCTTTGCAACAAAAATTAATAATATCCTTAAAACCCTTCCTCCTCCCATCACCACCCAACTTTCCTCTACCCCCCCCCCCTCACGCAGATGCTCCATGCCTCCAAACATTCGCTCAGATCACCACAGAACTTTTCCTGACCACCTTACAATCCGTGAAGAGCGGGGCTCCATCAGATCCAGCCCCTATGAGTAAATTAAAACTGGTTGCTTTCACTGTGGCCCCTCCACTCACCGACCTGATTAACGCTTCCCTAGCACGGGGCATTGTTCCAGCAAACTGGAAGAAAGCTACAGTCAGGGCACTTCTTAAAAAATCCCACCTCGACCCAACTGACCTATCCAATTATAGACCCATTTCTCTCCTTCCGGCCATTAGCAAAGTGGCTGAGCGAATTGTTAATCACCAACTATCACTCTTCTTGGAAACCAATAATCTACTCCGTCAATCCCAGACAGGGAACAGACACCGCACTACTAGCTGTGGTCGAGGAGGCAAGAACCATCATAGACGCAGGAGGATCAGTGGCAGTGATCCTCCTCGATCTGAGTGCCGCATTTGACACGGTGGATCATACCACCCTCATCCACCGGCTCAGTCTGGTTGGAGTCTCAGGCACCGCCCTGTCCTGGATCAAATCGTTCTTCGAAGGCAGAACCTTTCAGGTATCCGATGGCACAGTCACATCCAGAGCTCTCCCACTACAGTGTGGAGTCCCCCAGGGCTCCTCCCTGAGCCCCACACTTTTTAACGTATATATGGCCCCCCTGGAGGACATTATAGCCCCATTCGGCATAAAAACTGTCATGTACGCCGACGACACCCAACTGGTGGTGTCTCTTAACCAATCGAGTAAAAGCCTCGGTAATCTAGCTGCCTGTCTGGAGAACATCTTCCATTGGATGTGCGAATCACGCCTGAAATTAAACGGAGAGAAGACCGAGATCCTCCTCTTGGGAAACCCTCGCAAACTCCCTCCTTCCCTCTCCTGGCCACACTGTATGGGATCACCTCCTATCCCTAAATCAGAAGTCAAGAGCCTTGGGATCTGGTTGGACCAAGAGCTCAATTTTAAAACCCAGGCTAGAAAAACTTCAGGCATATGTTTCGGTCTCATCCAAACAGCACGGAAGATCCTCCATTTAATCCCCTTCCAGTCCAGGAAATTGCTTATACAGGGGCTGGTAAATTCCCGACTTGATTACGGTAACGTCCTTTACCTAGGGGCCCCGGCATCGGTTATTAACAGACTTCAACACGCCCAAAATGCGGCTGCCAGAATCCTAACCGGAATCACTTCCAGATGCTCCGCCAAACCGGCCCTCAAAAACCTACACTGGCTTCCTGTTAAGGAAAGGATTATCATTAAGGCCCTATGCATTTCTCATAGAATAATGCAAGGGAGAGGCCCGCCGATCCTGAGATCCCTCATCAAACCTCATCAGTCTAACAGAAAACTCAGGTCAGACTCCCTCTCCCTGGCCAGTGTCCCAAGAATAAAAAAGGCCCGCTCCGGGGGGCGACTGTTCTCCTACAATGCTCCAAAACTGTGGAATTCCCTTCCACTCCCCATCCGAGGAGAAAACAACCTACTTGCCTTTCGGAGGTTACTAAAAACATGGCTCTTCCCATAAACTCTCCATTCCTCCTCCCCTCCCGCCGGATCAATAGGTTGACTAAACAGCGCTGGGACGCCCGAGGGTAGCTACGCGCTTTATAAATCCGCATCCAAATCCAAATCCAAATGCATTTCCGCTTCACATTGCAGAGGGACAAACAACACGTCCCGCAGGTCAGACTGTTGTAAATTGGCTGCGATTAGATTAGCATTAGCGGAATCCATCTCGTATTTAGAGGCTATCTTGTCCATTTTGTGGAATCCATTTGTATTTCTGGCAGCCATTTTGTCTGCCATGTGCTCACCAAGAGCTGTTTCCTTCTTCACTGTTGTTTACCCTTGTGCTCTGTTTAAAGGACTGGCTATACTTAGACTCTGCTACTCTGCACATGCGCAGAAGAGTCTAACTGTTCATGCATCTGTTTTTAGTCTGTAGCTGTCAGGTTGTTTCTCCCAGAGTCAGCAACTGCTAGCTCCTCCTTAACTGTTGACTGTGTATTTCTGTATGACCATCTATGTGCATAACTCTTCTCATGTATACTTGTACCGCATTTTTTCAGCCCCTGTGTGGGTATAAAAGGACCATGCTTCTTCTGTTCAATGTGCTACTTCACTCAATACCGAAGGGTGCTGTTTAAATGTAGTTCCTCCTCATGGGGTTTTATTAAACTTTGTATTTTCTATTCCAGTTTCTGTGCCAACTTCTTCCTATTGGTCTGAGGACTCTGTGCAGAGAAGGGCGAACCCCTTGCACTGGTAGGCCTAGCTGAGGTCTCCTTCAACAAATTGGCGCCCAACCAGTGGGGCTCATCGGTGACTCGGATGCCCAAAGGATTGGTCGCGACGAAGGATTGGAATCTCGCTCTGGACGCGATCGCTGCCCGATGAGACCCGAGTCTTGGCAACCCCGGCGTTTTTCCTTTCTTTCTGATCTGACCATCCAGGTGGCGCCGGTCCTCGACTGAGATCTCTTCTGTTGATCCGCCGTGCAGTGACCATTTGGTCGATTTTAGAACTTGGCAGTTGGAACCTGGACACCAAGTGATTGGTAAGTGTCCTTCTGCGGCGCTTGTTGTTGGTTTTGATGCCTGGGATTGGTAAGGTAGTTTAGTAACACTTACTGTGGCTTTTGGATTGCGCATTTTGTGTTGGCCAACTTGGTTTGTTATGATATATATATATATATATATATATAAGTTGCAACCTATATAGGCAGGTAATGAGGAGAATTTTCTCTATCTGAATTGATTTGAATGGCACATCGTACTAAAGGTACCTTAAGTGCTACTTTGATTATAATACTGCATATTCTGCACTATTTTTGGCATGCCTGTTTTTAGCACACTTCATAGGATGTATTGCTTTTGTAGTGGTACCAAGTTGGTTCTGGATGAAGCACGACCAGCCCCCACCGGAGGGGACGTCTAATAGGGATATGTATATTAAGTATGATCTTTCTTCTATAATGTAAAGCGCATTATGGAATAAATAAACGCGTAAGGATCCTGAGTTGCGTTGGCCTATGTATGGGTCATTTGATTTACGATAGATTGAGTATGTGGAAAAATGTATGTTTAAGCGAAAGACTAGGCAAGATATGTTTGATTGTGTACGAATGTGGGAGAAAGAAGTGCGTGAACGAATGAAGCGTGAACAAGCCTTGATTGAAAAAGAACAGCGAAAGAACATCTATGTGAAAGCATTAGAGATGAAGAACAAACAAATAAAAGAGTTAAAAGAGAGAGAAGATAGGGAGCTCAATTTACAGGTAACTGGCCAATACGCTGTTCGGCGGCCCCTTTATCCTACACTTAATAAACCACAAGATGATTCCTTATTATTAGATCGCCCTCCACCTACGTATACTGTTCCGTCTGCCCCTCATGAGTCAGATGAGGACTCTAGTTCAGAGGAAGATAAGGAACGAGAAACTCGTTCTATGTTGACTGCTGCGCGTTCGTCCCAGCTCCGATCTGCTGCTCGTAAAGCAGTTCATAGCACTGCCCCCGCCTCTGAACTTCTAGATAGTATGAGCGGGTGGTATGAAAGGGAGCAGCTGTATTTTACTGAGGTGTTTGCCGCAGAGGTCCTTGAGCTATTTAGGAAATATTCGGAGGAGTTAGAGTCTGACGATATAGCAGATAATTATAAGCAAATGCGTGATGGTCTTTTTGTTTTCTCCCAGGTGGCTGATACAATCAGGCGTTTGGTTAAACTGCGTGTTGATGCAGTCCATTTGAGAGAGGAGAAAAAGGCTGCAGACGTAGCTGCACAGATATCTCAGACCGGCATAGCACAAGCTTCTACCTCCGGAACAGATAAGACTATGATAGTTCATGCGAAACCTATGCGGGAGACCGCGCCTTTGTATGTTCCTCCTAAAGGACAGGGTACAAGTGATGATAAGGCCTCTATTGATGCAAAGGGTTATTTTATTTATAATTGGGTTTACACTCCTTGGAATAGGACGGATGTTATGGCACTTAAAACTGCATTGCCTGATCCGCGGAAAAATCCAGCCGCTTTTTATGAGGAAGTTGATGGTGCTATTAGCTGTTGCACTATGACTTTGCCTGATATTGATTTATTTTTCGGATTGATATTACCGCCTGATATGTGGAGAACTGTTCGTAAAATTGATGATCGTGCAGCTTTTGGGGCGTTATGGAAAGACTTAGAACAAATGGATGTAGAAAGGGAACCCGCACAGAAGCCATGTCAGTTCATTTTAGATCTTCCCGCAGCTATATTAGTTAAGTTAAAAATGATTATTCCCCCTAAAAAGATAGATTGGACTGTTTTAGCATCTTGTAAGCAAAAGGCAGATGAATCGGTCTCGGATTTCTTTACACGCTTTGAAGAAGCATTCCACGATTTTAGTGGCCAGTCGTTGACAGATGACACAGGCAGACATCTGTTTGTCGATAAATATGTCGCAAACCTGTTGCCAGGAATAGCTAGTCGCCTAAAGGCCAGTGAGAGTTCATGGACTACCTCTTCCCCGGTTTGTCTCTTGACTATGGCTCAGTATTAAGAACGCCAGGAATTAGAAGCAAAGGGTAATGAGGATAAAAAGACTAAAGAATTAAAAACGAAGGTTATGTTGGCTCAGGCTTAGGGTCCGCCTTTTAGAGGTAGTGCTAGAGGTGGATGTGGATCTTACGGTTCGTCTTTCCCTTCTTATACTCGTTCGAATTTGTCTGCTGACCAGTGCACGTACTGTAAGAAATTCGGGCACTGGGTTTCCGATTGTCCAGCACGGCGTGCTCAGCAGTGTACACGTGGTAGGGGACAAATGAGAAATCGTCCAGGATATTCAGGGCCTAGAGGAAGCACAGGTGATCGTGCTAGGTTTGATGCTAATATACGTGGGCAGGATGGGTTCAACACTTTTGATAGAAGGAACCAATATCAAACGTCTGACTATGGGCCATCTGATTCTCAAGAATCTACTTATGCATAGGATTGCCTAGGATGGGGTAAGGAATCAGTTGAAGTTCCAGTAGATCAGAGGGGTCCCTATGTTACAGCAAATGTTTTGGGCTCCACTGATCAGTTTCTGGTTGATACAGGAGCTACTCGTAGCGCCTTGTCTAAACAATTGGTTCCAAGGGCTCCCCTGTCTGGCTTAACCATTACATCGATAGGCTTCTATGGAACCCCTTCCCTTAGCCCATTGTCGCAACCACTTGCATTCCATGTGGATAAATTTACTGCTCCATGTCCATTTTTACTTTCCCCGAATACACCAGACAATATTGTGGGTCTTGATATGCTTAAGTATTTCAGGGCTACGATACGCTGTTCTCCAGAAGGTGTCCGTGTTATCTTGAATGACAACCATCCTGTGAAGGAGAGAGCTTGTCTTGTTAAAGAGGATGTTGCATTAGCTTCACTTCCTAGTACTTTGTGGGCTACTTCAGACACTGATGTAGGGCAAATGGTTATTCCACCAGTACACATTAGTGTCAAGGAGGGCGCTGTGCTGCCACGTTTGCCTCAATATAAAATTTCACAGGAAGGTGAAGAAGCACTCATACGTATTGTCCATGATCTCATTGAAGTGGGGGTTGTTGAGGAAGTTCCTTAGAATGTTTGTAACAGTCCGATTCTTCCTATTCTGAAAAAAGATACTTACACTAGGGTTTACAGATTCATTATTGATTTGCGAGAAGTTAACAAGATTGTAGTACCACAATACCCCGTGGTTTCTGACATAACGACACTTCTTACTTTGGTTCCCCCGACAGCGACTAAATTTTCTGTGATAGACTTGAAGAATGCTTTCGTTTCGATCCCTATTCATCCTGATAGCCGATATTTGTTCGGTTTCACTTTGAATAATCGATCGTATAGATTCTGTAGAGTTCCTCAAGGCTATACTGAGAGTCCTAGTATTTACAGTCAAGCATTAAAAAGAAATCTTGATTCTTTCGTTTTGCCTGAAGGAGTGGCTCTCATACAATATGTCGATGACATCTTGTTGGCAGCCGACACCCCTGAGCAGTGTGAAAAATGTACTTTGTCCTTGCTGTCTTTTCTTGCTTCCCATCATCACAAAGTATCACGAAAGAAATTGCAATATTGTAGATCGAAGGTAACCTACTTAGGTCACCTTCTGTCTAAGGAGGAACGTGCACTTACACCAGATCGCATTCAAGCTATTTTAGACACACCAGTGCCCCGTACTCAGAAAGATGTCCGTGCATTCATTGGTCTTACTTCTTTTTGTAGGCAATGGATATTTGGATTTTCACACATTGTTAAACCCTTGCTAGCACTTTTGACCAAAGATACTCCAATGCCCCTCCCATGGACAGATGAATGTGAGACTGCTTTCCGACAGTTACGACAAGCTCTTCGTTCAGCACCAGTGTTAGGTACTCCAGATTATACGAAGCCTTTTACATTATATGTACACGAGAAAGATGGATGCGCATTGTCAGTTTTATTGCAGACACACGGTGACAAACAGCGTCCCTGTGCATATTTTTCAGCAGTACTTGATCCTGTTGCTCGTGCGTTACCTGGATGCTTCCGTTCAGTTGCAGCAACAGCTGTGTCAATACGTCAGAGTGAAGGGATAGTTTTGTCACATAAGCTGTTGGTGCTAGTACCCCATGCGGTTGATGCCCTTTTAAATCAGACGAAGACGCAGCATTTAACTAGTGCTCGCCTGACAGGATATGAATTGACATTGTTGGCCCCTCACATTACACTAAAGAGATGTGCGACACTAAACCCAGCCACTTTGTTGCCATACCCGGCGACTCAGTCTCACTCACAGGAGTCTCATGATTGTATATTCCTTA
Organism: Triturus cristatus; assembly: GCF_964204655.1. Classification (NCBI taxonomy): domain Eukaryota; kingdom Metazoa; phylum Chordata; class Amphibia; order Caudata; family Salamandridae; genus Triturus; species Triturus cristatus. The sequence continues at coordinate 3,419,124 of NC_140585.1, forward strand.
CTGAGGAACAGACAAAGGGTTGTGTCGATTTGCAAGACACGCCCCTTTCAAGTGTTGATGGGGAACTATGGGTTGATGGGTCCTGTTTGAAGTTACCAGATGGTACAACGTCAGCTGCTTATGCAATGACAACACTTCAGACGGTATTCCACAGAAGTCAGCTCAGGCAGCGGAGCTAATAGCGTTGACACGAGCGTGTGAACTTAGTACTGACTTATCTGTGAACATTTATACAGACAGCCGCTATTCTTTCGGAGTGGCTCATGATTTCGGGGTACTCTGGAAGGAGAGGGGCTTTCTTACATCCCACGGGGTGCAAATAATGCATGGAGAATTAGTACATAATCTCTTGACTGCTTTAACATACCCGAAGAGAATAGCAATTGTTAAATGTAGCATACATAAGAAAATAATTGATAAGATAGGACAAGGCAATGCTTTTGCAGACCAAACAGCCCGTGAAACTGCCATGCAGCGAAGCACCACGTCTATGTACGTAGTGAAGTCACAGGCTGAACGCTGGCATGATACCAGACAGGAAGTGCTAGATATGCGGAGATCTGCTTCTGCAGAAGAAATTGAGCAATGGTCTAAGGAGGGAACATTGGATGATGAGGGCTGTTGGAGGAATAAAGAGATGAGCAGGTGGAGATTGCCGACAGCCTATTTACAACCTATGATTCATATGGCACATGGGCCGGCACATGTTGGAGCCTCCTCGATAACGAAATTGCTCACGCAAGTTTGGGAGCATCCAGAAATTGCCGGCACAGCTAAAAAGATGGTGCAGTCTTGTCTGATTTGTCTTCAGCATAATCCTGGTAAAGGGACACAAACTCCTACAGGAGGGTTTGCTACGCCAACCGCACCTTTTGAAGTTTTGCAAATGGATTACATCCAGCTTGAGCGCTGTAATAACTTAAAGTATGTCTTGGTAGTGGTATGTGCCTTTAGTAAGTGGATAGAGGCATACCCTACGAAGGACAGTACAGCTCTCACTACAGCAAAGGTGCTTTTGAAGGAATATTTCCCTAGATTTGGTGTTTGTAAACTTTTATGGAGTGATAACGGACCCCATTTTATTTGGCAAGTTGTCGAATATGTCCTGAAGGGGTTGGGGATAAAGCAGAAGTTCCACGCTGCTTTCCATCCACGATCAGCAGGGTTAGTGGAAAGGTATAACGCCACACTTAAATTAAAACTGGCGAAAATACTGGCTTCCACATCCTTGAATTGGCCAGACGCATTACCTTTGGCACTGTTGTCCATTAGATCAGTGCCACATTCACGATCTGGTCTTACACCTTATGAGGTGGTATTTGGGAGGCCTATGAACATTTGGGGAATTCCTAAACCACGTCCCATACATGATGTGCCATGTGTATTGATGAGTGACTACCTATCACAATTGACTGACAGTTTGGTCTCTATTCATCAACAGGTTCGAGAAGCTCTTCCTGATAGGTCTGCAGGTGAAGGCCATGGACTTCGGCCTGGAGACCAGGTGATGATCCAATCGTTCCAGAGGTCGAGCAGCTTGGAACCGAGGTGGCGCGGCCCGGAGCAGGTGCTCCTTTCAACGAGAACTGCGGTTCGAGTGACGAACAGGAGGAACTGGCTGCACTCCACCCACTGCAAGAAAGTGCCGTCTACCTTGGTGGATCCTGTTGCTTTGATTGACCATCGGGACATCCTGGATACAGAGAAAGGCCAAGCCATATCACCTGACGAACCTGAGGAAGTCTTCCCGGACCACACAATTCCTGGAGTATCCCGATACCAACTGAGACAACGGAAAGAGCCTGCATCGTTGAAATAGACTGGTTGAGCAACCTCCCTGGGTTAGTGAAACGGAATGCCGATGTGGCAAGGGGGGGGGGGAACAAGTTCTGTTTAGTGTAGCGACACCCGTCTTGACCCTCTGTGAAGAAATCAACGGCTGCCCAGGGACAAGAGCTCCAATGATTGTTTTCAACAATAAGCTGATCATGTCCACAATAAGATCAACTGTTGCTAAGAGAAAGATCATTTGTGCTATAGGGTTTGTTGTTGCTATGGTGGCTGTAGCAGTAATAACCTGGTTCATTGAGAAAGTGGCTCCTGCTCGAGAACTTTTGATCGCCACTACTCCAGTATCAGTGTCAGTTGAACACCACTACTTTACGCTTCCATACCATGAGCAGAAGCATCGACAATCCTACTTAAATAATACCTTTATCCAGATGTTGCATCATACTCATAATGCCACAAATACTACCAACTGTTGGGTGTGTGGGATGATGCCTGCACATCAAAAGAAAGGAGGAACACCTTTTATTCCTCTTCCCTTTTCTCATAATGGTTCTTGTCAAGCTTGGTATGCGCTTTTGTTTGCATCTGGAAGACGCACAGTAGGCGGGCTTCTTTTTCGCCTTAATAAAGTATGCTACCAAGATAAAGATGGTTATCCTCAAGCCAAAGGGACCAAATGGGAATGGGAAGAGTATCAACTGGACAATATTTCAACGCCATATATCTTCACAAATATGAGAACTTTCACCAGTAATAAACAATTTGTGATTTCTGTTACCAGAGCTAAAGCAGATTTATGTGTAAGCAGTATTGGAAGAATTCCAGTGGGGAATGTACTGTAATTCTGTCTATTGAAGGTAGAAACAATAGCACTTTCATAGCCTCGCACAATACTTATTTTATCTGTGGTAGCCACGGATATTATCAACTACCTGCTGGGTGGTCAGGAGTGTGCTATTTGTCCTTTCTATTGCCCCCTGTGTTTCTGGCACCTGCATCATATCACCGGGACCTTAAATTATTTAACGATATCTCTAGAAATAGATACAAGAGGACAATAAGTACTGACGAAGTAGACCAAACTGATACCACTCTGCAACAATATGTCGATTTTAATTTAGGTTTGTTCTCCTTTGTGGGTGCTGCATTAAACAGTAGGAAAGTAAGACGATTAACTAGAGTTGTGGAAGCTGTTACCAATCAGACAGCTATGGCACTTGGGAACATTACGGAGGAGCTGCAAATTGCAAGGATTGTAGCTCTCCAGAACCGAATGGTCCTAGATGTGGTTCTGGCTGATCGAGGTGGTGCATGTCGCATCATCGGTAGCAGCTGTTGCGTATTCATACCGGATCATTCACCTTCAGTATATAACGCAATATCAAAGCTGCATAAGATTGCTGCAGAGACTGGTACTTGGACTTTGGCTGGATGATTTTGGACTCTCGTTTCTGCTTGGGGCTGGAAGTTACTAACTATCCTGTGTATAATTATTACAATACTTTTTACATGCTGTGTATGTATCCAATGTGGTCCAATGCTTTGCTCTATTTGCATTTCTGTCTGTATACCTGTCAAAAGGAATATTGCAGAGACAAAGGCCCAACAAATGTTGAATAAAGAAGTGGCCGAAATAATGCTAATAGATGTACGGGATGCATATTTAGATTTCCCCAGAGGAACAGATGTCTTCAGCTAATGCTAAAAGGGTCATCCGTTGTAAATTGGCTGCGATTGGATTAGCATTAGCGGAATCCATCTCGTATTTAGAGGCTATCTTGTCCATTTTGTGGAATCCATTTGTATTTCTGGCAGCCATTTTGTCTGCCATGTGCTCACCAAGAGCTGTTTCCTTCTTCACTGTTGTTTACCCTTGTGCTCTGTTTAAAGGACTGGCTATACTTAGACTCTGTTACTCTGCACATGCGCAGAAGAGTCTAACTGTTCATGCATCTGTTTTTAGTCTGTAGCTGTCAGGTTGTTTCTACGAGAGTCAGCAACTGCTAGCTCCTCCTTAACTGTTGACTGTGCATTTCTGTATGACCATCTATGTGCATAACTCTTCTCATGTATACTTGTTCCGCCTTTATTCAGCCCCTGTGTGGGTATAAAAGGACCATGCTCTTTCTGTTCAGTGTGCTACTTCACTCAATACCGAAGGGTGCTGTTTGAATGTAGTTCCACCTCATGGGGTTTTATTAAACTTTGTATTTTCTATTCCAGTTTCTGTGCCAACTTCTTCCTATTGGTCTGAGGACTCTGTGCAGAGAAGGGCGAACCCCTTGCACTGGTAGGCCTAGCTGAGGTCTCCTTCAACAAGACCAGACAACCAATCAGTGATGCCGGAGATGACCACCACACCTTCGACACCGATGCCCTACAACAGCCCATGGACATCCCACACAACCCACCACCAGGACTAGGGCAGACAAGCTACTCAGAGGAGAACACAGCCCCTGAAACAGACCACACAGAATGAAGCACCCGCAAGCACGGCTGATGCATAACACTTCACCGACTCACAAATGGCACCCCAATGCCAGGTGACAGAACGCCTAAAGGAGGTGGCCGAACAGGTGCGGGTGTGGTGCGAACCCATGGAAGGTGAACTAGAACACATACGTGGGTGTCCATTACCCTTCAGGGACCACCTACACCCCACAAAGGAGACCAACACTGCCATAGAGACACATGCAGATGCACATTCCCAGTACAGAACCATGCCCAGGGGCACGCACATATCAGTCACACAACCACGTTGGCTCTGCTTACGACGACCCAGTCCACTCCCCTTACGAATAGAGTGGGTGACGACAAAGCTACATGTCCAAGCCCTAACCCGCTGCCTGCAGTGACATGTCTGCGTCCGCCGTACACAGCACAATGTAATGTCGTAGGGCCCAGGGCCCTCATGCATACAACAAGACCACAGAGACACACGCAGATATCCTGTTGAACTGGATACGGGTACGTGTGCCCGGCCCCTTTATTGGCAGCGCCACATGTATAGTGACGCCTGTGCTGGATGTGTGTGGGGTGAGTGCAAGCCAGCCCTCAGGGAGTTGTTGGTGCTGGAGACAAATACAATAGTGAACACTTTGAATACGGAAACAAACAACACCAGCTTTACAGGGACAACTGAGGAGCAGCATGGTGGTAGCCAGAGCAAGTATAGAAGTTACCCAATGAGCAAACAGAAGTGTCCGTAAGTTGCAGTGCAGTGAGGTTGGGGCACTAGAGCTGAGGGCGCTCATGTGAAGAAAATGTCTAGGATTGTGTCCCTTTGGGACATTCCTGATGCAGCTGCAGTGGGGGGTGTCACACCTGCATCATCTTTCTCATCGTCGTCCCTGGTCTCCCACACTGCCTGAGGTGACATTGCTGTATGAACTCTCCACAGCGCATACCAAAAATAGTAATGGAAGATGATTCCTGGTGCACTGAGTTAGTGGCACCTGGAGTGGTGAGAAGGGGACCAGGCAGAAGATGGCATCCATGACAGGTGTGAGCTACTCCGTCAGTCTGTTAGTATGACCGTTTCGACACTGGCAGATGGTGGTTGGAGTTGGCCCTGGTGATGGTGAAGTGTGCCTCCTGCGATGATGGGATGCCCGAGCCGGTCAGGACTCTATTTGATGTGTGAGCCCTGGTGGTCCGCAGTTGAGGCCGGAGGCAGCGGACAGCGCAGGGCCACATTCACATGGCGTCGATGACCCCAAGACCACTGTCACAAAGGTCATCCAATATTCATGCAGACCGGGTCCCTGACTTGAGGTGCACAGAGTTAGTGGCCCAGGATGTACAGCGGCTGGCACAGGCACACCGCCACGGGAGGGTGACTTGTGGTCCACTGAGGTTGGGCCACGCAGACTGAGCATGTCCTCGTCGATGTGGTGAATGTGGCAGAGGGTTGCGGGGGACAGTGGAAGGTGTCCTCCAGAGCATGATGCAGAGGGCAGAAGCTATCTGGAAGCAGCAAATGAAGGAGTTGAAAGCGAAAGTCTCATTGCCACCACCAATTCGGTATCAGCTGCATGAGGATGGAAACTACCCCCTAGTTCAAGGACTCAGACGCAGCCAATGTACGACCAGAGAGTATCCATGAATGACGGGGAACAGACTTAGTGGCACCGGGGCTGAGACGGGATGCAGTCTGCGATGATGTCAGTACACTGATATGAACTCCGGCATTGCCAAATCAACATTCTGTGACCCACTGGACCGCAGTGTAGGCTGGAGGCAGCGGTCAGCAGTGGGCCACAACCACGTGTCGTAGGCTCGCGAAGCACAGAGTTAGTGACACCAGGGCTCTCGTTGCGTGCAATGATATGTACTCTGCCTTAGAATATTTGATGTCCACTTCTGTGACCTACTCGAGAGCAGCTTAGGCCGAGAGCAGTAGTCCGCATGGGTCCACATAATCTTGTGTTTGTGATGTACTACTAAGACCTACATACACAAAAAAAGGCCAACAACGACGGACCAGGGTTAAGCACTTAAATTCCTAGATTTACATATATTAACTTTTGGTGCAACTACTTCCAGCATCTGCCGTTGTTAGATGCTGAATAATCCAAAGAATTTCGCACAAAGAAAGGTGCACTCAATAATAATAAGTCCAAGTGAGCAAATATATTCCAAAATTCTTCTTTTATTCATGAGATCAATTAAGAAACGTCAAACAGCCAACGAGTTTTGTTCCTTTTGCCACAGGAACTTCTTCAGAGCTAGGAATCAATCAAAGTTGCGGAATAATGGAACCGAAGGAATACGCAGTTCAAAAAATCCCAATAAGATGGATAGTGTGTATATTACAGATTACGCGCATACATAGCACACCGATATCTGAATCTTTATATAGCGGTATGCATAAATTCTTCAATATAACAAAAACGTAGCAGATCGCATAAGTTTTAGGTCAAGACGCAAAGTACAAATGGGTAAAAGATCTTAACTAGTTGAGGTAGGAGTAAAGCCTCTAGGGTATCGATGCCGAAGTTGAAAGTATAATCACGAACAAAACGGTAAAGAGCTTTAAGGTATAGTGATCAAAGTGATCCGGACGCGACGAGCGGCATAGTAACCGGCAGCAACCTGGATCGCGTCTGGACCACTTTCAGTTTTGACCTAAAACTTATGCAATCTGCTTTGTTTTTGTTATATTGAAGAATGTATACGTGCGCTTTCTGTTGCACTTATTGTATGCAGTATTGCCATGGGCCACTAGTAGGATATGTGTGCATTCCATTGCCCCCTGACACGTGCAGGAGGCCAGCCGTGGCGTACACGCCTTGCTTGGTCTCTGGCTGTTCCTGTGCAGTGTGTGGGAAGTATAGATAGTGGGGTACCAAGCTGATGGTGTCATCCATGACCGTTGTTGGGGACTTGGATTGGCGGGTACCAGAGGCCAACACGTGCAGCACAGCCAGCAGCTTTGTCTGGGGTGGGATGTTGGTTGTCCGCTGTGTTGGTACCGTCAGCCTGTGAGCAATGGTGGTCAGGATGCGGAGGAGGGTTGTCCCTTTGAGCATGTAGTGGGCAATGACATTCTCTGGTGTTGGGTCTGTGTGGTTGGTGCTTTTTCGGAGGGTCGCTGTCTTTGTCTGCGCTGCCTCAGTGTTGGTCCGAGGGGGGGGAGGGCGGTAGGTGTCCAGGGGGTGAGTGTGGTCCATGGGGTGTTGGCGGTGGGTGTTGTGGTCCTCTTGGGTGACCGGCCCACATGTTAAGTGGCTCCATGGCATCTGTTGGTCTTCAGGGGGCAAATTTACAAGCCCCTTGAGTCCCTTATACGCCACCGTTGCGTCACTTTTGTGATGCAGCAGCGGTGTGAACCATGCACCACATTGCAACTTATTTACAATGTGATGCATTCAGGCAGATGAGTCACGTTGTAAAGCACTGCGCCACATGAAGCCTGCGTCAGGTTTCATGTGGGCATTCTGTCGCAGTGTTGGCGTTCCGTCGGCGGAAAGCCTTGGAAAAGTGACGCAGTGAAATCTACAAAATTTTACTCAGTCACTTTTCCGAAGCTGCTACGTCAAAACCTTGTGCCTGCTTGAAGCAGGCATAAGGTGTGACGCAGCATGTTGGAGATAGGCCGGGTTGGAACAGTGCTGGAGTTGCATAGCGCCCGCAACATGACTGTCGCACTGCGCCAACCTTACGCCGGCAGATACGTCACACATTTGCCTATCTGTGCGCCACAGTGCGCTGCATTGTAAATGCGGCGCATCCATGGTGGCGCACGGGTAGTTTTGCGTGACGCATCCCAGCTGATTTGCAGAGATGCGCCAGAAGTTGTAAATCTGCCCCCAGGTGTGGCTTTGGACTGGGCTCCTTTTTGTGGTGCAGGCTGCCGTCCGACTTTGCACTAGGTCAGAGCAGTTGTTAGTTTCCTGCTGCTAACGTGCCTTATCGCCTGTTTTGTGATCTTATCTCCAATCTGGCTGGTCGTTGAGAATGTTGCAGAGTGGTGTTGTCGTGGCTTTTTGCACGGGAACGCCTACTCTACATCTCATTAGCGATAGTTGCGGGGGTCATCTGTGGCGATGTTTTTTGCGGCTACTATCGCAGGTAAACTGGTGCTATGGGCTGTTAGCACCAGCTTGTGAATGGGGCGATAAGTTTATCGCAACTTTGGCTGTGAAAAAGTGCCATTACCTCGGCTATAGCTCCTTGAGAATATGCCCCTAAGTTCACAAACTTCACGGTCTCTCTGCTTCATGAACAAGCAATTTTAACATGTGCTGCCTGCTTTGAGGCAATTATGCTGCAGTGTTTACTAAATTATACAGAAAAAAAGGCTGCAATCTAATACAGTATAATTTCTGATACTTTATTCTTTTGACATTTTTACACATACTAACAATCTCTCCAAAGAATTTGCCTCATTAGTAGCAGTGCAACATACAAACGCAGCAGTGAGAAAGGTGCCACTTTGCAGCAACACACGTTTTTGGGTAACTTTTGATCCTTTTGAGCTACAAAGAATTTATTAGTTAAATCATCAGATTAGGCAGCAGATGATGTATTATGAGGCAAGTATGGCAGAGCCATAATTATGTGGAAAGCATTTGCAAACTACGATATTTCTTATTCATGTTTGATCTGCTCTTGTGGAAAAAGGGAGAAGTGCTGATGACAAACTCCATGGCTCGGAGACAAAGAGCTTGTGCTTCCACTTTTAAGCGTATGTGGGACATTCTGTGATTGGAAACGTATCCCACTTTGTGAATGTATTTTAATGTCAATAACTCATTTTAAACCTTAAACAAACATGTGTATCCATTAGTTGAATTAAATAACGTAATAGGCTGTAACTGGTCAGTGAAATGCCAAACAAATACTAGAAATTGGGATGTTTTGCACTTTCTGGCCACATCTCTGACTCCGCCCACTGACCCAATCCGCAGGTTATTCCCGTCCTCTGATTCTTCACCCACAGTTCCTCTACTTGTTTCTCCACTTCGACCACTGATTGACGCACATATTCTTTATGTACCGACACTTACTTCACTTGTATAAATCTGCTGACTCCCCTATAGTTGCACTGGCAAACCTGCGTGTATTGATTGTATCCCTCTGTATTCTTTTCTTTTTTTCACACACTTAACGTAAACTTTCTTGCTCAATACACTCGTTTTCAGTCTATGGGCATGCAGTGCTCATAATTCAAAGAGATTAGCACCTCCCAAGAGAGTTGAAGAGACACCACTCTTGAGAAAAGAACTGTTTAATGAGACAAATAACACCTCATGATTGACACTTAGGGGGTGTACGAAGTTGGCCTGATATATGCTGTCCACTAGTTCTAGTGGGCACCTTGTATCAGTCCACACAACCCCTTATGGTGATAGGTTAAAGACAACCTTTATTGAAAGCTATCCTCGTGGTAGCTATGGAGAGCAGCCTTCAAGCTAAGTCTTGAAGGAATGTAAAGCAGCTTATTTTACCAGTCTATAATCTCTTGAATGATCAAATGAAAGGACAACCACACCAGGTATATATTTCAAATATATGTATTTAAGATAAAACACACCCCTCTAGTCTCTTTATGAGGCTGGAGTTCGAAGTACGTAAGTTACAAGTCAGTATTCAACAGTAAAAGCACAAATACACGTTTGGGCCCTAGGGGCGTACCAAACCAAATACCAATAAAGTGGTATAAGAACAATGACTGAACTAGGCACAAGGCCTAGAGCCTGTAGAATCGCTTGGACCACAAGGAACCACCCAAGGTAGTGACACAGGGGACCCACGGGGGAAACGTGCAGTGTGAGAACACAGCCGCGAATCGCCGTTAAGTTCTATGGGGAAAGTCGCGGTTGGAAATCAAGAGTTTAAGGACACTTAGAGCATGACTACAAGCAAACCCTTTTGGACTTAGAGGTGTCTAGGGCCAACACCCACGGGAGCACCGGAGTACTCGAGTTACCTCACCCAGGGAACCCGGGTGCATAGGTGTCGAGGAAGACCAGGAAGATGATGGATCAGCAAAAGATCACGGTGTCCAGGGGTCACGGTTCCACATCACCCACAATAGCCACGGGCCTCAGCTTTGCTGTGGACTCAGGGTAGCATCGGAGAAGTCTGGAAATCCACCTCTGGTGATGCAGAGATTTCGGCGTCCGGCGGGAGCTTCAGAGTTGCAGACCGGACAGTTGCTTCTTTGGTGCCTGCCAAGCAGGGGAGTCACTCCTTGACCCCAAGAGAGATTTCTTCAGTCTTCTAGTCAGGATAGAAAGTCGAAGGTCAAGGATATATGTTGCAGAGTTTTGTCCAGGGTAATCCAAAGCCTAAAGGACTGGGTTCCCATACTTATACTAAGTTTGGGGGTTGGACATACTCTAGGGACCCACCTATGGGAGGGTTTGGAAGGAGGGGTGGTTACACCCATTTCCTTTGTCCAGTTTTGCACCAGAGCAGGGGCAGGTAGCCCCTGCAACCGGTTTGAACTGGACTATGCACAGGGACACCAAGTATGTCCCCAGTGCAGGACTTTAAAGCACCAGAGGGGGCACCCACCCAGCCCCAATACACATCTGCCTATCTGGGGAGGTGGTTACACCCCCCTGGGACAGGAAACCTATTGTCCAGGCCTCCCCTGCTGTAGTTTCGGTCAGCGGCAGGAGGCCTCTCCCGTGTCTGTGGCAGTGGCATTCATTTTGTGATGTCAGGGCTTCAGACAGTCTTTACCGGGTAGACCAGTGTGAACATGTCTCTCCCTCTAGAAGGTTGGAATGCTACCCCCACAACTGGCGGGGGCGGTAGTATTCCAAAGCGTTTCACACCAAACACGACATGTTTCCGTGCAGCCAGTCCAAAGTTAACATTTACCGCGAGGTTATAATGCACTTAAGAGTATATGGTCAGGCTGCACCACAAACTGCATCAGAGGAGGTACTCTGAACGCTGCAGAGGGGCTCTGCTCATGCAGGGGCACCCTCTCACATAAAAAATAAGCACTCTGCCTTCAGGATTGTTAAGGCCTGCCATAGGAGTGACTTATAGGTTTTATATGTGTGTGCAATGGTAGTGATATAGGTAGCCTATACCACAGTAAGGTGTGCATGCACCACCTTATCCAGGCTGCAGTAGCATACCTGTGGTGTCATTTTGGAGTGCTTCCCAGGGGTGGCATAATACATGCTTCAGTCCCTGGTAGGCCTCTGAGGTACCTATGCCCTAGGTACATAGTATACCATATACAAGGAGCTTCTAAGGCACTCCAGAATTCAATTAGAGATGTACCTAATGTACATGCAAACCATTTTACAGAGAAAGCAAATAAACTGGGGCCCTGAATAGCAGGGTCTCAGTCCAACTAAGTCATAAACCAGCAAAACACCAGAAAAAAAATGGGGGCAACCATATAGTCAGATTCCACCTTCCTACAGTAATCAAACAGTGTTGAGGTGCGATGTGCGTCCAGCTGACAATTGAGTGGAATATGGAATATTATTTGACATTGACTTGTGATCACAAACCCATATGTGAACTCTTAAACGTTGCGTTGTTGGCATATATTGACATGGTTCATAAACACAGTGCATACTTTCATTGTAAGAATTATAATACGCAATGATGTGATGGAGAGAGAAAGGCAAATAAAATGAAAAACGTGTTACTCAATAGGCATTGGGTGATGGAAGAGTCCATGTACATAAGTGGATAGCTACATTATCTAACCTCTTAGACAGAACTCGGTCAAACAGAACATAAGTACAGACACCATTGTTAAATGTTCGTATGTTGTTAAGAGTTGGTAAAATGTCCTGTGTCTTGGTGCAGATCACATTAAACTGTGGTGACACAAATTGTATTGCCACTATGCTGTGTAGTACATTATTGTGAAACTTATATTTTAGACCATAAGGGGGGGCACAATCCACATGTTGGGCCACCATTACAGAATAAAGGTACAAACTCGTGGAGCAGTCGAGTTAGTAGAAGAAACAACTGGAGGTTAAATTTAAGAACATAGGTATGCTGTTTAGAAAGAGACAGAGTAACGATGGAGACGTGTTGTTCTCATGAGGGTTATTTCAACTGTAGAGGCTATATATGTCTCATAGATGAGAAAGGAGTGAGCTTCTCGTGGGGTCCCATGGAGGGAATCAGTGTTCTGTACTCCACAGGGTCAGCCTCATGTGAGACATGATATTTGAGCATGACTGATCTCGGATTTGTTCAACCCGTTCTGTATGGAATCTAGAAGGTACATCCATTTGCATTCCCTCACATCCAGGATCATCCCAATGTTACCTCCCCTCGGACCAAGGGAGGGTTTCTCAAGAACAAGCCATTTGAAGTCATCTGGGCCGTGGTCTGCAGTTCTGAAGTGTTCAACCAATGGTACACCCTGGACCTCACATCTAATGCGACTGCAGTGTTGCAGGATCCTGGCTTTCACTTTCTGTTGCGTTTGGCCAACATAAATTAGGTCACATGGACATATGATACCATAAATTACATTTGTAGAGTTACAGTTTGTAAATGACTTTAAAGTGATCACATGATGTTTATATGTGAAATCTTTTGTTTGTATGGTTGTTTGGCATGCCTTGCATTGTCCTTACTTGAAGGGTCCAAGTATCGGTGGTAAATTCCACATCGATTGAATTGATGGTGGCTCAGGGGTTTCTAGGAAAGAACGTACAATGTGGTCCTTGACACTTTTATCTTTCTTGTAGGAGTGCATCGGAGGGTTGGTTTGTTCTATGTCATTTGATATCAGACCCCAGTATCCGTTGATCTCCTTTTTGATGGCATGACTTTGGCTTGAAAATGTGGTGACACCTAACATCCTTTGCAGGGTTTCTCCTGTGCGATCCTTGGGTGTCAAAAGGTTCTCCCGAGGGCTGAACCATGCCCTTTTCTGCGCTCTTTTAATCAGCCTCTTAGGGTAGCCTCTTTCCATTAATCGTCAGCTCAGATCATCAGATTGAATGAAGTAATCAGTTTTTTTGGAACAGTTCCTGCGGATACGCAGGAACTGTCCAAATGTTAGGTTGTCTCTAAGTCCTCTCGGGTGATAACTGTTATATCTTAGAAGGTAGTTTCTCTCAGCCGGCTTCCGATACAAAGTAGAGTAAAGGTGATCATTAGTGGAAGTTGGCCAAATTCACAGAGTCGCCGGTCCAGATCATCAATATGTCGTCTATATAGCGTCTCCAGAGGGACACCTTCGTGATGTAGGGGTTGGTCTCATTGAATACAAAAGATCTTTCGAAATGGTCCAGATAAATAATGGCCAAATCAGGAGCAAAGGCAGCCCCCTTCGCTACTCCTTTGGTTTGGAATTAGAAATGTCCATCAAAAAAGAAAAAGATCCGCATCATTGCTAAGCGTAGCAGATCAATGATGAATTCAGTGGGAACTCCCATGGGTGCCGGTCAGCGAGCCAATGTCTCTCTCATGATATTTAGAGCCACTTGCTGTAGTATACTGGTGTAGATTGATACAATATCACATGTGACAAGATTGAAAGTGCGCTGATCAATCAGATTTATAGTTTGCATTGTGTCTCTCAAGTAGGACTGGGCAGACTCTGCTATAGGTTTGAGGAGGTGGTCGATGTATGTACATAATGGTTCCAGCATGGATCCACATCCTGACACTATCGGACATCCAGGTGGCTAAAGTGGATCTTTGTGGATCTTTGGCTAGGTATATAGAGTGGGGAGCCGAGGGTATTTCTGATTGAGGTACTGGAATTCGTGATTGGACAGAAATCCTTCTTCGAGGCCATATGAGGTAAGGGTGAGTATATCCTCTGTCAGATCCTTTGAAGTGTCTGATCTTATCCTCTTGTAACTCATCCCATCCTGTAGCTGGTTCAGAATCTCTGTTTTGTACGACGATTGAACCCCCCTTGTCCACGGGTTTTATCACTATGTATATTTTGTTCTTCAGGGAGACAAGAGCATCCTTTTCAATTTTTGTGATGTTGTACTTGGTGTGTTTGTATTTCTTTAGCATCTTGGTTATATCCCTCATGACAATGCTCTCATAGGCTAAAATCTTGTTGGTCATTTTGTGGCCTGGAGGGAAAAAGGTTGAAGGGATCCGTAGTCCTGTCTGTGAAAGTGCTGGGGTCGTGGAAGAATGTCTGAAGAAGTATCTCAAGCGGATTTTTCTAAAGAAGCGATGTAGTTCAGTCTTAAGTGAGAATTCATTGGGGAGTGCTATGGGCAGAAAAGAAAGTCCCTTACTAAGGACACTAGTTTCTTCATCTCTCAGTGTGTAAGAGGAAATGTTGACTACAGGGCTCTGTGTTCTTCTTACCATCTGTATGTCCTCCGTCGTGTGTTGATATCTCCATGATTCTTGGGCTGGAAACGGACCTGTTTCTGTACTCGGCCCTGTCCTCTCTCCCATTTGCCGCTGGTCGTGGGCTGTCCCCTCTGTATTCCTCTCGGCCATGGTCTGCCTCGGCCCCTTGGTGGTGTCCACTGACCTTGGCCGAAAAAATGCTGGTACGGTCCTTGGGGTTGATGCCAGTAATCCTGATGCCTGTAGTCTCCACTGGGACTAGGTTGCTCATTATCACTATCCGTACCATATGACGAATCCGAAAAAGTGGTATAGTTTCTACGTCCCCAGTATCCTCCTCTTCCTCTGTTGTTGTTGAAGCATCCCTAGTTTTCTTGTTTGTAGTAGTCCTCTTGTAGATAGGGGTATGTATTCTTCTTTTCATAGTATCGTACGTACTTGGCTAGTTTCTCCAGCTTCTTTGTCTGAGCATTTGTCTCGAAGTCTTTCAGAGTTTTTCCCAGATGCTCCAAAGCATCTGTAGCGTTGGTGAGTGTTGAGTCTCCAGCAATCTCAAGTTTGAGGGCTGCAATTTGTCCTATGAGAATCTGTATTTGTTCAGCTGCTGTCTCAACCCCCAGCACCATCCAGTGCCGGGAGCAGTTGTTGGCAACAAAACTGAATCCCTCCTTAAATTTGGGCACATCAACAAAGATGGCTGGTTCGTTTCGCACTTGCAGTCCGACAGGTATGATGTTTGCTTGTAGATACTTGGTCAGCAGGTGGCCATGCAAGCGGGTCCCCACTAGTTTCTTTTCAAGACGTTCCAGGCGGGCAATTTTATCGTTAAGAGTAAAGTCAATGTTTGGAGTGGTGGATGATAGGAAGTTGTGGGCAGGGTCCTGTATCAATTGGTTGATATATTCTTCTGTATACGACAAAGTCTCACTCTCTACCATTATTTATGTATCTGATTAAATCAGTCCAAAGAAACCTCGCAGGAATGCACCTGCACAAGTATAGTTACCTAGAAGGGTAAACCCAAATGTCGTCACTGGGACCAGGGTATAGAGCAGTACATAAGGAGTATGGTCCCAGTATACGAATTAATGTGCACTAAAGAACTAATACATTATATACAATTACACACAGAATCGTAGTATTCTTGATGAACAGTGTTGTTTAATCACACTGAACAACCTGTATTTTATAGCATTTGTTAACACAATTTTTCAAAGCAGTGCCGCAGGAGGGAAGGGTGAGGGTATAGTGAATGAAGTGAGGATAAGGAAGTAGGTAGAACAATGTAGGATTCACACAATCAGTTATTTTTCAGGAAGGGGCTCATACAAGAGCCAGGTAAATCACATTAAATCCAGACATTTAGATAACCGTAGTTGCAGACAAAAGACACAGTGATGAATCGCTGTTGATCAAACTGGCTAGTGTGGTAGATGTCGACGTTTCGACCCCTGGAGAGTAGTAGGTAAGTATATCCCTTACGTTGGGGTCTTCCTCAGGACAAGAGTGTGAGGGGAGGGGAGATGGGGGTGAGCTATCAGGAGATAAATTAAAAAGAAAAGCTTAAAAATGGAAAATCCCATAAAGGGAGTGGGATAAAAATACAGTTAAAACTAAGTCTCAAAGATTCACCATCAGTAGCCCAACTGATGGTAAATCTTTGAAACTTGGGGCATATTATCAAGGGCCGGCGATTAATATTGCAAAGCGCGCTTAGCGCTTACATATTTATCGCCGGCTATCTCAGGAATGTATAGCCCGGTTAGCGCGTTATCAACAACGCGCATCGCTGAGGCGATTCAAATTCCAGAGATAGTGGGGATATCGCAGTTTTCCATGGTAGAAAATGGCGATATCCTAGATGATAGGGCCTGTGGTCTTAGCCACACAATCCACCCCCATGTTAGGTATGCCTTAGTCAGGAATTTAACAGACATTAAATTCCTGAGTTAAGGCATACTTAACGTGATTTTAAATATCGCTAACCCTCGTTGTCAATATGACGAAGCTGAGTTAGCAATATTTTCCCAAGGGAGTCTTGTCAGGCACGCCTCCTTTGCATCTCATTAGCGATGCGATGGGAGGCGTGCTGACAAGGGGCGCTATTGCCAGTAAACTGTCGCTTGCAGCTGTTAGCGACAGCTTGCTGATAGGGCGATAAAAATATAGCCGCTTTAGCAGCAAAAAGTGCCGCTAAAGCGGCGATATTGCCCTTGATGATATGCCCCGTAACTGCAACAGTTAAAGGACATCTTAAGCAATCGACCTCCAGGAGCAGGGCAGCACCGCTGCATCATGGATACCCCACCCCCTGCACAGACCACACAGCTGAACGCACCCACCACCATGACTGGCTCCCAGCAGCCCACCGAAGCACACATCACATTCCAAGGACAGGTGTCAGACTGCCAGAAGGGGGTGGCCGAACAGCTGCAGATGGGGTTCTACCTCATGGAAGCCGAACTAGATCACATACGTGACTGTACAAGGCCCATCAGGGACCACCTACACTCCCCAAGGGAGACCCACACTGCGACAGAGACACATGCCCTTGCACATTTCCAGTACTGAACCACACCCAGAGCCACGGGATAATCACTCACACCCCCACGCTGGACTGGCGTACGCCAGCCCAGTTCACTCCTCTCACTTATTGAGTGAGGGACGACAAAGCTACATGTGCAAGGTCTCACCCGCTGCCTTCAGTAACATGGCTGCGTCATCTGTACACGGCACAATGTAATGTTGTAGGGCCCGGGTCCCTAGTGCAGACATCATGGGCACACGGACACACTCAGATAGTTCGTTGAACTGGCTACGGGCACGTGCGCTCTACACCTTTATTGGCATGGTCAAATGTACAGTGACGCATGTGCTGGATGTGTGTGGGGTGAGTGTAAGCCAGCCCTCATGGAGTCATTGGTGCTGGCAACAACTTGAACAGTTATCACAATTAAACCGGAAACAGAAAACAGCAGCATAACAGAAACAACTGTGAAGCATCATGGTGGTAGCCGGAGAAAGTACAGTGTTCACCCAACATGCAAGCAGAAGGGTCCATGATTTGTTGTGTATTGAGTTAGTGGCACCTGAAGAGGTGAGCAGGGTATCAAGCTGATGATGGCCCCCACGACAGGTGTGAGCAACTCTGATAGTCTGGCAGTAAGACACCTCCGACTCTGGCACCTGTTGTTTGGAGTTGTTCCTGGCGGTGGTGGCGTGTGCATCCTGCGGTGATGCGACGTCCGGGCAGGTCAGAACTCGATTCGATGTGTGAGCCCAGGTGGACCGCAGTTGAGGATGGAGGCAGCGGACAGCGCAGGGCCACAGGCACATGACCTTGATGACCCCCAGTCCATCGACCCAGAGGCCATCCAACATGCCATCATACAGGGCCCATGACTTAAGCTGTACAGAGTTAGTGGCCCCGGATGCACTGCAGCCAGCACAGGCACATCGCCACGGGATGCTGACTTGTGGTGCAGTGAGATTGGGCCATGTGAGCTGAGCGGGTCCTCGTCGATGTCGAAGGTGAATGCGGAGGGATGCGGGGGACAGTGGAAGGTGTCCTCCAGCGCATGATGCAGAGGGCAGAAGCCGTCCGGAAGCGGCAGATGGGGGAGTGGAATGCTACAGCCTCGTTTTTGCCATAGAGTCAGTATCACCGACATGATGATGAAGACAACCCCCAGTCCATAGACTCAGTCGCCCCCAAAGTTCAACCAGAAGGTGTACATGGATGCTGGGGAACGAAATCTGACATAAATAAATCAAGACTACATTCCCAATATGTGACCGACTCGACCGCAGTGTAGGCCCAGGGCAGCCGTCCGCATGGGCCCACAGACACGTGTCGCTGGGATGCTATGCACAGAGTTGCTGGCACCAAATCGAAGGGAGTACTGTGAAATAAAGGCTGCCATGAATATGTGGCCTCAGATATCATGAAATCAAGACTCAGTTCCATATGTGTGACCTACTCGACCGCAGTGCAGGCCAGAGGCAGCGGTCTGCAGGGGCCCACAGCCACGTGTCATTGGCCCGTGATGCACAGAGTTAGTGACACCACAGCAGTTGTTGGCAGTGTTCGATCACCTCCGTAACGATGATCCATTTCTCCTCCGGACTGAACCGCGTCTTCCTCTTACTCGTATCCTTACGTACAATGATGTGAACTCCGCTATGCCGAAATCAAGACTCAGTTCCAAATGTGTGACCTACTCAACCACAGTGTAGGCCGGAGGCAGTAGTCAGCAAGGGACCACAGACAGGTGTTGTTCGAAAGCTATGCACAGAGTTGGTGGCACCACATCGAAGGGAGTACAGTGATATCAACTCAGCCATAAAGTGTGTACTCTGCCATTTCATAATCAAGACACAGTTCCAAATGTGTGGCCTACTTGACCGTAGTATAGACCGTAGGCAGCGGTAGAGTGCGTCAACAAAAAAGGAGTAAAGCAAGCCTGTGTCGCGTGTAGGAGAGTAGAATCTGCTTCATATGGTTACCCCCACTGTTTGCTAATGTTTCACTGTTTTTAAACTTTAGTCTGGCTGGGACCCTGCTATCCAGGGCCCTAGCCTAGCTGCTTCCTCTCTAAATTGATTGCATGTACTTTAGGTACACCACAGATTGGATTCTGGGGTACCCTTATAAGTCCCTAGTATATGGTATACTATGTACCTAGGGCATAGGTACCCCAGAGGACTCTCAGGGGCTGCAGCATGTAGTATGCCACCCCTGGGAGACCATTTAAAATGACACAACAGGCCCCTTACTTAGATATAGGTTCCCTATATCTATCCACATCACTGCACATATATATATCCTGAAGGCAGGTTGCTGGGTTTTTTGTGAGAGGGTGCCCATGCACGAGCAGAGCCCCTCTGCAGCCTTTGGAACCTTTATTCCAGGGTTGTTTGTGATGCAGCCAAACCATATACTCTTAAGTGCATTATAACCTCGCGGTAAATCCTAACTTTGGAATGGCTGCACAGAAACATGTTGTGTTTGGTGTCAAACACCTTGGAATCATACCTCCACACTAGTAACTTGTATAGTAGGTATGTTTCCACCCTACTAGAAGGAGATCCATGACTTCACCAGTACACCCGGTACCAGCTTCACAGACCCTGGCATCACAAAATGGATGCTGCCAGCCACAGACACTAGTCTGCCCTCCTGGTGCCGGATGAAACTCCGGCAGGGGAGGCCTGGACAATAGGTTTCCTGTCACAGGGAGGTGTGACCACCTCCCAGACAGGCTTTAGTGTATTGGGGCTGGGTGGGTGTCCTCCAAGAGTGCTTTGAAGTTCAGCACTGGGGGCACATTTGGTGTCTCTGTGCATAGTCCAGCTCAAACCGGTTGCAGGGGCTACCAGCCCCTGCTCTAGCACTAAACTGGACAAAGGACATGGGTGTAGCCACCCCTCTGTCCTGACCCTCCCGTAGGTGGGTCCTCAGAGTTTGTCCCACCCCTTCCTTGGGTATAAAGTAGGAACCCTGACTACAGGACTTTAGATTTACCTGGATGAAACTCTTCTATCACATCAAAAGAGGCACACGCCTCTATGGATTGTTTCTGTGCAGGAAGGTGCCCCTACCTGCATAATAACAATTCTACTCACAACACAGGCACACTTGTACTATTGTGAAAGGGTGCCTGTACTGGTGCTAGGCTGTTGAAATAGCACCAATGCAGGGGGAAAGTACAGGAAGGCACAATATTTGATTAATACGGTGCCAACCTACCCTCTTCCTGTGGCTCAGGGCAGCATAGCAAGGTGATGTCTTGCGCACCTCTACGTCAAAATCCCCATCAATGAGGCATATAGCACTGTTGCACGCTTACTGTTCCTACTGAATCCATTGCATGTACTTGCCACAAGGCAAACTCTTGTGAAGATAACTTTTTGGTCAGTGTCACAGCTCCCCTCCCCACAGCTCCACCGTTAAAGCTCTGCCCTTGACCCAGCTCCTTGCAGGTAGGTGTTCGGGGCCCCCCTCCACCCGCAGGCTCCTGCCTGCACCTCATCCCTGGTGGTCTAGCAGAAGGGCATCCCCTCTTCTGCTATTCCGCTCTGTTCTGTGTCCTTTGTGCCTCTTTCTCTCTTTGCCGCTTTCTCATTGCCTCTCTTTCATTGTCTTTTTCTCTCTTTGCCTCTTTCTCGTGGTCTTTTCCCTCTCTTTGCCTCTCATTCATTGCCTTTTTCTCTTTTGCCTCTTCTTCATTGCCTTTTTCTCTTTTGCCTCTTTTTCATTGCCTGTTTCTCTTTTAGCCTCTTTCTCTTTGCCACTTTTCCCTCTTACCATCCTTGCTCCCTCTTCCTGCTCTCGCTGCCGCTGCTTCCTCTGTGGCCCCTCCCCCCCAGCGTGTCACTCCTACCTCCCAGCTGATCACCTTCTCCCCGACCCCTACTTAATGGCAGCTGTTGCATGGCCGCGCCGCTTGCGCAGCCAAAGGCACTCCAAAGGCAAGTCGCCAATGCCCGTAGGCGACCCGACCACGGTCAGGGATCCCTGGTCCCCTGACCCCCTCCACTATGATCCCAGCACTCTCCATGCACTCAACCCCAGACACAACAACGACTGCCAGCTCTCTACGATGAGCATCACCCAAGGCCTGACCTCCTGCCGACATTGCCGTCGCACCTTCACCCACCACTGGACCCTGGCAGCAACCCCAACCCACCGGACGCCAGCACACACAAACCACTTTGCGCAATCCTCCTCAGCGTACGCACCCAGCACAGACATACCAAATAAATCTGGAACCTACTTATTACTCACACGCCCGACATCGCCTTTCTCACAGAGACCTGGACCAATGCCAGCTACACACCCAACATTGCAACCGTCATCTCTGATGGATACAAGATCCTGAGAAAAGACTGCCCATCCGCCCAGGACGAGGCCTCACCCTCATCCACAAAAGCTCCCTCCGATTGACCACCACCGACTCGGATGACACCTTGCCCCCCATGGAACACATTCAATGACAGATATAGCCCAAACCCAGAGCGATGCTTTGCAGAACACTTGCCTACAGACCAACTGGCCTCCGCCCCCTTTCACCAACGTCATCGCCGACCTCATTGCACCCCACGGCCTCGCTTCCACAAACGACAAACTTCTCGGAGACCTGAACTTCCACCTGGACAAACACAGATATACCAACATAACCGCCCTCCTCACCAACATAGGGCTGAAGCAACTTGTCTACGCCCCCACTCACACAGCAGGACACACACTCAACCCCATCCTTGTAGGAAGAAACAGCATCTTCTTCAGCCACACCACACAACTGCTCTGGACTGACCACCACTGCATCCAATTCTCCTTTATTAAACCCACCACATGCAAGCACGCGCACCGCCTCCCACGCAGAATCTGGAACAAAGTCTCTGAAGAACACCTCACTTCTGCCCCCACCTGCACTCCACCCCAACTATGACAGATGCCAACACAGAGCCATGCAACCTCCAACATTGGATCGCCAACTGCGCCAACACACTTGTCCCCTGCAGAAATCAACAAGATGACACAACAAGAAAGCAAACTGATGCACCACGGCACTCCAAGAATCCAAGCACTCCTACCGATGACTGGAAAATACGTGGAGAAACAGCAAGACCCCTGAAAGACGCACTGCCTACAAAACAGCCATCACGGCACACCACCAACTCATCAAATCCACAAAGAAGAACTTCCTCCAAGACAGAATCCTCTCCAACGCCCACAACTCCAAGGAACTCTTTGCCATCATACAGGAATCTGCCAAACCCAACAGCGAAACAGCTGATGCCCCTCCCTCTCAAGACCTCTGCAATAGACTCAGCTCCTTCTTTCACCTCAAGATCAAGATGCTTTACGACAACTTCGACAACCAAGACCTCTGCCCGCCCCAACCCCCACCCCCAGCGATGCCACCAAACGACCCTTCTTACCTGGACCCCACTCACGAAAGAAGACACCCTAAAGACCATGAAGAGCATCCACTCTGGAGCACCATCTGACCCCTGCCCGCTGCACATCTTCCACAGGCCCGCCACTGCCATCACACCCGAGCTACGTCGAACAATCAACTGCTCCCTCGAGACCACCACATTCCCCGATAACTGGAAGCACACCAAAGTCATCCCCCTTTCTAAAGAAGCCCTCCTCAGACCAGACGGACCATAAGAACTATAGGCCCATCTCACTGCTCCCTTTCGCAGCTAAGGTCATTGAATGGGCCTTCAACACCCAACTAGCACATTTCATCGAAACCAACACCATTCTAGACACTTTTCAATCTGGATTCTGCTGCAACCACAGGACCGAGATCACCCTCCTCGCCGCCACAGACAACATCCACGCCCTCCTCGACCAAGGCCAAACGGCAGCTCTCATCCTCCTGAACCTATCAGCAGCCTTTGACACTGTCTCCCGCCACACACTAACCACCAGACACCATGACATCAGCATCCAAGGAAAGGCCCTAGACTGGTTACGATCATTCGTCACAGACAGAACACAGAGTATAAGACTCAAGCCCTTCCTCTCAAGACTGACAGAGATCAGATGCGGAGTACCCCAAGGATCATACCTCAGCCCCACCCTCTTCAATGTCTTCATGGTCGCCCTTGCAACCTTTGTCAGAAACCACTGGCTCAACATCGTCCACATACTCCGCAAGAAATTCAGGTGGATCCCCCCAACTCCAGGAAAACGGTCACTCATGCACTCGTCACCAGCAGACTGGACTACAGCAACGCCCTCTATGCCAGAATCAACAAAAAACTTCTCTGCAAACTCCAGACCGTCCAGAACGCCACAGCCAGACAAATCCTCGGCATCCCATGGCACAATCACATCACCCAACACCTCTACAACCTACACTGGCTCCCTGTCAAAAGAAGAATAACTTTCAAGCTACTCAAGCATGCCTACAAGGCCCTCCACAACACCGGACCCCAATACCTCAATGACCGAATCTCTTTCCACGGCCCCGAGAAACCTCTGCTCAGCTGACCTCTCCCTAGCCACCATCCCACGCTTCTACAGGACCAGAGCAGGTGGAAGATCCTTCTCCTACCTCGCAGCCAAGACCTGAAACTATCCCCCCCTTTACCTCGGGCGAAGCCCGAACTGCACCAGTTCAGGGAGGGCCTCAAGACCTGACTCTTCGAATGACCCCAACAGAGCCACACCCAGCGCCTTGAGACTCGAGTGAGTAGTGGGCTCTACAAAACCCTGATTGATTGACTGATCTCTAGGAACTCTTTGTGACTAAAGGACAATAGAGCAGCTACTGTCGACTTACCACCTGCAGTGGTTGCATTTGAATTACTTACCATGAGGGACGGCCTTCCCTGGTTATGTGGGGTGCACAACAGTAACACCCCATGTCATGCTTCTCTTGCATCTGGCAAGGGATAGTCTGTTTTACAGAACCCACAAGGTGACTTTTATCTATTTTTAAAGTCTGAGTTCACTTGTATAATGTCATTGTTTTTAAGTAATTTGGCCATTAAACTTCTGTTCCGCTTTCTTTTTATCTTGTTTTCTTTGTTTTCCATTTGAGACAAGTTCAGGTCTTGTGGCAGCTCTCCTGGTTCTAAACTTCCTGTGCTTTTTTCCTCCAGTCGCCATCTTGGGATGATTGTGGTGTCCATTGTGGCTCTGCAGAGGTCTGTGCCCCTCCTCTCCACGCTACCATAAACCTTAGCTCCAGCACTTCTGAGCTCCTAAGGTGCAAGAAAGAGCCCTTCCTGGGCGCCCCTCGACGCCAAGGCCGCGACCTGCACCAGAAACCCTAGTTCTGGTTTGAGCCATCCTCTAATAACCTCAGCTCGCAGGTCTTTCACGCACAAAAGCAGTGTGTTAATAGCTCTCTTTCCTTTGTTCCAAGGCCCTTTTTGTGTTCCTCATGTGTGTTCTTGTCAATGGTGGTTTCACACCCAACGCAGAATCGTGCGTGTGGACGCCCATGGGCTATGCACTCCCTGAAATGCTTTCCCATGAAGCTTTGGTCTCTTTGTAAACATTACCTGGACATTGTGGGCTACATTTCCCCTTTCCAGCACCGTGTGCTTTTCCTAATGGAAACCTGTCATAAAGGTTCATCAGCGCCTGACATTGCAGCTGCCATTCCCTGTGGTTAGTCTACATTGAGACAGACTGCCAACATACGAATGGGGCGTGGCCATTGACTTTAAACCTCTCCTTTCCCGCACTGTCCCAGACTCTAACAATTATTTATTTTGAGAACGCATATTATTTCGTCTTTCACCCAGGCCTCCCACTCCTTCTACTGACCTCTTATACTATCGCCCCCTGGGCTCCAGGGCACATTTAACCACAAGCTGAAACTTGTTCTTATGTCTTGACACTTAGGGCCATATTCACAAGGAGCTATCGCCGAATTAGCGGCACTTTATCGCAGCCAAAGTCGTGATAAATTTACCTCCCCACTCACAAGCTGGTGCTAACAGCTCACAGCACCAGTTTACCCACAATAGCAGCAGCAAAATACATCGCTACAGAGGATCCCTGCAACTATCGCTAATGAGATGTAGAGTAGGTGTTCCCGTGCCAAAAGCCGCGACCACATCACACCTCAACATTCTCAACGACCAGCCAGATCTGCGATAAGAACACAAAACTGGCGATAAGGTGCCTTAGCACCAGGAAATCTACACCTGCTCTGACCTGGTGTTAAGTCGGATGGCAGCCTGCACCACAAAAGGGAGACCAGGCCAGGGCCACATCGGAAGTGCAACAGATGTCATGGAGTCACACATCCTGCGGCCCGGACACCCAAGAGGTCCACAACACCCACCGACACCACCACCCGGACCACACCTCCCTGGCACCACCCCCAACAAAGACATGCCACATCAGCTACACAAAAACATGTACAAAATATTCTGCATGATGTCGCACAATCACAACAGTTGAAATGTATGTGTCGTCACAGAAATGAGCTTCACACATTCACTATCGAAGCACCAAATAAAACTTTATTAAAATGAACACCGAAATTAAATGAAGACACATGGCAGCTCCCTGCGGGACAGTCCGTAGGTCACAGCCTGCAAGACAAAAAACATGATGAGAAGGTGTGTCCTGTGCACATCAAAGGACAGAGAGAGAGCGAAGGAGAGAGAGAGAGGAAGAGAAGGAGCAAGAGAGAGAGAGGGAGAGAGAGATAAGAAGAGAGGGAGAGAGAGACAGACAAAGAAGAAGAGAGGGAGAGAGAGTGAGAGAGATAGAGAGAGAGAGAGAGAAAGAGAGAGACGCCCCTGCGCACCCAGGCCACACTGCTCACCTGCTGCCACCGGTGTGTCTCCAACCACGTGCCGGTATGTACAGCAGTACACCAGGACACACATCTGAGTCAGAGCCGTCATCTGAAACAGAGTCCAGATACATGACTGGCACAGTACACATACTTGCACAAGAGAACAGCGCCTGCCTGCCCATGCACACCCAGGCAGAGGCATCACAAAGGCACCCACCCCCCACGGAGCATGCCCGCCCATGCACACCCAGGCAGAGGCATCACAAAGGCACCCACTGCCCACGGAGCATGCCCGCCCATGCACACCCAGGCCTCACTGCTCACCTTCCACCACCAGCGTATAGACAGGATGTCCCACCACGTGCCACTGCAAGCCACAAGCCCGGAGCCTGTGGATATGGCACCCTCTAAACCATTCAGCCACGCTCCGCAGGGCACCAGGTCTCACATTTGTTACTGGGTCTTGTATACTCCATGGAAGAGGACTTACCAGTGCACCCGGCAACATCGCAGGCTGCACACCCGATCAGTTTTGATTTGTTCAGCATTACGTACATCAATTGTGTGTCTTGTGCACACCCGAACAGCCCAATGGGTGACACTAAGTCTGTGACCCTGAAGCGAGGCCACGTGGCGGTAGGCCCTCGCTGCCCGCTGGCTCTGGCCTACACTGCGGTCCAGCAGGGCACACAAAACCTGAGTTGCCCGGACCGCCGGAACGGGGCATCATCGCAGAGTGCCCACCCACTCAGCAGCTTAAGGTGCCACTGACTCAGTGAACCCAAACCCAGGCCGTACGCTGGCCTGGGTTGCCGCTAACCCTGTGCAACCCCAGTCAGCACCATGTGGTTGTCGGCCCGTGCTGTACGCAGGCCTGAGTTCCCACTAACCCTGTGCTCAACAAAACTCTTGTGCCCTTCATGATTGGGAACCGTGGCATCCGTCATCCAGTCACCACGGGCAGAGGAGAATGTGACATTGTTGGCCCCTTATGTTGGTGGATTCACATGGCCTGTGACGCCTGTGCTGGATGGGTGTGATGTGCATGCAAACCTGCCCTCAGGGAGTGGCTGTGACATGCTGACAACTAGACCAGTGACCTGCACACCACCAGCGAGTTCGCCTGTGATGGGGAGCAATAAGGCCCCCCCTCTGTGCGTGAGCGGAGTGGTCTGACCTGCAGTACGCCGGACCAGCGCAGGGCTTGCCACAATGACACGTGGGCTCTGGGCGTGGTTCAGTCCATGTCCGGACAAGGAAGTGAGTGATGCGTGTGTACTTGTTGTAGTGTCCACAGCACCCAGTACACAAAATGCTATGTAGCACCCTCTGACTGGCATCCCACAGGATGAGCATCATTGACGCAAGGGAAATCACTGTCCCTACATTCATCCACACATGCATACATGACTGATGAAAGACAAGACGCAGCAGTGCATCAATGGATGTTTATTGCACATCCAGTGCAGGTATGCAGCTGGAGCAGTTCAGGGCAATGGCCAGCAAACTACACAATATGGGCCCGTGGAGGGCCAGCCAGAGTCCATCCGGGGATGACAAGTACTGCTGAAGGGAAGGGTACAGTCCGAAGCCTTGTCACCATGTCATTTGCCATCAATCCAGAAGTGGCAGTCCATGTCGCTGTCCAAGGTGAGTGCATCGGAGTGTATCGTGGGTCAGTGGAAGGTCATGAGGCCATGTGCTGGACCAAGCAGAAAAAGGCCAGGTGGCGGTAATGAATGCTAGTGCCTGGTCCTTCTGACCACAGTGCCATCCACATCCTCGTCCCCGGGTGCGTGCCCTGCCCCACCTGTGGGTGTTGCAGAACCGGCTGCCGCACTGTGTGCCACTGACACATCAGGGGCCTGAGTGGATCCGGCTGCCGCACTGTGTGCCACTGACACATCAGGGAAAATACACCCGATCAATTGGCAAAGAGCCATGTTTTTAGTGCTTTCTTAAATGGCAAAAGATTGGTCATATTTCTATGGGCTAGAGGAAGAGCATTCCAAGATTTAGCCGCTTTGATGGTAAAACTTCTGCCGCCCCAGTTGACTTTTTTTTACCCGTGGGGCGTTGTTCTCTTTGATAGATACCAGTGGAAATGGTGTTTGAGGAATTCTGGGCCGATTCCATGAAGGGCTTTGAAAACCAAGCAAAGAGACTTAAATTGAGTTTGTTTCCTGACTGTTAACCAGTGAAGCTTTTTTATTTTGGCTGATATTCACTCATACTTTGGTGTGGCGGTTAGGAGTCTGGCCGCAGCGTTTTGCAACATCTGTAGTTTATTCAACGACCCCTTATGGATAGATAGGTTCAGGCTGTTGCAATAATCCAATCTGGACATTATAAGTGCTGTAACTACAGTTTGTTGTGTGTCTATCGGCAGGAGAGGTATTATTTATTTGCAGGTTTTGAGGATAAACGATGTGGCAGATGCAACCCATATCCTTCGACCAGCACTTAGGAGTCCCGAAAGTAGGGTTGTTACCAAAGAACACCACCTCCCTTTTGCCGGAGTTAAGTTTTAAACAGTTTTAGGCCATCCAAACCTCCACTGCTTTCATGCAATCCTGCAGCCTTGACGCGGTTTCGTGAGTGACCCCTGGAAGTAGTGTCACCACTATCTGGGTGTCCTCTGATTAGGACGTTAGTGTGAACCCGAATGTCTGAATTAGGGGTGCTAGTGACGACACATAGACATTGAATAAAGTTGGGCTCAGTGAGGAGCCTTACGGCACCCCACAGGGTAAAGAGAAAGTTTCCGCTTCAAATTCCTCCAGTGCCACTGTTTGAATTCTGTCAGAGAGGAATGATTTAATAAGCTTCCATGCATTACCCTTAACTCCCTTCTCGTCCAAACGGTCCATCAGCAAAGTGTGATGGACCGTGTCGAAGGCCGCAAAAAGATCCAACATGATCAGTACTGCATTTCCACCTTGGTCCAGAATGGTCCTGATTTCTCCTGTAGATTTCAAGAGCGCCGTTTCAGTCCTGTGGCCCTCTCTAAACCCATGCAGGTTGAGGTAGCCTGGAAATCGGTCTAAAATTAATGGGATCACTAGCGTCTAGATTGGGTTTTTTCAAAAGAGGTAAAATGGATGCATGCTTCCAATATTTAGGGAAGTAACCTTCTGGATACATATTGGTAATGAAAAGAGTCCGTTGCTGTGAGACTGGCTCAGCAGCCAATTTTAATACCGAAGTAGGACAGGGATCATAGGGGGAGCCTGATTTCTCTTTTTCCAGTAGTTTTTGAATGTCAGAACCGTTAAGAGTGGAAAATCTATTTAAGATAGGCGCATCCACATTTAATTTTAACTGATCAAATTCCGAATTGGTGTAGGTATTGGGGGCCAGGTCTGAAAATGTTGAGAAAATGCTATTACCTTTATCATTTTTTTTTAGCAATTGTGTTGCAGAGCGCTTGACTAGCTGCAATAGGCGGGGCACGGGGATGGGCTAGTGAATTTACAATTTTGAAAAGCTCTTTGGGAGAGTTTTTTGCCGATTTAATTTTATTACTAAAAAAGTTTAGTTTTGTGTTTTTAAGTAACTGTCTATAAAGTGACAATCCCGCTTTATATTCCTTTTTGTCTTTTTCCTTATAGCCCTTCCTCCATTTTCTTTCCAGATATTTGCAGGCCAGTTTTTGATCCCTCAGCTTCTTCGAATACCATGGTGAGGGGGGCTGCTGTCTCGTATGGCTGAGGCGTTTGGTGGGTGCTAGCTTGTCTCCTGCCGCTTTTAGCCACTGAGGTGCCGATCACGATCCGTTAAAAAAATTCCCCGTCCGACTCGTATCCGGTCTTTTTACCATACGAATCGTACAAGTGCCGTACAAACTGGCAATCACGATTCGCATGGTAAAAAGTCCATACGAACCGCCTTGGTAATTATTCCCCACACGTCCTTGGGTCGGAAAATGTGTCCGACACGTCCTCGGACGATTTACCGTACAAATGTGAAAAGTGAAGTCCGACCGAGGAATCGCGATCCAACCCGTGCGTCCGATCTTACAACCGTATGGTAAAAACACCGTCCGCACCAAACTCCCATTGCAACCATGGAGACATGTGCCCGCATACACGCCCAACACTCCCCCCAGCACCCATACGTTCGAGTCGTACTCCCCGTGAATGTACACCCCCCCTGTATGTACACCCGTGTACGTGTCGAACCCCCACCCGTGTATGTACACCCGTGTATGTTCGAGTCGTACCCCCACCAGTGTACGTGTCGTACCACCGTGTATGTACACCCCTGTACGTTCGAGTCGTACCCCCACCCCTGTACGTGTCGTACCACCGTGTATGTACACCCCTGTATGTTCGAGTCGTACCCCCACCCGTGTACGTGTCGTACCACCGTGTATGTACACCCCTGTCCGTTCGAGTAGTACCCCCACCCGTGTACGTGTCGTACCACCGTGTATGTACACCCCAGTACGTTCGAGTCGTACCCCCACCCGTGTACGTGTCGTACCACCGTGTATGTACACCCCTGTACGTTCGAGTCGTACCCCCACCCCTGTACGTGTCGTACCACCGTGTATGTACACCCCTGTACGTTCGAGTCGTACCCCCACCCCTGTACGTGTCGTACCACCATGTATGTACACCCCTGTACGTTCGAGTCGTACCCCCACCCGTGTACGTGTCGTACCACTGTGTATGTACACCCCTGTACGTTCGAGTAGTACCCCCACCCGTGTACGTGTCGTACCACCGTGTATGTACACCCCAGTACGTTCGAGTCGTACCCCCACCCGTGTACGTGTCGTACCACCGTGTATGTACACCCCAGTACGTTCGAGTCGTACCCCCACCCGTGTACGTGTCGTACCACCGTGTATGTACACCCCTGTACGTTCAAGTCCTACCCCCACCCCTGTACTTGTCGTACCACCGTGTATGTACACCCCTGTACGTGTCGTACCACCGTGTATGTACACCCCAGTACGTTCGAGTGCTACCCCCACCCGTGTACGTGTCGTACCACCGTGTATGTACACCCCTGTACGTGTCGTACCACCGTGTATGTACACCCCTGTACGTGTCGTACCCCCTCGTGTATGTACACCCCTGTACGTGTCGAAGCCCCACCCGTGTATGTACACCCCTGTACATGTCGTACCCCCGTGTACCTACACCCGTGTACGTCAGAGTCGTACCCCCACGAGCGTATGCATGGAGCGTACCCCCACCACAACATCCTAAGGACGGAGCGCACCCCAGGCCCCAACATCACAACCGAATGTACGACTCGTACCAAGCCACACACAAGGACAGCACTGTACTACAAAATGGGCCATGTACACACCGTATACACGCCAAAAAACGCACGTACACAACCAGGACAAACCAAAACGACACAAGAATACACCATTCGAATGGCACAAAGCCACAAAACATGTCCAACAACTACCAAAACAACACATTCACTGACCTGCAACTGCCAAAAACAAACAGAGGCCCAAAACACCACCACTCCTTATAACACACCCACCCAAACTTCAAACACAGCCACACCCACCAATGGACCAATAAAAAGGGCCCACACACACAAACCATGAGCCTTTGCAACAGACTCACTGCTGCCAGACCCCACAGACAACCTACAGCACCAAACTAGAAGCTTCACCACACCTTACACTTGCACACCTTCACACAACCACCTTCACAAACACCCCCTCATCACATTCACACACACACCTGCACAACCACACCCACAACCATCCACACCCCCCCCACCATCCACACCCACACCCCTCACCATGCCCACTAACAAGAATCCAAAGTTCAGTAACCGAGAGTTGGAGGTCCTTGTAGATGAAATCCTCAGAGTCGAGCCACAGCTCTTTGGAACATTGGTCAGACAGACCAGCATTGCAGTAAAAACAGCCATGTGGCAGACCATCGTCGATGCTGTGAATGCTGTTGCGGACACCAGAAGGAACAAGCAGGAATGCCAAGCCAGGTGGTACGATCTGCGGAGGAGGGTCCGAGCCAAGATGACGGATGAACACAACCAGGCCAACGTCACTGGAGGAGGGCCGTCCCGCAGACCCGTACACTACCATCCCTGGGAGGAGAGGGTGATGGCCATACTGCCGGTGGAGGCAGTCGCAGGATTAGGAGGACTCCGAGACCCGGGTGAGTACACAAACAACGCACCTCATATGGGGGGAACGTCATCCACAACCAAACTTACAAACAGGCACGCAACCACCCCAAGCTATCGCATGACTCAACCACACTCCATGAACACGCACATGCCACTGGCGCCACCATGCCCCATGCACCCAGCTGGACAATGTCAAGTCACAGGCCACAGAAGACACCAACACATGACACGGTAACCCGGATGGCGGGAGGGTGGGCCCAAAAAATCACATAGTGCAACTCAGAAGCAGACAACAATGCCCTCTGCCCATATGGCCTAGGTCACAGCCAGACAAACAGTGTGTCCCCACACAGGAAAGACTCGCCAGCAAATGGCGGACGCCTTGCATTAACACATGGGGGTGAAGGCACTGTTTTGCACATGACAGCAGCTAATGAACAGCCAACATTGTGAAAGAGTGGCAGCACACACCACCACAGCAGCAGCGCAGAGACACACACTACACCCAATGGGTGCCTGGAGATCAGAAACAAACTCACATCAACAAGCCAAGGGCCATTCAAAGATCTGCTAACAGTGTGTGCCCAGGAAGCTGGGCTGAGGTGACAGAGGGTGTGTGAGAAGTTGGCCTGGTATATGATGTTCACTAGTTAAAGTGACCACCCTGTACCATGCCAAGCAACCCTTATGGTGTGGTTGTAAGTCAACCTTTTCGTACTAGCTGCCCTAGTGGTAGCGTAGGCTAAGCAGTCTTTGAGGCTAAACTCGTGAAGCGTGTTAAGCCAGCTGTTTTACCAAATGTAACCCCCTTTTATACCAATGAAAGGACACCACACAGATATATATTCAAAATATATATGTATTTATTTCTCAAAGTAACCCCTAGTCTCTTTATGAGCACAGGAGCACAAATCGTCAAACAAGATTACAGTAGAATACACAGAAGTTGCACTTTATATGGATAGGCCCTGGTGGCCGCTCAAACCATATACTAAAATAGTGGTATAAGTACCACGAACAGAAAAGGGAAAAGGCCTAGGGCCCCTAGAATCGCTGGGCCTACAAGGAGCTAACTTCAGTTAGTGACCAGGAGGTCCACGGGTTGCGTGTGCAGAGCAAATAGTCACACGCGTGCTCCCATAGGTTTTCAATGGGTGCGTAAAAGTTACAAAGTTACTGCAAAGAGGATCTTCCGGATGGACTATGAACTCAAGATTGGAAACACAGACACTAGAGATGTTACTCTACACTTGGGCACCGGAGTGCCAGCTTTACCTCACCCACAGGAAGCGGGTGCATAGGTGTCGAAGTGCGTCGGGTTTCTTCTGTCTGTTCAAGGGAGCCTGTGGACAAAGATGCTGCAGGCGGTCGGTCCGGAAGGGATGCGGTGGATCCAAGGGTGGATCGGAGTTGTAGAAGACCTGTAAGCAGAGGGGACAGTGTTCACAGTCACTAGCCAGTGACCAGCGTGGCACCAGGTGGGTACCAGGCGATGTCGGGTGCAAACAGGAAGAAAGGTGTAGCTTGTCTCTGCAGCCACGTGGTCCCTGAAGGTCGACGACGTCCAGGAGTCGGTTCACGAGCTGTCCCACGCAGGCTCTCGCGGTCGGCGGTGTCGGCGACTTGGTCGAAGCAAACAAGCCTTGGAAAAAGCAATTGTTGTGGAAAACGAAATAAGCTGATGGTTCTGACCAGCAAGGTCAGAGGGACTGCTCCTTTGGAGGGGAGCAAGGGCCAGTCTGGAGCAACCAGACCAGTGGTGTAGTTCTTGTAGTTCGTCGCCAAGATGGCCACTAGCCAGCGGGCCAGCAACCGGTTAGGCGCGTCGAGTGGCAAAATGCAGAAGGGCCCCACGCAGATCGTGGAGATGCTGGAGGGCTCACCTTTGGTGCAGATGCTGCTCGAGGGTTGGGCTTCTCAGATCCCAAAGCACAACTTGGAGGGAGCCTCGGTTGTTGCACTTGCAGCTTGTCTTGGTCGTTTCAAGATGGCTGGCTCCACGTGTCTCGTTGCCTCCACGGGTCTCCTCTTTTCAGGGACTGTGGATCGGGCGGTGAGAGGTCTGGAGGTCCAGGTCTTGTCAGTCTCTGGGCTCGGGCTCCGGCGGGAGGCGGCGGCAAAGCAGACGTTGATTCGCTGGATGGTGCTTGCGTTAGCAAGGTGGTCACTCCCTGACCACAGGGGAGATTGGCTTCAGTCCTCTGTGCGGCAGAGCGTCGAAGTTCCCATCTTCTTCTTAGTTTCAAGTTGATTCCAGGATGTCTGAAGTCTTAGGACACAGCTCCTACCTTTAAGCGGATTCTAGGGGCCGGACTACCTGCTAGGTCCCTCCCTAAGGGTGGGACCAGGAAGGGGGGTGGTTACACCCCCAATCCTTTGTCCAGCTCACCCCAGGCCCGGGACTGGTGTGCCCCAGGACCGGATTGAACTGGCATATGCACCGAGGCTCCTTGTGAGCCTCAGGCATGTCTGGTTTCTTTCAAGCCCTACCTGACCAATACACAAAATCCTGTCTGGGGTGGTGCACGCACCTCCCCTGGCAGGAAACCCTTTGTCCACACCTCCCAAGCTGGAAGGACTCCCAGCAGCAGGAGGGCAGACTTGTGTCTGTGGTGGCAGCATCCATTTTGTGGAGCTGAGGCTATGTCTGATTTTACCCGGGTTTCAGGTACTGTACATGTCGTGTCCCTCTAGAAGGGTGGAATGCTAACCCCGTCGCCAGAATTGGCGAGGGGTTAGTATTCCAATTCGTATGACACCTTACTCGACATGTTTTGATAAAGCCAAACCAAAGATAGCATTTAACCGCGAGGTTCATAATACACTTAAGAGTATATGGTATGACGATATCTGGAAACAGTAGGAGGAAGTTGTTCCGACCACTGCAGACAGGCTCAGCTCATGCCAGAGCACCATCTCACATGGAACCAAGCACTCTGCCTTCAGGATTGTTAAGGCCTGCCATAGGAGTGACTTATAGGTTATCATGTGTCCCATTTAGGGTTAGGTATAGGTATACTACACCTAAGTAAGAGGTGGTTACACCAACTTACCCCAGCTGAGTGATCAGCCAGTTGTGTCAAATTTGTTAGGCCAAGCCTGGGGTGGCATAATACATGCTTCAGCCCCTGGCAGGCCTTGGAGACAACAATGCCCTGGGTACCTAGTGTACACTGGTACAGGGGCTCACAGGGTGATCCACTTCCAATTGGTTATGCACCTAGGGTGCATAGTGTAAATTTAGTAGAGAGAACAGCAGGCTGGGGGTCTGATTGGCAGGTCCACAGCCTCAATATGTCAAAAACCAGTGAAGCAAAAAGCAAAAATTTGGGGTGACCATAGGATAGCAGACCCTACTCTCCTACACAACCCCCCCCCCCAAACGCAGGGACATTAAACTAGCCTTGACCAGTCTCGTCTTCATGTCCTAAGTGGAAGTACCTGGAGAGACCATCTGCATTCCCATGGTCAGTACCTGGCCGGTGCTCCACTGTAAAGTCCATGCCCTGTAGGGAAATGGACCACCTAAGCAGTTTGGGGTTTTCACCCTTCATCTGATTTAGCCACAAGAGAGGCTTACGGTCGGTCTGAATCTTGAAGTGATTGCCAAACAAGTATGGCCTCAGCTTCTTCAGGGCCCACACCACAGCAATGGCCTCCCTCTCAATAGCTGACCAATTCTTCTCTCTGGGGGTCAACCTTCTGCTAATAAAAGCAATGGGTTGGTCTTGACCATCTACATTAAGTTGTGACAGCACAGCTCCCACACCCAACTCAGAAGCATCTGTTTGGACAATAAACTCTTTGGAGTAGTCAGGACTTTTCAGGATAGGTGCA
Source organism: Triturus cristatus (assembly GCF_964204655.1). NCBI lineage: Eukaryota > Metazoa > Chordata > Amphibia > Caudata > Salamandridae > Triturus > Triturus cristatus. The sequence goes on from NC_140585.1 coordinate 3,454,934, forward strand.
GAGCACATGGCCTCCTTCAGGTCATCAAATGCCTTTTGACAGCTTACTGTCCACTGAACCTTTTTGGGCATCTTCTTGGATGTCAGATCATTAAGAGGAGTCACAATGGACCCATAGTTCTTAACAAACTTCCTGTAGTACCCAGTCAAGCCCAAGAAAGCTCGAACTTGAGTCTGGGTGGTTGGAGGAGACCAGTCCTTGATGGATTGTATCTTACTCTCCAGTGGTTGAACTTGGCCTCCACCTACAAGGTGGCCCAAATACACAACCTTACTCTGCCCTATCTGGCACTTAGTGGCCTTGATAGTGAGGCCTGCCCTTTGCAGAGCCTCAAGAGCCTTCTTCAGGTGGATCAGGTGATCCTCCCAGGTGGAGCTAAAGACAGCAATGTCATCAAGATATGCTGCGCAAAAGTCATCCAACCCAGTAAGGACTTGATTCACCAACCTTTGGAAGGTGAGAGGTGCATTCTTCAGACCAAAGGGCATCACCACAAATTGGTAGTGCCCACCTGGGGTTGAGAATGCTGTTTTGGCCTTAGACTCCTCAGCTAATCTGATTTGCCAATAGCCAGCTGTCAAGTCAAATGTGCTCAAAAACTTAGCAGAAGCTAGTTTGTCTATGAGCTCATCTGCCCTTGGAATAGGGTGTGCATCTGTCCTGGTGACAGCATTGAGTCCTCTGTAATCCACACAGAACCTCATCTCTCTCTTGCCATCTTTGGTGTGAGGTTTGGGGACCAGAACCACTGGGCTAGCCCAGGGGCTCTCTGAGGGTTCAATGACACCTAATTCCAGCATTTTGTGTACCTCAGCCTTTATACAGTCCCTGACGTGGTTAGGTTGTCTGTAGAGCTTGTTCTTTACAGGCAGACTGTCACCAGTGTCCACCACATGGGTACACCAGTCAGTTTGGCTAGGTATTAGGGAAAACAGATGTTGAAATGATTGTAGAACTTGTCTACATTCAGTCTGCTGATGGGCAGTGAGGTTGCCTCCAAGGGTCACTCCTTCAACTGAGCCATCTTCAGGATTCTGAGACAACAGGTCTGGGAGAGGGTCACTCTCTTCCTCCTGTCCCTCATCTGTAGCCATGAGCAAGCCCATGTCTGCCCTGTCAACATATGCTTTTAACCTGTTAACATGGAGTACCCTGTGGGGACTCCTGGGAGTTCCTAGGTCCACCAAGTAGGTGACCTCTCCCTTCTTTTCCAGGATTGTATGGGGTCCAGACCATTTGTCTTGGAGTGCTGCTGGGGCCACTGGCCCCAACACCCATACCTTCTGTCCTGGCTGAAACTCAACCAAGACAGCCTTTTGGTCATGCCAAGCTTTCTGTAAGGCCTGGCTTGCCTCAAGGTTTTTGGATGCCTTCTCCATATACTCAGCCATCCGGGAGCGGAGACCAAGTACATAGTCCACTATGTCTTGTTTAGGCTTTTTGAGAGGTAACTCCCATCCTTCCTTCACTAAACACAGTGGGCCTCTCACAGGGTGCCCCAACAACAATTCAAAGGGGCTGTAACCAACTCCTTTTTGTGGGACCTCTCTGTAAGCAAACAGAAGGCAGGGTAGAAGGATGTCCCATCTTCGCCTGAGCTTTTCAGGTAATCCTTTGATCATACCCTTTAGGGTCTTGTTGAATCTCTCAACAAGCCCATTGCATTGTGGGTGATAAGGGGTGGTGAACTTGTAGTTGACACCACATTCCTTCCACATAGCTGTCAAGTATCCTGACATGAAGTTGGTACCTCTGTCAGAAACTACCTCCTTAGGAAACCCCACTCTGGAGAATACTCCCAGCAGGGCCCTGGCCACAACAGGAGCTGTAGTGGTCCTAAGGGGAATTGCCTCTGGATACCTGGTGGCATGATCCACTACCACCAGTATAAATCTGTGCCCAGATGCAGTGGGAGGATCCATGGGACCCACTATATCTATTCCCACTCTTTCAAAGGGGACCCCCACCACAGGTAGTGGTATCAGGGGGGCATTTGTTGTGCCACCTGATTTGCCACTGGCTTGGCAGGTCACACAGGAGCGACAAAACTCCTTTGTATCTTCATTCATGTGAGGCCAGTGAAAGTGAGGGACAAGCCTGTCCCAAGTCTTGTTCTGGCCTAAGTGTCCTGCTAAAGGAATATCATGGGCCAAGGTAAGAAGGAAGCCCCTAAATTGCAGAGGTATAACCAACCTCCTGGTTGCACCAGGCTTGGGGTCTCTAGCCTCTGAATAAAGGAGCCCTTCATCCCAATACACTTTATGGGTACCTTGAGCATTCCCAGCAGCCTCAGCAGCAGCCAGCTATCTGAGGGGTTCAAGAGAGGGGCAGGATACCTGAGCCTGCCTCAAGTCAGCCCTTGAAGGTCCCCCTGTCCCCAGAAACTCAACCTGATCAGGTTCAAGCTCTTCAGGGACAGTTCCTTCAGGGTCCTCTAGATCAGCTTCCTGGGAAGGTTGATCATCACTCTGAGGCAGGGGGGAAGGCACAGCCTTGACCCTCCTGTTCTTCTTCTTGGTAGGTGCTTGGTCCATTGTTCCAGGATCCAAGACCTGTGGTTCAGTAAGGCACTTTTTGGCCTGTGACCTGGTCACAGCAAGGACATGTGGTGATATACCTAACATCTCTTCATGTGTCCTGTACTCCACTTCAGACCATAGAGAACTCTCTAGGTCATTGCCCAACAAACATTCTACTGGGAGGTCTGCACTAACCATAACCCTTTTGAGGCCAGTTACCCCTCCCCATGAGAAGTTAACAACTGCCACACTATGTGAAGTAGTGGCATTGCTGGCATTGGTCACCAGGTAATTCTCACCTGGTATGTACTGTCCAGGGTCCACAAAGCCTGGTGTCACCATAGTGGCACTGGCATATGTGTCCCTGTAGGCTTGAGCCACTTTTTCATTAATTAAAGGAGTCTGTCTGTACTTGCCCAGGTTACTGGGGCTCACAGTCAGGGACAAATCAATGTCCCCATCACAGATCAAGACTGCCTGTGTCAGGGTTCTGTCTAAGTCAGAATCTCCTTCAGTTCCCATAGTGATTCCCACTACACCCTTTGTCTGGGGACCAACACTGCTAACAGTAGTACTGGGAGCAGGTGCCTTAGGGGCAACAGTGTTGGGGGCTCCACCCTTCTTACAATCACTAGTCCAGTGAGTTGTATTCTTGCAATGATTGCACCAGGGTTTCTTTTGACCTTCTTTCTTCTTTCCCTTAGATTGTTGTTGGGACCCACCCTCCTTAGCAGTAGTTTGGGGCCCTGTTGAAGACTTCTGGTCTTTAGATTTCTGATCTCCACCCTTCTGGTCTGTTTTCTTCTGATCACCCCCTTGGCCCTGGTTCTGGTTCTTTTGCTTAACCCTGGTTCTGACCCATTTGTCTGCCTTCTTTCCCAATTCTTGGGGAGAGGTCAGATCAGAGTCAACCAAGTGTTGATGCAGTTGCTGGTTTTGACAGTTATTTAAAATCTGTTCTCTCATCATCAAATTGTACAATCCTGTATAATCAGATACCTTACTTCCCAGCAACCAACCCTCCAAAGCCTTAGTGGCACATTCAATGTATTCAGACCAGTCCTGAGTCTGTGTCTTCTGGGTGTCTCTGAACATTAACCTGTACTGTTCAGTGGTTAAGCCTAACCCATCAACTAGGACACTCTTCAGGACTCTGTAATTTCTGACATCCTCCTCCCTAACAGTGAGGAGTCTGTCTCTGCCTCTTCCTTCAAAGGAGAGCCAGAGGATTGCTGCCCACTGGTCTTCAGGAACCTGCTGCACTTTGCAGGCTCTCTCAAGAGCAGTCATCCATTTGTGGATGTCATCCCCACTTTTGTAGGGGGGCACAACCTTAGACAGGTTCCTATTATCAAAGACTCTATCTTTGTCCCTAGGGACAATGCTGCCACCAGTGGGTATAGACCCACTCTCTTTAGGTTGCCTAGCCTTGTTCAGTTTCTCTTCCATCAGGGCTACCTCTAGCTCCTGCTTCCTGATCCTCAGCTGGGCTTCCTGCATTCTGGCCTCATGTTCCCTCTTCTGAGGGGTGGTCATCCTTCTCCTGGAGTGACCTTGAGAGCCTCTAGAGGCATGAGAAGCATTAGAGTCACCTGAGTGATTCCTTTGCCTCCCAAGCCCCTGGTTAAGTCCACTGGGGAGATCCAATGGGGTGTTCCCATTGTCAGTCCCCAATAGCCTTAGTTTAGCTGGGCCAAGTATAACACTTGGCACTGGGCTAGTTCTCCCTTCATCCTCACTACTTTCTGTATCCTCACCACTTTCCTCCTCTGTAGTATGATTCTCATCTAAGGGATGGCTATTGGAAAGGGGTACTTCAGTAGCATCTTCAGAAGGAGGGCCTCCTGTTCCTGTCCCTAAGGGGCCTAACTGGGAGGCTTTCCTGAGAGCTTTCTGATCTTCATCAGCCTGTAAAGGCTCTCTGAGTTCAGCAGAAGTAGGATTCTTGGGCTGTTTAAGGCCCCTGATATTTGCCAACTGCCTGAGCTCATTTTGATTAAGGGTAGAAAAGATGGATGGTGCCCTCTGGGGGTCACTCTCAACAGAGATGGGTACAGTGGACCCCTCTGCCCCAGCCATTGCTCTTAAGTGTGGGTGGATGTGTTGCAATCTACCTACACTTGGGTTTACCTACTAAACCTATCTAGTAGTTGTAGTCAGGGTGTGCTACTTCCTTTGCTCTACAACAACTAAGTTCAGTAGAACTTAAGTATATCTAATCTTGTTTTATATGTACCTATAGGTACCTATGTGATCTTTCAATTGGTAACCAAGAGATTACAATGGTAAAACACAGCAAGCTCAAATCCAACCGCTGCTCACCAATGTGCGAAGTTGGCCTGGTATATGATGTTCACTAGTTAAAGTGACCACCCTGTACCATGCCAAGCAACCCTTATGGTGTGGTTGTAAGTCAACCTTTTCGGACTAGCTGCCCTAGTGGTAGCGTAGGCTAAGCAGTCTTTGAGGCTAAACTCGTGAAGCGTGTTAAGCCAGCTGTTTTACCAAATGTAACCCCCTTTTATACCAATGAAAGGACACCACACAGATATATATTCAAAATATATATGTATTTATTTCTCAAAGTAACCCCTAGTCTCTTTATGAGCACAGGAGCACAAATCGTCAAACAAGATTACAGTAGAATACACAGAAGTTGCACTTTATATGGATAGGCCCTGGTGGCCGCTCAAACCATATACTAAAATAGTGGTATAAGTACCACGAACAGAAAAGGGAAAAGGCCTAGGGCCCCTAGAATCGCTGGGCCTACAAGGAGCTAACTTCAGTTAGTGACCAGGAGGTCCACGGGTTGCGTGTGCAGAGCAAATAGTCACACGCGTGCTCCCATAGGTTTTCAATGGGTGCGTAAAAGTTACAAAGTTACTGCAAAGAGGATCTTCCGGATGGACTATGAACTCAAGATTGGAAACACAGACACTAGAGATGTTACTCTACACTTGGGCACCGGAGTGCCAGCTTTACCTCACCCACAGGAAGCGGGTGCATAGGTGTCGAAGTGCGTCGGGTTTCTTCTGTCTGTTCAAGGGAGCCTGTGGACAAAGATGCTGCAGGCGGTCGGTCCGGAAGGGATGCGGTGGATCCAAGGGTGGATCGGAGTTGTAGAAGACCTGTAAGCAGAGGGGACAGTGTTCACAGTCACTAGCCAGTGACCAGCGTGGCACCAGGTGGGTACCAGGCGATGTCGGGTGCAAACAGGAAGAAAGGTGTAGCTTGTCTCTGCAGCCACGTGGTCCCTGAAGGTCGACGACGTCCAGGAGTCGGTTCACGAGCTGTCCCACGCAGGCTCTCGCTGTCGGCGGTGTCGGCGACTTGGTCGAAGCAAACAAGCCTTGGCAAAAGCAATTGTTGTAGAAAACGAAATAAGCTGATGGTTCTGACCAGCAAGGTCAGAGGGACTGCTCCTTTGGAGGGGAGCAAGGGCCAGTCTGGAGCAACCAGACCAGTGGTGTAGTTCTTGTAGTTCGTCGCCAAGATGGCCACTAGCCAGCGGGCCAGCAACCGGTTAGGCGCGTCGAGTGGCAAAATGCAGAAGGGCCCCACGCAGATCGTGGAGATGCTGGAGGGCTCACCTTTGGTGCAGATGCTGCTCGAGGGTTGGGCTTCTCAGATCCCAAAGCACAACTTGGAGGGAGCCTCGGTTGTTGCACTTGCAGCTTGTCTTGGTCGTTTCAAGATGGCTGGCTCCACGTGTCTCGTTGCCTCCACGGGTCTCCTCTTTTCAGGGACTGTGGATCGGGCGGTGAGAGGTCTGGAGGTCCAGGTCTTGTCAGTCTCTGGGCTCGGGCTCCAGCGGGAGGCGGCGGCAAAGCAGACGTTGATTCGCTGGATGGTGCTTGCGTTAGCAAGGTGGTCACTCCCTGACCACAGGGGAGATTGGCTTCAGTCCTCTGTGCGGCAGAGCGTCGAAGTTCCCATCTTCTTCTTAGTTTCAAGTTGATTCCAGGATGTCTGAAGTCTTAGGACACAGCTCCTACCTTTAAGCGGATTCTAGGGGCCGGACTACCTGCTAGGTCCCTCCCTAAGGGTGGGACCAGGAAGGGGGGTGGTTACACCCCCAATCCTTTGTCCAGCTCACCCCAGGCCTGGGACTGGTGTGCCCCAGGACCGTATTGAACTGGCATATGCACCGAGGCTCCTTGTGAGCCTCAGGCATGTCTGGTTTCTTTCAAGCCCTACCTGACCAATACACAAAATCCTGTCTGGGGTGGTGCACGCACCTCCCCTGGCAGGAAACCCTTTGTCCACACCTCCCAAGCTGGAAGGACTCCCAGCAGCAGGAGGGCAGACTTGTGTCTGTGGTGGCAGCATCCATTTTGTGGAGCTGAGGCTATGTCTGATTTTACCCGGGTTTCAGGTACTGTACATGTCGTGTCCCTCTAGAAGGGTGGAATGCTAACCCCGTCGCCAGAATTGGCGAGGGGTTAGTATTCCAATTCGTATGACACCTTACTCGACATGTTTTGATAAAGCCAAACCAAAGATAGCATTTAACCGCGAGGTTCATAATACACTTAAGAGTATATGGTATGACGATATCTGGAAACAGTAGGAGGAAGTTGTTCCGACCACTGCAGACAGGCTCAGCTCATGCCAGAGCACCATCTCACATGGAACCAAGCACTCTGCCTTCAGGATTGTTAAGGCCTGCCATAGGAGTGACTTATAGGTTATCATGTGTCCCATTTAGGGTTAGGTATAGGTATACTACACCTAAGTAAGAGGTGGTTACACCAACTTACCCCAGCTGAGTGATCAGCCAGTTGTGTCAAATTTGTTAGGCCAAGCCTGGGGTGGCATAATACATGCTTCAGCCCCTGGCAGGCCTTGGAGACACCAATGCCCTGGGTACCTAGTGTACACTGGTACAGGGGCTCACAGGGTGATCCACTTCCAATTGGTTATGCACCTAGGGTGCATAGTGTAAATTTAGTAGAGAGAACAGCAGGCTGGGGGTCTGATTGGCAGGCCCACAGCCTCAATATGTCAAAAACCAGTGAAGCAAAAAGCAAAAATTTGGGGTGACCATAGGATAGCAGACCCTACTCTCCTACACAACCCCCCCCCCAAACGCAGGGACATTAAACTAGCCTTGACCAGTCTCGTCTTCATGTCCTAAGTGGAAGTACCTGGAGAGACCATCTGCATTCCCATGGTCAGTACCTGGCCGGTGATCCACTGTAAAGTCCATGCCCTGTAGGGAAATGGACCACCTAAGCAGTTTGGGGTTTTCACCCTTCATCTGATTTAGCCACAAGAGAGGCTTATGGTCGGTCTGAATCTTGAAGTGATTGCCAAACAAGTATGGCCTCAGCTTCTTCAGGGCCCACACCACAGCAAAGGCCTCCCTCTCAATAGCTGACCAATTCTTCTCTCTGGGGGTCAACCTTCTGCTAATAAAAGCAATGGGTTGGTCTTGACCATCTACATTAAGTTGTGACAGCACAGCTCCCACACCCAACTCAGAAGCATCTGTTTGGACAATAAACTCTTTGGAGTAGTCAGGACTTTTCAGGATAGGTGCAGAGCACATGGCCTCCTTCAGGTCATCAAATGCCTTTTTACAGCTTACTGTCCACTGAACCTTTTTGGGCATCTTCTTGGATGTCAGATCATTAAGAGGAGTCACAGTGGACCCATAGTTCTTAACAAACTTCCTGTAGTACCCAGTCAAGCCCAAGAAAGCTCGAACTTGAGTCTGGGTGGTTGGAGGAGACCAGTCCTTGATGGATTGTATCTTACTCTCCAGTGGTTGAACTTGGCCTCCACCTACAAGGTGGCCCAAATACACAACCTTACTCTGCCCTATCTGGCACTTAGTGGCCTTGATAGTGAGGCCTGCCCTTTGCAGAGCCTCAAGAGCCTTCTTCAGGTGGATCAGGTGATCCTCCCAGGTGGAGCTAAAGACAGCAATGTCATCAAGATATGCTGCACAAAAGTCATCCAACCCAGTAAGGACTTGATTCACCAACCTTTGGAAGGTGGCAGGTGCATTCTTCAGACCAAAGGGCATCACCACAAATTGGTAGTGCCCACCTGGGGTTGAGAATGCTGTTTTGGCCTTAGACTCCTCAGCTAATCTGATTTGCCAATAGCCAGCTGTCAAGTCAAATGTGCTCAAAAACTTAGCAGAAGCTAGTTTGTCTATGAGCTCATCTGCCCTTGGAATAGGGTGTGCATCTGTCCTGGTGACAGCATTGAGTCCTCTGTAATCCACACAGAACCTCATCTCTCTCTTGCCATCTTTGGTGTGAGGTTTGGGGACCAGAACCACTGGGCTAGCCCAGGGGCTCTCTGAGGGTTCAATGACACCTAATTCCAGCATTTTGTGTACCTCAGCCTTTATACAGTCCCTGACGTGGTCAGGTTGTCTGTAGAGCTTGTTCTTTACAGGCAGACTGTCACCAGTGTCCACCACATGGGTACACCAGTCAGTTTGGCTAGGTATTAGGGAAAACAGATGTTGAAATGATTGTAGAACTTGTCTACATTCAGTCTGCTGATGGGCAGTGAGGTTGCCTCCAAGGGTCACTCCTTCAACTGAGCCATCTTCAGGGTTCTGAGACAACAGGTCTGGGAGAGGGTCACTCTCTTCCTCCTGTCCCTCATCTGTAGCCATGAGCAAGCCCATGTCTGCCCTGTCAACATATGCTTTTAACCTGTTAACATGGAGTACCCTGTGGGGACTCCTGGGAGTTCCTAGGTCCACCAAGTAGGTGACCTCTCCCTTCTTTTCCAGGATTGTATGGGGTCCAGACCATTTGTCTTGGAGTGCTGCTGGGGCCACTGGCTCCAACACCCATACCTTCTGTCCTGGCTGAAACTCAACCAAGACAGCCTTTTGGTCATGCCAAGCTTTCTGTAAGGCCTGGCTTGCCTCAAGGTTTTTGGATGCCTTCTCCATATACTCAGCCATCCGGGAGCGGAGACCAAGTACATAGTCCACTATGTCTTGTTTAGGCTTTTTGAGAGGTAACTCCCATCCTTCCTTCACTAAACACAGTGGGCCTCTCACAGGGTGCCCCAACAACAATTCAAAGGGGCTGTAACCAACTCCTTTTTGTGGGACCTCTCTGTAAGCAAACAGAAGGCAGGGTAGAAGGATGTCCCATCTTCGCCTGAGCTTTTCAGGTAATCCTTTGATCATACCCTTTAGGGTCTTGTTGAATCTCTCAACAAGCCCATTGCATTGTGGGTGAGAAGGGGTGGTGAACTTGTAGTTGACACCACATTCCTTCCACATAGCTGTCAAGTATCCTGACATGAAGTTGGTACCTCTGTCAGAAACTACCTCCTTAGGAAACCCCACTCTGGAGAATACTCCCAGCAGGGCCCTGGCCACAACAGGAGCTGTAGTGGTCCTAAGGGGAATTGCCTCTGGATACCTGGTGGCATGATCCACTACCACCAGTATAAATCTGTGCCCAGATGCAGTGGGAGGATCCATGGGACCCACTATATCTATTCCCACTCTTTCAAAGGGGACCCCCACCACAGGTAGTGGTATCAGGGGGGCATTTGTTGTGCCACCTGATTTGCCACTGGCTTGGCAGGTCACACAGGAGCGACAAAACTCCTTTGTATCTTCATTCATGTGAGGCCAGTGAAAGTGAGGGACAAGCCTGTCCCAAGTCTTGTTCTGGCCTAAGTGTCCTGCTAAAGGAATATCATGGGCCAAGGTAAGAAGGAAGCCCCTAAATTGCAGAGGTATAACCAACCTCCTGGTTGCACCAGGCTTGGGGTCTCTAGCCTCTGAATAAAGGAGCCCTTCATCCCAATACACTTTATGGGTACCTTGAGCATTCCCAGCAGCCTCAGCAGCAGCCAGCTATCTGAGGGGTTCAAGAGAGGGGCAGGATAACTGAGCCTGCCTCAAGTCAGCCCTTGAAGGTCCCCCTGTCCCCAGAAACTCAACCTGATCAGGTTCAAGCTCTTCAGGGACAGTTCCTTCAGGGTCCTCTAGATCAGCTTCCTGGGAAGGTTGATCATCACTCTGAGGCAGGGGGGAAGGCACAGCCTTGACCCTCCTGTTCTTCTTCTTGGTAGGTGCTTGGTCCATTGTTCCAGGATCCAAGACCTGTGGTTCAGTAAGGCACTTTTTGGCCTGTGACCTGGTCACAGCAAGGACATGTGGTGATATACCTAACATCTCTTCATGTGTCCTGTACTCCACTTCAGACCATAGAGAACTCTCTAGGTCATTGCCCAACAAACATTCTACTGGGAGGTCTGCACTAACCATAACCCTTTTGAGGCCAGTTACCCCTCCCCATGAGAAGTTAACAACTGCCACACTATGTGAAGTAGTGGCATTGCTGGCATTGGTCACCAGGTAATTCTCACCTGGTATGTACTGTCCAGGGTCCACAAAGCCTGGTGTCACCATAGTGGCACTGGCATATGTGTCCCTGTAGGCTTGAGCCACTTTTTCATTAATTAAAGGAGTCTGTTTATGTTGGAAACCCACTCCCACACTAGAAGGGGTGGTGGTGGTCTTCCGAACACACTGTGGTAGCTTGGCTCGAGTGGTCAGGAATCAGGCTCCGTGCTAAGCATACAACATACCCAAACAATAACCATGCGTGCATCCGTTCCAAAAACGACTCTACACCGTAAAAATTATGAAAATAACTTTCTTTATCTGCTTTTTCTCCTAGTTGCTGATTGGAGAAAATAAATAACAATCACAATATACAAACTTTTTAGAAAGTGCAGGTCAAATAAATACTGGCTTAATGATTCAATAAATAGGGGTGATCATAAATACTGAAGGCATAAATAAAAGTGCAATACAGACAGGCAATTAAATATTCTGAGGCAATAAATACTGTAACCAATAAATATTGTGCATCAACAAATACTGTGGACCAATAAATACAGTGGAACAATAAATAGGTTAAATACAATAAATACAGTGCCCCTAATAAATACTTAAAAGCTGACAGTGACACTCATGGAATCAGATCACTTTTGAATTCCTAAGGGCTGATTTGGCCCAGGCACAGCTTGTGGGGATGTGGAAGGCTTGGGGGTGTCTACTCCCTGGCTTGGTCAAGGCTGAGGCCTAAACTGAGGTAGATAAAGGGGGAAAATACCAGAGACCTGGCTCTCTCTCTCCACACAACTTCTCTAGATTAGTCCCAGTTCACCCCTGGCACAGTCAGGTTGGTTCCAGCACCTCCCTAGCCCCTTAGAGCAGTCTCTCAGGTCTCCACAGGGCCTTAGGCGCCCTCTACTCCACTTACTGCCCTTTTTCTGATGCTCCGACGCCGCTGGAGTCGGGTCGATGCCGTGAGGCGGTTCCAGCTCGATGTCGGCGGCCTCGGCACAATGTCAGTTCTTTGACGACGCCGGCAGGCGGATCCGGTCTCGAAGTCAGCGGCCTCGGTTCGATCTCGACCTCCGATTCGATGGCGTCGGGCAGTCTTACTCGATGTCGACTTCGGGCGGCTCCGGTCCGATGGCGACCTCGGCTTCGATGACGTCGGCCGGCCTTGCCTCGATGTCGACTTCCGGCGGCTCCGGAGTGCGATCCTCACTCCCGACCTCCGGTGCTCCTCACAGGTTTCCGGCGACTCCGGAGTGCGACCTCCACTCCCGCCCTCCGGCACGATTCTCACAGGTTCCGGCGACTCCGGAGTGCGATCCTCACTCCCGACCTCCGTTACCCTTCACCTCGGTCTCCGACGACTCCGGAGGGCGGACTTCACTCCTCCGATGACGCCGCTCACTCGACCTCGGGTGACTTCCTCCTCGACCTCTGGTATTCCTCACGACCTCTGACGGCGCCCTCTCTCGACCTCTGGCGGCTCCGGGTACGACATCTGCTTTTCCAGTCAGCGCCGCTTCTCCACCTCGGGCTCCAGGTCTTAGGCTACTCGACGTCGAACTTCAAGGAAACCAGCTTCCAGGTCAGGATCTTGCTGTTCTCTTGTTCCCAAGGCCTGTTCCTGCTGTCCAGGTCCTCAGGATGGTTTTTCTGACTTCTTCCCACACAGGGCTCTAGGCTGGGCTCCGTCAGTAGGGACTAGTATCAAGGGTGGGTTTATGGACCCCACTCCAGGCACAAGTTTCCACCCCTGCTGCTTCACTCCTTCCTCCTTCACGTTTGTGCTGCTCACTCTTCACCAGTCAGGTGCCAACTGCCAGCTCCAACTGCCAACTCTCTGTCTTAGCTTCCCAACATTCTAAACCGCCTCCAACTGTCACAGGGCTCTGGAATGTTCTGGAAGGTGCTAGCAGGTTCCAGTGGATGCTGGTGATGTCACAGGTGGCCACCATTTTGTGCTCCAGGCCCTCAGACAGAAGTTTCAGGGGTAGCTAAAATGGCTCCCTGAATCTGCAGCAACACGAAAAAGTCTGGTGGTTCCCAAAAAGAAAAAATTCAAACAGGGTTTGAGGCAAAAGTGGGACAAAATAAATAATGATGAGGAGGGACCACCCAAAGGGCTGACAGGTCTAACACGCGTCCCCCCCAGCTGAAAGTGGGGAGAGCTACCCAACCCCTTGGGAGTTCTCATCACTAAGGCGGAAATACCTTGATAGACCGTCTGCATTGGCGTGGTCCACTCCAGGCCGATGTTCCACCTGAAAGTCCATTCCCTGTAGGGAAATAGACCACCTCAACAACTTGGGATTCTCCCCCTTCATTTGCATCAGCCAACGAAGGGGTCTGTGGTCGGTCTGAACTAGGAAGTGCGAGCCAAACAGGTATGGCCGCAACTTCTTCAGAGCCCATACCACTGCAAAGGCTTCACGCTCTATTGCACTCCACTTCTGTTCCCTGGGAAGTAGTCTCCGGGATAGGAAGACCACGGGTTGATCCAGACCCTCTTCGTTGAGTTGCGATAACACTGCCCCAATGCCATGTTCTGATGCATCTGTCTGGACAATGAACTCCTTGGAAAAGTCTGGGGCCCTTAAGACCGGGGCCTCGCACATGGCTTTCTTCAATCTCTCAAAGGCTTGCTGACAAGCCTCCGTCCAGACTACCCGTCGAGGTTGTTTCTTGGACGTGAGCTCCGTGAGGGGGGCTACGATGGTACCGTACCCCTTCACGAAGCGGCGGTAGTATCCCGTGAGGCCCAAAAATGCTCGGACCTCAGTCTGTGTCTTGGGGGGTTCCCAGGCCATGATGGCCTCGATCTTCGCCTGGAGGGGTTGCACCGCTCCCCTACCCACCAAGTGTCCAAGGTACACTACCGACCCCTGCCCGATCTGGCACTTGCTGGCCTTGATCGTCAATCCAGCTTGTCTCAGGGCCTGGAGAACAGCTTGCAGGTGACGCAAGTGATCCTCCCAGCTGTTACTGAAGACGGCTATGTCGTCCAGATAAGCAGCAGAGAAACTCTCCATTCCGGTGAGGATCTGGTTTACCAGGCGCTGAAACGTGGCAGGTGCGTTCTTGAGCCCAAAGGGCATCACACAGAACTGGTAGTGGCCATTGGGCGTGGAGAAGGCTGACCTTTCCCTTGCTCCATCAGTCAAAGAGATCTGCCAGTACCCAGAAGTAAGGTCAAAGGTACTTAGATATTGGGCAGCTCCCAGCCGGTCAATCAATTCATCCGCCCTAGGGATCGGATGAGCATCAGTTTTGGTCACTGAATTCAGTCCCCGATAATCCACACAGAACCTCAGTTCTGGTTGGGCACCCGGTGGTGCAGCTTTTGGTACTAACACCACCGGACTGGACCAGGGGCTGCTAGAAGGTTCGATCACTCCTAGCTCCAGCATCTTAGTGACTTCACTATGAATGCTGGCCTTCACCTTGTCTGACATCCGGTAGATCTTGGACTTCACAGGTGGGCTGTCTCCTGTGTCCACGTCATGGACGCACAGGTGAGTCCTACCCGGGACAAGGGAGAACAACGAGGAGTACTGCCCCAGGACCTGGCGACAGTCCTCCTGCTGTTCAGGAGTTAGAGATGGGGAGAGAATCACTCCCTCCACCGACCCATCCTTCTCTTGAGACGCAAACAGATCAGGGAGAGGCTCGCTTTCCACGTCCTCTCCTCCGTCAGTCACCATCATCAAGATGACTTCGGGCCTCTCGTGGTGGGGTTTGAGGCGGTTGGCATGCAGCACCCGCAGGGGCTGACGAGGGGTCTTCAGGTCCACCAAGTAGGTAGCCTTACCCTTCTTCTCCAACACCTCAAAGGGTCCTGACCAGCGATCCTGGAGGGCACTAAGCTCTCCTGGTTCGATCACCCACACCTTCTGGCCAGGCTCCAACTCCACCGGGTGAGCATTGTGGTCATACCACGCCTTCATCACTGCTTGGCTGGCTTCCAAGTTGTCAGAAGCTTGCTTCCACAACTTAGCCATTTGGCTCCGGAAGGCCAGCATGTAGCTCACCACATCCTGGGGAAGCTTTCTGGGAGTTCTTTCCCATCCGTCTCTCACCAGGTTGAGAGGTCCACGTACAGGGTGCCCATACAGAAGCTCGAAGGGGCTGAAGCCCACTCCCTTCTGTGGCACTTCCCTGTAGGAAAAAAGTAAGCAGGGTAGGAGGACGTCCCATTTCCTCCGCAGGCTTTCAGGCAGACTTCTGATCATGCCCTTCAAGGTTTTATTAAACCTCTCCACCAGACCATTGGTCTGGGGGTGGTAAGGAGTGGTGAACCGGTATGTCACTCCACACTCCTTCCACATTGCCCGCATATACGCTGACATGAAGTTGGTCCCCCTGTCGGACACAACTTCCTTGGGAAAACCCACTCGGGTAAAGATTCCCATCAGAGCCCTTGCCACAACAGGTGCTGTTATGGTCCTCAGAGGTATTGCCTCTGGGTACCGTGTGGCATGATCCACCAGAACCAGGATAAACCTGTGACCAGCTGTAGTCGGTGGATCTAACGGACCCACAATGTCGATGCCCACCCTTTCAAAGGGGGTGCTAACGACAGGAAGTGGTTCCAGGGGAGCTTTCAGCTTCACCCCTGTTTTCCCACTGGCTTGGCAAGACACACATGTCCGGCAGTAGGTATCGGACGACACTTTCATCTGAGGCCAATAAAAGTGTGGGACAAGACGGGCGAAGGTCTTGTCTTGCCCCAAGTGTCCTGCCAATGGTATCTCGTGAGCCAACTCCAGAAGGAAGGCTCGATAACGTTGAGGAACTACCAAGGCTCGTGACGATCCGTGTAGGGGTGCCTTGGGTTCACTGTAGAGGAGGCCATCCTCCCAGTAAACACTGTAGTTCCCTTCAACGTTCCCTGCTGCCTGGGCTTCGGCCTGTCGCCTCAGCCCCTCAAGGGTAGGGCACTCCCTCTGGCCCTGGCAGAATTCCTCCCTGGACGGGCCTCCCTCCACGTGCCACTCGGCCGGGATGGGTAGGTCCTCCAGTTGGGTAACGTCCCCCACCGCAGACTCCTGGTCCACCACCTCCGGTGGCCTATCCGTCCTACGGGGTGGGGACGCCGAGGCAGGCTCCTCCTGTCCTCGGTTCTTCCCTTGACTGGCAGCTGGCTGGGCCGTTGTTCCAGGCTCCAGCCGAAATGAACTCCCTCTTCGGGTAGTCGTGGACCTTGTGCTAACACAGGCCCAGTCAGGTGTACCCAGCATCTCGGTGTGAGTCCGGTATTCCACCTCCTTCCAAGCGTTGTGCTCCATGTCATTCCCCAGCAGACAATCGACTGGCACGGCAGGGCTTAAGACAACTCGAAGTGAACCTGCAACCCCCCCCCATTCAAAGGGAACCTCGGCCACTGGATAGTGGCCTGTTCTGCCGTCAGCCATCGCGGCTGGGTGGAGTACATCGGGAATTACCTGCTCTGGAGACACCAGTTGGCTACGCACCATAGTCATACTGGCTCCTGTGTCTCTCAGAGCCTCCCCTCTTTGGCCGTTGATGGTGACCCATTGCCCATACTTTGCGGTATTTGCGGGCACCTGGATCTTAGGAACCATCTCCCGTTCTCCCAGGGACACTAAAGTGACACCCGCCCACTCCCTTCCCTTAGTTAAGGGCATCTCCTCCCCGAGCACTACACTAGCTACTCCGGGGGTCTTTCCTCCAGTGGGAGGGGGTGGTCGTTTCAAGCACTTCGGATCTCCTTTATAGTGTCCAACGCCACCGCACTCATAGCAATGGACAACCCTTGGCTGCTGACTCTGGCCAGGATTAGGGTTTCTGGGCGGGTTAGCCTTAGGGGTGAATCCTGTTCCCTTCCCTTGGAAGTTATTTTGGGGGCCTTTGGAGAACTCCTTTTTCTTTTCCCCTCCCTCTTTCTTCTGGGGGGCGCCCTGTCCGGCCTTTTGAGTATCCCCTCCAGTCCCCCTTGTGGACACCCGGGTACTAGCCCAAATGTCCGCCTCCTCAGCAAGCTTCCGGGGACTGGTCAGCTTGCTATCCACCAGGTGTTGCCGCAGTTCAGGGAAACATTTCTCGAGCAGGTGTTCCTTCAGTACTAGGTCAAACAACCCCTCGTAGTTCCTCACTTCACTGCCCTGAATCCAACCTTCAAGTGCCTTCTTTGCATAGTCCAGGAAGTCCACCCAATTCTGCGTGCCCAGTTTGTGACTACCCCTGAACTTCTGTCTGTACTTTTCAGGTGTTAGTCCAAACTTTCTGATGAGCGCCAGTTTCATGGTGGGGTAGTGGGTCTGCTCATCCTCCTCGAGGGCCAATAAAGCATCCCTACCAGCTGGAGGCATGTACTTGTACAATCCCCCTCCCCAGTACTTCTCTGGAACCCCATGGGCCCTCAACGAGACCTCATAGGCCGCTAGCCACTTGGCGATGTCGTCGCCCACTCCATAGCTAGCTACTATGTCCTTTGGCAGGTATGGTTTAGGTTCCCTGGTGATCCCTTGGGTTTGGCTGCCACCATTAGGAACAGGTTGTGCCCCGATTCTCAAGATCTGAAGATCTATTTCTTTCAGTCGTAATTCATGGGCCATCCTCTGCTCCTCCTTCTCCTTCTCCAGCCTTGCTAAGTCCCATGTGAGCTGTCTTTTTTCCCTCCGGTCTGTTAACTCCACTTCAGACAAGCCACCGCTAGAGGCACTGCTGCCCTTCCTAGAAATGGTTCTGGGCCCTGCTGACAGGTTCCCCACCTCAGGTTGGTACATCTCAGCCCCCTCGGGGTCAGGCTCTCCATCCCTGTCTCCCTCCTCAGCCTTGCTTTCTCGGCGTGCCTCCCCCCAAGCCCTTAAGCTGGTTTGGAGTGCACCCTTCTTTGCTCCTGGGGGACAGTACACCCCCTCCCGCTGGCAAAACTCCCTGAGTTGGGCCACAGTGTACGTTTCTAGATTTTCTAGTACAAACTCCATCTTGCCCACTCAGGTTAGAGGACAGGTTTTTGTGCAGTAACTATGCAGGGGGGTACCTTTAATAATACCTCCTCCCACCACCAGAGTAAATTTGGAAAAAACAAAAACCCACAATTAGGAAGGCCGCTCTTGAGAAAACTCCCGGTGTAGGCCTATGGACTACCCACAGTTATTGTTGAGTATGCGTAGGCACAGCTCTATCCCACCACTGAACACCAATTTATGTTGGAAACCCACTCCCACACTAGAAGGGGTGGTGGTGGTCTTCCGAACACACTGTGGTAGCTTGGCTCGAGTGGTCAGGAATCAGGCTCCGTGCTAAGCATACAACATACCCAAACAATAACCATGCGTGCATCCGTTCCAAAAACGACTCTACACCGTAAAAATTATGAAAATAACTTTCTTTATCTGCTTTTTCTCCTAGTTGCTGATTGGAGAAAATAAATAACAATCACAATATACAAACTTTTTAGAAAGTGCAGGTCAAATAAATACTGGCTTAATGATTCAATAAATAGGGGTGATCATAAATACTGAAGGCATAAATAAAAGTGCAATACAGACAGGCAATTAAATATTCTGAGGCAATAAATACTGTAACCAATAAATATTGTGCATCAACAAATACTGTGGACCAATAAATACAGTGGAACAATAAATAGGTTAAATACAATAAATACAGTGCCCCTAATAAATACTTAAAAGCTGACAGTGACACTCATGGAATCAGATCACTTTTGAATTCCTAAGGGCTGATTTGGCCCAGGCACAGCTTGTGGGGATGTGGAAGGCTTGGGGGTGTCTACTCCCTGGCTTGGTCAAGGCTGAGGCCTAAACTGAGGTAGATAAAGGGGGAAAATACCAGAGACCTGGCTCTCTCTCTCCACACAACTTCTCTAGATTAGTCCCAGTTCACCCCTGGCACAGTCAGGTTGGTTCCAGCACCTCCCTAGCCCCTTAGAGCAGTCTCTCAGGTCTCCACAGGGCCTTAGGCGCCCTCTACTCCACTTACTGCCCTTTTTCTGATGCTCCGACGCCGCTGGAGTCGGGTCGATGCCGTGAGGCGGTTCCAGCTCGATGTCGGCGGCCTCGGCACAATGTCAGTTCTTTGACGACGCCGGCAGGCGGATCCGGTCTCGAAGTCAGCGGCCTCGGTTCGATCTCGACCTCCGATTCGATGGCGTCGGGCAGTCTTACTCGATGTCGACTTCGGGCGGCTCCGGTCCGATGGCGACCTCGGCTTCGATGACGTCGGCCGGCCTTGCCTCGATGTCGACTTCCGGCGGCTCCGGAGTGCGATCCTCACTCCCGACCTCCGGTGCTCCTCACAGGTTTCCGGCGACTCCGGAGTGCGACCTCCACTCCCGACCTCCGGCACGATTCTCACAGGTTCCGGCGACTCCTGAGTGCGATCCTCACTCCCGACCTCCGTTACCCTTCACCTCGGTCTCCGACGACTCCGGAGGGCGGACTTCACTCCTCCGATGACGCCGCTCACTCGACCTCGGGTGACTTCCTCCTCGACCTCTGGTATTCCTCACGACCTCTGACGGCGCCCTCTCTCGACCTCTGGCGGCTCCGGGTACGACGTCTGCTTTTCCAGTCAGCGCCGCTTCTCCACCTCGGGCTCCAGGTCTTAGGCTACTCGACGTCGAACTTCAAGGAAACCAGCTTCCAGGTCAGGATCTTGCTGTTCTCTTGTTCCCAAGGCCTGTTCCTGCTGTCCAGGTCCTCAGGATGGTTTTTCTGACTTCTTCCCACACAGGGCTCTAGGCTGGGCTCCGTCAGTAGGGACTAGTATCAAGGGTGGGTTTATGGACCCCACTCCAGGCACAAGTTTCCACCCCTGCTGCTTCACTCCTTCCTCCTTCACGTTTGTGCTGCTCACTCTTCACCAGTCAGGTGCCAACTGCCAGCTCCAACTGCCAACTCTCTGTCTTAGCTTCCCAACATTCTAAACCGCCTCCAACTGTCACAGGGCTCTGGAATGTTCTGGAAGGTGCTAGCAGGTTCCAGTGGATGCTGGTGATGTCACAGGTGGCCACCATTTTGTGCTCCAGGCCCTCAGACAGAAGTTTCAGGGGTAGCTAAAATGGCTCCCTGAATCTGCAGCAACACGAAAAAGTCTGGTGGTTCCCAAAAAGAAAAAATTCAAACAGGGTTTGAGGCAAAAGTGGGACAAAATAAATAATGATGAGGAGGGACCACCCAAAGGGCTGACAGGTCTAACAGTCTGTACTTGCCCAGGTTACTGGGGCTCACAGTCAGGGACAAATCAATGTCCCCATCACAGATCAAGACTGCCTGTGTCAGGGTTCTGTCTAAGTCAGAATCTCCTTCAGTTCCCATAGTGATTCCCACTACACCCTTTGTCTGGGGACCAACACTGCTAACAGTAGTACTGGGAGCAGGTGCCTTAGGGGCAACAGTGTTGGGGGCTCCACCCTTCTTACAATCACTAGTCCAGTGAGTTGTATTCTTGCAATGATTGCACCAGGGTTTCTTTTGACCTTCTTTCTTCTTTCCCTTAGATTGTTGTTGGGACCCACCCTCCTTAGCAGTAGTTTGGGGCCCTGTTGAAGACTTCTGGTCTTTAGATTTCTGATCTCCACCCTTCTGGTCTGTTTTCTTCTGATCACCCCCTTGGCCCTGGTTCTGGTTCTTTTGCTTAACCCTGGTTCTGACCCATTTGTCTGCCTTCTTTCCCAATTCTTGGGGAGAGGTCAGATCAGAGTCAACCAAGTGTTGATGCAGTTGCTGGTTTTGACAGTTATTTAAAATCTGTTCTCTCATCATCAAATTGTACCTACCTGGCTGAAGACGAGGGGAGATTCTGCCGGAGTGTTTTCCGGACTGCTGCTGTCTGTTTCCCTCCTGCTCCCGCCATTTCCAACGCGGACGCTGCACGGAGGGGGACTACCATCCCCAGGATCCCTAGCGGCGCCACGGGAAGCGGAACCCGAACACGCCCACTGCTCTTTCGCGCCGGGAGGCGCTTGAAAAACACTGCGACCCACTGACAGAGCGGGCGGTGTTCCTACCTGGCTGAAGACGAGGGGAGATTCTGCCGGAGTGTTTTCCGGACTGCTGCTGTCTGTTTCCCTCCTGCTCCCGCCATTTCCAACGCGGACGCTGCACGGAGGGGGACTACCATCCCCAGGATCCCTAGCGGCGCCACGGGAAGCGGAACCCGAACACGCCCACTGCTCTTTCGCGCCGGGAGGCGCTTGAAAAACACTGCGACCCACCGCCTCGCGGGACCGCGCGCGGGCGGCGCCGGGAGAAGCCCGGGACAAGGGCGGGACCGTCTGTGGCCGTCCGGGGCCGGAGGAGGCCGGGCTGGGCCGCCCCTCTAAGCTTTCCTCCTCGGATCAGTAGTGTTTGATTTCTTTTGGTTATTTCATTTTATTCTTTATAGTCAGTCATTCTTTTTGGATTAGAGTGTCTTCCTTTTACTGTTGGTTTTACTGATTTGTCCCATAAGTTTTCATTGCTTGTGTTGTGGACACTCTAGATTCATGGGGAAGCACTCCAAACCTACAGCTAGTCGTCCGATGACCAGACAGCTAGCGAACTCTGCTTCTCAGATCCCTAGTCTTACAGCAATAGACAAGATGCTGCAAAAGACAATCGGGGTGGTGGCTTCAGCCATTGAAAATACAGAAAAACGGCTGTCGATTACACCGGCATTCAACATGGCCCCCCCTCTTGATGGACTGTCTGATTTTTCTTCATACCAGGTGGATCCTGATGCTATGTCTTCTATGCTGCCCTCATTTACACAACTACCGTGCGCTCAGGCCCAAATAGATGAGCCAGCTCTAGTGGAAGAAGGGTTATCAACATCTTCCTTTGTGTCTATTGTGGCCCCTACAAAACAGGTTAAGACAAGGAAAAAACAAAAAAAACAAAAACTGAGAAATAGAAGACTCTTATTAGCCCCTGCTCCAGATAGCTCTCCCTTTTCGGCCCCGATCCACCATCACCCCCCTACTTCTATCCCTCCGACCTGGGCGACCACCCTATTAATTGAGCTCCAGTCACACATAGACCAATCTCTAAACCTTCTGGCTAAATCCCTGTCATCTAAAATGGACAGGTTGGTTTCCTTAGTTAACTCCAAAGGATTTGGGAAGATGCAGCCTACCCAGGACCCTAAGGTCAATTCGGGCAGTTCGGAGGGTGCTAGTTCCAAAGTAAATTTAACTAATTCTATCCCCCAAACTGAGTCACCTTTATCCCTGATGCAGGTGCACACGGATCTGGGCCAGCCCTCTATGGTGCATACAACTGCCCCTTCTCACAACGCTGGTCCTCATTTGCCCCTGACTGTGCCCCGAGTCCCTATCGTCGTTTCAACACATGAGCAGCCTACTCACTGCAGGGACTTAGTTTCTCGGATTACAGACGGGGTCGGTTCCCGCCTACCTGAGGGGGGGGACCGACCCCTCCGGAGCTTGGAGGATCCTCATCTTCTGGTCCAGCTTCCCCCGGAGGCAGCCCCTTATGTGATCGTCCTCACAGGAGTTCCTTCGGTTATGAATGGAAGGGGGGAATCCTATCTTGAACTAAAAAATAAAGTCATCCACTGGCTGTCTAAAAATAGACCACTAAAGGGAGTAGGGAGAGGGGAGATCCTGCATGTTCGGAGGGTTAACTGGCTAGGGACCCGCTCAAAAGACATAGGGGGGGACTGCGTCCTGATTAATTTTAGGGACCCCAGAGTAGTAGATCACATTTTGATGCAGGGAGGGCACTATAGAAGGGGTGCTATTGAGGCTTTTCATTTGGGGTACTTCTATTCCATTTCCAACACTTTGGTCTCAGCTGATTTACCTTATTTCCACCAGGCCCCACACAATTTGCACTTTAACATCCCGGTTGAAAACCGTTATGGTGCACTAAATGCGGTGGATTGACCACTACATTCGAGTCCTTGTAAGGGAGAGCTTATGCCCGTGGGGGGGAGCCAGGATGAGGATGTTTATGATACATGGACGTTGGTGCCCCTGGTTGCCCCGGGAGTGGTGAGTGGCCCTGGGCCCCCCTCTCCATCGTCTCTGTCCCCCAGCGCTCTGGTGGGTTCTCTAGAGCCGAACCCCCCTGTGCATTCAGCTCCCCACAGCCCCCCCTTTCCCATCCCTCCGGTTGACAGCTCACTCTGTATACCTCACCGGAAACCATTAGTTGGGTCCTGGAACGTGGCCGGTTTAGAGTCCAAACTCTCTGATCCCGAGTGGGGAGAGTTAATGGACAAATATGACATCTGTATATTTCAAGAAACCTGGCTGCGGTCTATACCACGGAGGGTGGGATATGCATCTTTTGCAGCCCCAGCAGTTCAGGGGTTCCGAGGGAGACCCTCAGGGGGGTTAGTTGTTTGGGTTGCATCTCACCTGGGGTGTTCAGTAAAGTCATTGGATTCAAAGTCCCCTGATATTCTATGTCTCCTACTATCCTTTCCCGCTAGCTACTCACTAGCAGTTATAAATGTGTACTTGCGCCCACAGCCGGCCCAGTTAGGTTTGTCGATTCTGGGCGCCCTGGAAAATGTTCTACACTCTCTACCACAGGCGTCCCATAAACTAATTGGAGCGGATTTTAATTGCCACTTCGAACCCCTTCCAGGGATCCCTTCCCCCTCCTGTGAGGTGGACGAAATCTATCTAATCCCTGATCTTATTTCCCACCCGGCTAAACGTCTCTCCCCCCTTGCCCTTGAGATTAATAGGCTTACCATTGCACACTCCTTGCGGGCCTGCAATGGCAGACTCTGCCCGGACGTCCCGGAACCTTCACCTTTAACAGAGCTGGGAGCTGTTCGTCAATCGATTATGTTTTGGTGAACGTAGAATTCTGGGGCCATTTGGCCTCTTTTTCTATCATCCCACGGGCCGACAGCGATCACAACCTACTGTCTCTGGAATTGATTAACAATCTAGGTGGTAGTGAATCTTCTAGGCCCCAATCTCCATTACAAAGTGAGAATTTGGTCCTAGTGGCAGGTGGCAGACGGATTAGGTGGGAAAGGGTGGCGTCTGATGATCTAAAGCTGGCTGATGTATATAGTGCCGTGACCTGCTCCCTGGAAGCAGTTTTCCATCTTCTGAGTCCCGCTGGGCTTATTCCCCAGTCTTGTTTTTCCGAACTCCAGACTATCCATACGGATTTTCTAGGTAGTTTGGCCAGTTTTTTCTATAAACCCACGGCCTCAAAATCAAGGCCTCTTAGGCCCGAGCGCTGGTTCAATGGTACCTGCAGGCGGGCTAAGTCTGCCCTGCTAGTAGAAGTAAAAGAGGGTACCTTGTCCAGTATTCGGGCAGCCAGGGCCACCTACAAAGACCTGATCAGGGAAGCTAAAGCCGAGTGGGAGGATCTAAGGTGGCAAAATTTACTCCAAGCTCTAGCAGACCGTGACTCGAGGGCGTTCTGGAATATTGTTCGTTCGGGCTCGGTAGCCAGTACCCCAGCACTACTTCCTAATCTTAGTGAGGAGGTCTGGCTCGCCCATTTCCAACCCCTCTTCTCGGCCTGTAACCCTCTGGTTAGTAACGATGTAGGCCTCACCCAGATTGATACTGCAATGGACTTGCTGAGCCAGGCAGAAATTGAGTCTAGCCTCTTTTCCATCCCAGAGATTGAATTGGCCCTCAATTCCCTTTCGGCAGGGAAAGCTCCGGGGCTCGATAAGATCCCCGGTGATCTCTACCGAAGTGATGTAAAAATTTGGGCACCTTATATATGTGTATATTTTAATGCTATTTTGCAGGGCCTTAGAATCCCGGACACTTGGTTGGGTGCAGAAATTATTCCCATCCACAAAAAATCTTCCCCACTGGACCCAGCCAACTACCGCCCCATAAGCCTGATTGATGTAATTCAGAAGCTGTTTGCTCGAGTCCTATTATCCAGACTGCAGTTCTGGATGGAGGATCAACATGTTCTAACCTCCCTACAGGCGGGGTTCCGAGCTAAGGTTTCTACCATTGATCAACTATTTAGATTACTTTTGATCTATTGGAAAACAGTCAGCATGGGCGCCGGTAATTTGTATCTGATCTTTGTGGACCTTCGGTCCGCTTTTGATATGGTGCAAAGGGAAAAACTCTGGGCCATTTTGCTAGAGATGGGTGCCCCCCCCTATCTTTGCCACCTATTCAAACGACTCCACCTAGGCACCTATGCAAGGGTGAGATATGGGAGAGATGGGGAACTTTCAAGGCCATTTCCGGTAGAGAAGGGTGTGAGGCAGGGCTGTGTCCTGGCCCCCACCCTTTTCTCCCTCTTTATCAATGGGCTGATAGAGTTTCTTTTGCGCTCCGCTAACCTGGACTCCCCTGTTTTGGCGGGCCGTAAGGTCCCGGCCCTGATGTTCGCTGATGATACGCTTTTGCTATCTCAATCTTACATGGGCATTCAGCGTACATTAGAGGCCTTCTGCTCTTTTTGCAAAATCAGGGATCTGGAACTGAACCTCTCTAAGACCAAATTTATGGTGTTTGGTTCTAATTCGCGTAATTGCCCCCACCCCAAACTGGGTGAGGTTGAGCTGGATAGGGTCGCCACGTTTGACTATTTGGGGGTGACCCTCAACGACAAAATGAATTGGGGTTCCCATTTGGCAAAGGCAAAATTGAGACTAGCCCAATCAGTGGGGGGTATCCTGAAGGTGTTTAACAACTCTTTGTGTAAACCTCTGGGCCCCCCGCTGGAAATTTATAAATCACAAGCCAGAGGAGGAGCACTTTATGGTGCTGAATTATGGGGATATTCCACCCCCGCCTCCCTCTCATCTATTGAGAATTCCTTTATCAGGAGTTTGCTGAAATTACCTGTCAGCACCCCATTAATCCCTCTGAGATGGGATTTAGGTTTGATTCCCATAGAAGAGATTGCCCTGAATCGTCCTCTTCAGTTCTGGAGGCGTCTTTGGTCAACGCCCGAGCTGGAAAGCTATAGGCTCGATCTCGGTGACATTTTGGCAAGGGGTAATTCGGATAAGATCCCCTGGCTTGCCCACATAAAGAACCTTTGCAACCTAATTGGGATGGGGAATCTATGGTCTGCCCCGGAAGTGTCCTGCTGTACACTTTCGAAGAACTCATTGAGGGAGGTTCTGAAATCTTTTAGGAAGGGTATTCTACTCCAGTCCTCCCTGGGTAGGCTCACTGACACTTTTTTGGATATTAAGTGTAGTCCCCAATTTGAAGTCTTCTTAGACGTGATCCAACCTCCCCTGGCTAAGAAACTCTACATACAGCTTAGACACGGTTCCCTTCCACTGAGAGATTTTACCTATAGATGGTCTAACGTTGTAAACCCCGTTAGTTCTTGCCCCCTATGCTCTGATACCCGCGAATCAGAGTTGCATGTTGTTCTCTTTTGCCCCTTATATACTATTGCACGGAAAAAATGGATTATCCAGCTATGCAAGTCTAGGGGCCTTAGGGACTACAAGGAGGTGCTTAGAATTCTGAAATATGACACCACCCCTTTGGTAGTGTTTGCAATGGCCAAATTCCTCCTCTCAATGTGGTTCGTTAGGTCCAAATTTTTGTCTCTTGCTACTCAGCCCCCTGTTTCAGCTCTACATATATCATCATCTTAGTTCTTTGAGGTATATGTGTATATCATTGGCCCTGGATCAATCTTAACTTTTCTCCCGTTTCGCGGAATAGTTCTTGTTTTTATTGTGCTTGTCCTACAGAACTGTTTTAATGTTTTAATCGATCTCACTCTATTCATTGTGATTTAATCATGTTTTTTAAAGTATTTATGTATTTATGTCTTTTTATGGTATTTTACCGAAATAAAAGTTTTGACTGACAATCCTGTATAATCAGATACCTTACTTCCCAGCAACCAACCCTCCAAAGCCTTAGTGGCACATTCAATGTATTCAGACCAGTCCTGAGTCTGTGTCTTCTGGGTGTCTCTGAACATTAACCTGTACTGTTCAGTGGTTAAGCCTAACCCATCAACTAGGACACTCTTCAGGACTCTGTAATTTCTGACATCCTCCTCCCTAACAGGGAGGAGTCTGTCTCTGCCTCTTCCTTCAAAGGAGAGCCAGAGGATTGCTGCCCACTGGTCTTCAGGAACCTGCTGCACTTTGCAGGCTCTCTCAAGAGCAGTCATCCATTTGTGGATGTCATCCCCACTTTTGTAGGGGGGCACAACCTTAGACAGGTTCCTATTATCAAAGACCCTATCTTTGTCCCTAGGGACAATGCTGCCACCAGTGGGTATAGACCCACTCTCTTTAGGTTGCCTAGCCTTGTTCAGTTTCTCTTCCATCAGGGCTACCTCTAGCTCCTGCTTCCTGATCCTCAGCTGGGCTTCCTGCATTCTGGCCTCATGTTCCCTCTTCTGAGGGGTGGTCATCCTTCTCCTGGAGTGACCTTGAGAGCCTCTAGAGGCATGAGAAGCATTAGAGTCACCTGAGTGATTCCTTTGCCTCCCAAGCCCCTGGTTAAGTCCACTGGGGAGATCCAATGGGGTGTTCCCATTGTCAGTCCCCAATAGCCTTAGTTTAGCTGGGCCAAGTATAACACTTGGCACTGGGCTAGTTCTCCCTTCATCCTCACTACTTTCTGTATCCTCACCACTTTCCTCCTCTGTAGTATGATTCTCATCTAAGGGATGGCTATTGGAAAGGGGTACTTCAGTAGCATCTTCAGAAGGAGGGCCTCCTGTTCCTGTCCCTAAGGGGCCTAACTGGGAGGCTTTCCTGAGAGCTTTCTGATCTTCATCAGCCTGTAAAAGCTCTCTGAGTTCAGCAGAAGTAGGATTCTTGGGCTGTTTAAGGCCCCTGATATTTGCCAACTGCCTGAGCTCATTTTGATTAAGGGTAGAAAAGATGGATGGTGCCCTCTGGGGGTCACTCTCAACAGAGATGGGTACAGTGGACCCCTCTGCCCCAGCCATTGCTCTTAAGTGTGGGTGGATGTGTTGCAATCTACCTACACTTGGGTTTACCTACTAAACCTATCTAGTAGTTGTAGTCAGGGTGTGCTACTCCCTTTGCTCTACAACAACTAAGTTCAGTAGAACTTAAGTATATCTAATCTTGTTTTATATGTACCTATAGGTACCTATGTGATCTTTCAATTGGTAACCAAGAGATTACAATGGTAAAACACAGCAAGCTCAAATCCAACCGCTGCTCACCAATGTGCGAAGTTGGCCTGGTATATGATGTTCACTAGTTAAAGTGACCACCCTGTACCATGCCAAGCAACCCTTATGGTGTGGTTGTAAGTCAACCTTTTCGGACTAGCTGCCCTAGTGGTAGCGTAGGCTAAGCAGTCTTTGAGGCTAAACTCGTGAAACGTGTTAAGCCAGCTGTTTTACCAAATGTAACCCCCTTTTATACCAATGAAAGGACACCACACAGATATATATTCAAAATATATATGTATTTATTTCTCAAAGTAACCCCTAGTCTCTTTATGAGCACAGGAGCACAAATCGTCAAACAAGATTACAGTAGAATACACAGAAGTTGCACTTTATATGGATAGGCCCTGGTGGCCGCTCAAACCATATACTAAAATAGTGGTATAAGTACCACGAACAGAAAAGGGAAAAGGCCTAGGGCCCCTAGAATCGCTGGGCCTACAAGGAGCTAACTTCAGTTAGTGACCAGGAGGTCCATGGGTTGCGTGTGCAGAGCAAATAGTCACACGCGTGCTCCCATAGGTTTTCAATGGGTGCGTAAAAGTTACAAAGTTACTGCAAAGAGGATCTTCCGGATGGACTATGAACTCAAGATTGGAAACACAGACACTAGAGATGTTACTCTACACTTGGGCACCGGAGTGCCAGCTTTACCTCACCCACAGGAAGCGGGTGCATAGGTGTCGAAGTGCGTCGGGTTTCTTCTGTCTGTTCAAGGGAGCCTGTGGACAAAGATGCTGCAGGCGGTCGGTCCGGAAGGGATGCGGTGGATACAAGGGTGGATCAGAGTTGTAGAAGACCTGTAAGCAGAGGGGACAGTGTTCACAGTCACTAGCCAGTGACCAGCGTGGCACCAGGTGGGTACCAGGCGATGTCGGGTGCAAACAGGAAGTTAGGTGTAGCTTGTCTCTGCAGCCACGTGGTCCCTGAAGGTAGACGACGTCCAGGAGTCGGTTCACGAGCTGTCCCACGCAGGCTCTCGCTGTCGGCGGTGTCGGCGACTTGGTCGAAGCAAACAAGCCTTGGCAAAAGCAATTGTTGTGGACAACAAAATAAGCTGATGGTTCTGACCAGCAAGGTCAGAGGGACCGCTCCTTTGGAGGGGAGCAAGGGCCAGTCTGGAGCAACCAGACCAGCGGTGTAGTTCTTGTAGTTCGTTGCCAAGATGGCCACTAGCCAGCGGGCCAGCAACCGGTTAGGAGCGTCGAGTGGCAAAATGCAGAAGGGCCCCACGCAGATCGTGGAGATGCTGGAGGGCTCACCTTTGGTGCAGATGCTGCTCGAGGATTGGGCTTCTCAGATCCCAAAGCACAATTTGGAGGGAGCCTCGGTTGTTGCACTTGCAGCTTGTCGTGGTCGTTTCAAGATGGCTGGCTCCACGTGTCTCGTTGCCTCCACGGGTCTCCTCTTTTCAGGGACTGTGGATCGAGCGGTGAGAGGTCTGGAGGTCCAGGTCTTGTCAGTCTCTGGGCTCGGGCTTCGGCGGGAGGCGGCGGCAAAGCAGACGTTGATTCGCTGGATGGTGCTTGCGTTAGCAAGGTGGTCACTCCCTGACCACAGGGGAGATTGGCTTCAGTCCTCTGTGCGGCAGAGCGTCGAAGTTCCCGTCTTCTTCTTAGTTTCAAGTTGATTCCAGGATGTCTGAAGTCTTAGGACACAGCTCCTACCTTTAAGCGGATTCTAGGGGCCGGACTACCTGCTAGGTCCCTCCCTAAGGGTGGGACCAGGAAGGGGGGTGGTTACACCCCCAATCCTTTGTCCAGCTCGCCCCAGGCCCGGGACTGGTGTGCCCCAGGACCGGATTGAACTGGCATATGCACCGAGGCTCCTTGTGAGCCTCAGGCATGTCTGGTTTCTTTCAAGCCCTACCTGACCAATACACAAAATCCTGTCTGGGGTGGTGCACGCACCTCCCCTGGCAGGAAACCCTTTGTCCACACCTCCCAAGCTGGAAGGACTCCCAGCAGCAGGAGGGCAGACTTGTGTCTGTGGTGGCAGCATCCATTTTGTGGAGCTGAGGCTATGTCTGATTTTACCCGGGTTTCAGGTACTGTACATGTCGTGTCCCTCTAGAAGGGTGGAATGCTAACCCCGTCGCCAGAATTGGCGAGGGGTTAGTATTCCAATTCGTATGACACCTTACTCGACATGTTTTGATAAAGCCAAACCAAAGATAGCATTTAACCGCGAGGTTCATAATGCACTTAAGAGTATATGGTATGACGATATCTGGAAACAGTAGGAGGAAGTTGTTCCGACCACTGCAGACAGGCTCAGCTCATGCCAGAGCACCATCTCACATGGAACCAAGCACTCTGCCTTCAGGATTGTTAAGGCCTGCCATAGGAGTGACTTATAGGTTATCATGTGTCCCATTTAGGGTTAGGTATAGGTATACTACACCTAAGTAAGAGGTGGTTACACCAACTTACCCCAGCTGAGTGATCAGCCAGTTGTGTCAAATTTGTTAGGCCAAGCCTGGGGTGGCATAATACATGCTTCAGCCCCTGGCAGGCCTTGGAGACCAATGCCCTGGGTACCTAGTGTACACTGGTACAGGGGCTCACAGGGTGATCCACTTCCAATTGGTTATGCACCTAGGGTGCATAGTGTAAATTTAGTAGAGAGAACAGCAGGCTGGGGGTCTGATTGGCAGGCCCACAGCCTCAATATGTCAAAAACCAGTGAAGCACAAAGCAAAAATTTGGGGTGACCACAGGATAGCAGACCCTACTCTCCTACAGGGTGACAAACAGAGGGAGGGAGAGGGGGACAGAGAGGGAGGGAGAGGGGGACAGAGAGGGAGGGAGACTCAGGGACACGGACAGAGGGAGGAGGCTGACACACAGAGGGAGGGAGAGGGGGACAGAGAGGGAGGGAGACACAGGGAGACGGACAGAGGGAGGAGGCTGACACACAGAGGGAGGGAGAGGGGGACAGAGAGGGAGGGAGACACAGGGAGAGCAAATCAGCCATGTGGTGTGTGGGAATGTCTGCTCGTCAGCAGGTGGACTGCGTGCATGTAGACAAGGGTGGCCAGTGCCAGCACCCCCCGCTCCTCCATGGCAAAACACAGGGCCATGTCACAACCTGTGCACGAGCACAACAACAGCTACCTGCATCACTGAAGTGTGTGTAACTACTTCATGTGCCCACGTACAGTGCAACACGGAAGGCGCCAATGCACGGCTCGCCACACCTGCCCACTCCACTGCTGACTGCAGTCACACTTGACGCAGCAAGTAAGACTGTGCCACACATAGTTAAAGGCGCCAAAGCTGTGCCCAAGGGACACACCCATGCACAAGTGCACTGTGAGTGGAATGCAAGACAGATCCAAATTCCCAGAGGAAATGTTCCAACTTTGAAACTGATGAAACATGGATGTTGCATGGACCAAAATTAACATTGTCTCTCTCACACACAGGTCATCCTCGCGTATGCGTACTCGTAGTGGTACGGCCCGTACACACGCCTGTACGCTCCCTATCACTATGGGTGTCCTCGCGTATGCGTACACGTAGTGATAGTGAGCGTACAGGCGTGGGTACGGGCCGTACCACTACGAGTACGCATACGCGAGGACACCCATAGTGATAGGGAGCGTACAGGCATGTGTACGGGCCGTACCACTACGAGTACGCATACGCGAGGACACCCATAGTGATAGGGAGCGTACAGGCGTGTGTACGGGCCGTACCACTACGAGTACGCATACGCGAGGACACCCATAGTGATAGGGAGCGTACAGGCGTGTGTACGGGCCGTACCACTACGAGTACGCATACGCGAGGACACCCATAGTGATAGGGAGCATACAGGCGTGTGTACGGGCCGTACCACTACGAGTACACATACGCGAGGACACCCATAGTGATAGGGAGCGTACAGGCGTGTGTACGGGCCGTTGCTATGCATTTGGGGTGCCCTAGGGCCCCGGAACGCACCGTACCTGTGTGTGAAGCTCCAAATGACATAGGGGACACATGAGGGACAAGTATTAAGGCCTACATGCATGCTGGTTGTCATGGAGACCAAGTTTAAACTTTGATTTTGTTCTGGAAGGTGCACAGCAGAAGTCAGTTGGAATGAATCTACTTTGTTGCAATGTGTTTGTGGGGTTGACATCATGCTGAAGAAAAAAACAGAATAAAAACCCACTGACTGCTAGGTTTGAAGGGATTGGAGGAAACATAGGATGCAAATGTGAGTGACCAATCACTCTGCACTCCTGTGCATGAAATGGGCCAGCAAGGCAGATATAAGGCAGCCAGGTCCCATGAGGGAGCACTTGCCTGCACATCTCTGTATTCCACGACCCAGCTGCTGCTACTGATTCCCTGGAACCATGTCAAGGGCTGTGGAGAGGTCACAGCCATTCACCCTGGAGGAGAACATGGCTTTGGTGGATGTGATCCTCCCACAGTACCCCATGCTGTATGGGCGACCAGGTTATCAGGTGAGTGCAGTGTCCACTGGCACAGACTGTGTCCCTTTTTTGTGACAGTGACTTCTGCCATTGTGTCCAGGTGTGACACAAATGCTATGTACTGTAGGGGGGGTCCCAGGGGGGGGAATGCCTGATGTCTCCCAGCAGTGCCCAGAGACAGGAGGGGTGTGTGCAGAGTCCCCCCAGCAGTGCCCAGAGACAGGAGGGGTGGGTGCCTATCACTTCCAGCAGTGCCCAGGGACAGGAGGGGTGGGTGCCTATCACTCCCAGCAGTGCCCAGAGACAGGAGGGGTGTGTGCAGAGTCCCCCCAGCAGTGCCCAGAGACAGGAGGGGTGTGTGCAGAGTCCCCCCAGCAGTGCCCAGACATATGAGGGGTGGGTGCCTATCACTCCCAGCAGTGCCCAGAGACAGGAGGGGTGGGTGCCTATCACTCCCAGCAGTGCCCAGGGACAGGAGGGGTGGGTGCCTATCACTCCCAGCAGTGCCCAGAGACAGGAGGGGTGTGTGCAGAGTCCCCCCAGCAGTGCCCAGAGACAGGAGGGGTGTGTGTGATGCACAGTGTGAGCCTGGATCATTGATTGTGTAGTTGCCCTCATTCCACCTGTGTCCTTTCAATGGCACGTACTGCTTTTGGCCTTCCCCAGAGGATCATGTCCCTATGACAAAGGTGCAATGCGTTGGATGCATACTATGCCTTGTTGTAAACAGCAAATGTGTTCTAATATGTGTCTCTGTGACATGTGCCAGGTGTATTGATGTAGTGTCACTTGTTCATCCTCACAGGTAGACGCCCCTGCCAAGGAGCACATATGGCTGACCGCCGTCAGCGCCGTGAGGAGTGCGGATGGTCGGAAGCGGCGCCTGTCCCAGGTGAGGAAACGCTGGCAGGATATCCGGTGCTGGATGCGGAGGATCGCATGGGTCCTGCTGGGGGACTCACCTGAGAGCCATAAGAACCGCGGGCACCGCCGTCTCTCCCACATCCACAAGCGTGTGCTGGCGGTGGTCTTTCCAGACTTGGACAGGCGCCTACAGGAGATGCAGCAGCAGGAAGGGGGTAGGTACATGTGTGTTTGTTGTGTTTCAACAGCATTTGTACGTGCACTGTTCCATGGATACACTGCCAGGGTTTTATGGTGCTGTGCAGATCCTGTTACCCACAGTATTGCAGTGCTCTCCTGCCTCCCTTCCCCTCCTTGCAATGTGTTCCCTGGTCTGTCTGTAGTCACTCCGTCACAAGGTTATGTAGCCTGGCACCTTCTCCAAGTGTACTATGCCTGCAGCATCATGTGTGGGGGTGGTGTGTAACAGGTTTTGGGACCTTGCCTGTGCCCTGTCCAGTTCTGGACTTGTGGGTTCCATGTCAGTTGGCACTAATGCTGAGTCCAGACATGGGAGTTAATCTCTCAAGTGCGAGGCCTTCCAGCACGCATGTCCTATGTGGTGGCCTGTGACATGGTGTGCATGAGTGTGCGGTACGCATAGTGCAGGGATG
Source organism: Triturus cristatus (assembly GCF_964204655.1). Classification (NCBI taxonomy): domain Eukaryota; kingdom Metazoa; phylum Chordata; class Amphibia; order Caudata; family Salamandridae; genus Triturus; species Triturus cristatus. Next base: position 3,488,875 of record NC_140585.1, read on the forward strand.
TTAGCGTGTGTTGCAGTCATTCCCATTCAGGAGCATGGAGTTGTGTGGCCACTACTGTCCCCAGGGGCATCTTTACCTAGGTATCATGTGTGTAATCCGAAAATGTCGAAAATCTCTGTGTCTACAGCATAGGTTGTGCTCTGTGCCATTGTCCCCTGGCACCATGTATATTGACGTGAAATGTAGTACAAGTGTCCACTGTCCAGCCTGACCTGATTTTCCCAGTACATACTCACGGTGGCCATTGCCTGTGTGTCTTGTTACAATCATCTGATGATGCCCATTTGTACATGATTATTTGGACAGGCGCACCTTGGGTATTTTGTGTGCAATATTGAATTTTTGCATCCCATGTGTATTTCACCCAGACTAAGAGATGTACGTGCTTCCTGTGTCTCCAAAGAATTGTCTCATTTTTTTTTATTTTTAATATCTTTATTGACAGTTTGTTATTTTTCCATTTTTCAATAATCAGCATAGTTAGTAGCGATCAAATGAATAGGTACATGGTATGGTACAGCAGCATGGGTAACCAGTATGACAAACCGTACAGGGCTTTCATCAGATATTGCCGGAAGTGAGTACAACAGGTACACCCAACGATTGATCAAGCGTTCAGTTCCAAAGATGCCCGCAGTTTACCATGCAATGGTGATGTTAAGGAATGGATGACAGATCACCTCTTATGACATAGTCCATCAGGTTCAGCTTGGCCACATGGGATGCCAACGCCGACGCAGCACCCACAGCCTCGCACATGAGGAGAGTTTAAATATCAAAAATCAGCATAGTGGACTGAACCCCAGTGGTAGGCAACATTGGTGGATGCTGGTAGTGAGTTGTACTAATCTCGCCATGAAGCTATATGTACATACCATATCGGGTGCCAATAAAGAATCCAAAACACAAACAAAATAAAATAAAAACGGCAACCTCAACAGAAGGAAAAAGAAACAATGAATAAGACAACTGTAACGCAAAAGTAGCCTTCAAATCCTAGCCCCCGGGCATCCCGGTAAGGTATTGCTGATTTCCAATTATCCACCCCTTCCTCACCCCAACAAGAACCATAGGGTATAATGAACCCAAAATGCACCAGTCGGTACCCTCAGTCACACGGCACGTTCTACAGGCCAACAAAGGAAAAACAGGTAATTATCGCCAAGGACAATATCCTTGCATTACGCACAATTGTTATCTATGTGGCAAGCTGCTAGCGCACAAAGCTTAAGGGTTCGTATTGGTGGAGGGCGTGTGCGTCCAAAGAATTGTCTCATGTAGGGGGTGGGTGGTGCGGGCATGGCCTACATGTCAAGACCTGAAATCTCCTTGCTAGGACTGGCCAGTGTGTGATGTTTGCCTGGACATACACTCAAGGTGCAGTGTGCCAGTCAGGGTGGGCATGTTATCAGTATTACCTATGCTGCATGTGCCTCTAGTTGCTGGCTATGGTCCCTGCTCATCCCTATTTCCTGCCACGCTGTGTGGTGCAGATGCAGTGCTGGATTGTCCCCAGGGCCTTGCTCCTCAGTCAAAATTCCATGTCATCTCATTTGCTATTGTGTCATGCTCTCCATAGTTTTTCCGTGGCATGGTGGGTCAAACAACTGTGTCTTGCAGGGCCTACATATGTACCTTGTTTTGTAGTTGTAACTCTTCTTTTGTTTCAGGCTATGCACTGTAACCTAAGTAGATTGGACTCATGTGACAAATGTATACAGGTGTATGATTAATTTCTGTCTTATCACCCTGCCCACAGCATCGTCGGGGGACACGGAGGGAGACATGGACACAGACGGCGCAGAGGGACCGAGCACCAGTGCCAGCGGTGACATCGTGGCTGGCACATCGAGTGGGACTGAGGCGGAGGAGTGTGAAGCCGGGGACCTGTCGACTGGCACAACAGAGTATGAAGCTGACGGGTCCGAGGATGATCTCTCCGAGTGGGCGGTGGCTGCACCACCATCTGACAGCAGCCCTACATCTCGCACCGCCCCCTCCATTGGCATCAGCCGCCTCCCACGTGCTCGTGTCCCTTCCCAGCGTGCCCAGTCACCGCATGTCTCCTTCCTGCCAGGCACCGCACCCCCTGCCCCTGTCTCCACTGCTGCCGCCAATGCCGAGTCTGTGTTGGACCCGGCCCTCGTAACATAGTCAGACCTGACCCCTGCACCTCACACCAGCCCCGAGCCCCTGGCCTAGCCGATCCTTCCCACCAGAACACACACACCCGACTCGGACTTCCCCCGTCCATAGGCCTTCCTCCTTCGGCCACCCCGGGCCTGCGTGCTCACTGCATGCCCCAAGATGGCCGCCCGGCCCCAGCGCGACCCTAGCCTACAGGCGCCACTCCGGCTGGAGGACATCGCGCCCCCCTTGGGATGAGAGGGGGAGGAGCAGTTTCCATCGCACCTCTGCGCTTCCCTGGGACGGTGGGTTTCGATCGACCTGCCGGCCTCCCTGAGGGCTGGCTCCACGCCTGCTGGGTGTCTGGGGCTCCTCCCGACCCGGCCCTGAAAGGATCAAAGGACAATGGCAGGAAACCCCCAACAAGCGACCCCCCAGGTGACAAGACCCCTGCCTGCACAGACTCCGGACATCAAAGAGGAGTCGCCCTATAACAAGGGGTGCTCTGGGACTGTCCGGCAGATTCGCCTTGGAACTACCTGAGCCCTGCTGAGTGACTCGCGGCTCCCTGAAAGATCGTAAGACCTCCGAACTTGTGCTTGAGCCCTGCTGAGTGACTCGCGGCTCCCTGAAGATCGTAAGACCTCCGAACTCGTGCTTGAGCCCTGCTGAGTGACTCGCGGCTCCCTGAAGATCGTAAGACCTCCGAACTTGTGCTTGAGCCCTGCTGAGTGACTCGCGGCTCCCTGAAGATCGTAAGACCTCCGAACTTGTACTCGAGCCTGCTGAGTATCTCGCAGTGCCCACAGACTCCCTTGGTCCCGCCGGACCCCACGACGACAAGCGTATCCCCCAGCTCGAGGATTGTGAGTTGTGCGCCGGATACGCTCCTGCATTTGATCCATTCCCCCCAAAGACTGTCCCGCTACCTCCTAACCCCCCCTCCAAGACTTTGTGAGCCCGCGCTCCACTTGTATATATATTGCCTTGCGGATCATAAAGATCTTACCACTCCGATCTGATAAAGATTTGCTCTTAAGAACTCTCGGTGTTGTGTCTCTTTGTCGTGTGGTGCCGAGTGTACGATCCTAGATACGAGATTCCTCCCCTGAGGAGTCTCCCGCCAGTGCCCGGCTACGATACCTCGAGGGTTGGTCTCAGGCCAGTCAGGGCCCCCTCCGGGCCCCTCTGAGGTCGCCTTCTAACATTGGTGGCAAGCGACGGGATTCGGGCCCATAATCTAGAGATCGTACCGTGAACGGCTGACGCACTACCGACAAAGATGGCAGAAGGAAGCGCCGTGGTTCTCGTAGAAGACGACGCCAGCACCGTGTTCCAGGTGGAACAGCTGGAAGAGTACACTCACAGAGAACTAAAGCAATTCTGTAAGGAACTCAGAATCGCTACCACTGGTCTCAACATCAAAGAAGATATGCAAAAGGCACTGAAAGCTTGGGTGGATTCTGGAGCCTCCCGCCCAGAAGGAGCGGTGGAGCCCCACGACGAAGCAGGACCCTCCCAAGGAGAACGCAGCAGCAACCAGGTGCGAGGCTTCGTACCAGACGGGGGCCTATCCCCGGAGGAACTCGCAGACAGAGAAAAAAGTCGCCATCACGAGCTCGAATTAGCCAAACTCAAAATTGAGGGCGAATTGAAATTAGCCGAGAAAAAGCTAGCAGTAGAACAGTTGCGAGTGCAAGGAGAACTGGAGGAGAAGAAACTCCAACGAGAACACGAGGGAAGGAGACTTCAACTAGAACATGAACGCAGCTTGAAGGAGATAGAACTGAAAGCAAGAAGCGAAGAAGCGCGGCCCCCGGGGAACCGGGAGGCGGCCGCCCCGACGGAACAGAAGGTCCACATCCCCAAGGATGTGGTCAAGGAATATTACAAGAATGATGACATTCAGCAGTGGTTTCGGGCCTACGAGGTCGCCATGACCTCCCATCGGGTCCCGCAGAAGGATTGGGGGGCTGGGCTATGGGGACGGTTCCTGAGCGAAGGGAGAGACACCCTGCTCGACCTCCCCACCTCCATGCAGACCTCCTCTGAACACATGAAAGCGGCCCTCCTCACAAGGTACGGCCTCACCCCGGAGATGTACCGCCAGCGGTTCCGGGACTGCAGGAAGATCCCGGGTACCACCTGGGTGGAATATGTGAATTTCTTCAGCCGTGCCTTCGATGGGTGGATCAAGGGCAGCAAGGTAACCACCCTGGAAGAACTAACTGACCTTATGTTATGGGAACACCTGGCTGCCAACTGCTTTGTGGAACTACGCCAGCATCTGCTCGACAGCAAGCTCACGGACCCGAGAAAGCTGGCTGTCGAGGCGGATCGCTGGACCAACACCCGGGTCTCCCGGGGCCCTGTAGGAGAGTACCCCCGAGCCAGTCAGGGACCACCCCGCCAGAGAGGGGGGGGAAACCAGGGAGGGCAGAGAGAGCCCCAGACTAGTCCCCCGAAGTCCCAACCTCCGCCTTTCCCGGCACCCCCACCAGCTGTATCCGGCCCCCCCCTGGGACGGGGGCACCGGGTAACCATCACTTGTTTCCGTTGTCAGAAGCCTAGGCATTACGCCAACGACCCTGAATGCCCCATGGCCCCACGCACCAACCAGGCAGCACCCCCCGCTAGACAGATAGCCAATGTAGCCCTGGGGGAGGAGGTTGAGGAGGCCGAGGAGTGGGAACCAGCCGCTATGGCCCTAGTGTCCTTAGGGGATAGGGAGATGGTCCCTGGGAGCCCCCTGCCCTCTAACACAAAGAAATATGGCCAGCTCGTCACGATCAATGGCCACCAAGTAGAAGCCCTCCGCGACACCGGGGCCAGCATCACTGGTGTCCTCAGCCATTTAGTCCACGAGGACCAGGTCCTCCCCAACGTATTTTGCCCTGTCATTTCAGCCGACAACACAGAAAGCCTATGTAAGGTAGCCCTGGTGCCCTTCGAGTGGGGAGGGGTGGTCGGTAAACTGAAGGTCGCAGTGAGAACATCCCAGCCCGTCGACTGTCTCCTGGGGAACGACCTGGAAAGTTCCCCCTGGGGGCAAGTTGAGCGCAAGACCCACCTAGGGATGATGGGCCTCCCTGAGTGGGTGTGCGCCACCACTCGATCCATGGCGGCTCGACTGACCCCCCTGAGGGACGTCGACGATGCCACGACCCCTGAAGATGGGATGGTCCCAGCCGAGGGCCCCCACATCCCCCCACCGGAAGAGTCGCTCGCCAGTAACGACCTGCCGCCTTCCGACTCCACCTCAGACACCGAGTTAGGCGATCTCCCCGAATTAGCACAGTGGCGCCACGAAGGGGGCCCCTCCCGAGAGGAGTTCTGCCGAGAGCAGGCTACCTGTCCCTCCCTGGTCGGGCCCCGGCAACAGGCAGAGGCCCAGGCCGCAGGCGACCAGACGGGGACGCACCGGGTCTATTGGGAGAATGACCTTCTGTACAGCGAACAGAAGTCGGTGGAGCTAGGGTCCGGCCGGGTGCTGGTGGTACCACTACGCTTCCGAAACCTCCTCCTGGGCTTAGCCCACGACGTCCCCCTCGCAGGCCACTTGGGTCAGGACAAAACATACAGTCGCCTCATGACTCACTTCTACTGGTCTAGAATGAAAGCAGATGTAGAAGCCCACTGCAAGTCCTGTCCCACATGCCAGGCCAGTGGGAAGAGTGGAGGGAAGCGCAAGGCTCCCCTCCAGCCCTTCCCTGTCGTCAGTACCCCTTTTGAGCGGGTCGGGATCGACATTGTGGGACCTCTGGACCCCCCAACTTCCCAGGGGCACCGGTTCATCCTCGTCCTGGTGGACCATGCCACTCGTTACCCTGAGGCCATTCCCCTGCGCACCGTCACGGCCCCCGTGGTGGGCCGGGCGCTGATGGGGATCTTCTCCCGCATGGGTTTTCCCCGCGAGGTCGTGAGCGATCGCTGGACCAACTTTATCTCCCGATACATGAGGTCCTTATGGCAACAGTGCGGGGTGTCCTACAAGTTCACCACCCCGTACCCCCCCAAGGAAACGGCCTGGTAGAGCGGTTTAACCGGACTCTGAAGGGGATGATCGCGGGCCTGGAAGAGCCCCTCCGGCGTAAGTGGGACCTCCTGCTCCCCTGCCTCCTATTCGCATACCGAGAAGTTCCCCAGAAATCCTTGGGTTTCAGCCCCTTCGAGTTACTCTACGGGAACCCCGTCAGGGGGCCCCTCAGCCTAGTCAAAGAAGAGTGGGAGGCGGCGCCCCGAGGCACCCCCCGAGACGTGTTCCGTTACGTCCTGACCCTCTGCAATCAGACTAGGAGGTTCCGGGAATTGGCAGAGGCCAATCTGGAGGCGAGTCAGGAGGAGATGAAGCGCTGGTACGACCAGAACGCCGCACTAGTAGAGTTTCAGCCGGGCCAGCTGGTGTGGGTCATGGCCCCCGTGAAACCCTGCGCTCTCCAGGATAAATGGACCGGGCCCTTCAAAGTAGTTGAGCGAAAGAGCCCGGTCACGTACTTGGTAGACGTCCAGTCACCCCGGGACCCCCTCCGGGTCCTCCACGTGAACCGCCTCAAGCCCCACTTTGTGCGGACAGAGCTGAGCCTCCTACTGGCCACTGACGACGGGTCCGAAGAAGAGTCAGATCCTCTCCCGGATCTTCTATGCACCAAGGAGAGGGACGGCTCCGTAGAAGGAGTGAACCTCTCCCCGTCTCTCACGCCCCAGCAACGTGAGGATTGCCGCCAGCTCCTAGGGCAGTTTCCGGACCTTTTCTCCCTGGTCCCCAAGGTCACCGACTGGTGTGTCCATGACGTGGATACCGGAGACAGCCCACCAGTGAGACACCGAGCCTACCGAGTCCCCGATCGGGTCCGGTCCTGTATCCAAGCCGAAGTCTCGAAAATGTTGACCCTAGGCGTGATCGAACCCTCAGACAGCCCCTGGGCCAGCCCCGTGGTCCTGGTCCCAAAAGCAGCCGCCCCCGGGGTCGCCCCGGAACTCCGCTTTTGCGTGGACTACCGGGGACTCAATGAGGTCACCCGAGCCGATGCCCACCCTATTCCCCGAGCCGACGAGCTCATTGACCGGCTCGGAGCTGCACGGTTCCTCAGCACCTTCAATCTCACCTGCGGCTACTGGCAAATTGCGCTCACAGAGGGAGTCAAGGAGCGGTCCACCTTCTCCACCCCGGATGGGCACTATCGCTTTCGCGTAATGCCCTTCGGGATGAAAAATGCCCCGGCCACCTTCCAGCGACTGGTAAATAGAGTCCTGGCCGGGCTGGAAAAATTCAGCGCTGCATATCTCGACGATATCGCAGTTTTTAGTTCCGAATGGAGTGAGCACCTCCAACACCTCCGGAGGGTGCTAACCGCCCTACGCCAGGCGGGCCTCACCGTGAAAGCCAGCAAATGCCAGATTGGGCAAGGTTCGGTAACCTACCTGGGGCACCAGGTCGGAAGCGGGCAGGTCGCCCCTCTACAGCCCAAAATCGACGCCATCCTAGCCTGGGAACCCCCCACCACCCAAACAGAGGTCCGAGCCTTTCTGGGCCTCACGAGGTACTATCGGAGATTCATACGGAATTACGGCAGCCTGGTCGGTCCCCTCACGGGACTCACGTCCAAGAAGCAGCCCAAGAAGATACAGTGGTCCCCTGCCTGCCAAGAGGCGTTCAATGCCCTGAAAACGGCCATGTGTACGGCCCCCGTCCTCCAGGCCCCCGACTACTCCAAAGAGTTTGTAGTACAAACTGATGCCTCCGAGCATGGCATCGGGGCCGTCCTCTCCCAAGTAAATGACCAGGGTCTGGACCAGCCCGTGGCCTTCCTCAGCCGAAGGCTGTTGCCCCGGGAACAGAGATGGTGTACCATCGAGCGCGAGGCGTTCGCAGTAGTCTGGGCCCTCAAGAAACTACGCCCTTACCTGTTCGGCACCCATTTCAGGGTCCAGACCGACCATCGCCCCTTGCGATGGCTCATGCAGATGCGAGGAGAAAACCCCAAGCTTCTGCGGTGGTCAATCTCCCTCCAGGGGATGGATTTCACAGTGGAACATCGCCCTGGTACGGACCACGCCAACGCCGATGGCCTCTCCCGGTTCTTCCGCCTCAGCGAAGAGAACCCCCAAGAACATGGGTAGTTCTCTCCGGCTTTCAGCTGGGGGGGGGACGCGTGTTGGACCCGGCCCTCGTAACATAGTCAGACCTGACCCCTGCACCTCACACCAGCCCGAGCCCCTGGCCTAGCCGATCCTTCCCACCAGAACACACGCACCCGACCCGGACTTCCCCCATCCATAGGCCTTCCTCCTTCGGCCACCCCGGGCCTGCGTGCCCACTGCATGCACCAAGATGGCCGCCCAGCCCCAGCGCGACCCTAGCCTACAGGCGCCACTCCGGCTGGAGGACATCGCGCCCCCCTTGGGATGAGAGGGGGAGGAGCAGTTTCCATCGCACCTCTGTGCTTCCCTGGGACGGTGGGTTTCGATCGACCTGCCGGCCTCCCTGAGGGCTGGCTCCACGCCTGCTGGGTGTCTGGGGCTCCTCCCGACCTGGCTCTGAAAGGATCAAAGGACAATGGCAGGAAACCCCCAACAAGCGACCCCCAGGTGACAAGACCCCTGCCTGCACAGACTCCGGACATCAAAGAGGAGTCGCCCTATAACAAGGGGTGCTCTGGGACTCTCCGGCAGATTCGCCTTGGAACTACCTGAGCCCTGCTGAGTGACTCGCGGCTCCCTGAAAGATCGTAAGACCTCCGAACTTGTGCTTGAGCCCTGCTGAGTGACTCGCGGCTCCCTGAAGATCGTAAGACCTCCGAACTCGTGCTTGAGCCCTGCTGAGTGACTCGCGGCTCCTTGAAGATCGTAAGACCTCCGAACTTGTGCTTGAGCCCTGCTGAGTGACTCGCGGCTCCCTGAAGATCGTAAGACCTCCGAACTTGTACTCGAGCCTGCTGAGTATCTCGCAGTGCCCACAGACTCCCTTGGTCCCGCCGGACCCCACGACGACAAGCGTATCCCCCTGCTCGAGGATTGTGAGCTGTGCGCCGGATACGCTCCTGCATTTGATCCATTCCCCCCAAAGACTGTCCCGCTACCTCCTAACCCCCCCTCCAAGACTTTGTGAGCCCGCGCTCCACTTGTATATATATTGCCTTGCGGATCATAAAGATCTTACCACTCCGATCTGATAAAGATTTGCTCTTAAGAACTCTCGGTGTTGTGTCTCTTTGTCGTGTGGTGCCGAGTGTACGATCCTAGATACAAGATTCCTCCCCTGAGGAGTCTCCCGCAAGTGCCCGGCTACGATACCTCGAGGGTTGGTCTCAGGCCAGTCAGGGCCCCCTCCGGGCCCCTCTGAGGTCGCCTTCTAACACTGTGGACATCCAGCGGCAGTTGCAGGTTGGTCAGACTGCGATCCTTAATGTCCTCCATGCCCACAGCCAGGTCCTCAACAACATGGAGGCATACTTGGAGGGCATTCATTCATCGCAGGCTGACCAAAGCAACTTGCTGAGGTCCATAGACTCGACACTGACTGCAGCAGTGGGTCTCCTGCAGCGCTACGTCCCACCCCCTACCCCTGCCCCTTCCACACTTCCCACTCCCATACCTGTCCCACATACACCCAGACGTCAGCATGCACCCACCACAACAGACACAGGCACCACACCAGCAGGGAAGGTCCGCCGCACACCTCCTGACACGCACACACAGGGTGTAGTAGGCACACCCACTGGGTCGGGGGGCAAACGTGTGACACGCAGCCAGAGTGGGAGTCCGCATTCAACCCAATCCACTCCCTCCAAATCCCCTCCCCTCAGCTCTCCTGGCCACATCTCCCCCAAAGACTCCTTCATGGCCGCTCTGTCCCTGAGCCCCACAGTGACACCACCCCGCAAGCGGTCAAGGAAGTCCACGGTCAGGGTGCTTGAGTCCCCCCCCTGTCCACACCCTCCCCCAGTGGCGCTGCGACCCATCCCTCTGACCCCCCCCTCCTTGGGGCCTGTGGTTCCTTCGGGTGCAGGGGAGTCCCTGGAGGACCTTGCCAAGGTGTGCAGCGTGCTCCTAGAATCCACCTTTGGCCCTGCCCCACCCCCTGTGGTGGAGTCCTCCATCCCTGCACCCACGTCGCCTACCCTTCGCCCTCCTGTCCCTGCGGTGCCTGTTCCTTCCCCCCCACATGATGCCCTCACCCCTGTGGAAGACGACGGCTTGTAACTGTGCAGGCAAGCTAGGGGACACGCATCCCACTGTGTCCCCCATCCAGCTGTGACTCATGGACTGCCCTATGGGCTTTGTAAATATTGAACTTTCTACTGACACACTATTTAAGATCATGCTGATTAAAGCCATTTTTGTTTCCTTTGAACACTACTGCTTTTCTGATGTTGCTGTTGGTGGTGCTGTGACCTGATTTTGGGTGGTAATCATGTGTTGGGTGTGTGGGAAATGTAGTAGTGTGCTGGTCATAGGGGGGACCCTGGTATCTATGTGCCATCACACGGTGTTAGCTAGGTTTCTCTGTCCATGTACGCAGTTGCTGCATGATGGAATTGTACCAAGGTGTATTCCTTCCTCTGTGTACCCTGACATCTTCCCTGCAGGGTGTACCCAATATGTGGTGCTGAGCTGTGTCTACATCAGCTGGGTGTGTGACGGACTCCTTCAACTTTGCACATGCATGCTGAGCGATGTCTCCACCTGCATCATTCGTGGCATCCTTGGTAGTCATATTACTTGTGTGTGTGGACTACTGACATGACTTCATGTGGACATGTTTTCTTTTCGGCGCTATGCATGCGTATACTCCCAGCCTCGCACACATGTGGTACATGTACTGCAGGGTCTTTGTGAACCTGACTGACATTTGTGGGCATGGTATCTGTGGCTACTCCACCCTTTGCGTTGCATGGGCACTGCTGGGAGTGTTAGGCACCCACCCCTCCTGTCTCTGGGCACTGCTGGGAGTGATAGGCACCCACCCCTCCTGTCTCTGGGCACTGCTGGGAGTGATAGGCACCCACCCCTCCTGTCTCTGGGCACTGCTGGGAGGACTCTGCACACACCCCTCCTGTTTCTGGGCACTGCTGGGAGTGATAGGCACCCACCCCTCCTGTCTCTGTGCACTGCTGGGAGGACTCTGCACACACCCCTCCTGTGTCTGGGCACTGCTGGGAGGACTCTGCACACACCCCTCCTGTCTCTGGGCACTGCTGGGAGTGATAGGCACCCACCCCTCATATGTCTGGGCACTGCTGGGGGGACTCTGCACACAACCCTCCTGTCTCTGGGCACTGCTGGGAGGACTCTGCACACACCCCTCCTGTCTCTGGGCACTGCTGGGAGTGATAGGCACCCACCCCTCCTGTCTCTGGGCACTGCTGGGAGTGATAGGCACCCACCCCTCCTGTCTCTGGGCACTGCTGGGAGGACTCTGAACACACCCCTCCTGTGTCTGGGCACTGCTGGGAGGACTCTGCACACACCCCTCCTGTCTCTGGGCACTGCTGGGAGTGATAGGCACCCACCCCTCATATGTCTGGGCACTGCTGGGGGGGGACTCTGCACACACCCCTCCTTTCTCTGGGCACTGCTGGGAGGACTCTGCACACACCCCTCCTAATTCACAATATGTACGCTTCGAACATACACGGGTGTGGGTTCGCTCCATGCATACCCGGGTGAGGGTACGGGTCGTACTTACACTGTTGGGGTGGGGGGTTCGCTCCATGCATACGCGGGTGAGGGTACGTGTCGTACTTACACTGTTGGGGTGGGGGGTACGCTCCATACGTACGCGGGTGGGGGTACGTGTCGTACTTACACTGTTGGGGTGGGGGGTATGCTCCGTACGTACGCGGGTGGGGGTACGTGTCGTACTTACACTGTTGGGGTGGGGGGTACGCTCCTTACGTACGCGGGTGGGGGTACGTGTCGTACTTACACTGTTGGGGTGGGGGGTACGCTCCATACATACGCGGGTGGGGGTACGTGTCGTACTTACACTGTTGGGGTGGGGGGTACGCTCCGTATGTACGCGGGTGGGGGTACGTGTCGTACTTACACTGTTGGGGTGGGGGGTACGCTCCATACGTACGCGGGTGGGGGTACGTGTCGTACTTACACTGTTGGGGTGGGGGGTACGCTCCATACGTACGCGGGTGGGGGTACGTGTCGTACTTACACTGTTGGGGTGGGGGGTACGCTCCGTATGTACGCGGGTGGGGGTACGTGTCGTACTTACACTGTTGGGGTGGGGGGTACGCTCCATACGTACGCGGGTGGGGGTACGTGTCGTACTTACACTGTTGGGGTGGGGGGTACGCTCCGTATGTACGCGGGTGGGGGTACGTGTCGTACTTACACTGTTGGGGTGGGGGGTACGCTCCATACGTACGCGGGTGGGGGTACGTGTCGTACTTACACTGTTGGGGTGGGGGGTACACTCCGTACGTACGCGGGTGGGGGTACGTGTCGTACTTACACTTTTGGGGTGGGGGGTACGTGTCGGACTTACACTGTTGGGGTGGGGGGGACGCTCCGTACGTACGCGGGTGGGGGTACGTGTCGTACTTACACTGTTGGGGTGGGGGGTACGCTCCGTACGTACGCGGGTGGGGGTACGTGTCGTACTTACACTGTTGGGGTGGGGGGTACGCTCCGTACGTACGCGGGTGGGGGTACGTGTCGTACTTACACTGTTGGGGTGGGGGTACGCTCCATGCATACGCGGGTGGGGGTACGGTCCGTACATTGCCGTACCCACGCTGTGAAATGCTTGTGTGGGCCGTCCCCAGGCCTTTGCTACGTGGGTACGTGCCGTCCCGCAATTGTTGGGGTGACGTAGGTGTGGGCGTGGTACGACTCGTACCCACGCTCTTAAGGCGTGGGTACGGGACGTACCTGTATGGTTGTGTTGCCGGTTCGCGTCGTGAAGAACTTCCGTTGTGGCGGTCGCTGGCTTGGCTGGACACGCCCCCACCCCCTCGTAGTGACCAGGGCCTGAGGGTCAGGTATGTCCAGGGCATGTGTGCTGTGTGACTTGGGTGGGGGTTATGTGTCCTGCCCCTGCCCCCCCCCCCTTTGCCCATGGGTGTTGTTCTGACCTTCTGCGGCGTCTGCGTCGTAACCTGTAGAGGAGGTCGACTGCTATGAGGGCCGGGATGACATGTAGGTTCGGGTCCATGTCTGTCCGTCGCGTACAGGTCCTCCTTGTTCGCGTCGTCCTGATTTCCCGGCAGTTTTTGGCAGCTGGAAAATATTGTCCGTGCGGGATGACGTCGGTGCGAATCGTGATTCCTGGTTCGTGAATGGCAGGCTGCGTGCGTCCCGACGTCACGTCGGCGCTGTCCCGGATCGCATTTGTACATTTATTTTGTTCGGTCGGGGTTTTGTACGATTCGTACGGGAAAGGTGTTTCCGTGCGAATCGTAATTCCATGTTTGTATATTTTGACGACCGGGTACGCGTCGGACGGGGAATGTGCTCCGTCCGACGGTTCGTACCCGGTTTTTACAGGATCGTGATCGGCACCTTAGTCTATGAGCTGGTAGCCTCATCCAGATTGCTGGGTATTGTGGTGGAAGTAGCGGTTAAAGGTGGTGTAGGTCCTCTGCTTTTATCTTATTCCAAGCCCTATTCTCAGAGTATTTTGCTGTTAATTTTGGCACTGTGCGATCTGGCACCGTCAGCTGAAACAGGACTGCAGAGTGGTCTGACCAGACTAACGGCAAGACCTTCGTAAATGAGAGCTGCAGGTTATTAGAGAAAATGCCATCTAAGGTATGGCCAGCTTGATGGGTTGCAACATTTACCTTTTGTTCAAGATTTCCACCTTTCATCAGGTCCAGCAGATTGAAGGTGTCGGGGTCAGAGGATAGTTCGAGATGATAATTAAATGCCATGATGGAGGTCTGTAGGGCATGATAGATCCCAGCTACATTTCGAGGATGTGCAGCGGTGGCTGCCATTATTTCCGCCTCCATCCACACCATGTCCTCCATGAGCCTCCATATGTGTGCCAGCTCATGGCTGGCATCGCTGGAGCCACTCTGAGTGGACAGCTGTTCTTCTCTCCACGTCATGACTCCAACGATGTCAGTCAGGGCTCATTGGAGATCATGAGGAGGACATAGACACCCAAGGATGGCGTCCAGTTTGGCAGCCATGATGCCGAAGCCCACCCACTCCTGCTCAGCCGTCTCCATCTGGCACTCCAGCACATGGCGTTGGAAGGCCATGTGTTGTTCCTGGAGGTCTTGGGAGGGTGCCGGGCTGTGGGTGCCTCCTGCTGGGTGGTTTGGGTGGTGGGTGGGGGTCATCGATGTAGCTGGGCTGCCCTGAGCCAGGAGGCAGATCAGGTCAATGATGTCTTGGATGGTTTGGGTGTCGATGCTGGTGTTGTCCTCCTCGTCATCCGTGAAGAGTGGCTGGGACTGCTCTGCAGGAGGTGTTGACGGTGCCCCTGTGATGTGAAGGGGAGATGGTGTATTACAATGTGTCCACATGTGTGTAGACGCATGGTTCAGGTTAACATTCAGACAGCATGGCATTGTACATTGTGACAGTATGTAGATTTGGGCGATGACCCAGGGTCATTGTGGGTGTGCACTGTGCCCTGCTTGATTGTGCATGTGTGCCATTGTGCCCATCTCCACCCGTCCCCCCAGTACCTGGTGGTCACTCACCCTGTTGCGGTTGTGTTGTGTCCTGTCGAGCAGTGCCCGATCCCCCGACTCCGCCACAGTATCCACACTGATGACTGTCGACACCAGCTCCTCCATGTCATCCAGCTCCAGCTGTGGCACTAGGCCCCCACCTCCGGTCTGCATTGCTGCCTTCTGGTTGGCAGAGAGTTTCTCCTTGGTCTTCCACTTGATGCCATTCCATCGCCTCTTGGCCTCGTCCATTGTCTGCTTGTGCTCTCCGACGGCATTCAACTTGTCGACAATGTCTCGCCACATTGCGGTTTTGTTGCCCAGTGACACGTTGGAGGTGACGAAGAGTTGTTGATGGTGTTCATCACCTCCGTGACTATGATCCTGTTCGCCTACGGACTGAAATTCGTCTTCCTCATCTTCTTGTCCTTGCCCTTTCCTGACCCCAAGGTCCCAGGCTGGTCGTCCGGGGTGCTTGTGAGGTTGCGCTTGTCCTCTGCGCCTGCTCCGGCTGCCTCCATGGTGCTTGGGTGTAGGTCAGTTTATGTGTGGGTGCTTTTTCTGCTTCTATGGAGATTTTTCCCACCTGCCAGGTGTGTGTTGCAGGCCTGGCGCTGCTTATTGCTGATTTCCTCATCGCGCTTTGGCCCATCGCAGGTTTTTTGGTGTTGTGGTTTGTGTTTTTATGTCCATCAAGGTGGTTGTGTCGCAGACATTGTCCAAGGTTTCGGCAGACTACCGCATGCTACCGCCTTGTTGTGAATCCCACGTTGACACGGGGTTATTTTCCCGCGATGGGCTGCGAAATTGAAAGTTGCGTTACGCTACTCTTGCGGTAGTTATCACACGTTCTTGTGAATATACCCCTTATATTCTAAAGGATTCAAACTTTTCCCT
Source organism: Triturus cristatus (assembly GCF_964204655.1). Classification (NCBI taxonomy): domain Eukaryota; kingdom Metazoa; phylum Chordata; class Amphibia; order Caudata; family Salamandridae; genus Triturus; species Triturus cristatus. Next base: position 3,504,540 of record NC_140585.1, read on the forward strand.
TCCTGGAGACCTAAACTTCCACCAAGAAGCATTTCATCATCCGGAGTCATCCTCTCTGAGGGACTCTCAAGAGCTGGAGCTTTCTCACCTGGTTTCTGCCCCTCTCATGAAGTGGGACAAATCTCGATCCCATTTTTAACCAACCTTCACTTGCTCTTAATTACCACTGCTTGTTCTCTCCTGTGGACTTATCACTCTGTAGTTCCTTTTGCATCTCACCCTCCCCCACCTCTAATTCCATTAACAATTCTCTTTCTGTGCAAACATTGACACAAGCCTGGTCCAAGCTCAACCTATTATCAAGAGACCAAGCACGTCGCTGAAAGTTTGGCTGCTTGGCAGTTAAAGTTAAGGGATTTATCCAGCCAGATGCCTAAGCTCTTAATTGTATCCTTGGTTGTGGGGGCAGGTCCAAGGCAGGTAGGCCATAGGTGATCGATGGTAGGACTGAGGGAGTTACCTAGGAGCCTCAGCTCGGTCTTGTCTCCCTTCAGTTTGAGACAAGACGATGTCATCCATGAGGACACTGCTTCCAAACAGTCCCTCAGATGGTCGGGCGCGGTGTGTAGTTGGTTGAGAGCCACCACTAGCTGAGTATCGTCCGCATAGGTGATGATTTTTATTTCAAAGGACGGACAATCTCAGCTAGGGGGCTCATGTATATATTGAAGAGCGTAGGGCTCAAGGAAGAGCCCTGCGGCACTCCGCAACCGAGGGGCTTACCAGGGGAGATGGTTTCGCTCTCAAAGACCCGAAAGGAACTGTCTGACAGAAAAGACTCAAACCAAGCCATAGCTTTCTTTGAGACTCCTAGGCTTGCGAGTCGTTGCAGTAAGATGTTATGGTTTACAGTGTCGAAGGCGACACTTAGGTCGAGAAGGATGATGGCTGCAGAGCCTCCTTGATCCATGATCTTCCTTGCCTCTTCTGTAACTGCAACGAGGGCGGTTTCGGTCCCATGCATGGGACGGAATCCCGTCTGGGAAGGGTCGAGCATGTGGTTGGTCTCTAGGAATTCAGCCAATGCGTTGTTGACGTGTTTTTCAAGGATCTTACTTAGCCATGGTAGTAGGGAGATTGGTCGGTAGTTCCCTGGGTTGTCTGGATCTAAGTTGGATTTTTTAAGAAGGGCTTTTACCATGGCCTGCTTCCATGGGGGCGGGACAGTCCCGGTGGACAATGAGGCATTAAACAAGTTTAGGATGGTGGGTAGGGTGTGGTTGGTGACTGTCAGCCAATTGCGTGGAGGTGCCGGGTCATTGGGAGAGCCGGATTTCACCTGATGCATGATGGTTTCTAGCAAGCTGGAATCAAGATGTGGAAGGATTCCGAGTGTTACTGAGGCGTGAAGTCCCAGCTCGTGCAGCTTGGTGGGTGGAGTGTGGGGCTGAATGTGGGGAAAGGAGGTATAAATGGTTTGTATTTTTTTGAAAAAAACTCTGCCAGGTTATTACAACAGGTTTGCGCATTGAGGGGGTAAAGGGGGTTTTTCTGGGAGCTTAAGGAGGGTTTTCGCGATTTGATATATTTCCTTGGGCCTGGAAGCAGCTGTATTAATTTTATTTTCGAAAAAGGTTGCTTGCGCGATTTGAATTTCGTTTTTATATGTTCTTATTGCGGCTCTGTATGCTGTTTTTCTGGAGGGTGAGTAATCCAGTCGCCATTTCCTCTCGAGTACGGAGTCAAGTGAATTCGAAATCCATCTATTATAGTTTTCATTAGCTAAAGTGGGATCTGAGGTACTGGGTGTTATGGAGGTCTCGAGGCTCGCTGCCCATTCAGCCTGGGGAAGTTTTGACCAGTTGCGTTTCGTGTGGATAGCTGTAGTGGCGGAAGGGTAGGAGTGTGGGTTCAACCAGGAGAGGGGTATGAGGAAATGGTCTGTCCATGGCAGGGGGAGAGGAGTTCCTACTGAGAGCTCTGTACAGTTACTGAAGATGGGATCAAGAAGATGCCCTTTGACGTGGGTGGGTTTTAGCACTAGTTGTTTAAACTGAAGTGCAGAGAGGCTGATAGACAGTGCTAGGCAGTGTGGTCCGTGGTATCATCAAAATGGATGTTGAGATCTCCTAGGAGAGTGAAGTTAGATGTGCTACAAGCTAGATTGGCTAAAGTGTAAGGCAGGGAGTGGAGGAATTGACCCATGGTCCCAGGTGGGCGGTATATGAGCACCCCTGAGAACGTGCTTGTGGGCGAAAAGTCTATGGAAAAGGAGAGGCTTTCACAGTCAGGTATAGGGTTAGGAGAGCTACGGCACCGAAAGCAGTCTTTGTGGATGACTGCTAGGCCACCACCTCTTCCCGTTATGCGGTCTTCACGTGAAATTTGGTATCCTGAGGTAGAGCCTGAATAAGGTCAGGTTCTGATTCGGAATGAAGCCAGGTCTCAGTTAGGAATAAGATATCTGGTTTAAGCTCATCTAAGAGCATGGATATCTCTGTAGTGTGCTTGGGGAGTGACCTGCAGTTCAGGAGGAACATGTTCCGCTGTGAGGTTTTGATTGGAGGGTTGGGAAGAGGCTGAAATCCACAGTGTGGGCAGACTGTGCATTCATATGCTGGGTTCCAGGTAGAGAGGCATGGAGCAGATGCCTTTCCTCTTAATTTAAGTAAGGAGTTGGGGCTGTAGCTTCTAATATGAGTAGGAAAACAGGCAGGGCTCACGGCCACAGGCGACGGGCGCAGACAGGCGGGCCTCAGGCGCGCCTACTGCGCGCCTGCTGCGCGTGTCCGCTGCGCGTAGCGTGTGGCATGAAGCTTTTATACAGCTGACTAGCAGAGTGCCGAATGACGTAGCGCCCTCCTCCCCTCTAGTCCGGACTCACCAGTGGCGCAACCTATTGCCGGATATTTAGAAGGACATGTGGCTTTACGTGTGCTTGTAAATATCGCCCCTTCTCACACAACACTTTGCGTGTAAGGGGCGTGACATGGATGTTACTGTGGGTGTTCTCACGCAACACCTGTGTATTCTGATGCATTTTCATATTTACAAGAAATTGTAAACCTGGAAATGCGTCAGAATGCTACGTGAGGCTCAACGAGGAGAAATGTTTATGTTTCCCCTTGTTTTTTCCTCTTTCAATGCGTGCTGCATTCCACAGCACGCATGGAAAGAGGAAATCACCTCCACAACGCAGGTACCCTTGCACCATGATGTAAGGGTGCCTGCGCCGGCGCATCGCAGCCGATTGTGCGAAAGCACAGGGATGTGTCATACAGTGGTGTAACAAAACTTGAGGGGGCCCTCGTGCAAGGTACGCAGAGGGGGGCCCTCCTGCAGTGGCGGCTGGTGACATTTGAAAGTGGTGATCTTAAAATTAGTTTTGTCATTCGGGCACAGCGAAGCGAGCGTGCCCGAAAAACGAAAAATTTGAAAGAAGAGTGGGCAAATGGTGCATTTTCAGGCAAATTTGAGAAAGCAAGAAGGTTAATAAAGCAATTGTGAAAGTGCGGTTATTACATTAATAAAGAGATATATAATAACATGGGTAGCTGCTTATTCTGTATAACCACAGCGCTGCATAACAGACTTCGAGATACGATGCTGTGTACCTCGCAGATTTTTTTTTCTTTAAAAAACCGCCAACTAAACAGGTCACAAATTTTAGGATTCACGTATTGCCTGCCTGGTGATATGTTATTATAGCTGGAAAATCCCATGCCATGGGGGGGGGGGGTGGAATAAGAGAAGATATGCATATTGTGGACTCTTTTAGTTCACCATTCAAAAGACCACAGCAGGAGTCACACATCCAGACAAGAAATATAAAAGTGTACAAAACTGATGCAGCGACTTGAAAATCTAATCATTGAAACCATTGTTGCGAGCTTTTAGAGTCTGGGTATTGTAATGATTGTGACAGCAGGATATACATAGGTTAACGTATCATCGGCCTTCACCTTTACTTCACTTTGAAATATATAATGCCTTAGCAGTCGCCTTAACCTACACTACAACTTCAGTGTACAAACCACACACAGCAGTATAAAACACAATTGTATGAGAGAAGGGCTATGGAGAGATAAGGGGCAATGTTGGAGTGTCAGTGTAGTAGTGGGGGGGAATCTGCGGAGAAGGGTTTTTTGGGGGTGGACCATGGGGGGGGAGGGTGCCAACAAACAATATTGCCCCAGGCGCCATCAGTGCTAAAGCAGGCACTCTCTCTGATTTTGTCTCGTCACTCGTGCCCAATGCCCAGTTGAGTCATACCGGAAAAATCTAAAATCCCTTCATAAAGCACCAAGCTGGCTTGAAATTTTACAGTAACTTTACAGGTAGAAAAATGTGTATCTAACATTTTCCATTGACCTAATGTTACAATTGGATTCCATAACTTCCGCTTAGCTTGCTTCACATGTGGATTTGTGAAAGCTGCAGTTAAAATCAACAAGCATTTGCAATGCAATAGATCTCACATTTGCAATAGTTGGAGCTGTTGGCGTTGTAAATTACAATGTCTTTTACCTATGTGTTTTGCCATGGAGCGTGATGGGTGCATGTAAGATTGTGACTAAGTCAGTTACCTATAAAATAGTTTACTTATAAACAACCAGTTAGGGTGAAGCAGCCAGTGTTAAAGGCCATACGTCACTGTGTCTGCAAGAATAGCTAACCATGTGTTAGATGTTAATGGTAGAGTGATAGATGATAGGCTTGGTTGGGGGAGATAATCATACCTGCAACTGAAGCGTAAGAGCCTTATGTGTTAATATACTTAGTGAAGAACCAATGTTTAGAGCAACAGAAATTACACAAATTCACGTCTCTGCGCACTGGGATTACCTGACAGCAATTTCATTATTGGTAAATCCAATCAACAAGTAATGTATTTCCCAATAAAGGCAAATATGAAACATATGAAAAAATGGAGTTTAAAAAAGGTGGAGGACAAAAAGCAATGAGGGTTGACAGTTCAAGGGTGCTAGTGGCGAGTCGAGGTGGTCATGAGAGATATGAAGACAAAAACATGGAAGGAAAATAGTCGAATAGAGGATGGAGGGAAGATGTAACAAATAAATTGGATGCTGGATGGCAAGGAGAACTGGGATTCAGAGTGGGCAAAAAAGCAGATCTGTGTATGCAGGATCAAATACTAAACGTTTTGAAAATATTCAAGGAAGACTGGTTTTTAGATTAAACAAAAAGGCATGCATGTAGTCAAAAGTTGAGGGTGGCTGGAGAAGAAAGTAGATAGAATTCAAAGATGAAAGAGTGTAGGGTGGTTGGCGTGGAGAAGCATGAACAATGGTCAAGAACTGACATGGTTGCTAATTTATTCTTAACAAAGGGAGCATAATAACAATGCCCACAATGTGCCTTGCCTTTAAAATGTGCCTTTCCAGTTTTGGTCATGTTTGGATGAGACTGCACAGTAGAGGTTTGCGTCTGCTTCACCCCATCCATTTATTTAACGAAGCTATAAGAAACAGTGTAGTGCTGTTGCCTGCCATGTACACAGGTCTTGTCTAGTGTCCTGGTCCTGGCTTTGCGACATCTAGTGGTTGGTTTCATAGCTCTAAAGAAAGCAGACAGCATGAAGTGTTGGATGCAAACCCCACATGTGCTGCACATGGAGCACCATAGAGGAGGAGTCCACTCCCAAAGACCATTGTGTGACATGTAGCTCTTTATGCCAAATGCCATTGGACTGCAACATTTGACACCTTGACACACATAGTACACCCATTTGATCAGTCATGGGAGGATGAAGGTCTAAGTCTGTCCTGAAGGTATTCAGACCGTGGCCTGTAGGTTTCATGCAGTGTTCTACTAATACTTTAACCCACTAAGTTACCATACAAGAAAAGCAAGGGACACCTGGAGTTCTGGTGACACCTAATTCAAAATGGAGCCAATGTGTCTGTAGCATTACACAAGCATGCCCCTGGAAGGAAATCATGAAGTGTTACATGACACCACCTAAAACACAAGCACAAGTATCAGAACTGGAAAAAATGCACCATTGCAGGGATTTTCAGCTTTAGTGTGAAATGTTTTTCGGAGCACTGCCTCCCAAATTGCTTCAGTACTGAGCAATTTTTAACACAGTGAGTGGTTTCGCAGATGGGAGGAGGAGGTTTGCCATTGCAGAGATTGTATGTGTATTGTAACTGGTGCTCCTAAAGCGCTCTATTACTTCGGGTCGAGTTTGCAGTATATAAAAACTGCAAAAAGAGGTTGAAAACACAGCCTTAACATAATGAATGATAAATAGGTACTCATTTAGTGGCCGATTTGTACAAAGCGATACCAGAAAATATTGATAAATCACGGCTACCCCTCTTAAATGGTGTGATCTTAGGCAAATATTTTATTTTACCAAAACTCAATTTTCAATCAATCAATCAATCAATCATAGGCATTTATAGAGCGCTCTACTCACCCGGTGGGTCTCAAGGCGCTGACATATGCATGCACTTTTAAATATGTGAGTTCAGAATATCAGTTGTACAAAAGGTGTGGCTAAAAAAGTCAAAATATTATGAAAACTTTACCGTCAGGTAGTAGCTACACATAAAATAACTTGCAACTTAAATATGTTTTTTTTAAATGATAGTGGCAAATGCACTGTAGTACATTATGAAAGTCTATTAGTTAATACACTGCAGAGGTCTGTGTGTCACCAGAGAGCCACAGAATTACATCTTAGTGCAGAGTGCAGTGGAGAATAGTTACTTGTGTATTTCTAGTGCCACGAGGTCAGTCTGTGACAGAAAGCACTGACAATATGTAATTCACTTTTTTAAACTTGCAGTGCACACAGTAGAAGATATACTGCTACAAAATGCTTAAAAGGTTAAGATAAAATTGTGTTTCCAAAATATATATTTTAATAATACTGAGCCTGTTCGTAATTATTTTTTTTACATTACTATCCCTTCCACCCCATGCCAATTAAAAACACTCATTGCACAACTCACTTGTTAACTCTTTGCACTACCACTCAAAAAGAATGTCTGTGCCATCACAAACCTTCGATCAATTAAAGCAAGTACACCTACTAACTCCCAAGCGTCCTTTACTTTTGCGGATGTTTCCCTTTACATTTGCAGATTAACTAGTGGCCCCATTTGCATTTCTTTCAGGCAGAAGGCGCACTGCCTGCCAGGCTTTGGTGTTACAGCACAGGAGACATGCGCAATGACACTTCAGTTAAAGCACTTAATTTAAACTAGTTGAATGAATCGTCCCCACTGCTGCGACTCGAGAGGAAATAGTGGTTAAGGGAGAGAGCGACAGGCCAAGGGCAGTGGGGAGAGGAAGGGGTTTAGGGAGGGAAAGTGAAGCCGACACTCCAACACCCAAGCAGGACTAAAAGCCGTCGTGTTGCCAGGTGTGGGTGTCTCATCAGAACAGTCCACGGTGCTTCCTTTTAATGAGGCCCAGCTGCAAATCCTGAAATCACCTCTCAGTTACAGCTCAAAACAGAATACACGCGTGACGCGGCACAGAAGCATGCGCCGTGTAACTGTTTAGAGCACATGACTGCTCTGACGTCAGGCCATTTTCCAAATGCTGCAACCCCTCCCTTTCAAAGACGTCACGCTGTGACCACTTAGCCTGACGTCTATCGACGCTTTTGATACGATTTAAAATAGGATGGTAATTGCTTTTATAATTACCATCCACAGCCATGTAGCGCATCATGGCTGCCAAGGTTTCAGATTGCTATGTGTGGCATTTTCATAATTTCAGTGGAATTATGAGTGACATTTCGGCAACTATGAGTGAAGATTTTAAAAGTGCTGCATAAATAGAGGGGCCCTTAGGAAGCAAAGAGGTGGCAAGGGGCATGCGGAGTGGGAAAGAAGCATTCAACCTCCCGGGTGGAAAGATTGAGCAGCATGGATAATGCACGACACAGAGTGCCTGCTTCTAAGCGCTAACATGATCATCAGACACAAAAAAACAGACCCGAGCCTGGGAAGTGTAAGGCGACCGGAAATAGCTGTTTTTAGAGGTATATTTAAAAAATATATATTTATCCAATTGGTGGGACTCGGCTGAGAGGTGCGCAAATGGGCAATTAGTGGTAAATCTGCTGCGCTCGTGTATGAGAATAACACGCATAAATTTAAAATACATTTGGTAAAACATGTGTCAGGTGTGAATACCCAATTAGGACACACGTTTGCAGTAACAGATTCGGGTTGGCAAATATGTTGCGCTGCGGATTGAAAATCACAAGGAAATAAATAGCACTCTGTAAAATGCAGCGCACACTTACTTGCTTCCATGCGGGCCCCGGCAGAGAAGGACAAAGCATTAACACAACAGCTGCCTAAATCCTCTCACCGTCCTGGATGATGGATGCAGTGTGAAGGACCTTCGTTTTTTTAACCGCAGGTCAACTATCATAATTGTTTAATTGTTTTCAGTGCATGCTTAAGTATTTTCAATCCAGCGAGTTGACTTCAGAAAAAGAGTTAAATGTTCACCCTTTAGAAACAATGATGTGGATAATTCTATGCCTCTTAATGACGCCCACATTAATTAATCAGGAGCTCTCCGGCCCGACGCCCGAGCACTGTGCTGAGGGGGCCCCCTGGAGTTTGCCCCCCCCGCACCACGGGGGCTGTGGGGGGCCTTTGTTACACCCCTGGGGGCAGAAACAGCACAGATGCGTGACGCATCTGTGCCGAAAAGTGGCGCATTGCTGGAGTTGCGTCGCAAGCGCGACGCAGTTCCAGCAATGATCTGGGGGGCCCTATCTGTACAATGCTGCGTCAATCCTTACGCCTGCTTCAGGCAGGCTCAGGGTTTTGACGCAGCATGGGCCTAAAAGTGACTGAGTGAAATCTTGTAGATTTCACTCAGCCACTTTTAGGAGGCGTTCCTGCGCCGGAACGCCCCCACCTGCCCTGGAACGCCTACATGTGGCGCAGGGCTTTACAACGTGACGCATCTGGGAGATGCGTCACGTTTGTAAATGCCCCGCACCATGGCGCAGGATTTGCGCCGCTGCTGCGTCACAAAAGTGACGCAACGGTGGCGCAAAAGTGCCGCAAGTGCAACATAAATCTGCCCCCTGGTGTCATATTGTTGTAAATATGTCACGTCCCTGTGCTTTAAAAGTGACTCAGTGCGGTGAAGCCAAATGGCTTGCGGCACGCACTGAGTCACTTTCATTGTAAATAAGCCCCTTGGAGTGTAGAATATTTTATGTGCCTGTAATTAAAAGTAAAGACATTTCGCTTGCCGAGAATTATCTGAAATGTTATACTGTTGAATGAATGAATGAATGAATGAGGTAGACTGGCTGAACCAGTGGCACCAAGCTTATCTGCCCCTTTAGAGGACCTCTCTGGTCCCTTGTCAAATGTGATTGGCATTAATTCCCACCGTGGATACACCCAGGCTACCGGGGAAACGCCCGGTGCCCGCTATGGCCAGTCCGGCCCTGGATGCACCCTGCTTCACCCTGGAGCATCGCTGGCAGCAGCGTTTGAAAGAGAAGTCTTCCACAATGAGATACTTCGTTGGAATACTTCCCACAGTCTTCCACCAGGTGGCGCTATTCCCTCATGGTTGGAAACAGTGCGTGAGTTTCAGTAAAACTATCTCCGCGGCGGGGTCAGCGGACTCAGGCTCACATTTACATTTACACTTGTTCTTGGCGAGGAGGGGAAGGAGCAGGTGTTGTGCCATCATTAACAGGTCTTTTGTTGTCACTTGTACATCATTTTGAATAATTGAATGTCCTCTAAGTAGCCATGGTAGAGAGAACATTTGCTGTGATTGTCTTTGATTTTCACAGGATGACTGCATCGCTTTGTCCTAATAAGGTCCTTCTTTTGTTTCTTTAAATAATTAATAGCCATCGATCTCCTTTCACGTAAACATGATTTGTGGCGCGGATGCTTTTCTGGAGATGTTCTCACAGCAGCGGATTGTAATCCGCAGAATAGGATCTGACGCTGTGACACACATGGTCTGGAAGGGTCACCACAGGGAGACAAGACACTGTGCTTGTCTGGTGGGTCGAGTATTAGAAGGAGAGATTCCGCCCTCTGCGGGCCAAAGGTGGCAGTGCCAGGCTGGTGACGGGGAAGTGCCACGCTGGTGTAGGGTGAGTGCCAAGCAGGTGAGTGCCAGGGAGGTGAGGGGTGAGTGCTAGGCTGATGAGGACTGAGTGTCAGGCTGGTGAGGAGTGAGTGCCAGGCTTGTGAAGGGTGAGTTCCAGGCAGGTGAGGGGTGAGTGCTAGGCTGATGAGGACTGAGTGCCAGGCTGGTGAGGAGTGAGTGCCAGGCGTGTGAAGGGTGAGTGCCAGGCAGGTGAGGGGTGAGTGCTAGGCTGATGAGGAGTGAGTGCCAATCTGGAGAAGTGTGAGTGCCGGGCAGGTGAGGGGTGAGTGCCAGGCTGGTGATGGGTGAGTGCCAGGCTTGTGAAGGGTGAGTGCCAGGCAGGTGAGGGGTGAGTGCCAGACTGATGAGGAGTGAGTGCCAGGCTGGTGAGGGGTGAGTGCCAGGCTGGTGAATGGTGAGGGCCAGGCTGGTGAGGGGTGAGTGCCAGGCTGGTGAAGGGTGAGTGATAGGCTTGTGAAGGGTGAGTAACAGGCAGGTGAGGGGTGAGTGCTAGGCTAATGAGGACTGAGTGCAGGCTGGTGAGGAGTGAGTGCCAGGCTGGTGAAGGGTGAGTGCCAGGCAGGTGAGGGGTGAATGCCAGGCAGTTGAGGGGTGAGTGCCAGGCTGGTGAGGGGTGAGTGCCAGGCTGGTGAAGGGTGAGTGCTAGGCTTGTGAAGGGTGAGTACCAGGCAGGTGAGGGGTGTGTGCTAGGCTGATGAGGAGTGAGTGCCAGGCTGGTGAAGGGTGAGTGCCGGGCAGGTGAGGGGTGAGTGCCAGGCTGGTGATGGGTGAGTGCCAGGCTTGTAAAGGGTGAATGCCAGGCCGGTGAGGGGTGAGTGCCAGGCTGACGAGGAGTGAGTGCCAGGCTGGAGACTCTAAAAATCACACCTTTCTCTCATTTGTACACTGCTCTTCTACCCAAACTACATATAATCCAGTTTGCAATGCCTTGATGCCACTTCTAGGGGATGCCATCATTCACCCAGAAACCATTTTGAACCATGCCCCCTGTCACAGTTGCCTTAAACATAGGTCAAGAGGCCCCCACTGTGGCATCTTCCCTGCCAGGGTACTTGCCAATGACTACGCATCACACGGAGCTTAGTACTACTCGTCTTTATTCATCTGCCCGTAGCTGCGAACTCAACGTTCTGAAGCCACTTTCACTGCGATACTCTTGAGTCATTACGTTATAGCTCTACCGAGTTCATCAGGAGTCAAAAGGGTTCCGTCATTGCTAACTCACAAGACTCACCCACCGATGGAGAGGAACTCTCCATTCAACTCTACTGGGAGAAGCAACACTCAGGAATAGGTTTAGTGCTAGATCAAGGAATACTTTGATCTTAGCGCACTGGTGATGAAGGACTGAGTACGTCATGGGAGGAATTCAAAAGTACTTATGGATGGCAAATGTATAGGGATAATTTCAAACCCAAAAATGCTTGGGAATAAATAAAAGGAGCAGTTAGAAGCATAGAAAGTATTTTAACATAAACATAACTCAACCCCATTGTTGGAACTGGCACTTCCTGGCTGGCTGAGGCGATGCCCTTGCCAGGCAGAACCTACTAGAACCTACCACTCCTGTCAGGGATGGGCGATTGCACTCACTGTATAACCTGCACTCACCCTTGGGTAGCTCGGCACTGAGAAGTCAGGCTCATCTCAGAGGCAATGTGTAAAGCATTGACACAGCACTCACTCACAATTAATACATGAGCGTCACAAAGGAGACTTCACATGTGATTACGTAAATAACGTTTGTATTGAACACACACAATAATCAACACAAAATGAACAACATGTACTTCTTGGCATAAACCACACTTAGAAATATTACTAGAAGTACTAGGCCCAAATGTGTTAAAATGACATCAGTAGTATGCACACTTGGAAAAGATCCTATTCTACCCCTCTAGCACCCTAATGCGGTGCAACACGTTGTCAAACCTAGACCCACCTTAGCCATTCTTCCAATTCAATACTACACAGATAACAGGTGCACCCCAGGTCTCAACGATATCAGAAATATGTACATACAAAAAATTATAACACTTTTATGCTGCACCATGGTCTGAGGCAGCACTGGTAAAACCAATGTCAAACGTAGTGTTCTTCTGGCAAGAAATCAACCTGTAAAGCCACACTGCCGGCCATTGTCATTAATGACAGGCAGCCCGCCGACTGTCACTCCCACAAGCACACTCACTTATCACTGATATACAGTGCAATGGATATCAAGCAGGTCCATATGGAACGCACTCACACACACGCACAAAGCACTGTAACGTGGTACAACACCTGACTACCCTACGCCCATAGATTGGAGGTAACCAGTGCTCCCCCTGGATACTAGGTCCCATGCAGCCGAAGTCACTGTTAGTCAGGGTCCCAGAGAAGAAGGTGTGGGTAGATAGCAGGACTAATAAAGAGGTAGTCGTCAAATGTGGGTTTGGCCACCACTCGGGAAGTTCACCCACAGGAAGGGAACTGATCAGAAGTGGGCTGAGGGCAACAGTCAGTCCCTCAAAAGAGTGCCACAGGGGCCGTCTGGCGCCAGTCCAGCTCCTCAAAGCACAGGGGGTGTGTCACGCAGTCTCTTGACCCACTGCCGATGATTCTCAGAAGCATTCCTTCAACCCTATCAGTCACTCTCAATACCCAGGCCAGATACAATAGAGGCACTCCTCAGGCACACATCGAGTTGAGTAGCACCTAGGCAATCTGCGGACAACGTCTGATGTGTAGTGATACAAGCTGCACCAGACAACTCCAGTCTCACATAATGAAGATTTGCAGATTCTGTACCTCCCTGGAAATGAGGCATAACGTCCAGTGCTCGTTGATACGGGTTGCACCAGACAATATCAGTAACACACAACAAAGAATTAGCAACTTCCATACCTTGCTGGAAAGGAGGCACCACACCTGATGCACACTGATACTGGTCACCGCAGGAAATTCCAGTCTCACACACACAGGCGCAAGTCAGTAGTGCCACATGAGGTAGAATGAGGCACTGCTATGAGTACGCCCTCACAGTCGAGGGTCGCAAGCTGTGAATCAGATGAGCATGCAGTCGGCGTTTCGCATGAGAGACATGCAGCACGATTGACGAAGCGGGCCACGCTGGATCCCATAACTGGTGAATCTGCTCACCACAACCAACAGGATGCTTATGCTTTTCGAGGTACCCAGGATGCAGGTGCCCCACTCCTTAGATGCAAGCAATGCCTTGGGGGCTCTGCACAAGGCAATCGTGTCCCCAGGCACAGTTCTTAGTTCCACGCTCATGTCGTGCTACTAGTTGGGATCCAGCAGACAATGTGAGCACTTAAGAGGGCACTGCTCTCCAGGTGCCACTAGTAGACGGTGTGGGTCCCTCCCAGGAGGTCGTTGATGTCCTTGAGACCTCCACAAGGGAACAGGGGTGTAGGAGGCACGAAGTACACTATGTAGAGTTTCCAAGAATCCCCATGATGTGGCATATATTGCAAAATAGATAGTACTAACACTTTATTTTGTGGTAGTGTGTGCGATCAGATAGGCTTATCCCAAGGTCCTGCTAAGCATTTGTTGTCACACACAGAGGCAAGAAGCAAGACACACACTCAAAAATAAATGTGAGACCAATGTTGTATAAAAATAACACAAATCTTTAAATATTTTTGAGAAGCAAGACTTCAAATCTGAAATATACTTTGTTCAATTCTAAAATCCTTCAACAAATACCTTGTAGACTGTAAATTTCGGAAGAAAAGAGATGCAGTTCAAAGTATGCAGTACTTTAAGTATCTACGCACTCGATGGTCGATACCTTCAGATATTTACCATCATAGTCAATGCAGAAAGCAATGGAGCGGGGATCTCCATATTCAGTTCAGTGGAATGTCAACGAGTTCACCATCATGGTTGCTGGCAGCAGGTCACTTTAAGTCTATGGGAAGGTGCAGGCTTGGTTGGTGGACTACCGCCGACGCAGTTACCCATGTGATTGTTGGAAGGCGGAGTCCACCGAGGAGTTTCGGATGACCACACTCCCAAGAGTTGTTGGAGATCTTTTTCACCGGCAGGGTGAAGATCTTGAAGGGCCCAGGGTTCAGTTACAGAGGTAGTCAATGTGCCCTGGAGCAGCAGAACCAGAAGTCTTGGGTGTTGGAGGTCGAAGATCACTGGCAGCGATATGGCAACAGGTGAGTTGCAGAGCAGACCGTCACAGAGGAGAGGCAGTCGTGCCAAGGTTGCTGCTTTCCCCATTGAAGCCAACAGGAGGAGGGTTGGGATCTCAGGAACGGGGCTATTGTCAGCATCGGTCACTGTGGTAAGAGGATCCCTTCAGATGAGGCATGCTGTAAGTTCCTTCACATTAGTGAGTCCTGTCGACACAAGTGCCAGTCCTCAACCACCGTGGTTATTTACCGGCGGTTGCCGAGGACTAGAGCCTCTAGCCTCTAGAATCAAGAGATTCATTGGCAATTGGTGAAGGTCGGAAGGGCTCGGGCTTTTTGGAGGCCTTGCAGTCCTCTGGAAGGACAGCCCCCATGCACTTTGGGGGAGCGTTACCAGTTAAACATTGTTCTGGCCATCTTGATTTGGCACTCAGTGTATATCTGACATTATGTATAAGAGCACTTGGTGGGGTGGCTCTGAATAATGCAATGATCTCGAGCTCACAGAAAGTGATGGACAGTAGGGTTAGAGCATGCCTGATTAATAGCAGGTCGCTTCCCAAACACGGGTATGACATTTGGCTTTCCCTTATGGACAATACCTGGGATGTGATGCTCTTGACAGAAACATGGATAATAGAGGAATCAAAGCCGAATCTGACCCTTGCTATTCCTCCTGGCTTCCGAATATCTGTGCTAACAGGGGTAGTGATAGAAGCGGGGATGACATGGCCATGATTTTAAAGAATTTATGGGAGATTTCTACATCGGAGCTGAGTAAAATGGGCAATATGGAGGGTGTAAACTTCTGTATCAAGATCTCGCCAGCTCTCTCCTTTGCGGGGCTACGGATACATAGACCGCCTGACGCCCTCACAGCCTAACACCAGAATCGTGCAACGAAGTTGCCCAGAAATCACTGCAATACACTAACTTCACAGCTCTAGGAGACGTCAATCTCCAAGCAGATGAGTCCATTTGCCATCATGCTTCTGAGCTGATAATGACACTCAATGGCTTTACCTTCACTCAGCTCCTGGATTCTCCCTCTCATAGAGCTGGCCATGCACTAGATCTAATCTTCTCAAACATCCGAACTTTGAAAGTGGAGGATCCTCTGTGTACGGTCGGAACGCGGCAGCTAGATTAATGCGATGGGTCCTTTTCTGCCCTCATATCTCCCCTCACAGTAGACAGTTACATTGGCTCCAGGTGACAAACAGGAAAGAATTTTAGGCTATGACCCTGGCTTTTAAAGCCATCCATGACAGGGGCCCTGGTTACCGTAGGCTTATGCTCAGCCCGTATCTTCAGAAACGCACTCTGATATCTAATTTCCAGCACCTGCTCTGTGTCCCTCGCTATGCGAAGACCCAACTGGGAAGGAGGTCTTTCGAGGTACGGACCGCTGGACTATGGAACTCTATGCCACCTCGCCTGTGCCACATTGCGTCAGATCAAGAGTTCAGGAAGACCTTAAAAACTTGGGGGCATATCATCAAGGCCATGCGATAATTATCGCTCAGCACTCTTAGCGCGAGGATAATTATCGTCGGCCAACTCTCAATTTTATCACAGAGATAGCGTGCTTTCAGCAACGCTTATCTCCAAAGCGATAAAATTCAGAGCGCAAGCTGCCAATTGTGCGATTATCGCTGGAAATACAGCGATAATCGCACAAGGTTTGGCGAAAGCTTGCTGATAGAGCAAGGCATACTTAGCCATGATATCCACCTTACATAGGATATCATGGCTAAGTCAGTTTTGAAGCAGGCGTAAGGAAAGTAGCGATAACAGAGGTTATCGCTACTTTGCTTGTCGCTCTGCAGGTTAGCGTGCCTATTGATAATTGGAGAAATGTCGCTTAGCGACATTCCTCCAGTTATGTCAGGGCAGGAACGGCCACTTTGCATCTCATTAGAGTTGCAAAGATGGGCGTTGGGGGAAAGGGCGATAATGCAAGGATTCACGCGATAGGCTGACCTTGCTTATTAGTCGATAAAATTATCACCGGTTGCCGTCTGAAAACGGACGCTAAAGCGGCGATAATGTTATCTCCGGGGCTTGATGATTTGCCCCAGTGCTCTTCAGTCAAGGTTAGCTCCACGGGTTGGCTAGATCTCTGATGCAGTAGTCGCCTAGCACCGACACCTTTGAGGTAGTTGTTGCACTCTGTAAATGTTTTTTTATTATTATCAATATGTACTTCACACATGTTTTGTATTCTCACTGAGGTCCCAGAGGCTGCAAACACCAAAGTTTCAAATATACTCTGTATCTGATGTGGTGGCTATATAGATTAGCCATTTTTTACACTTGTCTTGTTTCATGGTGACAGAAAACACACATCCGGCAATGAAATGTGCATATATTTTCAAGTGCAAATCAAAATGGTTCACACAGGAACAGTTCACAGGACAACACCCCAAATGATTTTTCAAGCCAGTGGTTTTTCAGTCAGAGTCCTTGTGGGGAACATGTCATGGGACATGTTGAGGATTAGGAGATTATCCGTCAGGAGGATGATCGCAGTGTCATTGGGGATGATGGGGCTCATTGGCAGTCAACAAATGTCCAAGGTGAACAGGGCCGTCATGGTGAGGACAGTGATAGATGATGTTCCCTGGCATGTTGGTGAGCACAGGGCTCAGCAGAAACGGGACATACAACACCAATGAATGCTACCGCAGAATTTTCCCCTGGAAAGATGTACCATCCACATCTTCCTCCTCTGATGTGTGCGGTTTCTCCTGTGAGGGGGTGTTGTACATGCGGCAGGAGAGGAAGACACAGGCACATCAGGGATGGAAGATGTGGATGTTGTGGCTGCAGCAGCATTCATCTGTGCCAGCACGAGGCATCACTGCAGCGTAGAGGATCTGCTGGTTTAGCAACACAGCAGCAACGTCATGGTGTTATGCAGCCACCGCAGCCATGTGGGAGTCCTGCTTCCACTCCATGGTCTGCAAGATATTTTGGATAGCCAGCAGCTCATTGACCACCTAGCTGGTGCCACTTTGGCAAGGCAGTTGTTGGTGCCTCTGCCTCATGATACCAGCGATGTCAGCCAGGGACTGCTGGAGGCCACGGACCGGAGAGTGGGTGCCTCTGATGACAACTGAGGGGTCCCTAATAAGACTGAGGCACCCACGGACCCCCTCCACTGTGGCTGCCAGGGTATTCAACCCCGCCGGCACCTTATCTGCATCTCCCACTGGACTTGTACTGCAAGCCAGTGGAAGGTGACCTGTCGGTATGCAGAGTCCAAGGGTGTGGCTGTGGTGGAAGGTGGTGCCTGTTGGTTATTTGGCGGGGCATGGGGGGGAACAACCTTTACAACGCAACTTTTACAACGCACTACCTTTACAACGCATTTTTTACAACGCATAATCCATTACAACGCATGACATTACAACGCATGACACTACAACGCATTTTTAAAAACTACCTTTACAACGCATTCCATTACAACGCATACTACCATTACAACGCATACCATTACAACGCATAATATTACACTACACTATCCAACACTTACCCTACTGTTGCACCCCCTGGAGTTACAATAGTAATTTTTACCCCTATTCTATCCAACACTTACCCTACTGTTGCACCCCCTGGAGTTAGAATAGTAATTTTTACCCCTATACTATCCAACACTTACCCTACTGTTGCACCCCCTGGAGTTAGAATAGTAATTTTTACCCCTATACTATCCAACACTTACCCTACTGTTGCACCCCCTGGAGTTAGAATAGTAATTTTTACCCCTATACTATCCAACACTTACCCTACTGTTGCTCCCCCTGGAGTTAGAATAGTAATTTTTACCCCTATACTATCCAACACTTACCCTACTGTTGCACCCCCTGGAGTTAGAATAGTAATTTTTACCCCTATACTATCCAACACTTACCCTACTGTTGCACCCCCTGGAGTTAGAATAGTAATTTTAATCCCTATACTATCCAACACTTACCCTACTGTTGCACCCCCTGGAGTTAGAATAGTAATTTTTACCCCTATACTATCCAACACTTACCCTACTGTTGCACCCCCTGGAGTTAGAATAGTAATTTTTACCCCTATACTATCCAACACTTACCCTACTGTTGCACCCCCTGGAGTTAGAATAGTAATTTTTACCCCTATACTATCCAACACTTACCCTACTGTTGCACCCCCTGGAGTTAGAAAAGTAACTTTTACCCCTATACTATCTAATACTTACCTTAAATGCAATTTAATATTATGCGTTGTAATGGTATGCGTTGTAAAGGTAGTATGCGTTGTAATGGAAATGCGTTGTAAAGGTAGTTTTTAAAAATGCGTTGTAGTGTCATGCGTTGTAATGTCATGCGTTGTAATGGATTATGCGTTGTAAAAAATGCGTTGTAAGTGCATGCGTTGTAAAAGTGTGCGTTGTAACGACATACATCCGGCATGGGGAGTCGCCATGACACTGCTTACCCTCCCTGGTTCCGGAGATGGTGTTCCTATAGAGTCCACGAGCTCTTGCAGGGTGTGGTGGTTGATGGTTGGAAGGTTTTCCTCATCATCACCATCATCAGTGATGTCTAGGACCGGCTGCTGACAAGGAGGTAAGGTTTCATCCTCTGCAATGGAAAGGGCAGATACCATTATTGCTATCTGCTACATGTTGACATGTTGTTAAGCATTTGACATTCGAAGTGCATGGCACTTTCCATTCTCCTGTGATACATGGTACACCTGTTACACTCAACTGTAGGTGTCAGTTTACACTGTCCTTAAATGTTGCATGTCAGGAGTTCAGGATTACGACAATACCGCTGTGAGCCAACACTGAGTGGCTAAGGCCCATCTTAGTCCTGATATAGGAATCATTGACATCCATTCGATGTCATCTCATGCAGAGATGCTCATCTGCAGGGTGTGAGATATCGTATGTCTTTCTTCTCCACACTTGTATGTGTGCATTGATCCCTCAACAAACACACTGCCACACAGTTATGTGACCAAGATCTTGGCTTACATTTATGAGTGGAGGCTGTCCTGGTTGTATTTTCCTCTTATGCTCCTCATTTTGACAGATGGCTTATCCTGTACCTATTACACTTGCTTCATGTGTGGCTCTCCCCAACAGACTGATATTGCAAGCTGTTACGAGGTGACATATGTCATGCAGCACCCCAGATAATGGTTTTAATCGGGATGGTGAGGTGTAACTACAGAGGGTCCTTTGGACAAGATTTTGACTAGATATGGCGCTGCAGGCACTTTGTATATGCAAACCAGCATAGTTCCACCTACACACGACAGCTCCATACTAAGAACGAGCGTGCCCTCCCCTTGTGTTTTACTCTGCACTGGCAATGATAACAACAGACAAGCAGCAACACAGACAACTTTGAGGCAGGGTTCAGGAATGGCTGCATCGCTGCAAAGCTGACCTTTTTACAGCAGCATAGGGGTGTGCTCAGGGATGAAACATACTCCAGTGTATATGTCCCTTTCAAACGTTTGTGAAAATATGCATGTTAATTGGAACCTATCTGTGTGCATTTGCGCCCTGCCACGTTTGACTTCACCTAGGGCCTATGTTCCAAGTATGTACTTAAGTAGCATTCACCCCTAAACCCAGGGGCATAAATACAAGGTGATATTGTCACCAGAACAGCACTTTTAGTGACGTTCTGGTGTCTAAATCCACTTCTCCTTATTTGCAATGCAGCGTGAAGCCACTGAACGTTGATTAACGCCACCTTGAAAATGAGGCCCCTTCACACGCTCCACTTAGCATGAACGGGACGTGCAATGGGTGTTTCATTGTGCATTCCACCCCAACAGCCACTGCATTTTTAAAATGTCCCATATCTACAAGACTAGGCCAGCACCGACAACTATGGACAGGTGAACACCGGGGGCCTTATTTCTTAGTCCTGTGCACTCCCAGTATGTCACTTTTTTCCACACTAAGAGTTACAAGCCCCTTGTACACCAGCAATGCAAGGGGCTTGTAAATTAGGGCCCTGTTCTTAGGATAGCGAAATGTGAACAAACAATTATAGATTTCTCCTCAATTTTTGCTCTTTCTATGTGTGCGGCATTGTGCAGCACACATAGGTGCCAATTCCGATCCGGTAAAAAAATTCCCCGTCCGACTCGTATCCGGATTTTTTTCCGTCCGAATCGTCAAAGTAGCGTACAAACTGCCAAGTACGATTCGAACGGAAAAAAGTCCATACGAATCGCATTGGGAAGATTTCCCCACACGTCCTCGGGTCGGGAAAAGTCACCGACACGTCCCCGGGCGAGAAACCCACCGTGCGGAAAAATAAAGTCCGACTGCGCAAGTACGATCCCTCCCGTCCTCCCCATTTCACAACCGTACGCAAAAAACACCGTCCGAACCGAACTCCCATAGCAACCATGGAGACATGTGCCCGCATACGCGCCGAACACCCCACCACCCCCCGCCCGCGTATGTACGCCCCGAACCCCCACCCGTGTATGTACGCACCAAACACCCACCCGTGTATGTACGCCCCCGAACCCCCCCCAGCCGTGTATGTACGCACCGAACCACCAGCCGTGTATGTACGCCCCCGAACCCCCCCCAGCCGTGTATGTACGCACCGAACCACCAGCCGTGTATGTACGCACCAAACCCCCCCCCCAGCCCTGTATGTACGCACCGAACCACCAGCCGTGTATGTACGCCCCCGAACCCCCCCCAGCCGTGTATGTACGGACCGAACCACCAGCCGTGTATGTACGCACCAAACACCCACCCGTGTATGTACGCCCCCGAACCCCCCCCAGCCGTGTATGTACGCACCGAACCACCAGCCGTGTATGTACGCACCAAACACCCACCCGTGTATGTACGCCCCCGAACCCCCCCCAGCCGTGTATGTACGCACCGAACCACCAGCCGTGTATGTACGCCCCCGAACCCCCCCCAGCCGTGTATGTACGCACCGAACCACCAGCCGTGTATGTACGCACCAAACCCCCACCCCAGCCGTGTATGTACGCACCGAACCACCAGCCGTGTATGTACGCACCAAACACCCACCCATGTATGTACGCCCCCGAACCCCCCCCCCAGCCGTGTATGTACGCACCGAACCACCAGCCGTGTATGTACGCCCCCGAACCCCCCCCCAGCCGTGTATGTACGCACCGAACCACCAGCCGTGTATGTACGCACCAAACACCCACCCGTGTATGTACGCCCCCGAACCCCCCCCCAGCCGTGTATGTACGCACCGAACCACCAGCCGTGTATGTACGCCCCCGAACCCCCCCCAGCCGTGTATGTACGCACCGAACCACCAGCCGTGTATGTACGCACCAAACCCCCACCCCAGCCGTGTATGTACGCACCGAACCACCAGCCGTGTATGTACGCACCAAACACCCACCCGTGTATGTACGCCCCCGAACCCCCCCCCAGCCGTGTATGTACGCACCGAACCACCAGCCGTGTATGTACGCCCCCGAACCCCCCCCAGCCGTGTATGTACGCACCGAACCACCAGCCGTGTATGTACGCACCAAACCCCCACCCCAGCCGTGTATGTACGCACCGAACCACCAGCCGTGTATGTACGCACCAAACACCCACCCGTGTATGTACGCCCCCGAACCCCCCCCCAGCCGTGTATGTACGCACCGAACCACCAGCCGTGTATGTACGCACCAAACACCCACCCGTGTATGTACGCCCCCGAACCCCCCCCAGCCGTGTATGTACGCACCGAACCACCAGCCGTGTATGTACGCCCCCGAACCCCCCCCAGCCGTGTATGTACGCACCGAACCACCAGCCGTGTATGTACGCACCAAACCCCCACCCCAGCCGTGTATGTACGCACCGAACCACCAGCCGTGTATGTACGCACCAAACACCCACCCATGTATGTACGCCCCCGAACCCCCCCCCCAGCCGTGTATGTACGCACCGAACCACCACCCCACCAGGGAATGTACGGACCGCACCCACACCAGTGCATGTACGGACCGTACTGACGCCAAAAAAACACGTACTGAACCCGGACAAACCATATTTACACAAGGAGAGTCAAGTAGAGTTTCCCCACACCACCAAACAGGCCCAACAACCCCACAAACATCACATACACTCACCTGCAACTGCCAAACTGCCAAACAGAGGCCCAAAACTCAATCACTCCTCATAACACACCCACACAAATTTCAAACACAGCCACACCCACAAATGGACCAATAAAAATGGACCACACACACAAACCATGAGCCTTTGCAACAGACCCACTGCTGCCAGAGCCCACAGACGACCCACACCACCATACTTGAACCTCACACTTGCATACCTTCACACAACCACCTACACAAACACCCCCTCATCACATTCACACACACACCTCCACTACCACACCCACACACCCACAGCCATCCACACCCACACCCCCACAACCACACCCCACGCCATGTCCACCACCAAGAATCCAAAGTTCACAAAGGAGGAGCTGGAGATCCTTGTCGACGAAATCCTCAGAGTCGAGCCACAGCTCTTTGGGACATTGGTCAGACAGACCAGCATATCCGAAAAAACCGCCATGTGGCAGAGGATCGTCGATTCTGTGAATGCTGTTGGGACAACCAGAAGGACCAGGCACGAGTGCCAATCCAGGTGGTACGATCTGCGGAGGACGGTCAAGAGGAAGATGACTGACAATCACAACCAGGGGAACATCACTGGAGGAGGGCCGCCCCCCAGACCGGTACAATACCATCCCTGGGAGGAGAAGGTGATGTCCACGCTGGCGGTGGAGGGACTACACGGACTGCCAGGACTCCCAGACCCTGGTGAGTACACAAACAACTCACCTCACATGGGGGGGATGCCATACACAATCAATCATGCATGCCACCCCCCCCAAGCCACCACCGGACACAACAACACTCCACAAACACACACATGCCACTGGCACCTCCATGCCCCATGCATCAATCAGGGCCATGCCAAGTCACAGGCCACACAAAACACCAACACAACACAGGATGTGGTCGATGCTGGGAGTGGGGGCAGCAAAACTAACATTGAGCAACTCACAAGCACACAACAATGCCCTCAGCCCATATGGCCCAGGGCACAGCCATACAAACTGTGTGTACCCACACAGTACTGTCTTGCCTGCAAATGATGGCTGCCATGCAGGATGCCATGGGTCTGAAGGCACAATTTGCACATAACAGCAGACAATGAAGATGCATCGCTCTGATAGAGTCTCAGCACACACCGCCACAGCAGCAGCCTACACTCAGACACACTGCCCAATGGGTGCCCGGAGAACAGGGACTAACTCACATGAACAAGCCAATGGCCATTCAAAGACCGGCTAACTGTGTGTGCCCAGGAAGCTGGCCTGAGGTGACAGAGAGTGACAAAGAGAGGGAGGGAGAGGGGGAATGAGAGGGAAGGAGACAGAGGGGGGACACAGGGAGACAGACAGAGGGAGGGAGTAGGGTGACAGAGGGAGACCGACAGAGGGAGGGAGGAGGGTGACAGAGGGAGGGAGGAAGGGAGACACAGGGAGACTAAATCACCCTTGGGTGGTGTGGCCATGTCCACTCGTCAGCCGGTGGACTGTGTGCATGCAGACCAGGTCTGGCAGTGCCTCAACCCCCCCTTCCGTAGATGAAGACCGGTCCATGTGTCAATCTGTGCACGAGTCCATCCGTGCTGCAGGCACAGACCTAACCACACACCCAGTATACCCACCCACCGTGTCGGTAAGAACCCTGTCACAAATGCTTCAGTCCCCTACCTGCAACATCAAATTGCCTTGCCAAAACACCATTTGGCCACGTACAGTGCAACACGTAAGGCGCCTCTGCATGGCTCGCTACGCCCGCACACCACACTGCTGACTGTGTACCCAAATAGATGCATCAACTAAGATTGTGTCTCACACATGCGTAAAGCCCTGACAGCTGTGGCCAAGGGACATAGCCATGCACAAGTGCACTGTGAGAGGAATGCAGGACAGATCCAACTACCCAGAGGAAGAGTGCCAAATCAGAAATGCATGCAACATGGATGCCACATGTGACACTGTTAACATTGTCTCTCTCACACACAGGTCAACGTCGACGAACACCCCCCAACACTGGGGGGGAAGTCACACAGGACCAGGCTCCGCGGGATGATGACCCCACCGCCAGCGATGACTCTCACCACTCCGTGGATGACCCAGACCAACCTGGCCCCTCTGGTGTCCAACCACCTGCAGCACCTGCGTCAGGTACAACTGTGCCAACCACCACCCCCATTCCTGCCACATCCCAGGAGACGTCCAGGAGCCCTGCCCGCACACGACCACCCAGCCAGTCTGCCCAGGAGGGACACGGTCCTCCGGGCACCCAGGAGGAGGCAGGCGGCAACGCAGATGCCATCCCTCAGGGGTCCCGGAGACCCGATGCACCCACAACGGCAGGCCAGGTGCACGTGGGCAGGGGTGGCGGGAGTGGAGGACGGCGGAGGCGCGAACCTGACCAGGCAGCTCAGGACCCGGTAGTGTCCCAGGTCAGCAACATCCTGGATACATACCGGCGTGACACCAGGGGCATGGACCAGATTGCGTCCACCCTCAATGACATCAAGGGGACCCTCCAGGAGATGAAGACCCTGCAGTCCCAGCAACATGCCTGTCAACTGCAACACCAAGGAAGGATGGAGGATAGACAGGCTGAGCTCGTGGCGGTGCAAACCCAAATGACCGGTGTACTCCGTCGGATTGCCGACAACATGGGCAACCCTCCCTGTGGCACCAGGCGAAGGCCATTACCAGACACAGGGAGGGATCAGGAGGAGGAGGATTCATCCGACGGAGCGTCACAGACATCGTCACGGACTGCTTCCGAGGGTCCCCGCAGGAAGGTGGGTCGTCCACGAAAAAGACTGTGAGAGTCAGCAGAACATCACCATCTCCCAGGTCACCTGGCCTGGCACCTGGCCCTCTGGCCCAATAGCAGCACATGACATTCTCTGCCACATGGACTTGCTGGTCACTGTCTGACCTATGTTGACGAAGACTGTGGCATGGACTCTGACATTTTGCTACGACAAGGATACCAACTCCCCCAGTGAACTTTGGATTCTACACTCCCGCTGTGCACCTCTTGTCATCCCCACAAACCCGTACCCCACCACAAATAAATTAATCACACTTACAAGATGATGCCGTGATTCTACATTATTACAATACATGTGTGTGTCGTACAGTCAAAGCATGCCTGATCTCAGAATTAACTCCAACCATCCAAACCGTGGGGTCGCAGTCTTGCCCAGGACACACATGGGTCCCAATGTCTCATCTGATACAGACATGGAGTAACAAACTCACCTGTGCTGGGCCCAACCAGCTGAGTGGTTCCCGCACAACTGTGGCTACAGACACATTCAGGGGAGCAACAGTCATGCGCAGAGGTCAGGGATCATGTGGAGTGACCTGGCTTGCCGCTCCCAGGTATGTCTAGACATGTGTCCCTACAATGTGCAGCATGCTTGCGTCAGGCGGATGTTGAGAATGGTGGCTAGGCCAAGGTTGGATGCATGGAGATGCCAGAATGCAGTTTAGGATCACTGTGCCACATGGTTGTGTTGGGGTTGTGGGCTGCATCATGAGTGTGGGCGTGGATCTAGAAGGTCATCCTGCAGCTGGCTGTGAAACATTCCCCCCATCCCGTTAGGACGTTGATGTGGCCTGGTTGCCCGACGCAGTAGCAGAGCTGTGCAGATGCACTCCGGATATGGACAAGTACCATGGGAGTCGTGAGGCACATGTCCGTAGACTGCAGGGTAGGATTCTACACAGATGTTGTATTTTCCCTGGGGGATGGTCTCTCTTGCCTTGAGGTGGATGGAACTGTGCATCTTGTGCATAATACAGTTCCCACTCCCTGACAAACCCCTAGCATCTTGTCACTCTACACATAGACACATATGCACCACCTATGAAAACTATGCCAGACCTGCGGCACGCACAGTGGCAACAGGGCACCATTGACAGGGAAGAGGCACCTTGGAGACAGAGGGACAAATTTATTAGTCATGTGTGTTGGAATGACAATGATACTCTGTCAACACATACACAGGTCATGTGGATGTACATGTGGGAGCAACACTGGCACCCCCCATTGCAACACAGATGCTGGCATCCCATTGACCTGGCACACAAGTGACGGATAACAGCTAAACACCCCCTGCTGCCACGGAGAGGCCGCTATACACCATTGAGGCACTGATGGGGCAATCACACACCATGTCAACCCGGTGCAACCTGTATGTTTCCGAGGCCAGTGTTACACACAATGATGGCCTCATCACAATCCCCAATCCCCTGCCACATGACAGTCACCAAGTCTGAGCATGGCTCCAGGTGAAGCCTGCCCCATGTCATGTTCCCCATGTAGGATCACCATGTATGCAAATGGAACACACATGAACCGGAGAAGTGCACACAGACTACAAACAATTCACACACCCAAAACGACGTGAGGCATCCCTTACCCTGAGGAGATTTCAACACTTGCCCGTGCATGTGACGCTGAATCAGCACATGTCGCTGTGTTCATGAGGAGTAGCAGGAGCACAACAATGCCACCAGCAGACAGCATGCACATGGACCTGTGGAAGAGAGACACACAAGGATTCAGCACAAAGGAGCACATCCGCAAGCATGTACTTAACACGTATCATGTTGTTAACATGACAGGTGACAATGATGACCCTCAGACAACATCCTTCCATTGCGCCATCACTTGAGTGACACTTCAATACACACCACTGACTCACTTGGCAGACATGCAGATGGACACACACATTGCAACACATGCCACACACGGCCCAATGCGTGCACACTCAGACACTGGAACTCACCACTAAGCAAAGAAGTTGCGTATGAGCCGACTCCGCATGTCCTCCACAGCCTCCTCCTCCTCCACATCACTTGCCCCGTCACCAAGCCCTTCATCCTCCACGGGTGGATGGTCCTGGTCATCTTGATCCAGTATGAGTGGAACAGCTTCCTCCACTGCCATGTTGTGCAGCATGCAGCAGACGATGATGATCTTGCACACCTTCACCGGGGCATATGGGAGTGCTCCGCCGGTCTTGTGGAGGCACCGGAATCGGCTCTTCAGAAGTCCAAACGTCCTCTCAATGACTCTCCTGGTCCGCCCATGTGCGTTGTTGTAGAGGTGCTCGGCAGCCGTGCTGGGGTTGCGGACAGGCGTCATCAGCCATGGCATGTTGGGATAGCCAGCGTCCCCTACAAGGAAACATCATGGACAGAAGTGTGTCAGCACAGGCAGTGAGATTGGAAGATGACGCCAAACACTGAACTGCCAGAGTCTACCCACCAACAATACATGCTCGCTCGTTCCGCAGCTGCAGCATCATTTCTGGCACCCTGCTACGCCTCATGATGAAGGCATCGTGTGCTGATCCTGGAAAGCGAACACAGACATGTGAAATCACCATGTTGGACAGACACACCACAAGGGCATTAATGGAGTGATAATGTTTGCGATTCCTATACACCACCTCCTGTGCCTGTGGTGGTACCAACGCAACATGTGTCCCATCTATGGACCCAATGACATGGGGCATCCCTCCCAGGGCATAGAACTCACGCTTGACATCTGTCAACTGCTCACGATTTGGGAATTTAATGTACTCATCCAGGTGAACCAACATGGCCTCTAAGAAATCATGCAGAACACGGCTGAACATCGTCTGGGACATGCCCCCGACATCAGCAATGGTATGTTGGAACGTACCCGTGGCAAGGAAATGTAGGGCTGCCATCACCTTCAACTTGGGTGTCAGTGCACTTGGATACCTGTGGCGCGGGAGGAGTTGTGCTTCCAGCCGGCCAGTCAACTCATCAATCAACCGTTGGCTGAATCTGTAGCGGCGTATACAGTCCCGTTCATGCAGGGCAGCAATGTCTGGCATACGTCGAGGGAGAGGCGGAGCCCTGCAGTGAAATGGAAGGAACACCTAAGAGTGAGCACTGTACAACAACATCGTCAATGCACTGAGCACATGTTACACAGCCAATACACATATGCCACGTTGTGAGTCAGGTCTGTGCCACAGTTCCTGGACACGAACGCCAGTCAGGTTACACTCCTACCAAGGGACAGCCACTAACGGAGGGGGGCAAGATCACGATGACATGGCATGAGACTAGCTGTGGGCCAGTGTAAGTGAACATGCACACGCATCACAGGATTCACAGACATCCACACATGTGCAGAGGTAGTATGCGTATGGTACAGACAGGTAGTTGGATGCGATATGCACTGGTCACATGTCATAGGAATAGGACAGGCCACACACATTGCCTTTGAGGAGTACATGTCGAGACAGAACATACATAGGGAGCATGTGGATATGTACTTGTGTTGATACTCCGTGTAGTTGGATACATACACACCTCATGGCAAATCACATATGTGGGCTGGTGTGCGGAACAGTGTGCCATGCCCATCGACACACAGACACATGTTGGCAGCAGCAACTGCTGACACATTGAATCACACACCTACAGCAAAATCATGGAAAGACATGCCACACACATGACATGGTTGCAGCATGCAACGCAGCCATACACGTGTCATATGTAATATTCCGTGTACCTGGCATCAGGGGACAGGTGCGGGTGTCCGTGACTGGGACATGCAAGTGACTCATGGCTCCACTAGTGTGTACGACATGCACACATGTCAAAGGAGTGCAGGGGATGTGTGGTACAATGCGCACCATCACACACGACATGTGTACACAGCTCATCGTACATGTGCTTTGCCCACACCTCAGGGGTAAAGTGCCACATCACATCCTGACACACCTGTGTCACACACAGGTGGTATTGCACAGACAATGCATTGGTGTCCACCCTTGGCAATACCTGTCCGCTCCATTCCTGTCTGTGTGCCGCCTGTCACCACTGACAGTTGTTATACGCACCGTACATACGCTCGGAGCGCGTGTATAGGGTCCCTGGGCCAATATTGCCGCTGGCGTATGCGTACGCCACAGTAGTACGGACTGTACACGCGCTTGTGCGGTCCGGATCACAATATGGGCGCTGGCGTATGCGTACGCCACAGTAGTACGGACTGTACACGCGCTTGTACGGTCCGGATCACAATATGGGCGCTGGCGTATGCGTACGCCACAGTAGTACGGACTGTACACGCGCTTGTACGGTCCGGATCACAATATGGGCGCTGGCGTATGCGTACGCCACAGTAGTACGGACTGTACACGCGCTTGTACGGTCCGGATCACAATATGGGCGCTGGCGTATGCGTACGCCACAGTAGTACGGACTGTACACGCGCTTGTACGGTCCGGATCACAATATGGGCGCTGGCGTATGCGTACGCCACAGTAGTACGGACTGTACACGCGCTTGTACGGTCCGGATCACAATATGGGCGCTGGCGTATGCGTACGCCACAGTAGTACGGACTGTACACGCGCTTGTACGGTCCGGATCACAATATGGGCGCTGGCGTATGCGTACGCCACAGTAGTACGGACTGTACACGCGCTTGTACGGTCCGGATCACAATATGGGCGCTGGCGTATGCGTACGCCACAGTAGTACGGACTGTACACGCGCTTGTACGGTCCGGATCACAATATGGGCGCTGGCGTATGCGTACGCCACAGTAGTACGGACTGTACACGCGCTTGTACGGTCCGGATCACAATATGGGCGCTGGCGTATGCGTACGCCACAGTAGTACGGACTGTACACGCGCTTGTACGGTCCGTACTACTGTGGCGTACGCATACGCCAGCGCCCATATTGTGATCCGGACCGTACAAGCGCGTGTACAGTCCGTACTACTGTGGCGTACGCATACGCCAGCGCCCATATTGTGATCCGGACCGTACAAGCGCGTGTACAGTCCGTACTACTGTGGCGTACGCATACGCCAGCGCCCATATTGTGATCCGGACCGTACAAGCGCGTGTACAGTCCGTACTACTGTGGCGTACGCATACGCCAGCGCCCATATTGTGATCCGGACCGTACAAGCGCGTGTACAGTCCGTACTACTGTGGCGTACGCATACGCCAGCGCCCATATTGTGATCCGGACCGTACAAGCGCATGTACGGTCGGTATCACTGCTTGTGGGGTGCCCTAGGGCGTGGAACGCACCGTACCTGTGTGTAAATGTATGAAAACACATAGGGGACACATGAGGGACAAGTATAAGGGCCTAAATGCCTGATGGTTGCCATGGAGACTGAGTTAAATTTTTGAATTTGAGCACCAGGTGCACAGCAGAAGTCAGTTTGAAAGAATCTACATTGTTGCAATGTGGATGTTGACTTGACATCATTATCAAAACTGAAACCATGCAAAGCCACACACTGGGGTAGGTTTGAAGGGATTGGATGAAACGTAGGATGCTAATGTGACTGACCAATCAATCTGTACTCCTATACATGAACAGGCCAGCCAGGCATATATAAGGCAGCCAGGTCCCATGAGAGAGCACTTGCCTGCACATCCATTCATCCATGACCACTGCTGCTGATAGTGATTCCTCTGGCACCATGTCCAGGACTGTGGAGAGGTCACAGCCATTCACCCAGGAGGAGAACCTTGCCCTGATAGATGTGATCCTCCCACAGTTCCAGAGCCTGTATGGTCGACCAGGGGTTCAGGTGAGTGCAGACTCCACTAGCTTAGACTGTGCCCCTTTTGTGTGACAGTGACTTCTGGCATTGTGTCCATGTGTGACAGACATGCACTGTTGTTTGGAGTGGGTCCCAGGGTGTGGAAGGCCTCATGTCACCCATGCAGAGCATGCTGTGTTTCCTGTGTGCACTCCTCACTTGCATAGTGCCTACTGTGACAATGAATGCAAGGTGCATGCCACATTCTGCCTGCATACTCCTCCTGGGGATGTTGTTTCCACAGTCCTGATGTGATCCTGTGTTCCCCCCAGTGTGACAGGTGTCAGTACCCATGGATGTGTGTTTGTTCAGTGTACCTGTGCTGTGAGTGTCCAAAGGCCGTGTTCGTCCCCTGCACATTGGTGTGTGTGTTAGTCCCCTGTCATGTGGGTGAGTGCATATGGGGAGTGTTGCACACAAGCAGCATGAGGGATGGATATGGCCTGGCCATCGGATGTGAGCAGGGAGCAGTGCTGTGTGCATGCCGTGCTGAGCCAGCCCCACACCTGTGACACCCCCGTCTACTGGCACATGGGCAGAGTGAGGTGTGTACCCGCAGTTGGCAATGCCATGTGATTGTCCTGTACCTGTGTGTGTCTGTGTACTCTGCTGAGGTAGCATCAGTGTGCTGGGGCAGGTGACTGCTGTGAGGTGCTGTACATAATCCTGGTGTAGCCTGTGAGGCACAGTGTGATCCCTGGTCAGTGAGTGTGTGGTACCCCTCATGCCACCCGTGTGCTTCCACTGGCACGTAGTGCATTTGGCCTTCCACAGTGGATAATGTCCCTATGACAAAGGTGCAATTAGTTGCATGCATACCATGGCCTGTTCATAATGAGGATTGTTCTATATGTGTGTCTCTGTGTCTTTGCTCATGTGGATTAATGTATTCTCTCTTTTGCATCCTCACAGGTAGGCGCCATTGCCAAGGGGGAGATCTGGAGGGAAGCCGTCAGTGCCGTGAGGGGTACAGAGGGTCGGAGGCGGAGCCTGTCTCAGGTGAGGAAACGCTGGCAGGACATCCGGTGCTGGACGAGGAGGATTGCACGGCTCCTGCTGGGGGACTCACCTGAGAGCCGTAAGAACCGTGGCCGCCGTCGTCTGACCCACATCCAGAAGCGTGTGCTGGCGGTGGTCTTCCCCGATATGGACAGGCGCCTACAGGAGAGGCAGCAGCAGGAAGGGGGTAGGTACATGTGTGTCAGTTGTGTGTCCCCAGCCAATGTAAGTGTGCAGTTGCATGGATACACTGCCAGGGTTTGATTGTGCAGTGCGTCAACTTCTCCACAAAGTAGCACAGTGCTGTTCTCACTCCCTCCCTTCCCCTCCTTGCAATGTGTTCCCTGGTCTGTCGCCACTCTTGCACAAGGTTATTTATGCAGGCAGTTCATGCAGGTGCCCTATGCTATCAGCATCATGTGTGGGGGTGATGTGCCACAGGTATGGGGACCTTGCGTGTGCCATGGCCAATTTCAGTCATTGTGGTGTCCATGTCACTTGGCACTGATTGTGAATCACGACATAGGGGTGTGTCTCCAAAATGTACAGCCTTCCAGCATGCATGTCCAATTGTGTGCCCTCTGACATGATGTGCCTGAGTGGGAGGCCTGCTAAGTGCAGGGACGGTTGCTTAATTTGCAGTCATGTCCATCCTGGACCATGGAGGAGTGTGGGCACTACTGTGCCCTGGGGCACCTCTTCCTAGGTATCATGTGCGTCATCCAACAATATGGCCATTCACTGTGTCTTTGCCATGGGTTGCGTAGGGTGGCATTGTACCCTGGGCTCAACTGTTAGGACCTACAGGTTGCTACATGTGTCCACTGTACAGGGGGACCCATTTTGCTTGTGCATACTCACAGTGGGCATTACCTGTGTGTGTTGTTGAGACAATCTGATGATGTTTGCCTGTCAATGATGTGTGGACATGGCCACCAGGGGCTGTGTGTTTACAGTCATGAATTAGTGGAGGCCATGTGTTTCCATCCCAGAGTAAGAGGTGTACATACTTTCTCCGTCTCAATGAGATTGTCTCAGGTGTGGGTGGTTTGTGCGTACAAGGCCTACATGTCAGAAGCTTCATCCTCCTTGCTGGGTTTAGCCTGTGTGTGATGTTTGACTGGACATACGCTCAAGGTGCAGTGACCCTGTCATGTGTGGCCTGGTTTCATGTATTGCCTTTGCAGCATGCGGCAAGAGTAAATGGATATGATTCATGCTCATCCCTTTTTGACGACGCAGTGTGGTGCAGGTGCTGTGCACATTTGTCCCCAGAGGCTGACTCCTCTCTAAAATTTCAGGTGCAGTGATTTGCTGTTGTGTCATGATCTCCATTGTGTCTCAGTGGCATGGTGGGTAGAAAAACTGTGTGTTCCATGGCCTACATGTGTACATTGTTTTGTAGGTGTTACTCCTGTTGCTTTTCAGGCTATGCAATGTGACCTATGTATATTTGACTCATGTGACATAAGTGTACAGGTGTCTGATTTTCTCCTGTCTCTTCACCTTGCCCACAGCATCGCCGGGGGACACGGAAGGAGACACTAGCACGGACCGGGAGGAGAGATTGAGCACCAGTACCAGCAGTGCTGTCCTGTCTGGCACATGGAGTGGCACGGAGGCCGAAGGGAGTGAGGCGGAGGACCTGTTGACTGCCAACACAGACTATGACGCAGACGGGTCCGAGGCTGAGCTCACAGAGGTGGCGGAGTCTGCCCCCCCAGCTGATGGCAGCCCTCCACATCCCCCCGCCACCTCAGGTTCCATCACCGGCCTCCCACATGCTCGTGGCCCTTCCCTCCGTGCTCGGTCCCCACATGTCTCCTTCCTGCCAGGCACCGCACCCCCTGCCCCTGTCACCACTGCTGCGGTGAGTGCGGAGTCTGTGGACATCCTGAGGCAGTTGCAGGTTGGTCAGACTGCGATGCTAAATGTCCTCCATGCCCACACCCAGGTGCTGACCCAGATGGAGGCATACATGGAGGGCATGTCGGCTGCGCAGTCTGACCAACGGCAGTTGCTGAGGTCCATAGACTCCACACTGACTGCAGCACTGGATCTCCTGCAGCGCTGCGTAACACCCCCTACCCCTGCCCCATCCACAATTCCCACTCCCGTGCCTGTCCCACGCACATCCAGACGTCAGCGTGCACGCACCCCAACAGACACAGGCACCACACCACCAGGGAAGTCGAAGCGCACACCTCCTGTCACGCACACACAGGGTGAGGAAGGCACACCCACTGGGTCGGGGGGGAAACGTAGAACACGCAGCCACAGTGGGAGTCCGCATTCCACACAACCCACTCCCTCCAAATCCACTCCCCTTAGCTCTCCTGGCCAACAGTCAGTGACAGCATCATCCACTGCGAGTGTGCCCCCCAGCCCCAGGATGACACCACCCCGCAAGCGGTGGAGGCGGGACCCGGCCAGGGGAGTTGAGTCCCCCACCCTGTCCACACCCTCCCCCAGTGGCGCTGCGACCCATCCCTTTGCCCCCCCCCCCTCCTTGGGGCCTGTGGTTGGATTGGGTACGGGGGAGTCGCTGGGGGAACTTGCCGACGTGTGCAGCGCCATTCTGTCCTCCACCTTTGGCGCTGGCACCCCCCCTGTGGCAGATTCATCCCTCCCTGCACCCACAACACCTACCCTTTCCCCTCCTGTCCCTGCGGTGCCTGTTTCCACCCTCCCCCCTGATGCCCCCTCTTCTGTGGATGAAATGGACTTGTGAACTGTGCAGGCAAGCTAGGGGACACACGTCCCGATGTGTACCCCCCCCCCGGACATTGCTGCTGGGCTGGCCCATGGCCCTTGTACATAGTGGACATTTTCTCTGATATATTTTCCTGCTGAATAAAGCCTTTTCTTTTTGTTTTGCACACTGATGCTTTCCTGGACTTGCTGTTGGTGCTGGTGCTCCCTGCGTTGGGGTGGTGATAATGTGTTAGGGGTCTGTGAAATGTTGGAGTGTGCTGCTCATGGGGTGTACCCTGCCATCTGCGTGCCATCACAAAGGTCTCTGCAAATGGTATTTGGTCATGTTTGCTCTCACTGTATGGTGACATTGTCCCAAGGTGTGTTCCGTCCTCTGTGGCCCAGGCCATTTTTCCTGCAGGGTGTCTCCCAAATGCTGTGCTGTGCTGTGTCTACATTTCCTGGATGTGTGAGGGTTGCCTTTCAATATAGCCATGCTGGCTCAGCGATGGCTCCGCCTGCATCTGGGGTATCACCCTTGTAGGTCACTGAACTTGTTGATGGGGTATATTG
Source organism: Triturus cristatus (assembly GCF_964204655.1). NCBI lineage: Eukaryota > Metazoa > Chordata > Amphibia > Caudata > Salamandridae > Triturus > Triturus cristatus. The sequence continues at coordinate 3,539,786 of NC_140585.1, forward strand.
TCCGATGTCTGGGCACTGCTGGGAGTGATAGGTACACACCCCTCCTGTGTCTGGGCACTGCTGGGAGTGATAGGCACACACCCCTCCTGTGTCTGGGCACTGCTGGGAGGACCCTGCACCCACCCCTCCTGTGTCTGGGCACTGCTGGGGGTGTTTTGCACACCCCATTCTTATAGCAGGTTCGGTGCGTACATGCACGGGTGGGGGTTTGGTGCGTACATACACGGGTGGGGGTTCGGTCCGTACATACACGGGTGGGGGTTCGGGGCGTACATACTCTGCTGGGGTGGGGGTTCGGTGCGTACATACACGGGTGGTGGTTCGGTGCGTACATACACGGCTGGGGTGGGGGTTTGGTGCGTACATACACGGCTGGTGTGGTGGTTTGGTGCGTACATACACGGGTGGGGGTTCGGTGCGTACATACACGGCTGGGGGGGGGTTCGGTGCGTACATACACGGGTGGTGGTTCGGTGCGTACATACACGGCTGGGGTGGGGGTTTGGTGCGTACATACACGGCTGGTGTGGTGGTTTGGTGCGTACATACACGGGTGGTGGTTTGGTGCGTACATACACGGCTGGGGTGGGGGTTCGGTCCGTACATACACGGGTGGGGGTTCGGGGCGTACATACTCTGCTGGGGTGGGGGTTCGGTCCGTACATACACGGGTGGTGGTTCGGTGCGTACATACACGGCTGGGGTGGGTGTTAGGTGCGTACATACACGGGTGGGGGTTTGGTGCGTACATACACGGCTGGGGGGGGTTCGGGGGCGTACATACACGGGTGGTGGTTCGGTGCGTACATACACGGGTGGTGGTTCGGTGCGTACATACACGGCTGGGGTGGGGGTTTGGTGCGTACATACACGGCTGGTGGTTCGGTGCGTACATACACGGCTGGGGTGGGGGTTTGGTGCGTACATACACGGCTGGTGGTTCGGTGCGTACATACACGGCTGGGGGGGGGTTCGGGGGCGTACATACACGGGTGGTGGTTTGGTGCGTACATACACGGCTGGGGTGGGGGTTCGGTCCGTACATACACGGGTGGGGGTTCGGGGCGTACATACTCTGCTGGGGTGGGGGTTCGGTCCGTACATACACGGGTGGGGGTTCGGGGCGTACATACTCTGCTGGGGTGGGTGTTAGGTGCGTACATACACGGGTGGGGGTTTGGTGCGTACATACACGGCTGGTGGTTCGGTGCGTACATACACGGCTGGGGGGGGTTAGGGGGCGTACATACACGGGTGGTGGTTTGGTGCGTACATACACGGCTGGGGTGGGGGTTCGGTCCGTACATACACGGGTGGGGGTTCGGTCCGTACATACACGGGTGGGGGTTCGGGGCGTACATACTCTGCTGGGGTGGGGGTTCGGTGCGTACATACACGGGTGGTGGTTCGGTGCGTACATACACGGCTGGGGTGGGGGTTTGGTGCGTACATACACGGCTGGTGTGGTGGTTTGGTGCGTACATACACGGGTGGGGGTTTGGTGCGTACATACACGGCTGGGGGTTCGGGGCGTACATACCAGGGTGGGGTGGGGGTTCGGGGCGTACATGCACGGGTGGCGCTTGGGTGCGTACATACACGGGTGGGGGTTCGGGGCGTACATACCAGGGTGGGGTGGGGGTTCGGGGCGTACATACACGGGTGGCGCTTGGGTGCGTACATACACGGGTGGCGGTTCGGGGCGTACATACACGGGTGGGGGTTCGGGGCGTACATACACGAGTGGGGGTTCGGGGCGTACATGCACGGGTGGGGGTACGGGCCGTACTTCCACGGGTGGGGGTACGGTCCGTACATACCCCTGCCCACGCTCTGCGTGCCTGGGTACGGGCCGTACCCATGCCTTTGGTGTGTGGGTACGGTGCGTCCCACCATTGTTGCGGGCCGTGGGGTCCGCACCGTACACAGGCCTTGGGGGCGTGGCTACGGGTCGTACCACGCGTACCCCTACATGACCCCAGCAATGCTGGTACGAGCTGTACCAAGGCCTTTCTGACGTGGGTACGGGCCGTACCGCTATTGTTGGAGTGACGTAGGGGGACGCGTGGTACGTTCCGTACCCACGCTCTTGCGGCCTGGGTAGGGTACGTACCGGTTCGCGTGACCATCCACTTCCGTTGTGGCGGACGCTTGCGTTGCTGGCCTTGCCCCCACCCCCTGGAAGTGACCAGGCCCTGATGGTCAGGTATGTCCAGGCCATGTGTGATTTGGTACCATGTGTTGGTGTTGTGTGTCCTGCCCCTGCCCCCCCCTTTGCCCCTGGTTGTTGTGCTGACCTTCTGCGGCGTCTGCGTCGGTTCCTGTACGCCAGGTGGACTGCTAGGAGGGCAGGGATGGCACGTAGGTTCGGGTCCATGTCTGTTCGTCGCGTCCAGCTGCTCCTTGCGTGTGTCGTCCTGATTTCCCGGCAGTTTTTGGCAGCCGGTAAATATTTTCCGTGCGGGATGACGTCGGTTCGAATCGTACTTCCTGGTTCGTGAAACGTAGGCTGGATGCGTACCGACGTCACGTCGGCTCCTTTCAGGATCGGAATTGTGTTTAGTTTCTGTTCGGTCGGTGTTTTGTTCGAATCGTACGGAAATGGTGTTTCCGTATGAATCGTACTTGCATTTTCGGATGGATTTCGCACCGGGTACGAGTCGGACGGAGAAAAGGCTCCGTCCGACGGTTCGTACCCGGTTTTTACCGGATCGGAATTGGCACCTCAGTTAGAAACAGCGAAACACGTGGGGAGTGTTTATGTACAGAAAGGCGTCCCTTCCTGCACATCAACATTTCCCACTGCAGGGCAGACACCGTAGCAACATGGCACAAGGTGGGCTGTGCAGGCACAAGTAAATTTTTCAAGCAACAGCACTAATGGACATGCAGGAGTGCGTCATATTTTTGTGCATGCAGCGCATCCCAGGATTTGTATACTGTTGGAGCATCGTGTTACCAATTTAGGGGCCTATTCAGATTTCGGTCGGAAGTTGTCGGCCGGATTCCTTTCTGAACGAGCCATTCTAATGGGCTCGGTCGGAAAGGAATCCGACTCGGATTTCCGGATTGCGGACGACAGGCTCGAAGAGCCCGTTCAACATCCGGAAATCCCTCAGTACTACCCAAGGGAGTACGATGGCAGCTTTTCACTGCCTTTTCGTGCCGCTCTTTCCAGCACAAAAAGGCAGTCAGAAACTGTCTTTGGGGGTCCCCAGTGGGGCCCCCATGGGTCTGAGGCTGCTGAATGGTGGCCTGGGGGCACCTATGGTGCCCCTCTGTGGATCCCTGCACCCGGTGGCAGGCACCTTGGGGTGCCGGCCACAGGGTGCAGTGATGAACTGCACCCCTGCTTTTTGCACTGTAAGCATGCATTCCGCTCGGAATGCATGCTTGCATTGTGAAGTATCCAAATGCGACCGAACTCTGTTCGGTCGCATCGTACTTGCAGGGCCGTAACCGACGACAGCAGGTCGGTCGGTTACGGCTCCAGATCGATGTCGGATGGACCTGAGTCCGTCCGACATCGGAATAAGCCCCTTAGTTGTAACACTGCGCTCTGCTACATTATGGTTTATATGCCCTGTAGTTAGCACAGGAAAGGACCATATCCTGACAACTATGCACATGGCTGCTCTTATAATGTGTGTTAACATAGACTGACTCTAAGACTGGCAAGAATGCCTAATGCAAACATTTATGCTAGAGACACATGACTGTTAACTTGTCATTGTTTTTACGCATGAAGGGCTTATTTACAAGCTCCTTGTGTTGCTGGTATGTCACTTTTAGTAAGGGAAAAAGTGAGGTACCGGCAGTGCAAAGGTCTGAATAAACCCCATGTGTTCCTGGGTGGCTACCGTTTGACCTGCACACGGGCCAATTTACAAGCCCCTTGTGCCACTGGTTCGTCACTTTTCCCATGTTAAAGGTGACGCACCGGTGACCATAGTGGCTTGTAAATAAGCCCCACAGTGTGGGAGAGCGCTGAGGCATAGGTGCCTGGACTGTACAACATGACATATTTCCCCCTTGTCTCTTGTTGGTACTTACCCTGCTTTTGATGTAGTTGGTCAAAGTCATAGTGAGCACTGTCCTGTCCCTCTACTTCAACCTCCGACTCCTCACAGATGACTTCCGACACCTGCTCCTCCAAGGAATCGAGCTCCTCCTGCGGCGCTGGACTCCCACCTCAGGTCTGCAATGCTGCCTGTTGATTACTGGCATTGTGCCAGTGCTTCTTGCATTCCGTCACTGTCCTCTTATCATCTGTGACAGAGTTCACCTTGTTGGCTATGGACTGCTGTATAGCGTTTTTGATCCCCAATGACACCTTGGAGCTAACGAAGAGCTCCAACAAAATATTGTTTGAAAAAATATTGATGTACAAAATATAATTTTTTTTCTATGTATAAAAAATAATGTGAAATTACTTAAATAATAAATGTAACTTTTAAAACATTATTTAGATTTATTTGTAAATGTTAACAATTATAAGTAATAAATATAATAATTTCTTTTTAGCATACATATATAAAATTTTATATATATTTACTTAAAACAATTAATCAATAATAATTTTAATTATTTTGAAAACGTTATAAATATATAAAAAATATAAATAAATATATTACCTACTGGCGGTCGCCCGTAGGTAGTTATAGTTAGGACCTATTATCCATAGGAAATCCGCAACATTCTATTTGGAATAACTTTGGCGCCGGCTGACGAATCTTCGTGAAATTTTCGAAACTGGTGAGGCACTCCTATCCGCTCCTATCCTGAAAGTCTCGGGGTGATTCGTCAAGCGGGGGCCGAGAAAAAAGGGGGGTCCCAAAACGTGTTTACCCCATGCAATTTTCCATAGGAACCTGTAATGCAGGTACAGCCCGAACTGCTGAACGGAATTACAACAAATTTGGCAAAGAAGTAGCCCTTGGTTCACACTTGTGCCTTTTGGTTAAATGGTGTAAATCTGTTCAGTAGTTCCTGAGAAAATCAAAAGTAAAATCACATATATATCTGGGCGGAGCCTAACCACACATCTCATCGTGAGATCTGATTGGCTGTCAGCACTTCATCCAAGAAGTGTTGGCAGCCATCTTGGGACCAATATACATGATAGCACCTCATTAAAAAGCATTGCAGTTAATAGAAGGTTTTAAGACTTTAGTTACATTATAAATCATTTGTTGATGGTACCATACGCATTTTAGGAATTGTGGTGTGTTCTAAGGTGATTTTACCATGTGAAAAAGCCTTCTGCTGTGATATCATGAATCATGTTTGAGAGAAAACTATTTTCTCATGCTATTCCCACAGAGGTTTGGAAGGTGAGCTATAAGCTAAACTGAGAGCATATTTTCTGTAAATTCACATTATCTTTCTCAGTCATGTGAGAATGAAGTCTGACATTATCAGTAAAACATGTACATCCAACAAGGGCAGAGACTGTCAGTTGATTCCTTTGTGTTCTACTGCAGCTTTCCAGAGTGTTCTAAAGAACAACTAGAGCGCTAACAGTCCTACTTATGACAAACGTATTGCACACCTGAAGCCATCTTGATTGGAATAAAGTGGTAACTCTTAAAACATTTAATTTGAAAAGGAACAAAATGAGGGGGTTCATTTTGCCATAGAAAGTATTATTAGTGCTGCAGAAAGAAAAATTAGGGCACATTTTGAGTGACTTCTCAAATCCTCTTCTATTTCATTAAAAAAGTCTGACATGCAGAGTGAAACATGCACTTTCAATACCAGCAGCAGACTTCCCTGGTGAGCAGTAGCTTTACTACAGTGATCTAATGAGCAACTAGAGTGCTAACATTCCAAATTTATGGCAAATGTGTGACACATCTGAATGCCTTCTTGATGAATCAAAGTAAAAAACTGAAAGTATTTCCTACTGAGGAGACTGCAGTAAATGAGGAAATTAGGAAACTTCATAACAAACAAGTCTCCCAAGATGGCCACCAGAGACAAAAGAGCTCAAATGTAGCACAAATATCACCCAGATGTAGCCCAAGTATAGCCCAATGACATAATGTCCCAGAGTGATCTTAAGAACAACTAGAGCGCTTACTGTCTTACTTATGACAAAAGTATGGCACACCTGAAGCCATCTTGATTGGAATAAACTGGTAACACTTAAAACATTTAATTTAAAAAGGAACACAAAGAGGGGGTTCATTTTGCCATAGAAATTATGATTAGTGGTGAAGAAGGAAAAAAGAGGGCACATTTTGAGTGACTTCTCAAATTATTTTCTATTTAATTAAAAAATTATGACATGCAGAAACTTTTAATACCAGCAGCAAACTTCTGTGGTGAGCAGTAGTTTTACTACAGCGATCTAATGAGCAACTAGAGTACTAACATTCAGAATGATACCCTGTTAGCCCCGGGGACCGCCACCCCCGGGGCTACAAAATAAATGGGTGGTGGGGCTCAAAGGTCCCCCAGCCCCAGGGACCGCTGCCCCCTGGGGCTTTCAAAAAAATGGGTGGGGGGGCTCAAAGGCCCCCCCAAGCCCCGGGGACCACCACCCCGGGGCTTTTTTTATTGTGGGAGGGGGGCCGCGGGGCTGTGTGGCTCCCGGCTCTGCAGTGTCTCGGGGTGCCCACCCCCAGGACACTGCTGTTTGCTATGGCAGGGCGGGAGCTGAGGCTCCCGCCCTGTCATAACAAACTTGGTTTGGATTTTGAAAGAGAGAGCAGGGAAATCTGCTCTCTCTTTCAAAATGCAAACCATATTGCTTTTCCACACGGGGAACTGCATGTTAGCAGCTCCCCGTGTGGAAAAGCAATGCCGGCTCCCGAAGGACGCGGGGAGCCGGCTGGGACCGTGGGGGCATTGGGACTCCCCCCACGGTCCCCAACTTTGTATATAGGCCCCGGGGGATGGGATCCCCGGGAAGAATAGAAATTAGTGATAGGTGCAAATTTTTTTTTACGGGCAAATTAGGAGTCGCATACCCAGCGCGGCGCTCAGTGAGGCCCCCTGGTGTGCATGCGCTGGGTGCGCAACTCCTATGCGTTGGGTGCACGACTTCTAACGCATTGGGTGCACGACTTCTAACGCATTGGGTTCACGACTCCTCTCGTGTTGTGTGCGCGACTCCCAAAAAATTTTGAAAAAAAACCAATAAAAAAATATTATAAATATATTTAATTATTTAACAAAATATAAAATAAAAAAAACAAAATTAGAGTTTTAATATTTTTTAAAACATTTTTTTTCAATTTATATTAAAAATATGTAATGTAATTTAAAAAATAAAATATGTAAAAATAAAGAGTTTAAAAAATGTAGAACAACAGTATCAAACAACTAAATATAACAATTAATATATTTAAAAATCACATTTAAAAAACCTTTGAAATTCACTGAAAAAAACATAGGTTTCAGATATGCAATAGTTAGGAATTAGCATTTAAAAAACCTTTGAAATTCACTGAAAAACTCATAGGTTTCAGGCACGTTATAGTTAGAAATTAACATTTAAAAAATCTTAGAAATTCACTGTTAAAACCAAAGGTTTTAGGGAAAGTTATAGTTAGATGGACATTTCACTCGTACAAAACCAGTGAAATTCCTCCGTTATAGTTAGTTTAGCTAACTATATCTCGCGCCCCCGCAATGCACTGCTGATGACGTCACATATTACATCACTCATGACACGGTCAGTGACATCACTGATGACATCACTCATGACATCATCAATGTGATAAATTGATGCATCTTCTCACACCCTAATATATCCTTTGATACACCCACTCTAAATTACAGACGGCCATTCTCAAAACCAATGACACTCCAACACCAATAACTACATACCCACTCACTGATTCTTAGGTCCACACACATATCCACTCACTCACCCGTACAATCACTCATACTTACGGTCACTCAGTACAGGACTATCATATGCACTCATACATCTATATAGACACTCACACACCGCCACTCATCCATAGAGGTACTCACACACCTAGTCAGTCATGCAAATAATTAATCACAATCCCATTTACTCACCTATACAGTTACACACACACACCAGATCACTTACTCATACAAATACTAGCACATTCTTACGCTCTTATACAATCACTGATACAAGCACACACTCATCCATACAGCTACTCTCATAATCACACACTCTCACTTATTGCGATTTATATACTCTAACACACATATATCCTGCCTTTCACATATGTAGTTACTCACACATGTATTACTGAGATATACATTCACTCACTAACACACCCATATACACACTCACCCGTCCATACCGGCCATCACAGATGCACTCTTGAAACCATGCACCCAGTGAATCACCCACTCACACATCTATGCACACACACATCCCACCCACACAAATACTCAGGCACCGATACAGATAGTCAGACAACCAATCAATAACTCATATAGACACTCATGTAGCTATTCACAAACCCATGCAGCCGCTTACACACCAACAGACAGACGGGTACAGACATTCACACAGTTTAGTCAGTAACCCATGCATTCAGTAAGATATGTTTAATCACTCACTTATAGAGTCAGTCACAACCCTACTAAATCAACCATTCAGACACTTATAATTTAAACCCACTCATTCTTCAATGAGTCTTTCCCTATATATATTAAACATATTTCAACTTTACAGAAACACACACTCACTGGATGATGTCATCAGTGATGTCATCAGTGATGTCACTGACCATGTCATGAGTGATGTAATATGTGACGTCATCAGCAGTGCAATGCGGGGGCACGAGTTATAGTTAGCTGAACTAACTATACGGGGGAATCTCACTGGTTTTGTACGAGTGAAATGTCCAACTAACTATAACTTTCCCTAAAACCTATGGTTTTTTTCAGTGAATATATATATACATACACTTGTAACATAGAAATTAATAAAACAAATAGATATTATACATTAAATATTAAAATATTAAATATTTTTTAAACCTACATTTCGCACCACATTGAGTGCAACAGCAGAGAAAGTGTTGGAGAGTGGAGGGGTAAAAATTACTACTCCCACTCCAGCAAGTGAAATAGTAGGGAAAGTGTTAGATAGTGAACGGTTAAAATGTACTATTCCAACTCCAGCGAATGGAACAGTAGGCAAAGTGTTGGATAGCGGAGTGGATTCATATACAAGGTCCGAGACTTTCAGGGTAGGAGGTGAGCGGAGCGCCCCATTAGTTTTGAAACTTTCACGAAGATAAGTCAACCGGCGCCAAAGTTATTCAAAATAGAATTTTCAGATTCCCTATGGGAACTCGGTCCTAACTATAACTATCTACTGGCGGTCGCCAGTAGATAGTTATAGTTAGGACCGAGTTCCCATAGGAAATCTGAAAATTCTATTTTGAATAACTTTGGCGCCGGTTGACTTATCTTCGTGAAAGTTTCAAAACTAATGGGGCGCTCCGCTCACCTCCTACCCTGAAAGTCTCGGGGTGATTTGTCAAGCGGGGGCTGAGAAAAAAGGGGGGTCCCAAAACGCGTTTTCCCCATGCATTTTCCCATAGGACCTTTAGTCGAAGGTACAGCCCGAACGGCTGAACAGAATTACTTGAAATTTGGCAAAGAGGTAGTCCTCAGGTCAGGCATGTGCCTTTTGCTTAAATGGTGTAAATCCGTTCCGTAGTTCCTGACAAAATCAAAAGTAAAATCACATATATATCTGGGCGGAGCCTAACCACACATCTCATCGTGAGATCTGATTGGCTGTCAGCACTTCATCCAAGAAGTGTTGGTAGCCATCTTGGGACCAATATACATGATAGCACCTCATTAAAAAGCATTGCAGTTAATAGAAGGTTTTAAGACTTTAGTTACATTATAAATCATTTGTTGATGGTACCATACTCATTTTAGGAATTGTGGTGTGTTCTAAGGTGATTTTACCATGTGAAAAACGCCTTCTGCTGTGATATCATGAATCATGTTTGAGAGAAAACTATTTTCTCATGCTTTTCCCACAGAGGTTTGGAAGGTGATCTATAAGCTAACTGAGAGCATATTTTCTGTAAATTCACATTATCTTTCTCAGTCATGTAAGAATGAAGTCTGACATTCTCAGTAAAACATGTACATCCAACAAGGGCAGAGACTGTCAGTTGATTCCTTTGTGTTCTACTGCAGCTTCCCAGAGTGTTCTAAAGAACAACTAGAGCGCTAACAGTCCTACTTATGACAAACGTATGGCACACCTGAAGCCATCTTGGTTGGAATAAAGTGGTAATTCTTAAAACATTTAATTTAAAAAGGAACAAAATGAGGGGGTTCATTTTGCCATAGAAAGTATGATTAGTGCTGCAGAAAGAAAAATTAGGGCACATTTTGAGTGACTTCTCAAATCCTCTTCTATTTCATTAAAAAATTCTGACATGCAGACTGAAACATGCACTTTCAATACCAGCAGCAGACTTCCCTGGTGAGCAGTAGCTTTACTATAGTGATCTAATAAGCAACTAGAGTGCTAACATTCTGAATGTATGGTAAATTTCTGAATGCCTTCTTGATGGAATCAAAGTAAAAAACTGAAAGTATTTCCTACTGAGGAGACTGTAGTAAATGAGGAAATTAGGAAACATCATAACAAATAAGTCTCCCAAAATGGCCACCAGAGACAAAATAGCCCATATGTAGCCCAAATATCACCCAGATGTAGCCCAAGTATAGCCCAATGACAGGATGTCCCAGAGTGTTCTAACGAACAACTAGAGCGCTAACAGTCTTACTTATGACAAAAGTATGGCACACCTGAAGCCATCTTGAATGGAATAAAGTGGTAACACTTAAAACATTTAATTTACAAAGGAACACAATGAGGGGATTCATTTTGCCATAGAAATTATGATTAGTGCTGCAGAAAAAAAAATTAGGGCACATTTTGACTTCTCAAATCCTCTTCTATGTCATAAAAAAATTCTGACATGCAGACTGAAACATGCACTTTGAATACCAGCAGCAGACTTCCCTGGTGAGCAGTAGCTTTACTACAGTGATCTAATGAGCAACTAGAGTGCTAACATTCAGAATTTATGGCAAATGTGTGACACATCTGAATGCCTTCTTGATGGAACCAAGTAAAAAACTGAAAGTATTTCCTACTGAGGAGACTGCAGTAAATGAAAAATTTCCTAGTTAGCAAAAAGGAAAGTTTCAATTCTAATAAGGAGGCGGAGGCGAGGATTATGCATAACTTTCCTCACTTTTATTCAACAGCAAGTTAAAAGACACAAGAAAACAAAAAGACCACAACTCCCATGAGGCTCGGGAGTAACCATGGCCACCAGTAGTCCAATCACAAGAACGATGCAGTACATAAACAGTCGCAGCCTCCGTAGTCCTTCCTCTTTCTCTGCTGCAGGAAGTTAAGCCCTGTGGGTCTTATTCCGTCTTGGAGTCGGAACCTAGGATGATATATACGAGATATTGAAGGCTGCTTACTAAACCATAACACTTACCAAGGCCAACATACTAAGTATGATATCACTACAATTGCAAAATCCTGCCAAACCATCAGAAATAGGAATATTACGAGAATGCAACAGCATGATATAGTACAAAACCTTGAAAACCCAAATGCACACAAATTATTGAATATCAGCAAGAATCAAAGACAATAGAAGTCTCGAAAGGTTACTTCCCTGATACGAAACTCTGAATTCACTCTGATCTTAGAGCCACTATCAAAGCATACCAAGGGAGGGAAGGCATAAGATAAAAACCTGCCCGGGAGGGATAATTCTCGCCTCCGCCTCCTTATTAGAATTGAAACTTTCCTTCGTGCTAACTAGGAAATTTTTCATTCTACAGCAGGAGCGGAGGCGAGGATTATGCATGTTCAAAGCTTACTTACCACCAATGCAGCCGCTTCATGGATTGGTTTAAAGTAGAACTTTTTAAAAGTTGAATCTGAAGACCAATCCGCCGCATTCATAATGTCCTCCAATCTACCCCCTACCTGAATGGCCTTGGAAGCCATTGCTCCCCTGGTAGAGTGTGTGCCAAATTCAGTAGTGTCAATACCAGCCTCAGTCATAATCCACCTGACCCATCTGGCAATGGTCGGGGAAGACACCGCCTTAAACGGTTTCTTAATGGCAATCAGAAGTTGCCGTTCACCCGGAGGCCGTACCTCCAATGTCATGTCTTCATAGGTCTTTAGGCATCTAACCACACACAACTTCGGGGAATGCGGAAAAGCAGGATAAGTTACTGACCTTGTACTCGTCTTGGTTCTCCTCGAGATGTTAAAAGTAACCCCTTCCAGGGTAAAAATCCGTTCTGTGAGATCCAGAGCTCTGACATCTGACGTCCTTTTGCATGAAATAAGGCATAACAACATTGCCAGTTTCGCTGAGATTTCCTTTCTAGATAGATACTGATTGTCCTGCCAGGCTACCAGCAAACGCAGTACCTGATTGACATCCCAGAGGCCTGCATAACGAGGCTTGGGGGGGCGAGAAATCCTAATGCCCTTCAGGAGTTTACACACCCAGGGATGTTCCCCCACCGGATTGTTATCAATGGGGACATGGCCCGCCGAAATGGCAGATCTAAAGGAGTTAATGGTGCAATAAGCGAGTCCTTCCCGAAAAAGTTCCGTCAAGAAGTTGATGACCTCTGAAACACTGGAGCTCACGGGATCTAGGGGCTTCTCCATACACCAACGTACCCATCGCCTCCAAGCTGATCTGTACCTTTTGATGGTTGCCGGGGCCCATGCTTGCTGGATGAGGAATTCAGCCTCTCGCGAAAGAACTCCGTCCGACCATCGTCGCCTGAAATCCTCCACGCCATAAGATGAAGATAGCCCTGAAGTACCAGGGGGTGAGGATTGCCCAGGGGGTCCAACAAGACCCAGTTGAAGAACGATAGACGTATTGGAAGGTCCCAGCTCAGCTCTAGTAGAGAAGGGAACCACGCTTGAGAGCGCCAAATCGGGGTTATCAGGATCAATGAGGCTCTCTGCCGCCGAACCTGAGCCGCCACTCTCTGAATGAACAAGAATGGTGGAAAGGCATAAGCCTGTATCGATAACCAGTCCTGGAGAAACGCGTCCACTGCCTCCGCCCCGGGATCCGGTTTCCAGCTGAAGTATCTGGGAAGCTGGGCGTTCCATCTGGATGCGAAGAGATCCACCTGGCAGGGACCCCAGGAGGTCATCAGTGATTCGAAGACTGCCACATCCAGTCTCCAATCGCTGGCATCCCGGAAGTGCCTGGAGTTCCAATCCGCCACCGAGTTCTGAGTACCCGGGAGATACTCGGCCGTAACCGAAATCTGGCGTTGAAGGCAGTAATGCCAGAAGTCTTTGGCTAGGTCTACCAGAACCCTGGACCTCGTGCCACCCAAGCGGTTGATGTATTGCACCGCATTCGTGTTGTCCATCCGGAGGAGCACACAACAAGACACTTTGTCCTTCGTGAAGGATCGAATAGCAAAGGACCCCGCCAGGAGTTCCAGATAGTTGATATGAAGGGAAAGCTTCCCCTCCGTCCACCTGCCCCTACGGATGTCGAGCCGCATCGGGCTCCCCATCCGAGGCGACTGGCGTCCGACTCTATCACCAGATCCGGCTGCGACCCAAAGATCGCTCTGCCATTCCACGCCTCCATGTGGTCGATCCACCACTGGAGCTCCCCTTTGGCTTCCTGATTCAGATAGATCAACTGGGAGTAGGCAAGGCCCCTCCGAAGATGGGACGCCTTCAGTCTCTGAAGTGCACGGTAGTGCAGGGGCCCCAGAAAGATGGTTTGAATCGAGGAGGATAACAGGCCAACAATCCTGGCCAGCTGCCGCAAGGAGATCCTGTCCCTCCGGAGGACCTTCCTCAATTCCTTCATGATCTTCCCAATCTTTTGTTCCGGGAGGTGTAGGGTCGCCGTCCTGGAGTCTATCCTGAACCCCAGAAAGGTCATGCTCTGCTGCGGAACTAAGTCCGACTTTTCTCGGTTGATGGTAAACCCCAAGCTCTGAAGGAGGGAGATTACAATCTGTAAGTGGGAACATAGAAGCGACCTGGACTGATCCTGGACTGCGGTGTGGAGGGAAAATGGGATCCGAGAGGTAGGCGTCTTTGAGGTCCAGACGCACCAGCCAATCGTCCTGCAACAGAAGGTCTCTGAGAAGATGGATTCCCTCCATCTTGAAGTGGAGATAGATTAGCCACTCGTTGAAGTCTCTGAGATTGATGACGGGTCGGAAACCCTTGTCCTTTTTTTCCACCAGGAAGATGTTGCTCAAAAACCCCGTGGGATGGAGATCTGAAGGGCCGATCGCTCCTTTGGACAAAAGCTCTTGAACCTCTTGGTCTATGAGAGATTCGTCCTGAGCAGAAAACACCATAGGTCTGGGCCTGACACTTTGAACCGGCGTTCCGTAGAACTCTATGTGAAATCCTCTGACCATTTCCAGTACCCAAGGATCGTAGGTAATCTCTGCCCATTTGTGGTAGAACAGGGCGATTCTCCCCCCCAACCGAACCGGGGCTAACAAAGGCACGCTTACCGTTGTATCCGCCTGTGTTGTTGTGGGCGCCTCCCCTGCCTCGGTTGTTCTTTCATCTGCCGCCCCGGGAGGGGTAGAAGGTCCCTTGGCGACCGTCCTGCCATCCATTGTTGCGTTTGGCCTGGGCTCTATTAGGTCCTTGATTCGATTGTCGGCCGGAGGAGCGACCCCTGCCTCTTCCGGCCCCACCGAAAACCTTCCCCGGAAAAATCTTTTTCATAGAAGCCTGCGCCTTGTCTAGTGCCGAAAAGGTAGCCACAAACTTTCCCAACTCCTTGACGAAAGGATCGCCAAACAGGGAACCCTGGGCTATCGGGCCTGCCTCCAAGGAAGAGAGCTCTCCGAGCTTGGGGTCAATCTTCAGCAATAGGGAACGTCTGTGCTCGGCCGAGAGGGCGCAATTCGTATTGCCAAGGTGGCACATAGCGCGTTGCGCCCAACCCGCCACCTCTTCTGCAGGCAGGGGCTCCCCAGAATCTCGGGACCTCTCTGCTAACTCTATAACTTTAGTCAATGGCCCACCACATCTAAGAGCTTGTCCTGGCAAGCCCGCCATGATCTATCTATCCCGTTCTTGGGATCCTTCATATTCTTAGAAAAGAATGTACACAGTCTGGGGTCAATCTCGGGGGTCATAGTTACTCCGTTGGGAAGAGACGGTCTGGGACATTCGGACCGAAGTCGGGCCCTAACCTCGTTATTGAGCGGTCACCGAACCTTGTCAGCCACGTAATCAGCTACTTTTTTGTCCAGGACCCATTCCGTGGACCGGGGCCTATAAATGCACAGGGGATTAAACATATCTGTTGAGGGACCCTCCCCTTCTCCTACAGAAGAGGCAGAAGACTGCGGGCGCCAAGACCTGTCGTGCTCCTGGTACCCGTCCGAGGAATCCCCATCATCCTCGCATTCCACCTCCCCCAATTCGGGAAACCCCTCCTCAGGATTGTAGTCCGTGGCGCCATCGTCGCTGGTTTCCCCGGGTAAGACCTCCTCCCGGTAGGGTGCATCACGAAGCGTGCGCGCACTCTTCAGAAAACTTTCCTGCAAAGGGGCAAGCGCCTGGGCAATGGCCGAAGAGAGGAGTCTGTCCACCTCTGCAGGTCTGCGCGCCTGGGAAAGCCGGTCCTCCTCAGAGGACAAGGATGGGGTATAATCATGCTCCCTCTGAGCAGTCATCTTAATAGGAGGTGAGGACACCAAACCAACAAAACGCCCCAGATTAGTTAAGGGGGGCTCTCCCCCTCGCCGGTGTCCAGGAGCTGACACCCCCAGGTGAATAACACCACACACTGAGGAGTCAGCCCAACAATATAATCAAAAGGGCTAAGCCCGTCAGTCTTACCGCTAAAGCGGTGTCAGGCGAGGGGGCAAGATCCAAATACGAGCAAGCGCTCCAACTACACCGAGGCAAATGCCTCACAACAGCGCTTCACCGGCGCCGTGAACGGAGCGTTGCGCTAAAGGCGCGAAACAGCGCCACCTAGTGGACCCGCTCCGTATCGTGAGAGAACGCGCTCGGGCCGAAGCCTACCGCGCAACTGACAGCGGGAGAGTAATCCGCTGCAATGAATAGCTAAAATCAGTCAGAATTAAATCAAACTGTAAGGAGAAAACCACACAAAAGCCCATCAAGCCAAGACCCAAATGCCACAGAAAGGAGAGAAGGGACTTAACTGACGAGCCAGCAGTGAAGAAAGAGGAAGGACTACGGAGGTTGCGACTGTTTATGGACTGCATCGTTCTTGTGATTGGACTACTGGTGGCCATGGTTACTCCCGAGCCTCATGAGAGTTGTGGTCTTTTTGTTTTCTTGTGTCTTTTAACTTGCTGTTGAATAAAAGTGAGGAAAGTTATGCATAATCCTCGCCTCCGCTCCTGCTGTAGAATGAGGAAATTAGGAAACTTCATAACAAATAAATCTCCCAAGATGGCCACCAGAGACAAAAGAGCCCACATGTAGCCCAAATATCACCCAGATGTAGCCCAAGTATAGCCCAATGACAGAATGTCCCAGAGTGTTCTTAAGAACAACTAGAGCGCTTACTGTCTTACTTATGATAAAAGTATGGCACACCTGAAGCCATCTTGATTGGAATAAGCTGGTAACACTTAAAACATTTAATTTAAAAAGGAACACAATGAGGGGGTTCATTTTGCCATAGAAATTATGTTTAGTGCGGAAGAAAGAAAAATTAGGGCACATTTTGAGTGACTTTTCAAATCCTCTTCTATTTCATTAAAAAATTCTGATATGCAGACTGAAACATGCACTTTTAATACCAGCAGCAGACTTCCGTGGTGAGCAGTAGCTTTACTACAGTGATCTAATGAGCAACTAGAGTGCTAACATTCAGAATTTATGGCAGAGTGTGACATATCTGAATACCTTCTTGATGGAATCAAAGTAAAAAACTGAAAGCATTTCCTACTGAGGAGACTGCAGTAAATGAGGAAATTAGGAAACTTCATAACAAATAAATCTCCCAAGATGGCCACCAGACACAAAAGAGCCTAAATGCAGCACAAATATCACCCAGATGTAGCCCACATGTAGCCCAATGACAGAAGTGTGCAAAACACTTATTTTTTGTGTATTTGCAGTCTTAAATAGTGCAGACTTGTCAGGTATTGGAATGCTTTACATGGGCATTGGTTACATCACACAAGATCACATTCATTTTGGTTGTAGACATGGGGAGATTAAGTGATTTGACCACAATCACAGAATGTTGAGCTGAAGCAGAAACTCCAACCTGGTTCCCCAGTTGCAAAGTCTGCAGCTCTGGAAGTAACACCACATCCTCTCGCCAAGGTGCAACATTTAATCAAGTGGTCAACTGGATAAAAAAACATAAAGATTGCAAATAATTTAAAAGTTCTTTGTCGCTATTTGAAAACTCAGAAAATATGTCCTCATTTTTCTTTTTTAGAGCACTAACCATAATTTTGATGCAAATAGGACCCTCTCATATATGTAATTTCTAAAGGAAATACTCTAGGTATTACAGTTTTGATTACATCAAGATGACGTCAGGCGTTCCACACTTTTGTAATAAATATAGAATGTTAGCAATCTAGTTGTTCATTGGGATACTGTTGAGAGGCAGAGGCCAGGGGCACGGACTCTGAAAATTGAAGGCTGGTAGGAGAGTGCAGAGGCAACAATTTGACCACACTCGGCAGGCAGGAAGGGCAGTGGCAGCACAACAGACTATGGAGGGCAGTGGAAAGGGGGGCAGGGGCAACAAACCAACAATACAGGACTGGCAAGAGAGGCTGTGGAAATATAATAGACCATTGTGGGCAGAAGGAAGAGGCAGTGGTAGTACAACCATACATGCCAACAGACCCGTTTCAGCCAGGAAACGTCCAATGTTTTTAAGCTCAAATGGGCTTTATTTGATCTGTCTCCTGTCTACAATCTCCTCTTTTTCAATGTAACTCAAAGGTGAAAATCAACACCCCTTTTGTTTTCAAAATCTCCCTCTTACCAAGTTCAAAATGTTCGCAAGTATGGTACATTGAATCATGGTAGGCAGGAGGAATTGGGGTAGGGACATGGACTCGGATAACAGAGGACAGGAGGAACATGGAGAGGTGCACCAAACGGACCCTACAGGGCAGGCATCAGGGTTTGCAGCAGCACAATACACCACACAGCGCATGCGGGACGGGAGTGCAGCACAACAATCCATAGAAAGCAATAGGGAGGGGACAGGACCATGCACATGGACAACAGAGCACAGATGGGAAAGAGGCAATGGTAGCTAGCTGACCATAATAGACAGATAGGAGAGAAAGCTGCAGCATAACAGACCATAAAGGGCAGGAGGGACGGATCAGGGGCATTACAATGGAACAGACAAGCCAGGAGGGAGGGAATAGGGGGTCTGCACATGGAAACAGAGGGCTGGGGGCAAGGTGGCAGGGCAGGAGCAGCAAGATGACCATGGAGTTCAGGCAGGATGGGCACTAGAAACAAGACACAGCATGGAGAGCAACAATGAGACTATGGTGGTATACACACAGACCGTGGAGGGAAGGTGGGAGGGGGTCAGGGGCAGCTATCTGACCACACAGGGAAGGTGGGAGGGGCCACGGCAGCACAGAAGACCATGCATGGCAAGCGGGAGGGTTAGTGGCAGCACAATGGCTATGATGGGCAAGAAGGAGGGTGCAGGGGCATGCACAAAGGAACATGGAGGATAGAAGGGAGGGTCAGGACCTGGGCACAGACAAGAGAGTTCAGGGGAAGGGGCCTCACAACAGACCGCGCGGGGCAGGCAGGAGGAGCAGTTGCAGCACAACAGATCAGGGAGGGCAGAAGGGTGTGGCAGTAAAATGGACCATGGAGGACAGGAGGAAGGGGATAGGGGCATGGCATGTGGACTGGCAGGGTGGAGGTGGCAGGGACAGGTTACAGTCAACTGACAATGCTAGGCAGGTGGGAGGGGAGTGGCAGCTCAACAGAACACTCAGAGTAGATAGGAGTGGCAGGTCCATGGAATATAGTGGGCAAAAAGGATGGAGCAGGGGCATGCACAAAGACATCGGAGGGCAGGGGGAAGGAGAATAGGGGCAGCAAGCTAAGCACAGAGGCTAAGCAGGAGGTCAATGATGGGCCATAGAATTGGGCAATGGAGGGCAGGAGGAGTGGACTGGTACATCATGCTAAATGGAGGGCAGTGGCAGCACATCAGACCATGCATGGCAGGAGGGAGGAGGCTAGTCCATGGATTCAGACAACAGAGGATAGGGAGGAGGTGGATGGGGCAGCAAGCTAACTGTTCAGAGAAGGTGGGTATTAGGAATTTTATTGTTTTTAAAATGTGTGTCTGTGCGAACTACTTAAAATATGAACAAGTATGCATCATAATCTCACTTTTATTCAGGAAGAAGAGGACGTTTGTGACTGTGACTCCGGGCTCACTTGGCAGAAACACCCCCTGACCCTCCACCCCATCGCAAAATGTAATGCCCGTGAAAAGGGTAGGTGGACGCAGTGGTATATAGAACATAGTCCTGAGAGGTTTATGGTATAAACTATGCACCAAAAAGTGTGATATAAGATGAACCGGGGCGTGAAATATAATATGCAATACATTGTGCGCAATGACAGATTCATTGGAGAGCGCGAGATAGCACAGGCACTAGCGTGTGCTATGCGATATACGCCTTGGAGTGTAATATGCACAGGGCAGTGTTGTGTAACATAACTAGTCTCTAAAGTTGTAATATAAAATATGTGCTGGGGAGTGTAACGTTGCATATGCACTGTGACAAAGATATGGATCCCAGATTGTAATATGTATGGCATAGCGCTGTGCGTTATAACATACACATCGAGGAAGGCACGTTAGATGGGGCAATATAGCCCGTGCGAAGGCAAGTGTGGCATGACATATTCACGGGGTGGTGTTACAGTGCACATGGGCTAGAGAGTGTCATAGCATACACACTAGCTGGTGGAATACAACACAGAGGTGTGAGGCAATCGGCGGGCACTGGTGGGTGTAACACAGCATTGGGCTCAGCCAGGAGCACGCTGTGACTCTCAAGTGAGGTTCGTCTCCTTTCCAGAGAGTAAAATAAAAAGTATTACACATCCGGCGGTGGATGTGTTTTTAATTAACCGTGAGGGGGGTTTCTTGCATAGTTTGGTCGAATTTTTGTTGAATCCCCTTTGAATGGCTTGGTGTGCGTGTATATTAAATGTGCCCGTCAATAGCTACCCATGTTTGTATAAATAAACGACAAGGGTGTCTACTTGGAGAGTACCCACCGGCGGGGGCGCCGGGATTAGGCACAGTAGGGCGTCAGACACGTCAGAGCTTCACTAGCGGTGTAAATACATTCCATGTGGATTCATTCTATGCATAACCGCCTTTTAATGAATATCACACAAACCGTCATGGTGATAGGTACGGTTTGTCCAGCAAGTCCTAGGTGTTTCTATAAATATATATATTTTTAAAATAATAAAAAACAAAGGCCGGCCCTGGGGGATGGGGTCCCCAGAGCCATAAGTGGCCTGAGGAGGGGGGCAACGCAGCCCCCTCCTAAAGAATTTAAATTAAAAAAAGGCCATGACCCGGGGGTTGGGGTTTCCGGGGCCGATGAAGGCCTTGGGATGGCCAAATTATTTTTTTTCAACAAAAAAAATTAGGGTGCAGGCCCTGGGGGATGGGGTCCCCAGGGCCAGTAAATTAGAAAAAGAAGGGGGGCCACACAGCCCTCCTTCTTAAAAAAATAAAATAAATAAAAGACCGGCATCGCGCTGGAGGCCACGCCCCCTCCTTGCAGCACTCTGCAAACGCGCCACCTGGCCAGTTGTAAGTTGGGGAATTAATTCCCCTTCAATACTGAGGGTTCCTGAGGGCCAACTAGCCCAACAGGTATCTCCAGTGTGCGCCAGGGAGCTGCGTTGCAGACAAGTGTTCTGAGGCCACGCCCCTTTTTACACCTCTATGCAACGCAGCTCTGTGGCGCTTACTGGAGGTACCTAGTGGGCTAGTTTGACCCTAGGGACCCTTAGGATTCAAGGGGACTTAATCTCTCAACTTAGAATGGCCACAGGGTGCGTTTACACAGTGGTGAAGGGCCTGAGGTGACGTGTGCAAACACGCCCTGTGGCGCGTTTTAAGTTGGGGAAATAATTCTCTTTGAATCCTGAGGGACCCTGGGGGCCAACTAGCCCACCAGGTGCTTCCAGTAAGTGCCACTGCTCTGCATTGCAGAGAGGTGGTGCAGGCCGTGCCCCTTTTCACACCTCTCTGCAATGGCGCTTACTGGACGTACCTAGTGGGCTATTTTGCCCCTAGGGAGCCTCAGGATTCAAGGGGACTTAATCTCCCAACTTAAAAAACGGCCACAGGGCTTGTTTACACAGTGGTGAAGGGAGGGGACGGGGCCTGAGTTAACGTGTGCAAACAAGCCCTGTGGCGCGTTTTAAGTTGGGGAAATAATTCCCCTTCAATCCTGAGGGCCCCTGGGGGCTAACTAGCCCACCAGGTGCTTCCAGTAAGCGCCACTGAGCTGCGTTGCAGAGAGGTGGTCCAGGCCGTGCCAATTTTTACACCTCTCTGCAACGCAGCTCTGTGGCGCATACTGGAGGTACCTAGTGGGCTAGTTGGACCCTAGGGACCCTCAGGATTCAAATGAACTTAATCTCCCAACTAAAAACGACGACAGGGCGTGTTTACACAGTGGTGAAGGGAGGGGACGGGGCCTGAGTTAACGTGTGCAAACAAGCCCTGTGGCGCGTTTTAAGTTGGGGAAATAATTCCCCTTCAATCCTGAGGGACCCTGGGGGCCAACTAGCCCACCAGGTGCTTCCAGTAAGCACCACTCCGCTGCGTTGCAGATAGGTGGTCTAGGCCGTGCCCCTTTTTACATCTCTCTGCAACGCAGCTCTGTGGCGCTTACTGGAGGTACCTAGTGGTCTAGTTGGACCCTAGGGACCCTCAGGATTCAAGGGGACTTAATCTCCCAACTTAAAACGGCCACAGGGCGTGTTTACACAGTGGGGAAGTGAGGGGCCGGGGCCTGAGGTGACGTGTGCAAACACGCCCTGTGGCGCATTTTAAGAGGTAGTTTTAATCCCCTGCCCTATTATATACTAGGGGCTTACAGAGGAGGTCATGCTGATCACAGGGGGACCCCAACGCATAGTGTTCCCTAGTGTATGTAGGTGTTTTCACTGTATTCTGAGTGTCTTTTAACATAGCACTGGCTCTAGGACTGGTTAGTCAGACTCAGTTACCACCAGTATCCGTCTGAAAAAGTTGAGGGTACAGGATGATTTTGCAACAAGGCTTCTTTATGCTCTTCTGTTTGTTCTTTCTGCACGTTATCCTTCTTCCTGCACTTTTCTTCGTCTTTGAGGACTTCTGTTGCTTCTTTCTGCATTTCTTTTTTTTCTTTCTGTGCGTTTTTTCTTCTTTCTTCACATGTCCTATCTCTTTAGGCATAGTTAGAAATTAGCATTTAAAAAAACGTTGAAATTCACAGAAAAAACCCTAGGTTTCAGGCACGTTATAGTTAGGAATTAGCATTTCAAAAACCTTAGAAATTCACTGAAAAAAACATAGGTTTCAGGGGCGTTATAGTTAGCTGGACTTTTCACTCGTACAAAACCATTGAAATTCCCCCGTTATAGTTAGTTCAGCTAACTATAACTCGCGCGCCCGCAATGCACTGCTGATGACGTCACATATTACATCACTCATGACATGGTCAGTGACATCACTCATGACATCACTGATGACATCTCAAATGACATCACTAATGACATCACTGATGACATCATCCTTGTGATAGAGTGGCAGACCTCCTCTTCCCCTAATATAACCTTTGATACACACATTCAAAAATAGAAACTACAATGTTCAAAACAATGGACATACCAATACCAGTAACAACAACCTATTCAGTAATTCTAAGATCCACATACACATCCACTCATTCACCAACAGTCCTATACAGTCTCTCATACATGTACTCACTCATCATATGTACTCACACACCTATACATCCTGTTACACAACGCCACTCATCCATAGAGTTACTCACACATAGTCACTCATGCTAATAAAGAATCAAACATCAATTTACTTGCATATACAGTTATACACACACCACCACACTTACTTCTACAGAAACTTACACATACTTAGTCTTTTAAACAATCCCTTATAGAAACACATACTTATTCATACAGTAACTCTTTCAATCTCTCACTCTCACATATTGTCAGGACTGCGCGATTCAGTCCGCTAAACATGTAAGGACACTTCCCAGTTTGGTGCAATATCTTTAAGGTGCTCCGATTAAGATCATGAAAAGACCTATCCCCAAAAGATCCTCTTAATTCCTTGATTAGACTACTGATTGGTACCTCGCGGAATCTCAAGATGGCCGCCGGTGATACCAATCGAGTTTGGCAGTCTAGTGGTTCTTCCTTTTCCTCACGCAGCTGTGCTCGCGATTGTCCGCGCGGCAAACTGCGCACTTCAACTGTCTACCTGAGGAATTCGGTCGCAGTATTTGTAGCGGCGTATTATCAGGTTGGCAAGGTCTGGGTTCGTGAGTATTGAAGTATTTTCCTGAACTTTCGGCTTCCGCGGCTGCGGAAGGTAAGACTGTAGTATCCTACAATTTCTTGGAACGAGTGAATTTCAATGAAGGAAAGCTACAGAGTCAGCCTTGCTTTGAGAACGTTATTGAGAAGTGGTCTCATTCTAGGAAGCGCAAAAGTTCGTATCCCAGTCAGCTTACCTTATTGCGCTTCAGGCAACTTGGAGTTTAGATAGAATTGCATCTTTCCAGTGTGGCACATCTACAAAGATTGGAGAGAACATTATCCTAAAGACAGTGAGAAATAAAGAATGAAGTTTAGACGAACTAACATCTGTATGTAGGTGTTGTTATATATATATATATTCACTGAAAAAACCATAGGTTTCACACATGTTATAGTTAGCGGAAATTTTACTGATAAAAAACCAGTGAAATTCCCCCGTTATAGTTAGCGCAGGCAACTATAACTCACGCGACTGCAATCCTCTGCTGATGCTAATACTGTATTTAGACACTTATTTGCCCATGTCTTCTTCCATACATTTTTAGCTATACATATATTACAAATATTTTTTTTTCATAAAGACACATATGTCATCAGCAGAAGATTGCAGTCGCGTGAGTTATAGTTGCCTGCGCTAACTATAACGGGGGAATTTCACTGGTTTTTTATCAGTAAAATTTCCGCTAACTATAACATGTGTGAAACCTATGGTTTTTTCAGTGAATTTGCAAGGTTTTTTAAATGCTAAGTTTTTTTCCCTTATAATAAGCCCTGTACATTTGTTGGCCTTCGGCCACCAAAAGCACAGGGGGTGGGGTAAGTGTGGATAGTGTTTTTTGCCCTTAACATAAGCCCTGTACATTTGGTGGCCTTCGGCCACCAAAAGCACAGGGGGTGGGGTAAGTGTGGATAGTGTTTTTTTTTTTTTTTTTTTTTTACCGTACGCTTACGGTAAGCGTACGGTAAGCGTACCCCGCGAAATTGCCGAAAAAAAAATAAAACCGTTTTTGCACTTGGGGGATGTTTGGGGACTCCCTCAACATGACTATGTGGGAGGGAGTTGTCAAAACAGCCCCTTTACATGTTTTTGGGCTTGATATTTTAAAAATCACTCTCAGTGCGAGAGACAAAATGGCGGCCGCCGCTTCCTGGTTTCGGCCGATTCGAATGTTTACTAAGATCTAAGAGCTAATCAGAATCGCGCTCGCGCACGCCACCGTACGCTTACCGTAAGCGTACGGTAAGCGTACCGTAAGCTGGCTCAGATATATATATTGATTTAAAGGCTATTTTCTCATTATCTACTGAACAGATTTACACCAAACCTACAAAAGGCACTTCCTTGACCTAGGGACTACCTCTCTGCCAAATTTTGAGTAATTCTGTTCAGCCGTTCGGGCTGTAGCTCGTTCTAAAGGTCCTATGGAAAAATGCATGGGAAAAACGCGTTTTGGGACCCCCCTTTTATCTCAGCCCCCGCTTTACGGATCCCCCCGAGACTTTCAGGGTAGGAGCGGAGCGTAGCGCCCCACCTATTTTGAAAAATTTGCGAGGATTCGTCGACCGGCGCCAAAGTTATTCAAAATAGAATGTTGAGGTTTTCCTATGGAAACGTGGTCCTAACTATAACTACCTACTGGCTATCGCCAGTAGGTAATATATATATAAAAGTACTTACCAACTTAACGAAGACCTCCTCATCTGCTGGAATTCACCTGAAACTAGACAGTACAGGAACTTCCTCTGTAAATAAAGAAAAAGAGACTGATATACAAAGTATTCTACATAAGGATGCAAGGTAAACACATTGTATGACAATTAGAAATGGCAATGAGAATTAGAGATAATACCTATTAATAGAGTGTAGACTAATTAGTGTTTTACCTCAACAGAGTCATTAAGTATCAGAGACTGTAGAAGGCAACCTACAAGAGAAAAGATAGCCACTTAGTTGAGACAGGTAATTGCAGTGGGTTTTAGTTTAGACAACAATTGAGGAAAAGATTGTATGAGAATTATAATATAGATCTGTCTTGCAGGAAGGATCCTACTTAGAAGAAGCAATCCAGTCTAGAGAAGCAAGACGTATACTGCTTAGTAGAAGCAGTCCAGTCTGGAGAAGCAAGACGTGGCGTTTTCTCTTTTCTTCCAACTCCCCTTTCCCCCCCTTGGGTTGCCTAAGTGCGCATATATATATTGTGTGTGCTGTGCTTGGGCAACTAGGTTGGGAATTGCGGAATAGTCATCGGCTCCTGCGGAAGTCTAGCCTTTTTGGGACAGGTACTTGACAGATTGAAGTACCTTCTTCAAAATACTTCCGCCTGGGCAGGATGGCTGAGGGATTCGATGTCAAGGCCCTAGCTACAGTGTTAGAGGGTATTCAAGTACAACTTGGTGAGGCAATGTTAGAGAATAAGTCCTTGCGAGAGGAAGTTAGAAAGTCCAGTCAGGAAACTCTATTTTTACGTCAAAGGGTGGAAGAATTGTCAGTTAGTGCAGTTTCCGAATCTAAGGAAAATAAATCTCAGTCTTTTGCTCCTGCTTCCTCGGCGGCAGAACTCACCACGCAGGTTATACATGCCATATCACCCACCATTCCCCTTGCAACTCCAGAAAGATTTAGTGGGGATCCACATAAGGCGCAAATATTCCTTACACAGTGCTCATTACATTACCTCTGTAGACCCATCATTTTTAAGGAGGATCAGTCAAAGGTGGCGTTCATGTTGTCCTACCTGAGTGGTGACGCAGCTGCTTGGTCGATGCCATTGGTTAATAACAATGACCCAATTCTGTATAATTTTGATGAGTTCAAACGAGAATTTTTGCGGATATTCGATAGAAGAGCAGTTTCACAAACTACGGACAACAAACATTTGGATTTGAAACAAGGTAATAGAGAGTTAGTGGCATATTTGGCGCAATTTAATAAGTTAATTGTAGAGACAAACTGGCCCGAAACTAAGAGAGCTTCAATTTTCTATCGGGGCCTAAAGGATGAGATTAAGGATGGTCTGGCGCAAATCCCTAAGCGACCCACCGATGTATCAGAACTAATTGATTTAGTATTGCAAATTGACCGATGACAAAGTGAAAGAAAGAGTGAGCGTAGGAAGGATGTCAAGTATTTTCCTCTTCGATTTGACCGAGTCAAATTTGAAGGCACAAAGACCAAGGAAGTTTCTACAGAAGAAGAACCCATGCAAATTAGCTCCGTGTGAGGGCCGTTATCAAAGGAGGAAAGAGAAAGAAGACGGTTGGGCAAGCTATGCATGTACTGTGGAGATTCTGGGCATTTTGGTGCCGATTAGGATCCTGGAAAAATGTTCCCCGTACGACTCGTATCCGGTCTTTTTACCGTACGAATCGTACAAGTGCCGTACAAACTGGCAAGTACGATTCGCATGGGAAAAACTCCATACGAGTCGCATTGGGAATAATTCCCCACACGTCCTCGGGTCGGAAAATGTGTCCGACACTTCCCCGGACGATTTACCGTACAAACGTGAAAAGTGAAGTCCGACCGCGCAAGTACGATCCATCCCGTGCGTTCGATGTCACAACCGTATGGAAAAAACACCGTCTGCACCGAACTCCCATTGCAACCATGGAGACATGTGCCCACATACGCGCCGAACCACCCCCCAGCCCCCGTGAGTACGCGCCGAACCCCCCGTGTATGTACACCCGTGTACGTTCGAGTCGTACCCCCCCCGAGTATGTACACACGTGTACGTGTCGAACCCCCCCGTGTATGTACACCTGTGTATGTGTCGAACCCCCGTGTATGTACACCCGTGTACGTGTCGAACCCCCGTGTATGTACACCCGTGTACGTTCGAGTCGTACCCCCACCCGTGTATGTACACCCGTGTACGTGTCAAGCCCCCCCGTGTATGTACACCTGTGTACGTTCGAGTCGTACCCCCTCCCGTGTATGTATGGTGCGTACCCCCAGTGCTACTGATACTCAAAAAACCAACTAATAAACTATATAGACACTCATGTAGCTACTCACCAACCCATGTAGCCACTTATACACAAAGTGAGAGACTGATACAGATATTTACACATTTAAACATTACTCACTAAGCCATGTATTCACTAAGATACACTTAATCAGTCAGTTATACAATCAATTTTTCAAAAATAAATCATCCATTTAGACACTTATATACCCATTTATTCTTCCATCGACCTTGAGATATCCATATATAAAACATATGTTATTTTCAGAAAAACACACATTCACTGGATGATGTCATCAGTGATGTCATTTGAGATGTCATCAGTGATGTCATGAGTGATGTCACTGACCATGTAATGAGTGATGTAATATGTGGCGTCATCAGCAGTGCATTGCGGGCGCGCAAGTTATAGTTAGCTGAATTTCAATGGTTTTGTACGAGTGAAAAGTCCAGCTAACTATAACGCCCCTGAAACCTATGGTTTTTTCAGTGAATTTCTAAGGTTTTTTAAATGCTAATTCCTAACTATAACGTGCCTGAAACCTGTGTTTTTTTCAGTGAATATATATATATATATATATATATATATATATATTCACTTAAAAAACCATAGGTTTCACACATGTTATAGTTAGCTGGGCATTTCCCTCGTAAAAAACCAATGAAATTCCCCCGTTATAGTTAGTGCAGGCAACTATAACTCACGCGACCGCAATCCTCTGCTGATGCTAATACTGTATTTAGACACTTATTTACCCTTGTCTTCTTCCATTAATTTTTAGCTATACATATATTACAAATATTTTTTTTCATAAAGACACATATGTCATCAGCAGAGGATTGCGGTCGCGTGAGTTATAGTTGCCTGCACTAACTATAACGGGGGAATTTCATTGGTTTTTTACGAGGGAAATGCCCAGCTAACTATAACATGTGTGAAACCTATGGTTTTTTAAGTGAATTTGCAAGGTTTTTTAAATGCTAATTCCTAACTATAACGTGTGTGAAACCTATGGTTTTTTCAGTGAATTTGTACGGCTTTTTAAATGATAAGTTATGTATTTATTAATATTTTTTTTTTCCAGGTTCTCTAGACTCAAGCTTATAAATTGTCCATAGCTGCTTAAAAACCTTTCATGGTGGGCCAGTACTTTCCTTGCAGAGCAAAATGCGAGGGCTTCCAGCATATTTACTGACGTGCTCACACAGGAATAATAATAATAAGGGACTGTTCTTCAAACCCTGAGCATACAGAAGCACTAAGAATGCATTTAGAAAAGCCCTACCTCTTACACCCCACAGCCAAGACCACATTTGTCATTAACCCAATGTCCAGAATAAGTTTTTGTCTGTTTAGTTATTACAGTGGGCTCTGTATTGGCTGTAAACCGTCACGTTTGGTGCTAGCTTTTAAAAAATAAAAATACATTGCCGTGCCTTCCTGACAATAAACATTGTGCTGTACTTTGGAACACTGAGCGACTCGGCAACTTTAAAAAGTCTTGATCAAATGTTATGTGGACGGCCTAAAGCATCTTCAAGTCTGAATTCTCATGTAGGTAACGTGCAGTCACTCTCATGTCTGTAGTACTTAATAACAAGCATTGGCAAATGTCTTAGGTTTCACCTACATATTTATTAATACGTTTTTTAGCTTGGTGAGCCGTTGAGCAACATAAATGAAAGAAAGTGTGAATGAGGTGGGAGGAGGTTGGGGTGAGGGTGAATAGAAACACCGGAGAGCACGAAGGGGCTTCGAGGAGAGCGGGGTGGGTTGAAAACAATTGCGGAGTTCAACTAAGAGACTGCAGGGACAGTCACTCTCTAAGAGTGCAAGGTTAAAATAAAAATACAAATAAAGGGTACCTGCGGCCAGTAATTCAATAAAAGCATATATATGAATGCCTCCAACGCTGCCTTTAGTTATTGGGCGGCGATTACTTAAATATGTAAAGCACGACGCAGGCATCCACGGCAATGCCCGGTTTGTGTACAGTGAGCCAGATTCCAACCAGTATAGCGCGTCAAACCAAAATGGTGCCTCAGTGGTGAAATCAGTAAAATAAGGTCAGCGCAAGTGCTGTGCACTGGAGCGCAGGAAGGGAGTGCGTGGAGGTCGATGAAAGAGACTACAGGGACACACAAAAACTACGCGTGCAGGGTTGAAATGTAAATAATAGAAAAAGAGTTCCTCCAGTCAGTAATTCAGTAAAATTATACACATGAACAACTTCTGCGCAAAATTTACTTATCAGGTAGCAAGTGCTTAATTATGTAGACGTACCTGGAAAGGTAATAACAAAATGTAAACAGGCAGTTCCTTCTCCTCGAGCCTCCTGTCGCCCCCTTCTTCCGTGTTGTGGCTTCTCCATTAAGGCTGCAGAGCCTGCCCTTGTCTCCGTTCTCCGTTGGCTCCCAGTGACATTTCCTAGTATAGTCAGCAGGGTACTAACCAGTTTGCAGATTCCTTCTCCTCGAGCCTCCTGTCGTCCCCTTCTTCCGGGTTGTGGCTTCTCCTTTGCAGCCTGCGAAGCACAAACGGGCGTATCATTTTGTCGGTTCGGGGCTCCTACCTTCCTTAGTCTGCGCGTTGCGAGAGACAAAATGGCGGCCGTCACTTCCTGGTTTCAACCGATTCGAACCAATCAGAATTGCGCACGCGCACGGCAGGGTGCGCGCACCCTGCGCGCGTATAGATATATATATGCCTTTAAATGCTATTTTCACAGAAAATACTGCACAAATTTACACCAGACCTGCAAAAGGCACTTTATGGACCTTATGGCTACCTCTCTGCCAAATTTCACATATTTCTGTTCAGCCGTTCGGGCTGTAGCTGCGACTAAAGTCCCTATGGAAAAATGCATGGGGAAAACGTGTTTTGGGACCCCCCCTTTTTCTCAGCCCCCACTTGACGAATCACCCCGAGACTTTCAGGGTAGGAGCTGAGCGGAGCGCCCCATTAGTTTTGAAAATTTCGCGAGGATTCGTCAACCGGCGCCAAAGTTTTTCAAAATAGAATTTTCAGATTTCCTATGGAAACACGGTCCTAACTATAACTATCTACTGGCGACCGCCAGTAGATAATATATATATATATATAATAACAACCTGATCGTCTTTCCACAAACAGGCACCAACACCGTGAAATATTTTGGCACAGAAGGCGATTTATTTCAAATCCAGGTCAGACGCGTTTCGGCGGTAAAACCGCCTTGCTCACTGCATGAAATGTTCTGTCAGTGTCAGCCATACAAATACCTCCACCATTTACCTTTGGTTGCCAAGACATCCAAAAAATGTCATAGACATAGAAGTTTTCACCGTGACTTTGCAAAATACAATTGTATGTGAAAAAATGCAAAAACATACATCGATAGCTAAACAATAAAAGCTAGCAACATAAAGCGAATAAATTCCTAAAATGAAGATTGAGTTAGAAAGTCACTCTAAAAATAGAAAACATAAGTAATTAGGAATACCGCTGGGATAGAGACGGAACATCCAGACTCAGTGTATCCCATGTAATGTGCTCTATGCCAAGGTGGATGTGTTTACGTGCAGAGGGGGGTGTGTGGTATATAATTATTATATAACAATATTTGTAAACTCAACCGGCCTAATCAGTCTCCGCTAGTGTGTACAGTCTCATATTACAAGAGAGAAATACAAATCGTAATGCAAAGTAAAGAAACTGGAGACTGCCACTCTAAGTATTTCCTTGCACCCACATGATGGGACCAGCATAGATGGCATGTGCCTCTATCTGTTTAGAATTAAAAGGAAAAGGTAGGTTGTGTGTCACCATATTGAGCCCCTAATGCTAAGCCATAGTGCCTAATTAAAAAGGGGAAATGTAAACACAAACCTAAGTGGGTCTCCCGCCCAAGTGGGCAAAAGAAAACTAATACGATCTATAATGGCTGGCCGGGAAAATAAAGTGTATTACCTTGTACCCTCCTACTGTACTTCAACAAAGAATAATCTGGAATAGAACACATGTATAGTCGGGCGGTATTCCAGGTAAATGTGCAGTGCGATAACATAATGTCAGTGTTGGAACAAACATGCTACGAGGATAGGGTTCAGACAGAGTGGCCAATCTTCTCAAATAAAGAGTCAGAGATGGACATTAAGCGCTTCATCGGCATTCATCCCATGTGGGATTTTGGAATTAACGAGAATGATATATCTTGATTCCAATCTCCGTAATGCCAGTTGCCTATTGCCTCCCCTAGGATTTTTAGGGACACTATCGATCACAAAATAGGAGAGGTCCTGGGTCTTGCTTCCGTGGCACAGATTGATATGACGTGCCACTGGGTATGTTTGGTCATCATTCGCAATTGCTCTCAGGTGTTGCAAAATGCGAACGTGAACCTGGTGGATCGTGCTGCCAACATACAGTTTCGGGCATGTGCATTGTAACACGTACACGGCAAAGTCCGTTTTGCAATTGAAGCTGCCACGGATAAGGTATGGTGAATGTCTGAAAGGCATTATAACAGACTTGGTGTTGGTGCCGTGTCTGCAGGCTTTGCATCTACTACACCTAATGAAGCCTTTGGGTGATTGTAGCCAAGTTTGACTTTTCGCTACAGAAGGTGAATTGCGTACCAATTCCTGGCGCATAGATTTAGCTCTTCTGTAACTAATGGCCGGGGTTTTGGGGCATTTAAGTCCCAGAACCGGGTCACTGCGGACTGTCTGCCAATGTTTGTGCAAGATTTTTCTAAGTTTAGTGTGGTATGCATTAAATCCTGTGATATATATATATATATATATGAAAACACACAAAAGAGGCCCATTGCTGGTGAAACATCGACGTTTATTTTCCGTCAGGCACAGCAGATTCCTTCCTGTCCCTAACGTTTCGGCATCAAGCCTTGCTCACAGGTAGAAGGACAAAATACAAATGCTGATTGCAGTCTGCTGTGCGCTTTTTAAATTCAAGTTGCCCACGTGACTGAGTAAACAATACAAGTTCCAGAGTGCATCGCCACAATGCTGTTTCACAAAAAATAAAGTCAGTACCTGCATGGCGGTGTCACTCGTGAATGTAAATAATTAAAGTCAGGTGAGTGAGAGTAATCATAGCGCATTGCTGTACATTGTTCTTAGGACGAAAATAAACATGAAATCCAGCCAGCACGATCAATAATGAAAATAATTCATTTTGAATCCCTTCCACCACGCGTGCCCAATAAACCAAATTGGTATCTCCTCGATAGGCAGGGGCTCGTGAGTGCGTCATGCTCCTCATTATAAGTCCCCAAAAAAAAGTCTCTCGTTGCTGGAGCCCTCAACCCTTCAGGGTGGCCTCTTAACAATGGGCACGGAGCAGCCCATCAATCTCCAACATGAAAACACACAAAAGAGGCCCATTGCTGGTGAAACATCGACGTTTATTTTCCGTCAGGCACAGCAGATTCCTTCCTGTCCCTAACGTTTCGGCATCAAGCCTTGCTCACAGGTAGAAGGACAAAATACAAATGCTGATTGCAGTCTGCTGTGCGCTTTTTAAATTCAAGTTGCCCACGTGACTGAGTAAACAATACAAGTTCCAGAGTGCATCGCCACAATGCTGTTTCACAAAAAATAAAGTCAGTACCTGCATGGCGGTGTCACTCGTGAATGGAAATAATTAAAGTCAGGTGAGTGAGAGTAATCATAGCGCATTGCTGTACATTGTTCTTAGGACGAAAATAAACATGAAATCCAGCCAGCACGATCAATAATGAAAATAATTCATTTTGAATCCCTTCCACCACGCGTGCCCAATAAACCAAATTGGTATCTCCTCGATAGGCAGGGGCGCGTGAGTGGGTCATGCTCCTCATTATAAGTCCCAAAAAAAAAAAGTCTCTCGTTGCTGGAGCCCTCAACCCTTCAGGGTGGCCTCTTAACAATGGGCACGGAGCAGCCCATCAATCTCCAACATGAAAACACACAAAAGAGGCCCATTGCTGGTGAAACATCGACGTTTATTTTCCGTCAGGCACAGCAGCAATGCTGTTTCACAAAAAATAAAACAGCATTGTGGCGATGCACTCTGGAACTTGTATTGTTTACTCAGTCACGTGGGCAACTTGAATTTAAAAAGCGCACAGCAGACTGCAATCAGCATTTGTATTTTGTCCTTCTACCTGTGAGCAAGGCTTGATGCCGAAACGTTAGGGACAGGAAGGAATCTGCTGTGCCTGACGGAAAATAAACGTCGATGTTTCACCAGCAATGGGCCTCTTTTGTGTGTTTTCATGTTGGAGATTGATGGGCTGCTCCGTGCCCATTGTTAAGAGGCCACCCTGAAGGGTTGAGGGCTCCAGCAACGAGAGACTTTTTTTTTGGGACTTATAATGAGGAGCATGACCCACTCACGCGCCCCTGCCTATCGAGGAGATACCAATTTGGTTTATTGGGCACGCGTGGTGGAAGGGATTCAAAATGAATTATTTTCATTATTGATCGTGCTGGCTGGATTTCATGTTTATTTTCGTCCTAAGAACAATGTACAGCAATGCGCTATGATTACTCTCACTCACCTGACTTTAATTATTTCCATTCACGAGTGACACCGCCATGCAGGTACTGACTTTATTTTTTGTGAAACAGCATTGTGGCGATGCACTCTGGAACTTGTATTGTTTACTCAGTCACGTGGGCAACTTGAATTTAAAAAGCGCACAGCAGACTGCAATCAGCATTTGTATTTTGTCCTTCTACCTGTGAGCAAGGCTTGATGCCGAAACGTTAGGGACAGGAAGGAATCTGCTGTGCCTGACGGAAAATAAACGTCGATGTTTCACCAGCAATGGGCCTCTTTTGTGTGTTTTCATGTTGGAGATTGATGGGCTGCTCCGTGCCCATTGTTAAGAGGCCACCCTGAAGGGTTGAGGGCTCCAGCAACGAGAGACTTTTTTTTTGGGACTTATAATGAGGAGCATGACCCACTCACGCGCCCCTGCCTATCGAGGAGATACCAATTTGGTTTATTGGGCACGCGTGGTGGAAGGGATTCAAAATGAATTATTTTCATTATTGATCGTGCTGGCTGGATTTCATGTTTATTTTCGTCCTAAGAACAATGTACAGCAATGCGCTATGATTACTCTCACTCACCTGACTTTAATTATTTCCATTCACGAGTGACACCGCCATGCAGGTACTGACTTTATTTTTTGTGAAACAGCATTGTGGCGATGCACTCTGGAACTTGTATTGTTTACTCAGTCACGTGGGCAACTTGAATTTAAAAAGCGCACAGCAGACTGCAATCAGCATTTGTATTTTGTCCTTCTACCTGTGAGCAAGGCTTGATGCCGAAACGTTAGGGACAGGAAGGAATCTGCTGTGCCTGACGGAAAATAAACGTCGATGTTTCACCAGCAATGGGCCTCTTTTGTGTGTTTTCATGTTGGAGATTGATGGGCTGCTCCGTGCCCATTGTTAAGAGGCCACCCTGAAGGGTTGAGGGCTCCAGCAACGAGAGACTTTTTTTTTTGGGATATATATATATATATATATTATCTACTGGCGGCCGCCAGTAGATAGTTATAGTTAGGACCGTGTTTCCATAGGAAATCCGCAACATTCTATTTGGAATAACTTTGGCGCCGGTTGACAAATCCTCGCGAAATTCTCAAAATAGGTGGGGGGCTCCGCTCCGCTCCTACCCTGAAAGTCTCGGGGGGATTCGTCAAGCGGGGGCTGAGAAAAAAGGGGGGTCCCAAAACGCGTTTTCCCCATGCAATTTTCCATAGGGACCTTTAGTCCAAGGTACAGCCCGAACGGCTGATCAGAATTACTTGAAATTTGGCAAAGAGGTAGTCCTAAGGTCAGGCATGTGTCTTTTGCATATATGGTGTCAATCTGTTCAGTAGTTCCTGAGAAAATCAAAAGTAAAATCACATACATATCTGGGCGGAGCCTAACCACACATCTCATCGTGAGATCTGATTGGCTGTCAGTACTTCATCCAAGAAGTGTTGGCAGCCATCTTGGGACCAATATACATGATAGCACCTCATTAAAAAGCATTGCAGTTAATAGAAGGTTTAAGACTTTAGTTACATTATAAATCATTTGTTGATGGTACCGTACTCATTTTAGGAATTGTGGTGTGTTCTAAGGTGATTTTACCATGTGAAAAACGCCTTCTGCTGTGATATCACGAACCATGTTTGAGAGAAAACTATTTTCTCATACTTTTCCCACAGAGGTTTGGAAGATGATCTATAAGCTAAACTGAGAGCATATTTTCTGTAAATTCACATTATCTTTCTCAGTCATGTAAGAATGAAGTCTGACATTCTCAGTAAAACATGTACACGATACAGGACACTCAACCCAGGACAAATCTGATGAAGAGGGCCTCAGGGATATCCCGTGGCAGGGGAACACCCGCGAGAGGGGCATCATGGTGAGAGGGGTGTCTTGCAAACAACCCGTCTTCTGCCAAGCAGAATACATGCTACCGATGAAGAAAAGGACAGGACTGAAAGATGAACGGCAACATCCAGCGGTGAACCACAAGAACTCTAACTGCGTTTGTCGCCATGGAAGTAAAGTGAAGAAAAGACTGTGAGGACAACTTCAAGGAAGAGCCGTCAACAGACAGGATCCATCGAGCACCCATGGCTGGTGCCACAGTGAACTGTTCGTCTCCGCGGCAGGGAGAACGTCGTCTGTGACTTCATCGGCGGAGGCGTAAGAGACTCGGCAGAAGTTTTGGTCACTGTTTCACATCTGTATATATCTCCGACAGGTTGAACTTTGACTTTGGTTTTTGTCATTAAAAATTGGGAGGGATGTAGGGTCCGTGCATGGACACGTTCTAGTGTTCTAATTGTTAGTGTTACACTATACACCCACCCACCACAGACGTCACTGTGTCAGGTGACGCTGTTAATAAAAGGGCCGAGCGCACGTGCTCGTGGCCATTCCCACTACCCCCAACTATATGTCTGTGTCAGTCATTCTACACAGCATGAGGGCCTAGTGCCCATCATTACACCATGTCTCTGCTTCAGTGCTCGTAAACAGTGTTCCATACTCTACCCGTTTTTGAAGCTGCAGGACCTACTAATATCCTAAATTATACCCCGAGTGCCACTGTTTTAACATGTGTTCCAAAAAAATGCCCAAATAGCTGTCCAGTTATTTTCAACAACAATATAACCTGGTATTTGTAAAGCGGGAACTAATCACCCCTAAGGGTCTCAAGGCGCTGGGGGCCATCGGGCAGATTAAGCGAGCAATTGCCCACAGTCACAGGGCTTAGCTGCCACCAGTGCCTGGAACCGAACCGTGAGCCCCATGGTACGGAATCAGCCGCCCTGGCCGCTACGCCACACCTATCCAGAATGCTTCAATGTTCGCACCTTGTGTTTCTATTCCAATCACTATTAATAACAGTTATGGACAAAGTGAGTCTGCCTGATCTTGAGGTGACTGTTAATCTGCCACTTTTCTGGAGATATTATAGCTTTTTTTTTTTGTTTGTCCTTCCGTCTGTAGATGTCTCTCCTCTACTTGGAACCCCCCCCCCCCCCCCCCCCCCCCTTTTAGGTCTGGCTTGATAGTGTAGCTGTCTGCATGATCCATTATTTCCAACATCCACAGACCGGGAGAGGACTTTGGGTCAGCCCCATTCTGCCGGGAGTGAGGCAGTGGAGCTTGTGTTGGGTGGCAGGGTGCACTAGCTCAGCAGTTCTCAACCTTCAGACTTCTGTGGACCTCCTCCGAATCACCACTGGAAACAGAGGACCCCAGCCTAAGAGAGTTCTGCAGTTTGAACCTCCAAAAAATGCGCGAAAATACAGTCAAGTGTACATTGATCCAGTATGCACATTATGAAATATTTGATTTCATTTACAAGCAAAAAATATCCAAAAATCTAAATTGTAATTTTAATGAAAAGGTTAGGGCTTTTCATAATTTGGTTTTTGCGTGTGTATTTTTGATGGTGCAGAGAAGTGCTTCATTCAATGTCACCAATCGTCAATTCTAGTTCAGTATTCGCGGTGCTGCTGCGAAGCAAGCTTAGTGTACCAATTACACTTTACAGGGCGTTTTTAAATATTTCACTTTTGCTTTTTTTATGCAAATATCCTTTATTAGTCTGCTAATAACCATTTTCTGAGCAGTTGCAGTAGGTGTCACGAACCCCAGGTTAGGAGCCGCTGCACTATAAGGCTTGCCGTGTACGACCATTTTAGCCGATTGACAATTGAATGAAATTAATCTGGTGCTCAATTTGCTCCATAACCGCAGAATATGAAAAAAAAAAAAAGAAATTAGAATAGTGAAAGTTGGATAGAGTTAGTGTTCGTTATAGGGTTAATGTTAGTTAGCATTGCAGTTGTCAGATTTTTCCATTGTAGCATCGTTCATCACTTCTTTAAAAATACATTTATTTATTTTGAGATTCCTTGTTGATCCAAGAATCCCAACTGAGCACCATAGTTCCATTCTTGGGTTCTTACTTAACAGATTGGTGCATTCTGGGAATTATAGCACGTTTTGCTCAATTGAGCCAATTCCAAAAATGCCCTGGAAAACAATGGGTTTTAAAAAGCAAGCCCTAGATTGGAAACATGATGTCCTGCCAACACTTGGCGAGATCTGGCAACCCTAGTGCTTAGATTTTATCGCTCTGGCTCAGAGGCACATGGTGGTGGAACTAATTCCGTCCTGTATTGGCATTGAGACCATGGGGCAGATCTATATTGGAGATGCGCCACTTTTACACCGCCGTTGAGTCACTTTTGTGACGCAGCGGCGGCGTAAACCCTGCGCCACGTTGCGCCATATTTACATCGTGACGCATCTATGGAGATGCGTCACGATGTAAAGCCCTGCGCCACGTAAAACCTGCGTCACGTTTCACGTGGGCGTGTCCACAGAGGGGGGGGCGTTCCGTCGCAGGAACGCCCCTGAAAAGTGACTCAAACAAATCTATAAGATTTGACTGAGTCACTTTCCCAACGCTGATGCGCCAAAACCCTGCGCCTGCTTGAAGCAGGCGTAAGGCTTGACGCACCATGTTAGGGATAGGGTAGGTTGGAACAGTGCTGGAGTTGCGTCGCGCTTGCGACGCAACTGAAGCACTGCGCCAACCTTACGCCATCGGATGCGTCACGCATCTGTTTATTCCTGCGCCATGATGCGCCGCATTGTAAATGCGGCGCATCATGTGTGGCGCAAGGGTAAACTTGCGTGACGCATCATTCCTGGCGCATCCTTGCTGATTTGCAGGGATGCGCCAGGAAATATAAATCTGCCCCCATATATTTAGCCTCTTGTGAAGTCTCAGCTCAGCCCCATTGCCTGTTAATGTAACGTTTTCCACTCACACTTGTTCTCTAAAAACCTGATTCCATGCACTCGCTCGCCCGGGGAGTGTGGGCAAATAGTACCCGTGCCAGCTGGAACTGCGACAAAAATACGCTATCGGCGGACGCAGCTAGTTTTTAAAACCTTGGCAGACGCAAGGCTTTGATGAAGGAAAAATTAAAAGCGCTTAAGACTGGTGAACAAGGGACTTTGTAGCACCCGGTTCAAAAGAGCTGTATCCCCGCCTGTAACCAGACAACCTGCCCCGACACAGCCTTGTCGGCGACAGCCTCTGTAGCAGGGCCAGCTTTGTGGCATAAAGGTTGCGTCGACCATCGCCATGAAGGAGACCAGAGTATTTATCCCCTGTCACTGTGATTGGAGAGGCAAAGAGTAATGCTTGCCGTGGCCTTTGGCCAAACAAACATCTAGGCTATGGACATAATTTAGAATTGAGTGGTAATGGAAAATTCTTGGATCTTTTGTAGGATGTGCTAAATCCGTAGGATAATACACCTGTTGAATTTCCATGGTCTATGGATAGAGTGACCAAGCAACTAAGCGAAAAAGGTCATTATCACAGCATGCCGACAGGCGCCCCACACTACAGACCTATAATTAACTCAGCAGGTCTTCCGGAGAGGAGCACTCAACGCGCAAATGCTGTTCATGTGAAGCGCGTTCACAGACAACAATCACAACAATCACAACACTGCGCGTGCCCCAGTCTGTCTCCCTTGAGAGGCATCTCGGCGACAATAGGTCTCGAGAGCGAGACCTAAAAAGCAGTCACAGACATGGTGGTCTGCTGACCCCAGCAGGACACCATCCCTGGGAGTGCTAGCCATTCCCAAAGGGGTTGCAAATACTTCTTGCCTCATGTATATTTATCAGGCATGCAATTGGAATCACAAACTGTCTGAGACACTGTTGTACATTCACTTTTGCGACTATTCTAACACCACTCACAGATTAGCAGTCATACACTATTGCAAGCAATCTCACACCCCTCACAGACTAGACAGACAACTGCAAGTGCTTCACACCCCTCACAGAATAGCAGCCATAGGCTATCACTAGTGCTCTCACAACCCCTCACAGACTAGTGGACTACTGCAATCGCTTGTGCACCCCTCGCAGACATAGACTACTGCAAGTACTTTAACACCCCTTGAATACTAGCAGTCATAGACTACAAGGGCTATTGCTCCCCTCTTAGACCAGCAGTCATAGACTACCACAAGTGCTCTTGCACACTAGAAGCCATAGACAACCACAAGTGCTCTTGCACACTAGCAGTCATAGACTACCACAAGTGCTCTTGCACACTAGCAGTCATAGACTACCACAAGTGCTCTTGCACACTAGCAGTCATAGACTACCCAAGTGCTGTGGCACTGCTCACAGACTAACAGTCAAAGATTACCACAAGCTCTCTTGCACCACTTACAGACTTTGCTTTTCAGCAGTCATAGACAATCGTAAGCGCTCTTGAACCCCTCACAGACTAGCAGTCATAGGCTATCGTGAGAGCTTGATCACTGCTCACAGACATGCTGTCATAGACTACCGCTAGTAATCTACCTCCCCTCACAGGCTAGCAGTCATAGACTGCTGCAACCCATCTCGCAGCTCTCACAGACTAGCAGTCATAGACTACTGCAAGCGCTCTTACACCCCTCACGTACTAACAGCCATAGACTGCCCCAGTACTCAAGCAATGCTCACAGACTAGCAGTCGTAGACTGCCACAAGCGATGCTGCACCCCTCACAGACGAACTGTCATCTACTACCGCAAGCGCTATTGCCTCCTCATAGACTAGCAAATATAGACTGCCGCAAGTATTCTAGCACCCTTCACAGACTAGCAGTAATACACCACCAATTAGTTTATAGACCACTTATTTATTTATAAAGTTTTATATAGCGCGAACATGACCCACAAGGGTATTAGAGCGCTTTACAATACACCGTAGTTGAGCAATTAGAAGGTTTAGATAGTATACATATACATTCGGTGTTCGCCATTCAATACAAAAGAGGTAGGTAGGAATATATGGTTAGCATAGGGCACTAGTAACCATCTTGTAACGCCTGCTTTTGGTTTGACTTAGCCGTGATATCCAATGTAAGGTGGATATCATGGCTAAGTCTGCCCTGCCCTATCAACATACTATCGCCAAACTTTGTGAGATTATCGCTGGATTTCCAGCAATAATCTCACATTTGGCAATTAGCGCTTGGAATTTTATCGCTTTTGGGATAAGCGTTGCTGATAGCAAGCTATCTCAGCGATAAAATTCTATGCTAAGAGCGCTGAGCGATAATTATCGCCGGTCCTTGATGATATGCCCCTTAGCCATGATATCCACCTTACATTGGATATCATGGCTAAGTCAAACCAAAAGCAGGTGTAAGGAAAGTAGCGATAACTGAAAATGCTCCGCAAAGTACTCCCTCTGCTTCCTTTCCAGGCGAGGAGAATCATGGTTCAGGCCCTGATACTCTCCCGCCTGGACTATGGAAACGCGCTATATCTTGGTGCCCCGGCTTCAGTGACCAACAGGCTCCAAGTCACGCAAAACTGCGCCGCCCGATTATTATTCAACATCCCCCGCTGGCAGTCAGCCAAGAAAGCTCTAAAAGAATTGCACTGGCTCCCGATGGCTGCTAGAGCACAGTTTAAGGCTATGTGCATTGTGCACAAATCTTTCCATCGAACAGGCCCTGCCATCCTGTCCCCCTTAGTTGTGCCCTACGCTCCATCCAGAGCCCTTCGCTCGGGATCATTGCACCTAGTTACCACTTCTAAAATCAACAAAGCACGTTGGGGCGGCCGTTCCTTCTCCCATACTGCTGCGAGACTTTGGAACTCCCTCCCCTTAGCCCTCAGAGAAAATAATAACCGGCTGGCTTTTAGGAAAGCTTTGAAAACCCACCTGTTTGCAAAAACGTGCTAGTCTCACCCTGCGGCCCGCCACAGTGATCAATTAAAGCGCTGCGAGGCCTCCGGGTAGTCTATGCGCTATATAAATATAATTTTTCATTTCATTTCATTTCAACTGAGATTATCGCAACTTTTCTTGTCGCTCTGCAGGTTAGTGTGAGGCTAGATAATAGGAGAAATGTCGCTAGCGACATTTCTCCCGTTATCTTGGGGTGGAACGCCCACTTTGCATCTCAATAGAGATGCGAAGATGGGCGTTGGGAGAAAGGGCGAAAATGCAAGGATTCACGCGAAAACGGACGCAAAAGCGGCGATAATTTTATATCGCCTCCTTGATGATATGCCCCTTATTCGGTTCACGGTGGCACTAGTTGCTTTATGTGAGTTTAGGAGTTCTTTGGTGATTGTTGATAGATTTTGCATTTCTTCCTTGAGATGGGATAGGCCTATGGCTAACTCGTTGAATCATGCGATCCAGTTAGTTAGGATAATTAGTTATGTGTTTTGGCGTGAGTTCTCTTATAGGGGTAGTGTGAGAAGTTGGCCTGGTATATGATGTTCACTAGTTAAAGTGACCACCTTGTACCATGCCAAGCAACCCTTATGGTGTGGTTGTAAGTCAACCTTTTCGGACCAGCTGCCCTAGTGGTAGCGTAGGCTAAGCAGTCTTTGAGGCTAAACTCGTGAAGCGTGTTAAGCAGGCTGTTTTACCAAATGTAACCCCCTTTTATACCAATGAAAGGACACCACACAGATATATATTCAAAATATATATGTATTTATTTCTCAAAGTAACCCCTAGTCTCTTTATGAGCACAGGAGCAAAAATCGTCAAACAAGATTACAGTAGAATACACAGAAGTTGCACTTTATATGGATAGGCCCTGGTGGCCGCTCAAACCATATACTAAAATAGTGGAATAAGTACCACGAACAGAAAAGGGAAAAGGCCTAGGGCCTCTAGAATCGCTGGGCCTACAAGGAGCTAACTTCAGTTAGTGACCAGGAGGTCCACGGGTTGCGTGTGCAGAGCAAGTAGTCACACGCGAGCTCCCATAGGTTTTCAATGGGTGCGTAAAAAGTACAAAGTTACTGCAAAAGGAATCTTCCGGATGGACTAGGAACTTAAGATTGGAAACACAGACACTAGAGATGATTCTCAACACTTGGGCACCGGAGTGCCAGCTTTACCTCACCCACAGGGAGCGGGTGCATAGGCGTCGAAGTGCGTCGGGTTTCTTCTATCTGTTCAATGGGGCCTGTAGTCAAAGATGCTGCAGGCGGTCGCCCCGGAAGAGATGCG
The DNA here is from genome assembly GCF_964204655.1 of Triturus cristatus. NCBI lineage: Eukaryota > Metazoa > Chordata > Amphibia > Caudata > Salamandridae > Triturus > Triturus cristatus. The sequence continues at coordinate 3,582,962 of NC_140585.1, forward strand.
GTGGATCCAAGAGTGGATCGGAGATGTTGAAGACCTGTAAGCAGAGGGGACAGTGTTCACAGTCACTAGCCAGTGACCAGCGTGGCACCAGGTGGGTACCAGGCGATGTCGGGTGCAAACAGGAAGAAAGGTGTAGCTTGTCTCTGCAGCCACGTGGTCCCTGAAGGTCGACGACGTCCAGGAGTCGAGTCACGAGCTGTCCCACGCAGGCTCTCGCTGTCGGCCGTGTCGACGACTTGATCGAAGCAAACAAGCCTTGGCAAAAGCAATTGTTGTAGGAGATGAAATAAGCTGATGGTTCTGACCAGCAAGGTCAGAGGAACTGCTCCTTTGGAGGGGAGCAAGGACCAGTCTGGAGCAACCAGACCAGCGGTGTTCGTCGCCAAGATGGCCACTAGCCAGCGGGCCAGCAACCGGTTAGGCGCGTCAAGTGGCAAAATGCAGAAGGGCCCCACGCAGATCGTGGAGATGCTGGAGGGCTCACATTTGGTGCAGATGCTGCTCGAGGGTTGGGCTTCTCAGATCCCAAAGCACAACTTGGAGGGAGCCTCGGTTGTTGCACTTGTCAGCTTGTCGTAGTCGTTTCAAGATGATTGGCTCCACGTGTCTCGGTGCCTCCACGGGTCTCCTCTTTTCAGGGACTGTGGATCGGGCGGTGAGAGGTCTGGAGGTCCAGGTCTTGTCAGTCTCTGGGCTCGGGCTCCGGCGGGAGGCGGCAGCAAAGCAGACGTTGATTCGCTGGATGGTGCTTGCGTTAGCAAGGTGGTCACTCCCTGACCACAGGGGAGATTGGCTTCAGTCCTCTGTGCGGCAGAGCGTCGAAGTTCCCGTCTTCTTCTTAGTTTCAAGTTGATTCCAGGATGTCTGAAGTCTTAGGACACAGCTCCTACCTTTAAGCGGATTCTAGGGGCCGGACTACCTGCTAGGTCCCTCCCTAAGGGTGGGACCAGGAAGGGGGGTGGTTACACCCCCAATCCTTTGTCCAGCTCGCCCCAGGACCGGGACTGGTGTGCCCCAGGACCGGATTGAACTGGCATATGCACCGAGGCTCCTTGTGAGCCTCAGGCATGTCTGGTTTCTTTCAAGCCCTACCTGACCAATACACAAAATCCTGTCTGGGGTGGTGCACGCACCTCCCCTGGCAGGAAACCCTTTGTCCACACCTCCCAAGCTGGAAGGACTCCCAGCAGCAGGAGGGCAGACTTGTGTCTGTGGTGGCAGCATCCATTTTGTGGAGCTGAGGCTATGTCTGATTTTACCCGGGTTTCAGGTACTGTACATGTCGTGTCCCTCTAGAAGGGTGGAATGCTAACCTCGTCGCCAGAATTGGCGAGGGGTTAGTATTCCAATTCGTATGACACCTTACTCGACATGTTTTGATAAAGCCAAACCAAAGTTAGCATTTAACCGCGAGGTTCATAATGCACTTAAGAGTATATGGTATGACGATATCTGGAAACAGTAGAAGGAAGTTGTTCCGACCACTGCAGACAGGCTCAGCTCATGCCAGAGCACCATCTCACATGGAACCAAGCACTCTGCCTTCAGGATTGTTAAGGCCTGCCATAGGAGTGACTTATAGGTTAACATGTGTTCCATTTAAGGTTAGGTATAGGTATACTACACCTAAGTAAGAGGTGGTTACACCAACTTACCCCAGCTGAGTGATCAGCCAGTTGTGTCAAATTTGTTAGGCCAAGCCTGGGGTGGCATAATACATGCTTCAGCCCCTGGCAGGCCTTAGATACACCAATGCCCTCGGTACCTAGTGTACACTGGTACAGGGGCTGACAGGGTGATCCACTTCCAATTGGTTATGCACCTAGGGTGCATAGTTTTAATTTATTAGAGAGAACAGCAGGCTGGGGGTCTGATTGGCAGGCCCACAGCCTCAATATGTCAAAAACCAGTGAAGCAAAAAGCAAAAATTTGGGGTGACCATAGGATAGCAGACCCTACTCTCCTACAGGTAGGTCCTCCAGTTCGGCCTAGTTGCATGGGGATCTCGTTATCTAGTTGCATGGGGCAATCTTTATTCGTTTCCGATGGGGTTAGTTGATCATGGAGGTTTGTTGGTGGGTCAGAATGAGTGTGGTGGATGGCCTTGAGAGGTGATGGCATGAGAGGGGTTGCTGCATGTGAGCCGGGTATGGTCGATTGGTGTTGAGTTTGGATGATCAGAGAGGGTAACGAGTGGGTTAGGGGCCGATCAGGTCAGGGTAAATGGCAAGTCATGGTGAGTTTTGCATAATAGCTCAACTGTATGTTGGGCATGTGGGATGTCGGGGTGGAATTTAGTTGGTGGATTCTCCGTTGGTCATCAAGGAAATCAGGGGTGTGTCTGCATTGGGCTGGGCGGTAGCTAAGTGTATCCCTGTCCATGCTCGGCCAGGGGATCCTGGTGTGGTTGAGATCATTGTGAGGGGCGGGTAGGGGTCGTTGCTGGTGTGGAGAAATTTAGGATCCACTGATGTCGTTATGGGATTTTGTAGAAGAGTTGGCGTGTCATCCGGATAATCGGGGGGAGTAGTGGCTGGGAGTGTGTTTTTCTTGCTGTTCACTGCTTTCTTGAGAGTAGGAAAGATTTTGTCAATGAGTGCGAGATTTACATTAGAAGCTTATATAAGGATATTGCCATTGTTGTATATGGATACAGTTGCATTCGCAGTGCAGAAGTCAGAGGCGGTTTCTGACAGTTTGAGGGCATATGGGTTTTTTTCACATTGGAGATTCGAAGCATGGAGTAGAAGGTTTTCCTCCACTGCGCATGTTATTTGGTGTGGAAGATGAGGTAATTCGGTAGTATGCCTTTGTTGATGCAGAAATAAGGGTCTGAAATAGGAGTCTCCGGGTGCGTTTCTAGTACCCTGTGTTTGAACTTCTTGGCTGCATTTTTGGATAGTTTGGGGAGAAAGGAAATGGTGAAGGCATGGAAACCTGATGGTTGTAGGTTCTTTTCCATTTTTTTGTAAACATTTCTTTTTCACTTTCCTCCTTCTTTCTCCTTTTCTTCTTTACTTTCCACTTTATCTTTTTGTCTTTGTTTCTATCTTTTCTTAGTTCTAGGAGACTCCCTCTCTGATTCCTTCTTTCACCGATTCGCTGGTAGCTTTACAAATTATCTGTCTGGTGTAGGCACTGATGGAAGTTAGTACCGTTCCAAGATGGCCACCACATTAACAAGCTTGTTGGACCTTGTTGGTCCTGAATTGGGGACATTCTTCTTTAGGTCCTTATTTCTTAGGTGTACTCTTTTCCTTCACTTTCTGCCCTGTTTAGAGTTGATCAACCCTGATTCTTTTGTAACATCTCTTGTCTGAGCAGTGCATTGATTATTGTTGTAAGCCAATCCAAGATGGCTGCCACTTTTGCTTAACTTATTAAGTCCTCTTTTGAGGGCCTTTAGTGAGGGAGGTGGGCGCCATCTTCCGATGGAGAGCTGAGTGCCCTTGAGGCAATATCTAACCCAAAATGAAGGATTGAGTCCCCGAACACCGGGGGTACTACCCCCCACGATCAGGAAAAATTGTAATTAGTGGTGCCATAGAGCGGAGGCTTCAGGGCAACTGAGATTGTTGGTGCAGATGACCAAAGTCTTCAGTGATGTCCTTCCTCTCCATTATGGGTTTCAGGACACTTTAAAAATGATGCTGACACTTTACGAGTAATGCTGCAATTGACCGGAGGCAACCGTGGCGAGCTTCCTTTCATTACTGTTGGATAGTGCGAGTAAAAACCCACCCGCTATCCTCTCCTCCCATGCAGGTTCCCGCCAGTCTGCTGTGCATATTTATTGGCAGTGTTGATCTTCACCACTGCTCCATGGGGCCAGGGCAAGCCGCCAGGCGTCAGTATCTGCCCCCCCAATGTTCTTTTGTCAAGCAGCCTGCAGTTCAGGAGTCACGCTGCAGTTCTCGCTCGGACCTGGACAATCGAAGCACTCACCGGCAAGACAGAAAACGTTGTGTGCGCACTTAGCATCGGCACATCTTAGGACCACCGGGAGCCACTGGGAGTCTGATTCTCTCCGGTCCTCTCTTCCCGGTACTGGCTCGATTAGCGATCCTCTTCACCTGCCTGTCCACAATGGGTCCGCAGCCACTTCAGTCCCAGCTTGCGATCTTGGTTCTGGTTAGAGGTGGGTGGAATTTGCGAAAGCGACTTTCGCAAATTATCGCGGAAATGTTTAAAATCTCCGCAAACACGCGGAAATATCACGAAGATGCGGAAGTTTTTTTCCCGCCCGTTCGCGGTATTTTCTGCGTGTTCGCGGCTCGCCAACTTACCCATGCGGTTGCTTGCGGGCGCGGCCATCTTGTTTTCACTCTTCTCGCGGTGCATGATCACGAGAAGAAAGACGTGATCGCGCGACGCATGACGTTACTGCGGGCGCGAACTGTCGCGAGACAGCGCAAATGGCCACCAACAATCCAACATCTCGTGGAGAACGCGACCGGATCGGGAAAACTTGTCGGCGAACGCGGGGATTCAGGTAAGGCGATCGCGCACGCGCGAGAATGTATAATTTTACAGTGCGAGCAAGAACCAAATTATCGCTAAGCTGCGGAATGCGGAAATTTTGACATTTTCACGCTCTCCGCGGAACGCGAAAATGTCAAATTATCGCAATTTCCGCGAGCGGAACGGAAATTTAGCCCAGGCCTAGTTCTGGTAGGGGACGGGGCGTGCAGAGGGCCAATCTCATACCCCTCAAAGGCTAGAAATCATAGAATATCGAAGCGCTCTTACACCCCTCACAGACTACCAGGCCTCGACTACTGTAAGCACTCTCACACCCCTTGCAGACTAGCAGTCATAGACTGCCCCCATTACTCTAGCAACCATCACAGATTAACAGTCGTTGACTGCTACAAGTGATGTTCCACCCCTCAAAGACAAGCAGTCATGGACTACCGCAAGCGCTATTGACCCCTCACAGCCTAGCAGATATAGACAACCACAAGTATTATAACACCCTTCACAGACTAGCAGTCATAGACTACTGCAAGCACTCTCACAACCCTCACAGACTAGCAGTGATAGACTACCGCAAGTGCTAATGCACACCTCACAGACTGACATAGATTACCACAAGCACTCTTTCACCACTCATAGACTAGCAGATATAGACGACTGCAAGCACTCATGAAACCCTCACAGACTGGCAGACATAGACTGCTGCTAATACGCTAGCACCCTTCACAGACTAGTAGGCATAGACTTCAGTAAGCACTCTCATACCCCTCACACAATGGCAGTCATAGACCACTGTAAGTGTTCTCGTACCCCTCAAGGACTAGTACTCATAGACTACAGGAAGTACTCTTACACTCCTCACAGACAGGCAGGCAGACTACTGCAAATACTTTAACAGCCTTCACAGATTAGCAGTCACAGACTACTGCAAGTGCTCTCAGTAAATACCAGTCATAGACTACCACAAGCGCTCTTGTACCGCTCACAGACTAGCAGTCAAAGATTACCACAAGTTTTCTTGCACCTCTCACAGATTTTGCTTTTCAGCAGTCATAGACTACAGCTAGTGCTATTGCATGACTTGCACCCCCACACACTAGCAGACAAAGACTACTGCAAGAGACTGTGTACCCCTAACAGACTAGCAGACGTAGACTACCGCAAGTACCTTAACACCCCTCAAAGAGTAAAAGTGGCAGAGTACTGGAAGCACTCCTGCACCCCTCGTGTTTCAGCAGTCATAGACTACTGCAAGTGCTCTTGCACCCAGGTATACTAGCAGTCACAGGGTACCACAAGTGCTCTTGCACACTAGCAGTCATTGATTACTGCAAGCGCTCTCGCACCCTTCACAGACAAGCAGTCATGGACTATCACAAGCTCTCTCGCACCCATCACTGACTTTGCTTTTCCGCAGTCTTAGACTACAGCAAATGCTCTTTTACCCCTTACAGGCTAGCAATCATAAGCTACAACAAGTAGAAACGGACCCTTCACAGACTAGCAGTCCTCCTGCACCCTTTGCTGACTAGTAGTCATAAACTATCGCAAGTACACTTGTACCCCTCACAGACTAGCAGTCATAGACCACTATAAGCGCTCTCGTAAGTTTGAAGCCCTGTCAGATACTACCTCCTTAGGAAAGCCTACTCTTGAGCACACACTCAAGAGAGCTCTTGCCACCACAGGTGCTGGTGTGGTTCTTAGGGCAATTGCTTCTGGATACCTGGTGGCATGATCCACTACCACAGGTATAAATCTGTGCCCAGATGCTGTTTGGGGATCCATGGGACCAACAATGTCAATCCCTACCCTTTCAAAGGGCACCCCCACCACAGGTAGTGGTATCAGGGGGGCCTTTGTAGTGCCACCTGCTTTGCCACTGGCTTGGCAGGTTACACAGGAGCTACAAAACTCCTTTGTGTCTTCAGACATGTGGGGCCAGTGAAAGTGAGGAACAATTCTGTCCCAATTCTTGTTCTGGCCTAGGTGTCCTGCTGGGGGAATATCATGGGCTAGTGTCAATAGGTAACCCCTAAACTTCAGAGGTATAACCAACCTCCTGGATGCACCAGGCTTGAGGTCTCTACTCTCTAAATGTAGGAGTTCATCATCCCAATAAACCTTATGGGTGCCACTAGCATTCCCAGCAGCCTCATCGGCAGCTTGCTGTCTGAGAGTTTCAAGAGAGGGGCAGGGTTTCTGCTCCTGGCTCAGATAAGACCTGGAAGGGCCCCCTGTCCCCAAGAACTCAACCTGGTCAGGTTCAAGCTCCTCTTGGACAGTTCCTTCTTCAGGCTCAAGATCATCTCCCTGAGGAGACTGATCAGCATTCTGAGTCAGGGGGGAAGGCTCTGCCTTAACCCTACTGCTCCTCCTCTTGTGAGGCACCTGGTCCATTATTCCAGAATCCAGGGCCTGTCCAGTTTTAGACATTTTAGCCTGTGACCTGGTCACAGCAAATACATGTGCAGGGATCCCTAACATTTTTGCATGTGTCCTGAGCTCCACTTCAGCCGAAGCTGAAGTCTCAAGATCATTGCCAAGCAAGCATTGTACTGGTAGGTCTGCACTTACCACAACCTTCTTAAGGCCAGTTACCCCTCCCCAGGAGAAGTTAACAACTGCCAGAGATTGGTCTGTTCTGACATTGGTAGCATTGGTCACTTGGTACATTTCACCAAGTATAATCTGCCCAGGATCCACAAGATCTTTTGTCACCATTGTGACACTTGCTCCTGTGTCCCTGAATGCCCAAGCTTCTACTCCATTTAATAAAGGCTGCTGTCTGTATTTGCCCAAGTTACTGGGACTCACAATGGGGGACATATCCATGCCCCTATCACTAACAAGCACAGCCTGAGCTGGTACTCTGACTAGGCCAGAGTCTATCTCAGAACCCAGGGTCAACCCTACTACACCCTTATTCTGTGTATTCCCTCCACCAATTGTAACTGCACTAGGGGGAGCAGGTGCCTTAGGGGCATTGGTGGGGGCTGGAGTATTTTCTTTGGCCTTGGTGCAGTCACTAGTCCAGTGAGTTTTCTGTTTATAGATTTTGCACCAAGGTTTCTTTTGGCCTTTACCCTTTCCTGACCGTGAATCCCCACCTGAAGAAGATATTTGGGGCCCTTGAGAATAAGTCTGTTCTTTACCCTTGTCCCCACCCTTGTCAGAGTTTTTGGAATCTTGCTTCTTTGGGTCACCACCTTGGTTCTGTACCTTCTGCCTCACCCTGGTTCTGACGCATTTGTTTGCCTTCTTTCCCAATTCTTGGGGAGAGGTCAGATCAGAGTCTACCAGGTACTGGTGCAGCAGCTGATTTTGACAGTTATTAAGAATCTGCTCCCTCATTATCATATTGTACAATCCTATGAAGTCACACACTTTACTGCCCAATAACCAACCTTCCAGAGCCTTAGCAGCACAGTCAACAAAGTCAACCCAGTTCTGATTTTGGGCTTTTGGGGTGTCTCTGAACTTTAACCTGTATTGTTCAGTGGTTAGGCCAAACCCATCTATTAGAGCACTTTTCAAGACTTTGTAATCATCAGCATCCTCTTCTCTTACAGTGAGGAGCTTATCTCTACTTTTGTCTGCAAAGGAGAGCCATAAGATTGCTGCCCACTGACCTTGAGGGACCTTCTGTACTTTACAGGCCCTCTCCAAGGCAGTTATCCATTTGTGGATGTCATCCCAACTCTGGTAGGGAGGGACAATCTTACTTAGGTTTCTATGGTCATAAGACCTCTCCCTATCTCTAGGGAAATTGCTGCCACCAAGGGACTCTAGTCCCTACTTTGTACTAGCTATGTAGAGCTCTAGGGCTTTCCTAGCTAAGGCCATCTGCTGCTTTCTGAGGGTGAACTTGTCTTGTTCATACTTCAGCAGTCTCTCTATCCTCTCCTGTGAGGTTTCCCTCTCTCTGTGAGAAGAGACAGAGGTCCCTATAGAGGAGTTAGACTGGATAGATCCCCTTGACGGAGATTTATCCCTTCTAGTCCTATTGTCAGGTCTACCTGGAGGAATAAAAGCAGGAGTGTTATTGTCATCCTCCTCATCCTCGAGATCTGGGTTCACCAGAGTCTGGTCATTGTCACCAGTCTGGTCAGCATCAGAGGTAGGGTCTTGGGAGTTTCCACCCCTAGGCCCACCCTCAGGTGCTGCCCCACCCACTTTGTCTATCCCATCAGGCCCTCTGATATCATCCAGCTTAAGTATCTTTATGAGATGCTGGGTGGATGGACTTTTGCCTTTCTTTAGCTTCCTAATGGAACATAAGGCCATAAGCTGAGCAAAGGAGAGATCCTCATATTTATAGGGAAGGAGCTCACTGGTTCCTGGTAGGGACCCATTGGTTCCTGGCTGCTTAGACATTACTAATGTGTTGTGGTGTATTGCACTACCTACACTAGTGTTGCTACTAAACTCTCTTGAGTTGTAGAAAGGGTGTGCTATCCCTTAACCCACAACTCTAAGTTCAGTAGAACTTTCTGTAGCTAAACTTGATATTGTATGTACCCCAGGTACCTTTAATGGTTTTCAGTTGATCAATTCAATTGAGATTATCTGGTAAAACAATAGCAAGCTGGAATCCCACATGATGCACACCAATGTGAGAAGGTGGCCTGATACATGCTGTCCACTAGTTCTAGTGGGCACCTTGTATCAGTCCAAACAACCCCTTATGATGGTAGGTTAAAGACAACCTTTATTGAAAGCTATCCTAGTGGTAGCTATAGAGAGCAGCCTTCAGGCTAAGTCTTGAAGGAATGTAAAGCAGCTTGTTTTACCAGTCTATAATCTCTTGAATGACCAAATGAAAAGACAAACACACCAGGTATATATTTAAAATATATGTATTTAAGATAAAACACTTCCCTCTAGTTTCTTTATGAGACTGGAGTTCGAAGTACTTAAGTTACAAGATAGCAATCATCAGTAATAGCACAAATACACGTTTGGGCCCTAGGGGCATACCAAAAAAGTGGTATAAGAACCATGACTGAACTAGACACAAGGCCTAGAGCCTGTAGAATCGCTGGGACCCCAAGGAACCACCCAAGGTAGTGACACAGGGGACCCACGGGGACTGTATGCAGTGTGTAAACACAACCGCGGGTTCCCATTTTCTTCTATCGGCCATGTCGCGGTTGGAAATTTAAAGATTAGGGACACTTCTAATCGCGTCAGGACCAAACCCTTTTGGACTTAAGAAGTTCTAGGGCCAGCACTCACGGGAGCACCGGAGAAGTGTCCGAAGAGATTCAAACCTGGATCTAGGAAGGAAGGAACCTGAAAGCAGAGGGGACAGAGTCTGGGTCACTAGCCAGTGACCGAGGGCAGGATGGACCAATGCCCACAGATGTCGCATGCTTCAGGTGAGTTGATGGGTGTCTTGACTCTTCAGCCACGAGATCCAGGAGGCATTGACGAAGTCCACGAGCCGGATTCAAGCTGTCCCACGAAGTCAGTCGAGTGCTGCGGTGTCGGCGACCAGAATGGACCCAACAAGCCTTGGCAACGGCAAGTCACAGGAATTCAGAGAAAGGACTGCGGTGCAGACCAGCACAGTCAAAGGGACTTACCCAGCAAGGGTAAGTCAGGGCACGTCAGGAGCAACCAGGAAAGCCCAAGCAGAAAAGGAGTTGTCTTCGTGGGGACCTGCTATCCAACGGGCTAGTGATCGTGAAGGAGCCTCGAGCGGTTCGCACTTGAAACTGGCCCACCCGTCACTTGTGGAGTGGAGGCCAGCAATCTTCGGTGCAGGAGGTGCTTAAGGCTGGGTCTACTCAGAGCCCAACGCACAACTTCAAGGAGGTCCAGGAAGATGCTGTTGCTGCAAAAGATCACGGTGTCAAGGGGTCACGGTTCCACGTCACCCACGATAGCCACAGGCCTCAGCTTTGCTGTGGACTCAGGGTAGCTTTGGGGAAGTCTGGAAATCTACCTCTGGTGATGCAAAGACTTCGGTGACCGGCGGGAGCTTCAGCTGCCTGCCAAGTAGGGGAGTCACTCCTTGACCCCAAGGGAGATTTCATCAGTCTTCTAGTCAGGATAGAACGTCGAAGGTCCAGGATATATGATGCAGAGTTTTGTCCAGGGTAATCTAAAGTCCTAGGGACTGGATTCCTATACTTATAGTAAGTTTAGGGGATGGACTAACTCTAAGGCCCAACCTATGGGTGGGCTTTGAAAGAGGGGTGGTTACACCCATTTCCTTTGTCCAGTTTCACGCCAGAGCAGGGGCAGGTAGCCCCTTCAACCGGTTTGAACTGGACTATGCACAGGGACACCAAGTGTTCCCCCAGTGCATGACTTCAAAGCACCAGAGAGTTCTCCCGCCCAGCGCCAATAAACATCAGCCTGTCTGGGGAGATGGTTACACCTCCCTTCGACAGGAAACCTATTGTCCAGGTCTCCCCTGCCGGAGGTTCGGTCAGCAGCAGGAGGCCAGACTCGTGTCTGTGGCAGAGGCATCCATTTTGTGATGCCAGGGCTCAGGAAAGTCCTACCGGGTTTGACCAGTCTGAACATGTCTTTCCCTCTAGAAGGGTGGAATGCTGCCCCACCACGAGAATTGGCGGGGGGTAGTATTCTAAAGCGTTTTACACCAAACACAACATGTTTTGATGCAGCCATTCCAAAGTTAGCATTTACCGCGAGGTTATAATGCACTTAAGAGTATATGGTATGTCTGTATCACAGAACAGACATAAGGAAGGATTTCCGAAAGCTGCAGAGGGGCTCAGCTCATGCTTGGGCACCCTCTCACACAAAACCAAGCACTCTGCCTTCAGGATTGTTAAGGCCTGCCATAGGAGTGACTTATAGGTTTATATGTGTCTGTATATATATATGTGGATATTGGTAGCCTATACCACTGTAAGGGGTGCAAGCACACCCTTACCCAGGCTGCAGTAGCATACCTGTGATGCCATTTTGGAGTACTTCCCAGGGGTGGTATAATACATGCTGCAGCCCCTGGTAGGCCTCTGAGGTACCTATGCCCTAGGTACATAGTATACCATATACTAGGGGCTTATAAGGCACTCCAGAATCCAATTAGATTTGTACCTAATGTACATGCAAACCATTTTAGAGAGGAAGCAGCTAGGCTGTTGTCCTGATAAGCAGGGCCACAGCTAGACTAAGGTCGAAAAACAGTGAACCACCAGCAAAAAGTGGGGGTACCCATGTGAAGCAGATCCTACTCTCCTACATAGATTACCGCAAGCACTTTCGCACCACTCACAGACTAGCAGATATAGACTACTGCAAGCACTCATGAAACCCTCACAGACTATCAGACACAGACTACTGCAAGCACTCTCGCACCACTCACAGACTAGCACTCTGTGGGGCATATTCTGAAGGAGCTATCGCCGAGTTAACGGCTCTTTATTGCAGCCAAAGTCGCGCTAAATTTATTACCCCATTCACAAACTGGTGCTAGCAGCCCAAATCACCAGTTTACCTGCGATAGCAGCCGCAAAAAACATCACCACAGATGACCCGCGCCACTGTCGCTAATGAGATGCAGAGTAGGCGTTCCTGTGCTAAAAGCCATGACAACACCACTCTGCAACATTCTCAACGACCAGCCAGATCAGCGATAGGACCACAAAACATTCGATAAGGCGCGTTAGCAGCAGGAAATTAACACCTGCTCTGACCTGGTGCAATGTTATTATTATTATTATTATTATTAACGAATTTTGTACCGCGCACGGTTACCCAGAGGCATCCCAGCGCTTATAGAGAATCAGAGCAAGCTGCCTGTGTGAAGCAGAACAGATTTAGAATTATTCTGGAAATAGATAAGTTTTCAAATGTTTCCTGAACCTGAGCAGGTTTGGTTCAGAGCGTAGTGAGAGTGGGAGGGAGTTCCAGGCGTGTGCAGTATGGATGGAAAAGCTCCTGCCACCTGAACGGGCTCTCCTAATTCTCTTTATCTGAAGGAGGTGTTTATTATCGGAGCGTAAGGCTCTGGTGGGCTTATAGGGCCGAATCATGTCCTTCAGAATAGCAGGTCCTTTCCCCTGAATGCTCTTGTGAGCAATACAGAGGGCTTTGAAGGTCACTCTCTCTTTGACCGGGAGCCAATGGAGTGCCTTTAGAGCGGGCCTGGCTGATTGCCTGGCCGGAACGTTCCGCAGCAGCCTGGCTGCCGCGTTCTGCACTTGTTGCAGGATTTTGAACGTTGATTCCGGTGCTCCGAGAAAGAGTGCATTACTGTAGTCCAGGCGTGAGATGATTAGACCTTGGACTAACAGCTTCCGGGAGAGTTCCGGTAAGAGGGGGAGAACCTTACGGGCCGAGCGGAGCAGTCCATAACACACGCCAGCGATCTTCTTGGCGTGTGTCCTAAAGGACAGATCAGGCTCCAGCCAGACCCCCAGGCTCTTAATTTCCTTCTTTGGGTCAGGCGGAGTGCCCATACAGTTGGGCCAGCTGCTCGGCGAGAGGGCGAAGTTTGAGTGGCCCAAGATCATCAGCTCAGTTTTTGAGCCGTTCAATTTGAGCGATGACCTGGTCATCCAGTCAAACACCTCTCTTAAGCATGAATGGAGCGTTTCAGGCTGCTTCTCCAGCTGTGTCAGACCCACCACTAGCTGAGTGTCATCCGCATAGCTTATGGTCTTAAAGCCAAACGGAGACACCACACCCTCAAGGGGTGCCATATACACGTTAAATAACGTGGGGCTTAGGGATGAGCCCTGAGGCACCCCACAGTGAAGTGGAAAGGGAGGAGATTTTGCGTTGCCTTCCCAAACCTCGAAGGTACGCCCCTCCAGAAAAGAGGCCAGCCATTCCAGGGCCGCTCCTGTGACTCCTGTCTCTGCTAGGCGTTGTGTCAACACTCCATGGTTGACAGTATCGAAGGCCGCACTTAGGTCCAGGAGGATCACTGCCACTGACCCCCCTGTATCCAAAGTGCTTCTGGCCTCCTCTACAACTGCTAGCAGGGCCGTGTCGGTTCCATGACCCGGTCGGAATCCCGTCTGGGAGTCTCTCAACCGACCATTCTCCTCGAGAAAGTTGGACAGTTGGCGGTTAACCAGTTTCTCGGCAACCTTACTAATCCCTGGTAGCAAGGAGATGGGCCTGAAATTGGCTAAGTTCTGTGGATCTAAGCCAGGCTTCTTCAGAAGCGCTTTAACGACTGCGCTCTTCCAGTCTGGCGGTACCGTGCCATGAGCGAAGGAGAGATTGACCAAATCGGTCAAAGGCTCTCCTATCGATGGGGCAGCCTGCTTTAAATACCGCATTGGGACTGGGTCTCGAGGCGAGCCACTCTTCAAGCTCCCGAGGACCTTCAGTACTTCGCCTGAGGTTACGGGGCCAAAAGACGTCAATAAATTTTCCGACATGCTTAAGTCTTCAGACGAAGTCGGGGTTCCCATCACCGGAGGGAGAGAACTAATAATGGTGTCAATTTTATTTTTGAAGTAAGTGGCCAATTCCAGACATTTTTCCTGTGGTCTGTCGTGGACAAGAATGGGATCCTGTGGTTTAAGAAGCTCCTTCATCACTAGAAAGGCTTCCCTGGATGAGGACGCAGCATGACTCACTCTCTCCCCAAAAAAGGAGGCCTTTGCTGCGCGTATAGCAAGTTTATACGTCCTTAATTCCCTACGGTATTTTTCCCTGCTCTCTGTCTCTGGGTTCTTCCTCCATAGTCTCTCCACCCGTTTACAGTGTCGGACGACAACCTGCACTTAAAGGAGAGCCCAGTCCAGAGCCACACTTGAAGAACAACAGATGCCATGGAGCTACTGATCATGCAGCTCGGAGCCCCAACAGGCCCACAACACCCACCGCCACCACCCCAGGACCCTCCCCCGCACCACCCCCCCAGACCACCACAGAGGCAGCGCAGACACAGACCGCGAACCTTCAGAAAATGCACCAGCCTCACAGAATTAACATCAGAGAATGTCATTGCCCACTACGGGCGCAAAAGAATAACCATCCTCCGCATCCTGAACATCATTGCCTACAGGCTGATGGTACCAACACAGCAGACAACCAACATCCCACCTCAGACAAAGCTGCTGGCTGTGCTGCACCTGTTGGCCTCTGGTACCTTCCAACCAACAACCGCCAGAGTCGGAGGAGTCTCACTGCCATCCCTATCAAAGTTCCTCAAACCTGTCCTGGATGCCATCATCAGCTTTGTACCCCAGTACCTATACTTCCCCCACACTGCGCAGGAACAGAGACCAAGCAAGGATTCTATGCCATAGCTGGATTCCCGCATGTTTTGGGGGCAATAGACTGCACACATGTCCTACTTGTGCCCCCTGCTGACACTGCACACATATACCGCAACAGAAAGCACACTCATTCCATCAATGTGCAGGCATTAGTGGATCACCGGGGACTCTTCACCAATGTCGTCGCATACTACCCAGGCAGTGTGCATGATTCCTTCATCTTCCAACAGTCCATCATCAACCGGCGCTTCCGGGATAGCACCTACGGAAATGCTCTGCACGTTGGTAAGTACCAAATGAATACACCACACACCTCAACTTCACATTCCTGCAACTCACAACTCTGGGAATGCACACATTAGAAACTCACATACAACATGCCAAACAACATGCCCACCTACCAGACACGACAGCACAACTTACTGTGGGAACCTAGACAAGCCATCAACGGCAAGACTTCTCAGCCACACAATAGCAGATTGTGGGGAGAGGTGGAACCAGGCATGTGCGAAGGAGGCAAGTAACCCATGAATTAGCATGCACACAATGCCAAGTGTGTCGTGGATGTGCTGGCCAGACTGCAGTATGCAGACCACACATATATCCATGTCGACACACACCGCTGGTGTTTGGAGTATAGTTAACAGTGGACACAATCATGTCACTCCAGCCTGTCGGGGAGATCAAGGAAATGTAGCTTGTCACGTCCCCCCCCTAAGCGTGAGTGGAGTGGGCAGGCCCGGCGTATGCCAGGCCAGCATAGGGGTGTGTATAAAAGGCACGTAACACTGGGTGTGGTCTTCTTTCAGAATGCCCAATGTCTCTGCCAGGGCGGCGCCTTTCACCCCGCCACGAGGTAGATACCGTCGCCGTGAGTGGGGTTGCCTGCGATCCTGTGCACCTGCTGCACCCCGGGCCGCTGGTACCCGAAGCCGTCTTGCCTGCCCCCACACACCAAGGCCACAATGCCCAATTACTGTGAGACCGGCCTCACGGCATTGCCCTCTCTATCATCCAGCCACCTGCAACCATCCTCAAGACACGACATCTCCGACTCCGGCCGCCCCAGCCACCCCCGATCCGCGGGCCGGCCAGAGGCCTGACAGACTCAACACCCTACCACGCATGTCCAACCGAGGGAGCGGGAACCCTCGAGCCAGACCTAGAGGCGCCAGCCCAGTCACACCTCGGGTCGCCTTCCCCGGGAGGACTCAATCGGCCACCAGGCCCCTGGGGAGCAGGCGCCTCCCCTGCAGAGCGTCTGGGGTCCCTCCCAGACCCACCTGAAAAGACCAAAGAAGTGAGCGGCAGGAAATCCCACCGGACCCCCTCCGTCACCCCAGTCCCCCCTCTGCGAGCACTCCGGACTTCAAAGAACCAGCGGAGTATAACAAGGGGTGCCGGAGAAACGAGGGCAGAGAAGACCTGGAACCATCCGAGCCTGCAGACGCTGTCGCGGCTCCTGAATGCTGAAGTCACCTGGGCCTGCTGAGTGACTCGCGGCCTCCTGCTATTGAACCATCTGAGCCCTGCGGACGAGGTCGCGGCTCCCGAACACTGAACAACCTAGGCCTGCTGAGTGACTCGCGGCCCCCAGCTATTGAACCATCTGAGCCCTGCTGACGGAATTGCGGCTCCCGAACTCCGACCACCTGTGCCTGCTGAGAGACTCGCGGCACTCCCCTTGAGGACGACTCGGTAAGAGGTCGCCCAGAGACACGACACCCTCCAGCTCGAGGATTGTGAGCTTTCCGCAGGGTATTTCGCAGAGACACTATCTTGAAAGACTGTCCCGCTACCCCCATTCCCAACGACTGATTTGTGGTACGTTGTATCACTGCTGTACTGCTTGCATCTTGGATCATAAAGATCCCTTGAAATTATCGATAAAAGAACCTATCGTCCTACAAAGAATACGTGTGGAGTCACTCTGTTCGTAGTGTATCTCAGGGTGTGCGCGCCTGGTTCGGCCTACTTGGGAGAGGTGGGTCAAAGGGGTGGGCAAGACGTGCATCGAACCCCCCTCCGGCGAACGCCTTTCCAACATTTGGTGGCAGACGACGGGATCCGAGCCGACACCGAAAGAGAGCGTGCAGTAAACGACTGACGCACTACCAAACAGAGATGGAAGGAGAAACCTCCCTGGGTGCCGCAGGTACCGAAATAAGCTCACCGTTCCGAGAGGATCAATTGGACTATTACACGCATAGAGAATTGAAACAGTTTTGCAAAGACCTTGGCATCGCTACCACCGGACTAAGCACAAAGGAAGACTTCCAGAAAGTACTGAAAGCCTGGGTCGAGACGGGGGCGCCCCCGACCCAAACGGAAGGAGACTCTACCCATGAACCACCAAGCATCCCGGCGAGAAACAACGGGCCAGAGGGGAACCTGTCCCCCGAGGAACTAGCGGACCGAGAGAGAAGCCGCAACCACGAACTTGAACTGGCAAAACTAAAAATCGAGGGAGAAATAAAACTGGCAGAGAAGAAGTTGGCCGTCGAGCAGTTACGGCTACAAGGGGAACTCGAAGAGAAGAGACTCCAAAGGGAGCACGACGAAAAGAAACTCCAGCTAGAACATGAACGCGGCCTGAAAGAGATTGAGTGGCGGGCTAGAAACGAAAAGTCACAGCCACCCGGGAATCCACCGTCCGCTCCCACCGGGGAAACCAAAGTTCACATCCCCAAGGATGTGGTAAAGGAATATTACAAGAACGATGATATCCAGCAGTGGTTTAAGGCCTACGAAGTCGCCATGACCTCTCACCGAGTCCCGCAGAAGGATTGGGGGGCTGGCCTATGGGGCCGGTTCTTAAGCGAAGGAAGAGACACTCTGCTAGGTCTGCCCTCCACGGTCATGAACTCCTACAGCCACATGAAGGAAGCCCTCGTGGGCCGGTACGGACTCACCCCTGAAATGTACCGACAACGGTTCCGAGATTGCAAGAAGATACCGGGCACCACGTGGGTAGAATACGTGAACTTTTACAGCCGAGCCTTGGATGGGTGGATCAAGGGCAGCAAGGTCTCCACCTTCGAAGAACTGTTCGATCTGATTGCCTGGGAACATTTAGCAGCCAATTGCTTTATAGAACTGCGCCAGCATCTCCTGGACAGTAAACTCACCGACCCTCGGAAGCTGGCCGCGGAGGCTGATCGTTGGGTGAACACCCGGGCCACCCGGGGCCCCGTGGGGGACTACGGCCGCCACAGTCAAGGCCCCCCCCGCCAGAGGGGCGGAGGGAACCACGGCCGACCAAGAGACTTCCCCGGGGGGGCCTCAACCAGCCCCCCCAGCAGCCCACCAGTGGCGGGTTCGGCACAGTCCCCAGCAAGCACCGGAGCCCCAGGACGACCAGGTCCACGAGCTAGGATCACCTGCTTCCGCTGCCAACAACCCGGACACTACGCCAATGACCCACAGTGTCCCCAGTATCAGCGACCCACAACGACCAGCCCCACGGCCCGGCAGATGACCTCCGTGGCTCTGGGGGAAGAGATGGAAGACCCCGAGGAATGGGAACCGGCGGCCATGGCCCTGGTCTCCCTTGGTGATCGAGAAATGGTTCCCGGGACACCCTTGCCCGCCAACACAGAAAAATACCGACAGCAGGTGACCATCAACGGCCACCGAGTCGAGGGCCTTCGCGACACCGGGGCGAGTGTCACCGCGGTCCACCGCAGCCTAATTTCAGAAGACCAGATCCTAACCGGGGCCCTCTGCCCGGTCGTATCCTCCGACAATTCGGAGAGCCTCTGCCAGATGGCGCTGGTGCCCTTCGAGTGGGGAGGGGTCTCCGGAGAATTGAAGGTAGCGGTCCGGACCTCGCAGCCCGTAGACTGCCTCCTGGGCAACGACCTGGAGAGTTCCCCGTGGGGGCAAGTAGAACGAAGAGCCCACCTGGGGATGATGGGCCTACCAGAATGGGTCTGCGCCACCACGCGCTCCATGACCGCACGATTGCCTCTCTCCAAGGGCAGTGAAGCCCTCTTACCAAACACTATCCCCGAGAGCCGGGACCCCCTACCCGAAGCAGACAACCCTCCTTCCGAGGGAGAAGAAGACACTAACCCGGGGGAAGGACCGGAACCTTCCGCCCCAGAGGCCCTGACGGAGCTCGAAGAACTGCCCGAGATGGCCCAGTGGCGCTGTGAGGGGGGGCCCTCCCGCGAAGAGTTCTGCCAGGAACAGGCCACCTGCCCCTCCCTCGAGGGACTTAGACAACAAGCCGAAGCCCAGGCCGCCGGTGACCGAACCGGAACCCATTGGATCTATTGGGACAATGGCCTCCTATACAGCGAGCAAAAGTCCGCCGAGCCAGGCGCAGCACGGGTACTGGTGGCACCCCTGCGGTTCCGGAGCCTCCTCCTGGGCCTGGCCCACGACGTACCCTTGGCAGGACACTTAGGCCAAGACAAGACATATCAGCGATTGGTTACCCACTTCTATTGGCCCAAGATGCGAGCGAATGGAGAAGTACACTGCAAATCCTGCCTCACGTGCCAGGGCAGTGGGAAGAGTGGCGGAAAACGCAAAGCTCCCTTACAACCGTTCCCCGTTGTGAGTACCCCGTTCGAGCGGGTTGGCATCGACATCGTGGGACCCCTGGATCCGAAGACCGCCCAGGGCCACAGATTCATCCTTGTCCTGGTGGACCATGCCACCCGCTACCCCGAGGCCATCCCCCTCCGCACCGTGACGGCTCCCGTGGTGGGCCGGGCTCTCATGGGGATCTTCTCCCGTGTCGGATTTCCCCGCGAGGTTGTGAGTGATCGCGGCACTAACTTTATATCCCGCTACATGAAGTCCCTGTGGCAGCAGTGCGGAGTCACGTATAAGTTCACGACCCCCTACCACCCCCAGGGCAACGGCCTAGTGGAACGCTTCAACCGAACCCTGAAGGGAATGATCCTGGGCCTCGAAGAGCCCCTGCGCCGGAAATGGGACGTCCTCCTCCCTTGCCTCCTGTTCGACCGCCTGGGGGCCGCCTGGTTCCTCAGTACTTTCGACCTGACCTGCGGATACTGGCAGATTGCTCTCACGGAGGGAGCGAAAGAGCGCTCTGCCTTCTCCACGCCCGATGGCCACTACCGCTTCAGGGTCATGCCGTTCGGGATGAAGAACGCCCCAGCCACGTTCCAGCGGTTGGTGAACAAGGTCCTAGCCGGACTCGAGGAGTTCAGCGCAGCGTACCTTGACGACATCGCCGTATTCAGCTCTCAATGGCACGAGCATCTCCAGCACCTCCGACAAGTACTAATGGCCCTGCGCCAAGCAGGCCTAACAGTGAAAGCCAGCAAATGCCAGCTCGGGCAAGGCTCCGTGGTCTACCTGGGGCATCAGGTGGGCAGCGGCCAGGTCGCCCGTCTCCAACCGAAGATCGACGCCATCAAGTCCTGGGAGCCCCCCACCACGCAGACAGAGGTTCGGGCCTTCCTGGGCCTTACGGGGTACTACCGGAGGTTCATCAAAAATTATGGTAGTATCGCGGGGCCCCTCACAGAGTTGACCTCCAAAAAGCTCCCGAAGAAGGTGCAGTGGACCACCCCGTGCCAGCAGGCGTTCGACGCCTTGAAAACCGCCATGTGCACCGCCCCCGTACTCAAGGCCCCCGACTACTCCCAAGAGTTTGTGGTCCAGACCGACGCATCCGAACACGGCATCGGAGCTGTGCTCTCGCAGTTCGACGACACGGGCATCGATCAGCCCATCGCCTTCATCAGCCGAAGGCTGCTGCCGCGAGAGCAGCGTTGGAGTACGATAGAACGAGAGACCTTTGCCGTAGTCTGGGCCCTCAAGAAACTACGGCCCTACTTGTTCGGAACCCATTTTCGAGTACAGACGGACCACCGGCCCTTGCGGTGGCTAATGCAGATGAGGGGGGAGAACCCCAAGCTACTACGATGGTCCATCTCTCTCCAAGGGATGGATTTCACTGTCGAACATCGCCCCGGGACGGATCATGCCAACGCCGACGGCCTGTCCCGGTTCTTCCGCTTCGGCGAGGAGAACCCCCCAGTGGATGGGTAGTTCTCCACGCCTTTCAGCTGGGGGGGACGCGTGTGAGACCGGCCTCACGGCGTTGCCCTCTCTATCATCCAGCCACCTGCAACCATCCTCAAGACACGACATCTCCGACTCCGGCCGCCCCAGCCACCCCCGATCCGCGGGCCGGCCAGAGGCCTGACAGACTCAACACCCTACCACGCATGTCCAACCGAGGGAGCGGGAACCCTCGAGCCAGACCTAGAGGCGCCAGTCCAGTCACACCTCGGGTCGCCTTCCCCGGGAGGACTCAATCGGCCACCAGGCCCCTGGGGAGCAGGCGCCTCCCCTGCAGAGCGTCTGGGGTCCCTCCCAGACCCACCTGAAAAGACCAAAGAAGTGAGCGGCAGGAAATCCCACCGGACCCCCTCCGTCACCCCAGTCCCCCCTCTGCGAGCACTCCGGACTTCAAAGAACCAGCGGAGTATAACAAGGGGTGCCGGAGAAACGAGGGCAGAGAAGACCTGGAACCATCCGAGCCTGCAGACGCTGTCGCGGCTCCTGAATGCTGAAGTCACCTGGGCCTGCTGAGTGACTCGCGGCCTCCTGCTATTGAACCATCTGAGCCCTGCGGACGAGGTCGCGGCTCCCGAACACTGAACAACCTAGGCCTGCTGAGTGACTCGCGGCCCCCAGCTATTGAACCATCTGAGCCCTGCTGACGGAATCGCGGCTCCCGAACTCCGACCACCTGTGCCTGCTGAGAGACTCGAGGCACTCCCCTTGAGGACGACTCGGTAAGAGGTCGCCCAGAAACACGACACCCTCCAGCTCGAGGATTGTGAGCTTTCCGCAGGGTATTTCGCAGAGACACTATCTTGAAAGACTGTCCCGCTACCCCCATTCCCAACGACTGATTTGTGGTACGTTGTATCACTGCTGTACTGCTTGCATCTTGGATCATAAAGATCCCTTGAAATTATCGATAAAAGAACCTATCGTCCTACAAAGAATACGTGTGGAGTCACTCTGTTCGTAGTGTATCTCAGGGTGTGTGCGCCTGGTTCGGCCTACTTGGGAGAGGTGGGTCAAAGGGGTGGGCAAGACGTGCATCGAACCCCCCTCCGGCGAACGCCTTTCCAACAATTACCAACACCGGCGTGTGTCGAAGAGGGCCCACCACGTGCTGGTGCAAGCTCCAGGCCCAAGGCCCATGAACTTGGCAGCCTCCTTGGATCATCACGGCCTCCGCGACACATACCCGCTGAACTCCATTCACGTTGACGTACTCCACCGGCATACGCAGCGGACAAGTAGGACACACATTTGGAACTGAGTCTTGATTACACCATGGCAGAGTACATTATTTACGGCTGATTTCTCTCAATAGGAATCCGGGCTGCTGAGGAATGAAGTCTAATGTCCCTGAGAGTTCAGCAGGGGGCAAGCTCAATTCAGGCCCTTGGGTAGTTGCTTCAGGGGATGGATGAAAGTTTCAAAGTCCTCTCCCTCTCGTTTACGCGGCCAAAGGTTCGTCTTGGCATCCCAAAGTTACACACCGCGAAGGGGTTGCAGCTCAGATCTTTATACCCCAAAAGTCTTTGTTCTTTGAGAAAGTCACAAATCACTCGACCCGGCCAGAACCAGTTTGGTGTCGACTTGGGTCACTTTATTTACAGGGCTGCATCCTTCCTTCAAGAGAGAGGAGCCCACCAGCAGACACCCAGCGGGAGGTGGAGCCATCATTCACCTTGTCAGGCACAGCCCTGCTCAGATCAAAGGTGTCACCCCCCCATACTTCAACGGCAGATTGCTCGATTCGACCCAGGTCGGCCCCGGCCTGCCCTGGCTGTCTAAACCAGACAACCAATACACATACCAGTAGAACACACAGAAAGACTTAGACAAAAAGATACCTACTTTCCAAAAGCGGCAGTTGCACACGCAGAACATAAAGACAATCACTACTACCAGATGCGCGTTAATATTTGGAGTGGAAGCATACCAAATTCGCCCCCCCTAGCATGTTCCTTGGTACTGCTAGGACTACACAGGTTCATCAGTTATTTTATAATAAGGAGCATTTGCGCTGTGTCACTGAATGGCAGTGGCACAGCGCCCAGAACATCTAACGCCAGCAACCATGAAGGAGACATAAACGACAAAAAATGGAAGGGAGACCTACGCCAATGGTGCCAGGTCTAACAAGGCCTCATCGCAGACTGCATCCCCTTCCAGCTCTTGTGCCCCTAAGTGTGTGCCCTGAAATTCATGGTCAATCTCTGTTTGTATGTCGATGGCCTCTGTGCCCATGGGCTGGAGGTTGTCTTCCTCTACATGTAGCTGATACTGACAAGATGGAAAAGTGGAGTCTGTAGCATTCAACTCCGCCATTTGCCTGTTCCTGTGTACTTCTGCCCACTGCATCATGCCCTGGAGGGACACCTTCCACTGTCCTCCGCAACCCTCCACGACATTCCCCTTGGACATTGACGTGTACACACCCAGCTCGCGTGGCCATACCTCTGTGCACCGCAAGTCACCATCCCGTGGCGGTGTGCCTGTGCCAGCAGCTGTGTATCCGGAGCCACAGACTCTCTGCTGCTCTAGTCAGGGACCCATGATGTCCGTACCTTGTACTGTTGATTGTCTGCTCACTGTTGTGGTTTTTGCCAGCACTATGCAACCCCTGAGTGAAATAATGTAATACTAGCATTTGTAAAGCGCACAGCTACCTCCGGAGAGGTGTCCCAGCGCTGGGGGCCATCGGGAAGTTTAAGTGAGCTATTGCCCAGAGACACATGGTGCTGGGATAACCTTCCGCCAGCGTCGGGGATCGACCGTGAACCCCGTGGTCCAGAGTCAGGCACCCTGCCCGCTGCACCACACTTCTTCCTGGTCACTATCCAATACCCATCCAGCACAGGCGTCACAGGAGATGTGACCCTGGCAATAAAAGGGACCGGGCGCACGTGCCCGCAGCCAGTCCCACAAACTCACTCAGTGTGTCTGTGTGGTCATTATGTATGCATGTGGGAACGGGGCCATTCCACATTACATTGTGGCGTGTACAGCGTGCGCAACCATGTCACCACAGGCATTGGTGTAGACCTGGGACATGTAACCGCATCATATCTTCATGTGAGCGTAAGCGGGGTGGACAGGCGTACGACAGTACTGCATACGGGTGTGGCTCCTCCACATGTGGATCTGGGTGTGGTTCAGTGTGGGCCTTTCCAAGGATCTGGCTGATGCGTGTGTCTATGTTGTAGTGTCTGCGCCACCCGTCCCAATATCGACAATGTTGCTATGTGGCATGCCCCTGGTGTGCGTACTCTGTCGAAGGGGCACATGGGGGAGGGCCTGCCCGCACGGGGTCAGGGCTTGCGCATGCCAACTGTTCTGTGTGTCACTAATAGCGCAGCATGAGCAAAAGATGTACCCTCAACGGCATGTCGAGTTCAGCCAGGCAGGTGCTCTGCATCTGTGTCAGACCTGTCCTTGCAATGGGCCTACACACAAGTGGCCGGCCACATTCTGTGCAGCATCATCACTGTGTCGTAGTCAGGCTTGTAGACATGCGCAGACAGGCATGTCAATGGTGTGCCGTAGGGGTGCATGTGATGTAATTGCGCTGTGCACACTAGTGAATGTGCTCGGGGGGAGGTGCAGCAGTGAGGCTACGTAATACACAGTGATGCCGCTCATTAGCAACACGCAGTACATGTCATACAGGAATCACTAAGCACACATATCACACATCAATGAACCAGTGAGCCTGCCAACAAATCATGCATTACGTAGCCATGACTCATGTCGCTCTGCACTATCACAGGTGACCAAGGATATGCACTCTGCGCTTGGATGATGACACCCCTCCGAGCCCCGAACACACAGTCCCAGAGGCAGTACAGTGCGGCCCACAAACACACCAGGGGAGTCGCGAAGCACACATTTGGCGTGTTGAAGTGACATTTCAGGTGCCTGGATGTCACAGGTGGTAAGCTCCTGTACAGCCCAAACCTCGTGTGCAAGATGATCGTTGCATGTTTTGTGTGGCACAACATATGTGTACGCAGCAAGGCCCCATGGATACGAGTGCCAGATGTACCGGATGATGATGATGAAGATGAGGCAGGTGGACCACACCCCACTGCAGCCACAGCAGGAATAGCCTGTAGGGACTACATCATTGACAATTTCTTCTCTGGTTGACGTCACATTGTGTGGGTCCTTAGCAGTAATGGCTCAGTACGTTGACTGAACACAGGCACTGCTTGTGCTAATAAAAGCATTCGGATACACACTTCCTGCGTGCATGTCACACATCTGTACAGGCAATTCACTCAGACAATTGTGTGTGTGACATGTTGTGCTGCCAATTGAGGGATTTGTTAATGGATGGTGGGTGTGTCACCTCTGTGCAGTGAGGCTGTTTCTGGTGTCACGTATTCGAACTGCCAGCTCTGTGTGTCACAGTTGTTACGGTATCCCACTCTTTGGCATTTCACATGTGTCCCAATTCATTCCATTTTGGCTGTCATTTGAGGCCTACAGGTGACAACAGGGATTGTTTTGTGCTCTGATATGTGCCGCCATGATGCAGGCATGCACCCTGTGTCTCAAGTCCCATGACATGGGCAACATGTACGTAAGGGGAAGTCACTGCCTCTACATTAGTCCGTGCCATCATTCTTGTTTGATCATGGACATGGCGCGTCGGTGTGCAGGAGGTGTTGATTGTCCCTCTGCAAAGTGAGGGGGAGATGCACTTTCACAGTGTGCACCATGTTTCTTTCCGCATTGGCGCAGGTTACATACTGAATGCATGTCAATGTATATTGTGGCTGTTTGTGGGGAATTGCCTATCTGATTTGGACAATGGTCATTTGTTCTGCGTCACAGCTGTGGGGTTGTGCTCTTACGTTGTCATCTCACCATTTATTTACTCTGCTTTTATTGTGCATTTTCCTACCAGATGCGTGGGATTTGCAGGCCGATCGCTGGTTTTCAGTGCTTTTTGTACTGCGATTGGCCTCATTGCAAGATTTTTTGCGTTCGCATCTCGCATTTTTGCGGCGTGGCGTTGATTTTAACGCGGACATTTGACACGTTATCTGGAGACTATCGCATGGTACCGCCATGTTGAGAATGCTTCGTTAACACCGCGTAATTTTCCCACGATAGACTGCGATGTTGGAAGTTGCGTTAAGTTACTTTTGCGATGGTTATCACACGTTCTTGAGCATATGCCCCATAGACTACTGCAAGCGCTCTTTCACACCGTGCAGACTAGCAGTCATAGACCACCATAAGTGTTCTCATACCCCCAGACTAGCACTGATAGACTACAGCAAGAGCTCTTACACCCCTCACAGACTAGCAGGCATAGACCACTGTGAGTGTTCTCGTACTATAGTGTAGTTCCTATTTCCCTTATAGGTTCTGCGCATTGGAATAATATATACTATAGTTTTCACATAGGACTAAGGTCAGTATGCTCCTATCGAGTACATTAAACTTAATTACTTGTGTGTGCCAGCTAACTCAGAGGTCACTAGAAACTTCTCGAATGAACAAGAAGGGATTAGTTTCTGACAACCGCATAAACATGACAACTTTGTTTCCCTTAGAATCGGAACGTGTCTCAGAATCGTGGAAACGATAGATAACAGCTTCACTCAGTCAATCGTGCATGCTTAGTTTCTCCAGAGTTACACAGAAATAGATAGACGGGCGTTTCAATAAAAAGGGTTTATTGAAAAGTCTTGTTTCTCGTGTAAGAGATATGAGCTGTTTCAATCATTAGACAGTAAGCAAGATATAATACGCACAGAGTAAGCAGTAAGAAGAAATAATACTGCAATAGCATTGTCTTTTAGCTATGACATATATTCATATATACTTACATAAATAACACAGGCTAAAAAGTGAATACTTGTCTGATGCTTCTAAATAGTGCTACCCTCGTGTACCTAACCTAAGTGTGGTACGAGGTGAGAAGTAGGTACTGTTTTCTATAGTATGGTATATACTAAGTTTAGTATTGCATCTTACCTGTTCTACGCTGCCTGCTTTGCGGTGAAGAATACGTGCTAGACACCTGTCTAACACTCTCATCAGTCATGCCAACGGATATCGATACTCTGCTGGAGCCGATAACGGCCCATGCTCTGTGTTGTCCTCAGAGGCTACTGATCCTGATGACAGCCCTGATGTGTGTGGCATGTCCTAATAGTGAATTACAGCCATTTTCGTTTTTTACTATTGTAAGGCTACCTGTTCTCATAGACCAGAATGGGCTGTTGAGATTGTTACATCCTATGATCCTAACAGGCCCAGGGAATATGGTAGAAAATCGAGTTTAGTATGCCTGAACTCAGAATACTAAGATACATCTTTTAGCAAAGTTTATTTTAATATTCTGCGTTTGCGAATGCCACTTTTACGAAGTTGGCATTTGCTTGCATAACCATTTCAGCGCGCCTCTACGCTGATGTTTATCTGCTGTCTGGTTTGTGTGAGTGACATGGCTGGGGAATCCCAGAAGTGCAGGGCCAGGCAGCCGGTGGTGAATAGGAAGATTACACCAGGATGGGTGGGAGGAGTACACCTGGACTTTGAATAGGGCTGTGCTCTGCCACCACAATGCTGGCTCCACCCCCTGTGGAGCGTCGGATGTCTTTGCCCTGCACACTGAAAGCAGAGACCCATCATCATGTAAACAAAGTGCTCAGAAACCGGACTGAACTAGGCAAGGGGCCCCCTGGCCTGCAAGAACAAAAGAAATGTAGTTTAAGTATAGGAGTCCTGCTACTAAGAAATCAGATCCTGCTACCAGACGAACCTATGCCTGAGGGGAAGGAACCGGGAAAGCTGTAGGAGGAGTACTGTCCCTGTCCTGGGGGATTGGCCTGCAGTGGTTGCCTTGCTGCTGAAGGAGAGGAGAAAGATTGCTGACAAACTTTATTTCCACTTGTCCTGTTTAAGATCTCCGAGGGCTTGTGCTTGAGCTTGCCCCCTGAACGAAGTCCCAGGACCAGTGGACTTCACCCCCCTTGAGAACCGCCGTTCTCCCCGTGAAGCTGACGCTGAGAGCAGTGTGCGCTTCCCAACTCGGCGTGTACACTGGCAAGCCTGTGCATTGGAATAATATATACTATAGTTTTCACATAGGACTAAGGTCAGTATGCTCCTATCGAGTACATTAAACTTAATTACTTGTGTGTGCCAGCTAACTCAGAGGTCACTAGAAACTTCTCGAATGAACAAGAAGGGATTAGTTTCTGACAACCGCATAAACATGACAACTTTGTTTCCCTTAGAATCGGAACGTGTCTCAGAATCGTGGAAACGATAGATAACAGCTTCACTCAGTCAATCGTGCATGCTTAGTTTCTCCAGAGTTACACAGAAATAGATAGACGGGCGTTTCAATAAAAAGGGTTTATTGAACAGTCTTGTTTCTCGTGTAAGACATATGAGCTGTTTCAATCATTAGACAGTAAGCAAGATATAATACGCACAGAGTAAGCAGTAAGAAGAAATAATACTGCAATAGCATTGTCTTTTAGCTATGACATATATTCATATATACATACATAAATAACACAGGCTAAAAAGTGAATACTTGTCTGATGCTTCTAAATAGTGCTACCCTCGTGTACCTAACCTAAGTGTGGTACGAGGTAAGAAGTAGGTACTGTTTTCTATAGTATGGTATATACTAAGTTTAGTATTGCATCTTACCTGTTCTACGCTGCCTGCTTTGCGGTGAAGAATACGTGCTAGACACCTGTCCAACACTCTCATCAGTCATGCCAACGGATATCGATACTCTGCTGGAGCCGATAACGGCCCATGCTCTGTGTTGTCCTCAGAGGCTACTGATCCTGATGACAGCCCTGATGTGTGTGGCATGTCCTAATAGTGAATTACAGCCATTTTCGTTTTTTACTATTGTAAGGCTACCTGTTCTCATAGACCAGAATGGGCTGTTAAGATTGTTACATCCTATGATCCCAACAGGCCCAGGGAATATGGTAGAAAATCGAGTTTAGTATGCCTGAACTCAGAATACTAAGATACATCTTTTAGCAAAGTTTATTTTAATATTCTGCGTTTGCGAATGCCACTTTTAGGAAGTTGGCATTTGCTTGCCTAACCATTTCAGCCCGCCTCTGCGCTGATGTTTATCTGCTGTCTGGTTTGTGTGAGTGACATGGCTAGGGAATCCCAGAGGTGCAGGGCTAGGCAGCCGGTGGTGAATAGGAAGATTACACCAGGATGGGTGGGAGGAGTACACCTGGACTTTGAATAGGGCTATGCTCTGCCACCACAATGCTGGCTCCACCCCCTGTGGAGCGTCGGATGTCTTTGCCCTGCACACTGAAAGCAGAGACCCATCATCATGTAAACAAAGTGCTCAGAAACCGGACTGAACTAGGCAAGGGCCCCCCTGGCCTGCAAGAACAAAAGAAATGTAGTATAAGTATAGGAGCCCTGCTACTAAGAAATCAGATCCTGCTACCAGACGAACCTATGCCTGAGGGGAAGGAACCGGGAAAGCTGTAGGAGGAGTACTGTCCCTGTCCTGGGGGATTGGCCTGCAGTGGTTGCCTTGCTGCTGAAGGAGAGGAGAAAGATTGCTGACAAACTTTATTTCCACTTGTCCTGTTTAAGATCTCCAAGGGCTTGTGCTTGAGCTTGCCCCCTGAACGAAGTCCCAGGACCAGTGGACTTCACCCCCCTTGAGAACCGCCGCTCTCCCCGTGAAGCTGACGCTGAGAGCAGTGTGCGCTTCCCAACTCGGCGTGTACAATGGCAAGCCTGTGCCCCGCTGCCCGGCCCAAACAACGTGACTAAGGCCCCTTACGAGCCTTAGCTCGCAACGTGAAGGAAGGACTTCGTGGCGCTGGTTATTTGCCCCCTCTCTGCATCGTACTATTCAGCGTGCCTCCCTACCCCTGTTGTGGGCAGGTTGCGGCACGTAGAGTGCTTGGTACGTGGCTCCCCACCGGAGCTTACTTCCTGCTTCGCACCGCGCTGAGAAAGGCGCCGCTCTCAAGGTATGGCTCGTACGCCGCAACGAAGAGCCAGCGCACCGTACTTCCGCCCCGTCCCCTTGAGCATCGTGACTGAGGCCCCCTTCGAGCTGTAGCTCGCACCGCAAGAGGAGGACATCGCACCGTACAACGCGCTGGGATTCAACGCATCGTCCGTGACGAACTTCTAAAAAGAAAGGTACTGTGTCCACTCGCACCGTAAGGTGTACGCTCCGCTCTGGAGTGCCTGCAGCAGTGTGAGCCCTGTTCGTACACCCTGTAAGGTGTACGCATTGCCCAGAGTGCCTGCAACGCTTGTGAGCCGCTCGTGAGCACTGCAGGGTGTACGCTCTGCCCGGAGCGCCTGTAACACTTGTGAGCCCCGCTCCTCAGCATCTTCCAGCCCGTACGGACCGTACGAAGCGCACAGAACTTCTGAAATACGCTTAAACATCACAAACTGCTTATTGCTCAGATTATTGTGGGCCCGCTTAACGTTATTGGGTCTTGTGATAAGCCTGCTTATATAAAAGACATTTATTTTTGATAAACCAGTGTGGAATCCATTTGTGGGGGTCTCATTGAATTACTGTATGTGGTCACAAATGCTTAGCCATTGCGCCCTGAGATAAGCCTTGTCTGCTCGCGCCAAGCTACCTAGAGGGTGAGCAGGGGTTATTGTTGCAGTGTAACCCCTTACCCTGACTGGAAGAGAGGATCCCTGCTTGACACAATTCTCTACCTGGGTCAACCAGAGATTCCCAATTCTAACAATGACATTTTAAATAAGTGTGGAATCTTCAAAAGTTCAGACGGACCGAATATATCATAATCCGCTTTGTCCCAAACTATGCCATCTTGTATAGGAATGGCTGTGATGTTCACTGCTGACAAGTCTCTTGCTTCACGATGGGATGATTTGGGTGGTTTCAAAAGTAAGTTCAAATTTTTACTTCCTGTGTCCAAATGAATATATCTTCCATCTATCAACATGCTCAGAGTTATTACCAAAGCTAGCCAAAGTAGAAAGAAAGATATTCCAGAAATAATCCATAGTTCACTCCATGGTGAAACCAGATAAGTCCTTTTCACATGTTGGAAACGTTCTTGTGCTCGTTCTATGAATCTTTTGGCTGGCGTCGTTTTCAGGCTCGCTCGGATCCTCAGAAAACGTATCAAAGTTAATGAAATAGCCAGAAGCAGTTCTGTCAATGGTTGAAATTGCATCAGGATTTGTTGAAATCGCTGGAACCAGTGGATCACTTGCTACGTTGGTGTAGACCGGTGTATCAGGACGAACTGTTATTTGGGTTTCAAGAGGAATGAGTTCCATAGCATTTTTGCTTAGTCCTTCATTTCTCACTGTTGGATTCTCAATGGTGATGAGTCTTTCAGTTTGAACCTCTTGGATAGCAGCTAGAGGAGTGTGTATACTATTTGGTCGGAGTCCACATGGCTCACTGTTTAGTATCAGCCACATAGTGTGGTTTGATGAGGTCTATGGACACAAATCTTTTCACCTTTTTACCAGCAAACGGCAGCAAAAGTACTGTTCTGAATCCATGGATTGCTAGGACAGGTACCGGTTGTCTGTAAAAAGGCCCAAATTCCTTCTTGCCCGCGATCTCTTCTCTGACTAGATCCCCAGACTT
The DNA here is from genome assembly GCF_964204655.1 of Triturus cristatus. Classification (NCBI taxonomy): domain Eukaryota; kingdom Metazoa; phylum Chordata; class Amphibia; order Caudata; family Salamandridae; genus Triturus; species Triturus cristatus. Next base: position 3,614,342 of record NC_140585.1, read on the forward strand.
AGGGATCCAGACAGGCCTTGCTGGGACAGCTGGAGTATCCCCAGTGGTGGTTGGCTTCAGGAAAACGTTGCTTTGTCTCGATCTTAGTTCATTTAAGTCCTGTAAAACAGCCAAACGATCTTTAATAACAAATGGTTTATTTTCCACCACTGTGCCTTTACATTCGAGATCAGGAACCCACATTCTTGTCCCAAATAGGACCTCATATGGAGTGACCCCCTAGAGAACTTCTTGGCAAATTGTTTAATGAGCGTTGGTCCCCATAAAGATGTTTGACCCACCCATCACCCGCACCTAATACCCTAGCTGTTATAGACCGCTTTATGTCCCGGTTTTTCCTTTCCATAACCGAATTTCCCTCAGGATGGAATGGAGAGGAGTACTGCAATGCAACACCCAAACTGGCCATAGCTTCTTTGTAAGGCCGAGCGTTAAACGCAGGGCCATGATCAGAATGTAGTGTGCCTATTGCATATGCGCCGATAAAGACTCGCAAATCTTTTATAATGGTTCGAGCATCAGCCGAGCGCTGAGGCCACATCCATAGGAACCTTGACTTAGTGTTTGTGGGATTGCATCCATCCAGAGGACGCCCGTATGTAGATAGTCTAATGCTGTCTAACAATTGTGTCTGTACTGGGCAGGCTATTCCGTAGTCTGGTGTCTGATGGCGTTCTGCCCTGCGATCTCTATTGCAGTCAGCGCAGTTATTGATGAAGATGTGAATAAGTGTATTAATTCCAGGCCACCAGTACATCTCTTTTAATGTTAAAATTGTTTTAGAGATCCCCTGATGTGTCAGACCCTCTCCCAGATGTGCTTCTTCAATCAAAGCTGCTCTACATTCCATGTTTGGAATTACCCTATCCCCCACTCCAGGGATTCGAGCAAACGGAACGTTGTTCGCATCACTTATATACGAGTATTTGAGTGGAAACTTTTTAGGTAATGCTGCACCACTGCCTTTGCTTGAAGCATTGACAGCTAACAATATCTCACTGCCTATTCTCGTTTTTGATCAAGTTATCGCAGCTACGGAAGCTGTTTGCACAGCCCCCTTCGCGGTTTTGTCAGCCAATGAATTCCCTAACACGTGAACGCCATCACGTTGATGACTCAGTGTGTGTTTCACGTGACTGTTTTGTAGTCCGTTTTGCAACTGAACTACTTGTTCCCAAAGCATTTTATGCTTGATTGTGCCACCTTTTGCGTCTTTGAAACAATTTTGAAGCCAATTCTGTAAATATTAATTATATGATTGAACACAGTAAAAAGAATCGCACACTATAAGTGCGGAGAATTCGCGATCCCTATTTTCAAGTGCCAATTTGAATGCTTGTAGTTCAGCTCATTGAGCTGTACAATCTCCTAGAGATTGTGTTTTAGTGACCATTGGTCCGAATTTACCATTGCGCATACGACCTTTAACGATCGCGTAGGCTGCACTGTAAGCTTGCTTACTTTCCGTAGCAGGTTGTGCTGATCCATCAGTATAAATTATGAATTCATAATGGTCAAGAGGGAGAATCTCAATAGGCAGAGGACATTCGTGTTTGTATTGCAGGAATGCTTGGGTTTTTAAATAAGGATCAAAAACATATTCAACATCTGTTACAGCAAGAGAATTAACCCATTGTATCCATCTTGGATGTAAAGCTTTTACATTTGAAATGCTCGCTTTTGTAACTGCCTCTCAGGCTGGCACCAGAGTCACGACAATAATGCGTTTCCCCTGAGCTAGAGCTCTTTCTTTTGCCAAAGTGGTTTGAACTGCTGTCAGAAATTTTTCTGTCGAATTGAATCGCATTTCCACTTGTGTATACAAATGTGATTTGTATGCAATTGGTACTTTTTCACCTTCATTAAAAGTTAAGTAGGTGAATCCGCATTGACCCGAAATTATTCGGATCACTAAATTGCATGTATTTACGCATGTTTGTAAGTGATTTGTTGCTAACAAGTCAGCTTGTAGTGAATGCAGGATTTCTGTGTGTTCCTGTGTCCAATCTTTGATTGTGAAAACAGGTTTGATTAGTTCGTAGAGAGGCTTAAGCCTTTCTGCGTAATTTAGAATCTAAGTTCTTCCAAGATTCAGGAAACCTATAATCGACTGTAAATTTTTCAGCGTTTTTGGAGGTTGGAGCAGCGCACACATTTCTAAAAAGTTCGCTGCCAGGCTTTTGCCTTCAATTGAAAGTTCATATCCTAGGAAAAGGACATTGAAATGGGCAATTCTAGATTTTTTAAAGTTGAATTTATAGCCCTCAGAGGCGAAGCCCAGAATACTGGTGTTCACCCTGTTCAAGTGCCTATCCAGGTAATCGTCTGTCATACAGATATCATTGACATATGACGATGCCTCGTCATCATAAATTTGTAGTAACTCTGTTATCCTTGCTGAGAATAACCCCGGGCTGTTCTTGAACCCTTGTGGGAGTCGACATAAATGACCCTGGGTCCCCATTATTGAGAAAGTTGTCAAATACCTACTTTCAGGTGCTATGTTTTGACAAAAGAAACCATTTGAAACATCCAATGTGGTTTTATATTTTTTACGAACAATGTTTTCATTAATGCAGTGCTGTGTGCATTTTGTACTGCAAATATCTTAGAACAAGTGTTCAGGTGTCTGTAATCTAAAACTAGACGATATGTGTTGTCAGGTTTGGAAACAGGAAACAAAGGATTGTTCATTGATGAGGTGCATGTTTCAATCACCCCTTGGTATTCAAATTGATCTAAGATCTCCCTGACCTGTTTTTTAGCTTCTTGCTTAATTGGGTACTGCCTTTGCGCAGTAGGTTGACATTTTAATTGGATTTTATCGTGAGGTGAGTCCTCATTCCATCCTATGTGATTTTTGTATAATGCAGGGGCCTGGGCTACTACCCATTTCGTGGCATAAGTATATTTCAAATTTATAGGAACATGGTTGGATAAGGCTGGCATAATGATGTCTTCGCCATGTGGGCACTCCCTGACAAATTCCGGTGGTCAGTCTTTTTCTGCTAGACGCATATCATAACCCCTTGAAAGTTTCTCCCAGAAGAGGGCTTTCACTTTTCTTGGTATGTCTCCCTCCATCCGGAGTGTTATTTCATATAACCTTTGTGGAGAATGAACCCTGGTATCTACAGTTTCAACTGTTATGTACTCATTCAAGTCCACTGTCTCCAGAAGTTCCTTTTGGTTCTGGCGAGCTATTGTTACTTCTGCTGCACTGTCAAGCATTGTCTGAGCCCATTCTCCGTTTTTGAGTTGTGTCCTCAGGATTTTCGGCATGTCTGATCTTCAGACCTGCTACCTTTTTCTTAGTGAATCGAGGTTTTGGTTTGTTTTTTTGAACGTGCTGATTGTCTCTGGACTTCACGCGTTCTTGTTTGTGATGTGACCGCACTCTTCTTCCGGATGTCTAGCAGACATGGACTACAGCATGCACTCTAACACCCCTCACTGACTAGCAGTCATAGACGTCTGCAAGCACTCTTGCATCCCTCACTGACTAGCAGTCATAGAAGTCTGCTAACACTCTTGCATACCTTAAAGACTAGCAGTCATAGCCTATCGCAAGCACTCTCACAACCCTCACAGACTAGCATACAGAGGCTACTGCAAGCACTCGCGCACATCTCACAGACTAGCAGTTGGAGACTACTGCAAGCTCTCTTGTACCTCTCACAGATTAGCAATCATAGCCTACCTGAAGCACTCTTGCAGCCCTCACAGACTAGCGGTCATACACTACTGCAAGTGCTCTCACACTCCTCATATATAAACAGTCATAGACAACTACAAGGGCTATTGCTCCCCTCATAGACAAATAATCATAGACTATCGCAAATACTCTTGCAACCCTCACAGACTAGCAGTCATGAACTACAGCAAGTGCTCTTGCACTCCTCACTGACTGTCATAGATTATCACAAGCACTTTCGCACCACTCACAGACTAGCAGATATAGACTACAGGCAGAACTCGTGAAACCCTCATAGACTAGCAGACATAGACTACTGCAAGCACTCTTGCACCACTCACAGACTAGCACTCATAGACTATTCCAAGCGCTCTTGCACACCGTCCAGACAAGCAGTCATAGACCACCATAAGTATTCTAATACCCCCAGACTAGCACTCATAGACTACTGCAAAAGTTCTTACACCCCTCACAGACTAGCAGGCTTAGACCACTGCAAGCACTCTCACATTCCTCATAGAATAGCAGACATAGACCACCATAAGTGTTCTCATACCCTTCACAGATTAGGAGTCATAGACTACTGTGAGCGATCTCATACCCCTCACAAATTAACAGCCATAGACTACCACGAGCACTCTCACACGCCTCACAGACTACAAGACATAGACTATTGCAAGCACTTGTGCACCCCTCACAGACTTGCAGATATAGATTGCCACCAGTACTCTAACACGGCTCACGGACTTGCCGTCAAAGAGCATCACAAGCGGTCCTGCACACCTCACAGACTAGCAGACATGGACTACCGCATGCACTCTAATACCCCTCACTGACTAGAAGTCATAGACCTCTGCAAGCACTCTTGCGTCCCTCAAAGACTAGCAGTTATAGACTATCGCAAGCACTCTCACAACCCCCACAGACTAGCATACATAGGCTACTGCAAGCACTTGTGCACCTATCACAGACTAGCAGTCGGAGACTACTGCAAGCTCTCTTGTACCTCTCACAGATTAGCAATCATAGCCTACCTGAAGCACTCTTGCAGCCCTCACAGACTAGCAGTCATAGACTACCGTAAGTGCTCTCACATCTTTCTTAGACTAGCAGTGCCAGACTACCACAAGCACTCTTGCACCCCTCACAGACTAGCAGTCATAGACTACTGCAACTCTGTTGCACCCTCACAACCCTGCATAGAGTAGCACAAGCGCTCTTGCATCCCACTTGTACTAGAAGTCACAGACTACAACAAGTGCTCTTGCACCCCACATAGACTAGCAGTTACAGGCTACTGCAAGCCCTCTTGTACCTTGTGAGAAAGTGCCATCTTTCTTGCATGGTATGCCCCCACTTTTTGCTGAATTGCTGAATGTACTTTGACTAAGTATGCCCTGGACTCCTGCCAATCAGGTGCCCAGGGCCTATGTTCCTTCCCTAAAAACCTTAAACCCAAATTGGCAAACCCTGGCCACATGTCAGCCCCTGGTAAATGGTACCCTATGTACCCAGGGCCTTGTGACCAGGGAAGGCCTCTAAGGGCTGCAGCACTCATTGTGCCACCCTTAGAGGCCCTGTACCCTAACACACACACACTGCCCTTGCAGGCTGAGTGTCTGGATACAAGACAAAACAAAGAGTCGACATGGCACACATCCCTGTGTGCCATGCCCACCACCTACACTACCCTGGCATACATCAGCCACCCCTCTAGCTGGGTGGCCTATGCCAGTGGTGTGGGCACAGGAGCATGAGCCCTGTGCCCCTACAGTACCCAGGTCCATTCCTGGGCACTGTAAGTGCAGTGCTGCCATTTAAGAGTACATGGTGCTGAGAGCTTGTCAAACACGAACTCCACAGCACCATAATGGCAACACTGAAGACTGAGAAGTTTGGTATCAAACTTCTCAGAACATTAAACCTGCACTCATGCCAGTGTGGCATTTAATGTACCAAGCGCCACAGAGGGCATCTTAGAGATACCTCCTGAAACCTAAACTACAATCCACGTCTGGTCTGGGAGGTTGCCTAGGCTGCCACACAGCAGACATGTTGCTGGACTCCTGGGTAGGAGAGCCCCTGCTCTCCTGGGCCAGCAAGAATGCACATCCTGGGCGAGGTGCTAGATCTCCTCCCCCAGGATGGGCAGGGGGAAGCTTCAAAGACATGCCGCCTCTGTGACCTTCCCCAGGCCACTTGCAACCCCCACTCTGGTGGGAAGCCTGGCCGGAAATCCCAAATAAGGACAGGGGATGTTCCAGCCTGCCAACCCCACCCCTCAGGTGGGGGAGGCGAGGTGAAGCACATCTCTGGGTGCTCGCCTTCTTGAAGATGGGAGGCCCTACCCAATCAGGACTAGGCTATTGCCCCCTCCCACAGGAGAGTGGCAGAATAGGGGGTGTACCCACCCCAGGACAGGGACCCATTGGTCCCTGCCCTTCACCTACCTGTAACACCCCTAAATCTAGTATTTAGGGGCACCCTGAACCTCCCATCCCTAGATTCCAGATTCCAAAATACAAAGAAGAGCAAGAAGAAAGAAGACCTGCTGTGCAGCTGCTAAGAAGAGGAAGACACCAACTGCTTTGGCCCCAGACCTACCGGCCTGTCAACCCTCGAACCTGCTCCTGCTACAACCCGGCACTTCTTGTGGCTAACAACCTCACAAACCACGGAGGACCTGGCTCCTTTTGGCTCTAAGCACCTGGGACTCCCATGAGCAGAGGCTCTGCTCAAAATCAGCATCTAATCCCTGGCATCAGCCCGGAACCGCAAACCCTGCACAATCTGCACCCGCCAATCCTGGCCTGTGCCGGAGTGAACAAAGACCATGAGGACGACCCCCTGGCGACTGTGACCCTTTGTCTGGCACCCAAGGACTTCCCTCAATGCGCCTGATGATGCCTGCAGCCTCAGAACCAGGTACCCCCCCAACCGCGATCAACAGAGGGTAAGATTTCCCGACACCTAAAGGCACCCCTGCACCCGGTGCCCTGTGGCCCCCTGTGCCCAACTCCTGGGTACCTACCTATCCTCCAACTACCCAACTTACCTCTCGAAGGGATGGTGGCACCTGAAGAATCTTCGTCCCCGAGCTTGCAGCCTTTTTCCAAACCAGAGCTTTCCCATTCAAATCAATTGTGCGCCCGAAGGCTCAAAAGCACCCTGCACCCAGCCGCCCGAGTGGCCCTGGCAGTGTAACCTCTGCACCTATCTACTTCCCCATTTGCCCTGAGCAAGTGACCAGGAGCCCAGCTCCCACAGCCACATGGCCTGCTAGTCAGCAGCCACCAACCAAGGCCCCCCTGCCTCCCATAGGATAACATTGGGACTAACTCACTCTGCACCCAGCTGCCCCTGCGCCGCTGAGGGTGTAACAACTGTACCTACCTGACCCTGGGAGACCCCTGAGTCTGTGCCCAGAACCTTAACTCTGCCAGTCGAGTACTTACCCAAAAGCCAATAACTCAATTTTCTCCTTAGGGTAACATTGACTGGTTTCTTCTGAAATTTCTTCTAAGTGTGGAGTTTCTAAAACGTAAAATATTCACCAAAAATCAGCCGAGTAACGAAAACGAAAACACTCACCTGCCTTTAGGAGAGATCCCAGTGCTGAATCTTGGTGCCCAGCACTGACCCTGAAAAATATTCACAACCGTACTTAACAGTAACCCAATTTTCTTCCATAGGAAACCATTGACTGTTTTTCTGTGATTTTTGCAAACTTTAAATATTCTTTAAAAATCGTGCTAACTGTGAAAACGTAATTACTTACCTGTTTTAGATAGAGGTCCCAGTACTGAGTCTAGGCACCCAGTACTGGATTACAAAAGTAACGAGAACATACTATACCTGCAACTTGAATTTTCTTCCATAGGGAATCATTGACTGTTTTCGATGAAATTTCTTCAAAGTGTCAACTTTTAAAATAGCAAAATATTGCCTAAAAATCCTTGCAGTAACTAAGTCGACTTTTATCACTTGTTTCTAAGACCTGTCCCAGGACTGAATCTAGAATCCAGTCCTGGAATTACAAAAGTAGTCCTGAAAGTAATCTATTGCAAATAACTTGAAACTTCCATTGAACTCAATGCATTATTGTGTTTAAAATTGTTTTTTCCTATTGCAACAACTTGTAACTATCTACAAAAGCCAATTGCATATTGCAAAAGTATTTACCTAAAGCATCTCATTCTGAGAAAGTATATTTTAATACTTATTGTTGGTTCTAAAATAAAAAGACATATATTTTTTATATAAACCATTGGCCTAGAGTTCAGTTATTGAGTGTGTGAGGCAATTTTGCTGACTGAGTGTGTACAACAAATGCTTTACACTGTCCTCTGATACTGCCTTACTGCTCGACCAAGCTACCACTTTAGAGAGTAAGGTTATATCTAACTTTAGCCTCTGCCAAACCTCTGGGGACTGTACACCCTGTACCTATTTGGGAACAGTATATACAGAGCCACTTTATCACATACCTCTCACAGACTAGCACTCATAGACTACTGCAAGCACACTTTCACCCCTCACAGACTAGCCCTCATAGACCACCTCCTTAAGTCCTCTAACACCCCTCACAAACTAACAGTCATAGACTACCGAAAGCACTCTCGCACCACTTAGAGACTAGCAGACATAGACTAGCTCAAGCACGCTCAAAGTCCTCAGAGCACCAAAGTCAAGAGGTGTGGTTGATAACTGAAATTGCCTCTTCATTGAATAGTGAGTTTGTATGCGCAGAATCTTGGATGCGTCAGTGGGTGAGGGCAAGAATAAGTTGCGGGCAGATGGATAGATGAATGAGAGCAAGGATGAATGACTAGGATTATTGGTGATGCCTAACAGAGTGCATGGACGGATGGATGAATTCAGTGCCCTAAGCATTCAGGCACTTTCAGTTTTAAGAAATTAATAACCAACTGAAGGTTTTGCCAATGCTTTTTTCTATTGTGTAGGGGCTCGAAATCCTAAGATACTTGGATGGAGCATGCCTCACCAGCCTTCTTTCCATACTAAAAATGGAAGAGGTCTTTGTTTTCTAGAACGATATCTAACACTCCCCTCTTCTCTCTTTCCCGCTCCCTCTCTCTCCAATATTCCTTCAATGGCCCCCCTCCCCCCTCTCCTGTCCCCCCCTAATCTGGTCCCTTTAGAAAAAGAAGATCTGAAACAGAAGCTTATTCGTATTGCTTTCTGGGGTGCAGATTTCACCATTCCAGGTTTCACATCGCTGTACAAGGCGTTGGGAGTAATGTGCTTTGTGGACGCACAAGGAGTAAAGAATTTAGTAATGTAAGCAAAAGCTCAGATTAACTATGATTTTGTGTTGGGGTTGTGTCACTTTTGTGGCACAATATCATTTATTTCATTTACTAAGCCATGCTAAGCTATTTTTGTGTGGTTTAATAAAAAATTAAGTAATGCAACGTGGTACATAGCGCTTCCTTGCATTATTTTGCGTCGCTTAGGCATTGCATGGCTGGAGCATTTGCGATCCCATGCATCCAACCGTGCATTTTGATGCAAACCCTGTTTTATAAAGTCTACTTTTTCCAGCCACTCCCTCGAGGGCTGAACACACTTGCACCCCACACCCATCCACCACAGGTGTCACGAGTGACGTCAGCCTGCAAATAAAAGGGCCCCAGTGCATGTGCTCGGGGCCAGTTAACCAAGTATATCCACTGCTTCTGTGTCCATAATTTTAATAGTATGTGGGCCCACAACACTAGACTGGCGACGAGGGGTTCTGGCCCCATGCCGTGCTACTTCGAAGTCTACCCCATGTTTCAGGAGGAGATTAGAGTCGAAACACTGCTGGAGCCTACCGGTGACAGTGGGCACGTCGCCCCATGAGGAGGGTAAACCTTAGACTCGCAGTGGAGGATGAGGGCTCTGTTTATCTCCTACACCTCGCCGCTACTGCTGCCAGACGCCTGATGCAAGGCTGAGTGAGTTAAGGAGCAGCGCGCCCAAGCCCATGTAGCGCTATCACCAGTATGCCAATTTGAGACACAAGGCCCTTTGAGGTGAGGCAAAAACCCCGAGGTGAGCCTGTATGGTGCAGCCCTGAAGGCAGCTAACCTGCGCTCCTGAGGAGAAGCGGCAAGCTTGACCAGCGAGGAGAGAGTCTGAGCCATTTTGCTGGTTTGGGATGTGGGGCGAAAAACCTGCAAAGTAGCTGCCCTATCTGCACTCACCTGGCCCAGGAGAGGGGCCTGCCAGTGGGAAGAAGTGCTGTGACCCGGCAAGAGGCATCCCACTGTGTGAAACTGCTGCCGGCAGTCAGAGAGGCATCCCCCTGTGTGAGATCACTGCCGGCAGTCAGAGGCATCCCACTGTGTGAGACCACTGCTGGCTGTCAGAGGGTCATCCCACTATATGAGACCACTGCCGGCAGTCAGAGGGGCAGCCCACTGTGTGAGACCACTGCCAGCAGTCAGAGACGAATCCCACTGCGTGAGACCACTGCCGGCAGTCAGAGAGGCATCCCACTGTGTGAGACCGCTGCCGGCAGTCAGAGAGGCATCCCACTGTGTGAGACCACTGCCGGCTGTCAGAGGGTCATCCCACTATATGAGACCACTGCCGGCAGTCAGAGGGGCAGCCCACTGTGTGAGACCACTGCCAGCAGTCAGAGAGGAATCCGACTGCGTGAGATCACTGCTGGCAGTCAGAGAGGCATCCCACTGTGTGAGACCACTGCCGGCAGTCAGAGAGGCATCCCACTGTGTGAGACCACTGCCGGCAGTCAGAGAGGCATTCCACTGTGTGAGACCACTGCCAGCAGTCAGAGACGAATCCCACTGCGTGAGACCACTGCCGGCAGTCAGAGAGGCATCCCACTGTGTGAGACCACTGCCGGCAGTCAGAGAGGCATCCCACTGCATGAGACCACTGCCGGCTGTCAGAGGGTCATCCCACTATATGAGACCACTGCCGGCAGTCAGAGGGTCATCCCACTATATGAGACCACTGCCGGCAGTCAGAGGGGCAGCCCACTGTGTGAGACCGCTGCCGGCAGTCAGAGAGGCATCCCACTGTGTGAGACCACTGCCGTCAGTCAGAGGGGCATTCCACTGCATGAGACCACTGCCAGCAGTCAGAGGGGCGGCCCACTATGTGAGACCACTGAAAGCAGTCAGAGACGCATCCCACTGCGTGAGACCACTGCTGGCAGTCAGAGGGGTATCCCACTGTGTGAGACTGTTGCCGGCAGTCAGAGAGGCATCCCACTGCGTTTGACCACTGCTGGCAGTCAGAGGGGCATCCCTCTGTGTGAGAACACTGCAGGCAGACGCATCGCTCCGAGAGCTGCTCCTACTTCAACCTGTCCTCACAGCACCTGCGAGGAGTTTAACCCATGCAGCATCTGTAGAGCTGCCACAGCGCCTGCGAGGAGTTAAACCCCTGCAGCATCTGTAGAGCTGCTCTACTTGAACCTGTCCTCGTAGCACCCACGAGGAGTAAAACCCCTGCAGCATTTGTAGAGCTGCTCCTACTTGAACCTGTCCTTATAGCGCCCACGAGGAGTTAAACCCCTGCAGCATCTGTAGATCTGCTCCTACTTGAACCTGTCCTCACAGTGCCTAAGAGGAGTTAAACCCCTGCAGCATCTGTAAAGCTGCTCCTACTTGAACCTGTCCTCGCAGCGCCTGCAAGGAGTTAAACCCCTGCAGCATCTGTAGAGCTGCCACAGCGCCTGCGAGGAGTTAAACCAGTCAGTCAGTCATAAAGTCTTTATTCGGTTTAAGTGCAAACCATAAAAGCATACTACAATAAATACATTTTTAAAATACAAAATTCATTATAGTGGATTACTATGCCTAAAAAAACACATTGACACAAATAAATTTGACAAGGCAACGTGTCCAATTAAAAAACATTAAAAGGGTACAGTTCATTTCTTCAAGGAGCGAATTACCACAGTTAAAAAGTTCGCAATATTAAAAGCTTCCCATACATTGTTTAACAACTGAAGATATAAGAAAGCAGGTCTCACTTGAACAAAGCCTTTGTTTCTTAATATAGGGATTAAAAAACGTTTCCTAATATCAATAAAGTGCTCACAAAAGAAGAAAAAGTGTATCATATCCTGGGGGGAAAAATTATCACAAGAACAAGGGCCAAGATCCAACGCCCTTTTCCAACCTTTCTTATCTCCAATCAGGAGATGTAATTGATTCAATCTAAATCTAGTTAGAAGGAAACGGTGATTTGCATTTGTGACAAAACCTAGATAAGGTTCCATGGAGAGTGTTGTTTTACAGAGCTGGTGGGCCCTAACGGTGCCCTTAGCCAGCTCCTTCTCTTCCCTATCCGTGGTGGATATGTACATAAATGTTTCTTTACACCATTTAATGTCACCTTTTACCAGGGTCTCAGGAGAGTGAAACAATTCAGGTCTACCAAGCTTGAAAGCCAGGTTCCGAATATATTTCAGCCAGGGTATATGTAACCCATGGTCTAGCAACATACAGTCTCTCAGAATTATATGATTCAGGTGTAAATCCGGGTTAAGCCAAATGCTGATCCATTTCAATATCGGGGCCAGGGCAATACTATCTTCTAGAAAACCGATTCCAAGTTCCTGATGAACATTATAGTTAGCAGTTGAGATCGAGACTGAAAGGAGGTTTTTTAAGAATCTATCCTCAACAATCTGAATGCTTTTGGTATTTTTAATGCCCCATATCTCAGCTCCGTATAAAGCTATGGAGAGACACTTAGCTTTATAAACCTGGACAAGGGCCCTCATTGGTCTGGCACCTAGCTTTCTGGCGAAGCCCAGAACACCCACAGTTGCCCTTGAAAAAACAATCTTTTTTGCCGTTATTTGGGTTGCCCAAGAGTCTCGGTCGTCAAAAAGAACGCCCAAATAAGGAAAAGAAGATACCCTGGATAATTGGTGACCCCCACATAAAAAGGTTATTGATTTTGCGGATTTAGGGCCAATAACCATGACATGTGATTTAACAAAGTTAACAGATAAGTCCAAAGCCTTCATAAAATCAGCAAATGAATTAAGCAGTAACTGAAGGCCCACTCCCGTTCTAGCAATTAGGGCGGCATCGTCAGCATATAAAAGAGCAGGGATTAAACATTTCCCTGCACGAGGGATATCATTACATGAGGCGATTAGGGTATTGTCTAATTCATTTATATATAGTGTAAAAAGGAGAGGTGCCAAAATGCACCCCTGCCTAACCCCATTTAATATGGGTATATCTTTTGTGCAATTACCCCTTTGATCGTAACGAACTGTTGCTGATAACTCTCTATGTAGATCCGCTAAGAAGTAGACGATGTCTTTGTCTACTCCGAGTGATAGGAGCAGGGACCACAGTTTTGACCTATTTACACGGTCAAAGGCCGATGACAAATCCATGAAGGCAACCAGCAAGGTTCCCTTCTTGGCCACCGTGTATTTGCCAATTAATAGTTGTAGATTTAGACATTGGTCTATGGTACCCATCCCTTTTCTAAATCCGTACTGGACCTTAGAGAGTTTTCCCGATTCCTCTAACCAACCATTCAGTTGGGCAAGGACCACCCTCCCCAATACTTTCACGGAAGAATCTATAAGGGAGATTGGACGGTAGCAGCTCGGGTCGCCTCTATCCCCCTTTTTAAAAATAGGAATGATGACAGATTTCGCCCACGTCAACGGTAGGCCCAGTTGACATGCGTTTGTAAAAACATTAAATAAGATTTTGGACCAGAGTTTTATATCTGATTTGAAAAGATCAGCCGGGACTCCGTCAGGTTCCGGCGCCTTATTGCTTGTCATTTGCATGATTGCATTTGTGACCTCTAGTTCTGTGAAAGACAGGGTATAACTCTCCGGGTTAAGTGAGGACCCCACCCTCGGACCATCTCCATCATACACCTGTTTAAAATGGGTATACCATTTATCTTCTTGGATACCGCATTCAAGCTCATTATTACTTTTACCTTTAAAAAAAGGCTTGTTTACGATAGACCAAAATTTAGCACTATTTTTGATAACATCAATGGACAGGAGTTCATTCCATGCCTCATCCCTGATTTCATTTTTGCGCTTATTCTGAGCCATTTTATAGGCCTTCCTACATAAGGCAATTTCAGCTCTATCTAGTGGGACCGCTTTCAGAGCTGTCATTAACTTCCGTTGGGCGGATGAGCAGCTGTGATCAAACCATTTCTCCCCAGTTATGGGTTTAACCTTACATACTTTTTTAAGATCACTATTTACCTGACAGCAGATTTTATCATAGGCTGTCAGGACTGCATCACAGAGTTAAACCTCTGCAGCATCTGTAGAGCTGCTCCTACTTGAACCTGTCCTCATAGCGCCCGCAAGGAGTTAAACCCCTGCAGCATCTGTAGAGGTGCTCCTACTTGAACCTGTCCTCGAAGCGCCCACGAGGAGTTAAACCCCTGCAGCATCTGTAGAGCTGCTCCTACTTGAACCTGTCCTTGTAGCGCCCGCGAGGAGTTAAACCCCTGCAGCATCTGTAGAGCTGCCACACCGCCTGCGAGGAGTTAAACCCTTGCAGCATCTGTAGAGCTGCTCCTACTTGAACCTGTCCTCGTAGCGTCCATGAGGAGTTAAACCCCTGCAGCATCTGTAGAGCTGCTCCTAATTGAACCTGTACTCGTAGCACCTGCGAGGAGTTAAACCCCTGCAGCATCTGTAGAGCTGCTCCTACTTGAACCGTTCCTCGTAGCGCCCGCGAGGAGTTAAACCCCTGCAGCATCTGAGGAGCTGCTCCTACTTGAACTTGTCCTCGTAGTGCCCACAAGGAGTAAAACCCCTGCAGCATCTGTAGAGCTGCTCCTACTTGAACCGTTCCTCATAGTGCTCGTGAGGAGTTATACCCCTGCAGCATTTGTAGAGCTGCTCCTACTTGAACCTGTCCTTATAGCGCCCACGAGGAGTTAAACCCCTGCAGCATCTGTAGAGCTGCTCCTAATTGAGCCTGTCCTCGTAGCGCCCGCTAGGAGTTAAACTTCTGCAGCATCTGTAGAGCTGCTACTACTTGAACCTTTCCTTGTAGCGCCCGCGAGGAGTTAAACCCCTGCAGCATCTGTAGAGCTGTCACAGCGCCTGCGAGGAGTTAAACCCCTGCAGCATCTGTAGAGCTGCCACGGCTTCCATACACCTGGCTGCCATGCCACCAACTGATTCTCTGGTGCACCAGGACTGAGGGAGCTGCCTCAACTGTGCACACACACCACTACAACGCTGACCCTACAGTCTGCAAACCTACGCACCTGACCCAGCAGGTTCCTGCTCAGCCGCCCACATGTACTGGGAGGTCAGCGGCCTCTGTGAAACTGCCCACATGTGCTGGGAGGTCAGTGGCATCAATGAAGCTGCTCTCCGCCTGCAGGAAGAGAAAGCTTCAGCGCCACCTAGCTGCTGCGTCACCACACCGCACCCGGCTGTGACAAAACCTCAAGCAGCCCGGCTCTAATACTGTTTAAAGGGACATGATGCCGGCCATGTGTATAGAGCCTGCAATGCACCCCTTGACCTCACCGGAAGCAGCTCACGCAGAGAGGCCTGCAAGGAGACACAAAAAGCCATCACTCATGGCCGCTATTGTAAGAGAGCAGCTGTGAGAAGTTGGCCTGGTATATGCTGTTCACTAATTAAAGTTGACACCTTGTACCAGTACAATTCGACTCTTATGGTAGTAGGTTTAAGACAACCTTTAAAGAAAGCTATCCTAGTGGTAGCTGTGGAGAGCAGCCTTCAGGCTAAGTCTTTAGAGGAATGTATAGCAGCTTGTTTTACCTTATAATCTCTTGAATTACTAAATGAAAGGACACCACACAGGTATATATCTGAAATATATATGTATGTATTACTAAACAACTCGCTACTAATCTCTTTATGAGATTAGAAGTCAGGAACATATGCACAAATCAACGTTTCACAATAAGTTAAGCACAAATATGGCTGGGGCCCTAGGGGCGTACCAGACCATATACTAAAATAGAGACTTAAGGACAACGACTTGAAAAGGGACAAGGCCTAGGGCCTTCAGAAGCGTTGGGGCCTCACAAAACCACCCAAGGCAGGTAAGTAAAGGCCCCACGGGGGACGCATGCAGTGTGTTAACGCAGCCACGAATCCCCATTGACTTCATTGGAGCAAGGCGCGGTTGGAAATTAAGAGTTTAAGGATACTTCGGGAGAGTCTAAAAGCAAGTCACTTACAGGGTAAGTAGTTCTAGAGCCAACACCCACAGGAGCACCATAGGGCTGGAGTTACCTCATCCAGGGAAGCCGGGTGCATAGGTGTCTTTTGGTGTTGGGTCGCGGCGTCGTTTTCAATGGGAGCCAATGAAGACTTGCTGCTTGTGAAGACAGAAGAAGTGTCTGGTGGAATCCAAGCCTGGATTCAGAAGTAGGAAGACCTGAAAGCAGAGGGGACAATGTTCAAAGTCACTTGGCAGTGACCCGGGGCCAGGAAGCTGGATGCCCACAGTCATCGGGTGATTTCAGGTAGTTCACAGGTGTCTTAACTCTTCAGCCACGAGGTCCAGGAGGCGTCAACAACAACCAGGAGCTGGATTCGGTGTGTCCCATGAAATCTGCAGCTTACTGCGGTGTTGGTGACCAGATTGGCGTCAACAAGCCATGGCAACAGCAAGTCTCATGGAAAGGATAAAAAGTCAGCGGTGCAGACCGGCAAGGTCTGAGGGACTCACCCAGTTAGGGTAAGTCAGGGCAGGCCTGGAGCAATCAGGGGAGCCCTTTGATTTTGTAGAGAAGTCTTCAGGTGACCCACAAGCCAGCCAGCAAGGGGTCGCGAAGATGCCTCGGGAGGATCCACTCAACAGGGGCCCGCGGTCACTCAGGACGGGGTAGGCCTCTGATCTTTGGAGGGATCTCTGCTGGAGGTTTGGACCACATGTGGCCCTATGCACAGGTTCGTAGAATGTCGTGATGGGGTTGCACTCGAAAATAGTGCACGGTACCCAGGGATTGCGGTTCCTCGTCACTCGTGGGGACCACTTGCCTCAGCTTTGCTGGGGACTCACAATCGCCTTGGAGAAGTCAGGAAATCCTCTTCCTGGGCTGCAGGGACTTCGGGCTCCGGCGGGAGTGGTGGAGTTTGCGACCATTGTTTGCAGTTTTTGGTGCCTGCCAAGCAGGGGAGTCACTCCTTGACTCCAAGGTAGATTCTTCAGTTTTCCAGAGGTAGTGGAACGTCGAAGGTCCGGGATTCTTCTTCAGAGCGTCATCCAGGGATATCTAGTTTGCAATGGCAATGGTTCCCTAACTTATACTGGCAGGAAGGGAGGGACTAGCTCTATGACCCCACCTATGGGAGGGTCAGGGGAGTGGGTGGCTACACCCACTTCCCTTTGTCCAGTTTCACGCTAGAGCAGGGGCAGGTAGCCCCAGAGCCGGTTTGAACTGGTGTATGCACAGAGGAGCCTACTGCTCCCGCAGTGCAGGACTTCTAAGCACTCTAGGAGTACACCCACCCAGCCCCAATACACTAAACCCTGTCTGGGAGGTGGTCACACCTCCCTGTGACAGGATACCTATTGTTGGGCCTCCTCCACTGTGAGTTTCAGTCATCAGCAGGAGGTCAGGCCAGTGTATGTGACTGGTGGCATCCATTTTGTGGTGCCAGGGCTCTTCAGGATTCTACCACATTTCCACAGTAGGTACATGTCTATCCCTCTGAAAGGGTGGGATCATACTCCCACACCAGTTACTGGTGTGGGGTATGATTCCAAAGCGTTTGACACCAAACATGACATGTTTTGATGCAGCCATTCCAAAGTTAGCATTAACCGTGAGGTTATAATGCACTTAAGAGTATATGGTTTGACCGCATTCACAAACAGCCCCACAGAAGGGACTCTGAGAGCTGCAGAGGAGCCCCACTCTAGCAGAGGCACCCCCTCACATGGAAACCAAGCAGCCTGCCCTCAGGATTGATAGGACCTGCCTTAGGGGTGACTGATAGGTTTGAATGTGTGTGCGGGAGAGATATAGGGAACTTATATCTCAGTGAGGAGTGCTAGCACCACCTCACCCAGGCTGCAGTAGCAGGCCTGTGGTGTCAGATTTAGTCTGCTTCCCAGGGGCGGCATAATACATGCTTCAGCCCCTGGTAGGCCTATGAAGTACTTATGCCCATGGTACCTAAGGTACCATATACTAGGGACTCATAATGCACCACAGTATCCAATCACTAGTGCACCTAATATGCACTCCATGTTGTTTAGAGAGAACAGAGAGGCTGGGGCCCTGATTAGCAGTGTCCCAGCCAGACTATAGCCAGAAACCAGTGTAAACATCAGAAAAAAAGTGGGGGCAACATAAGTGCAGATCCTACTCTCCTACACAACCCCCCCCCAAACGCAGGGACACTAAACTAACCTTGACCAGTTGAGTCTTCGTGTTCTAAGTGTAAATACCTCGAGAGTCCATCTGCTTTGGCATGTTGGGTCCCAGGTCTATGTTCCACTGTATAGTCCATCCCCTGTAGGGAAATGGACCACCTTAAAAGTTTTGGGTTTTCACCTTTCATCTGTTTAAGCCATAGGAGGGGCTTGTGGTCAGTCTGAACTATGACGTGAGTGCCCAACAAGTATGGCCTCAGCTTCTTCAGGGCCCACACCACAGCAAAGGCCTCCCTCTCTATAGCTGACCAACGTTTCTCTCTAGGGGTCAGCCTTCTGCTAATAAAGGCTACTGGCTGGTCTTAACCTTCATCATTCAGTTGAGACAGTACAGTTCCCACACCCAGCTCAGAAGCATCTGTTTGAACAATGAACATTTTGGTGTAGTCTGGACTCTGTAAGATGGGGGCAGTGCACATGGCCTGCTTTAGGTCTTCAAATGCCTTTTGACAGCTAGCTGTCCACTGAACCTTTTTTGGCATTTTCTTTGAGGTTAATTCATTCAAGGGTGTCGCTATGGATCCATAGCCCTTCAAAAACCTCCTATAGTACCCAGTCAGGCCTAAGAAGGCTCTCACCTGTGTCTGGGTGGTTGGAGCAACCCATTCCATGATGGTTTGGATTTTACTCTGTAAAGGCTGAACCTGGCCCCCACCTACAAGGTGGCCCAGGTACACAACCAGACTCTGCCCTATCTGGCACTTAGTGGCCTTGCTAGTGAGGCCTACTTTCTGCAGAGCCTCCAAAACATTTCTAAGGTGGACCAGGTGATCCTGCCAGGAGGAACTAAAGATAGCAATGTCATCTAGATAAGCTGAGCAATAAGTTTCCATCCCTGCCAGAACTTTGTTCACCAACCTCTGAAAAGTGGCAGGTGCATTTTTCAATCCAAAGGGCATCACCACAAAGTGGTAGTGCCCACTAGGGGTCAAAAATGCTGTTTTGGCTTTTGCATCATCAGCTAACCTGATCTGCCAGTAGCCAGCTGTTAGGTCAAATGTGCTCAGATACTTGGCTGAGGCCAAAGTATCAATCAGCTCATCCGCCCTTGGTATGGGATAGGCATCAGTCCTGGTGACTGCATTGAGGCCTCTGTAGTCTACACAAAACCTAATTTCTTACTTACCACCCTGGGTGAGGTTTGGGTACTAGGACTACTGGGCTAGCCCATGGGCTATCTGAAGGCTCAATCACACCTAATTCCAAAAGTTTCTGGACTTCAGTCCTGATACAGTCCCTGACATGGTCAGGTTGCCTGTAGATTTTACTCTTGACAGGCAGACTGTCCCCAGTGTCCACCTCATGGGTGCACCAGGTAGTCTGACTAGAGGTCAGGCTAAACATATATCTGTACTGTTGCATAACTTGTCTGTACTCAGTTTGCTGATGGTCAATGAGGCTGCTTGCCAAAGCAACACCATCTACTGACCCATCATCCGGGTTCTGTGAGAGCAGGTCAGGGAGAGGGTCACTCTCCTCCTCCTGTTCCTCATCAGTTGCCATGAGCAAGCCCATGCCAGCCCTGTCAACATATGCTTTCAATCTGTTGACATTGAGAACCCTCAGGGGGCTCCTGGAAGTTCCAAGATTCACCAGATAGGTGACTTCTCCCTTTTGCTCAGCTATTGTATGGGGGCCACTCCATTTGTCTTGGAGGGCTGCTGGGGCCACAGGCTCCAACACCCACACTTCCTGTCCTGGCTGGTACACAGTCAGCACTGCCTTTTGGTCATGCCAAGCTTTTTGTAATTCATAGGAGAGTAGGATCTGCTTCACATGGGTACCCCCACATCAGTGGCGGCTCCTCCATTGGGGCGTTTGGGCGCCGCCCTCCTGCTTTCTCGCAGTGCGAGAAGGCAGAAACATAAATGGTAATAACTACCATTTATGTTTCTGCTTCTCGCACTACGAGAAAGCAGAAGTGCCTGGTTGGGGGTGGGCGGTCCTGCTCGAAGGCAGGGGGGGAGTGGCCTGGCCACTGTTGTGCATACTGACTGTTTGGCCGACTTTTGTTTAAATAAGCGAGTGCGTGCGTGCCTGAGCAGCATTTAGATTCGTGTACTGTGTGCGTATTTGCACTGTTCTTTTGTGGTGTGCGCCTGTGTTGTTGATGCCCACGTTGAAGAACCTGCAAGGCACCCATGGTTAAAAGTAAAAACTGTTCAAGAGCCCCACACAAGCGAGGTGGACCCGGCCCGCAGTGTGTTTGAAGTGAGGAATTGTTGGGGACAGGCACTGAAGATGCAGACTGCGAGGTATAAGGGGTCCGAGAGGTGGAGGAGACTGAGACAGGCAGGCTCAAAGTGACTGTGTCCGGATGCATTCCCCAATGGTAGTGTGCACACGGAAATAATACATTACGTGCTATAAAATACTGCTGTGCGTCATGTGTTTGAGCTAACATATCCCCCCTGGCCTCCTGGAAATTGAGACCATGTTTTTGGAAGAGGCCAAGGGAAGATCGATGGATGCAAAAGTAATCAATGAGGATTTACATTGCTGTGTAAAGTCTGTTGGGAAAACAATATTCCTGCTTTGGAATCCGTAATGGATTTGATGATGGACAAAGTTTAGTCATAAGCACAATGTAGAGTTGCCTTTGCCTACACACATATACGCCCATAACTGTATTTTCCTCACATATTGATGTCTCCGTCCACCCACCCGTCTATTATTTAATGGCTCTTTTCTGCCCTTTACAATCTGGCTTGCATGTTAGTTTCCCGGAGGCGTGTCTTAACTCTATTCCTCTCTTCCTGGTTCTCATTTGTTTTTCATCCTCTCTGTTTTTCCCTTACTCTCCTTCCTCCATGCACACGCCTCATCACCTTCCATCCTGCTATTCTCCATGCACCCCATGTACTGGGAGGTCAGCAGTTCTTCGTGATGTATTAGAGTCAGTAAATAGAAGATTGCAGTGGCGGCTGAAGAGTGTTGTGAATGGATGTGTGCGTGCGTGTATGTATGAATGTTCGGGGAAAAGTGTTGTTAATGAGTGTCTTTGTGTGCATGCGTGTTTGTGAATACATTGCTTTAAGTGTTATGTGTATGTGTGTTTGTGCGTGAGAGTGTGTCTCTTCGCCCCCCTCCTTCCAAAACTTACCAGCCGCCACTGCCCCACATTTTGCTGGTGTTTCACTATTTTTCGACCTTAGTCTGGCTGTGGCCCTGCTAATCAGGACCACAGCCTAGCTGCTTCCTCTCTAAAATGGTTTCAATGTACATTAGGTACATATCTAATTGGATTTTGGAGTGCCTTATAAGCCCCTAGTATATGGTATACTATGTACCTAGGGCATAGGTACCTCAGAGGCCTAACAGGGGCTGCAGCATGTATTATGCCACCCCTGGGAAGCACTCCAAAATGACACCACAGGTCTACTACTGCAGCCTGGCTAAGGGTGTGCTTGCACCCCTTACTGTGGTATAGGCTACCTATATCACTACCTTATACAGACACATATAAACCTATAAGTCACTCCTATGGCAGGCCTTGACAATCCTGAAGGCAGAGTGCTTGGTTTTATGTGGGAGGGTGCCTAAGCATGAGCTGAGCCCCTCTGCAGCTTTCGGAAATACTTCCTTATAGCTGTTCTGTGATACAGCCATACCATATACTCTTATGTGCATTATAACCTCGCGGTAAATGCTAACTTTGGAATGGCTGCATCAAAACATGTCGTGTTTGGTGTCAAACGCTTTGGAGTACTACTCCCCCCTCTAGTTCTGGCGGCGGGGGTAGCATTCCACCCTTCTAGAGCGAGAGACATGTTCACACTGGCTAAAGCCGGTTAAAACTTTCCAAAGCCCTGGCATCACAAAATGGATACCACTGCCACAGACACGGGTCTGGCCTCCTGCTGCTCCGGCAGGGGAGGCCTGGACAATAGGTTTCCTGTCACAGGGAGGTGTAACCACCTCCCCAGACAGGCAGATGTGTATTCGGGCAGGGTGGGTGCATTCAGAGAATGCTTTTGAGACACTGCCTGGGGCACACAAGGTGTCCCTGTGCATAGTCCAGTTCAAACTATTTGCAGGGGCACTCAGCCCCTGCTCTGGCGCAAAACTGGACAAAGGGTAAGTGGTGTCACCACCCCCACCCCAGGTCCACCCATAGGTGTGGCCTTAGAGTTAGTCCATCCCCTAAACTTAGTATAAGTATAGGAACCCAGTCCCTAGAACTTTAGATTACCCTGGACAAAACTCTGCAACATATATCCTGGACCTTCGACGTTCTGCTTCAACTAGAAGACTGAAGAAATCTCCCTTGGGGTCAAGGAGTGACTCCCCTGCCTGGCAGGTACCAAAGAAGCAACTGACCGGTCTGCAATTCTATAGCTCCCGCCGGACGCCGAAGTCTCTGCATCCCCAGAGGTGGATTTCCAGACTTCCCCGAGGTTACCCTGAGTCCTCAGCAAAGCTGAGACCCGTGGCTATCGTGGGTGACGTGGAACCATGAACCCTGGACACCGTAAACTTTTGCAGCAACACTATCTTCCTGGTCCTCCTCGAAGTTGTGCTTTGGGCTCTGAGTATCTCCAGCCTTGAGCATCTCCTGCACCAAAGATTGTTGGCCTCCACTCCACGAGTGACCCGTGGGCCAGCTCCAAGCGCGACTGCTTGAGGCTCCATCGCGATCACTAGCCTGTTGGCTAGCAGGTCCCCACGAAGGCAACTCCTTTTCTAATTGGGTGTTCCTGGTTGCTCCAGACGTGCCCTGACTTACCCTGAGTCCCTCAGACCTTGCTTGTCAGCACCGCAGTCCTTTCTCTGCATTCCAGTGACTTGCTGTTGCCAAGGCTTGTTGGGTCCTTTCTGGTCGCCGACACCGCAGCACTCAACAGACTTTGTGGGAGAGCTCGAATCCGGCTCGTGGACTTTGTCGACGCCTCCTGGACCTCGTGGCTGAAGAGTGAAGACACCCATTAACTCAAATGAAGCACCCGACATCTGTGGGCATTGGTCCATCCTGCCCTTGGTCACTGCCTAGTGACCCAGACTCTGTCCCCTCTGCTTTCAGGTTCCTTACATCCCAGACCCAGGCTTGGATCTCTCTGGACACTTCTCCTCTTCACGGCAGCAGCAGTTCTTTGCACGCTTCCATTGGAATCGATGACGTGGCCAGACACAAAAAGACATCTATGCACCCGGTTTCCCTGGGTGAAGTAACTCGAGTACTCCAGTGCTCTTGTGGGTGCTAGCCCTAGAACTACCTAAGTCCAAAAGGGTTTGGTCCTGACTCGATTAGAAGTGTCCCTAATCTTTAAATTTCCAACCGCGACATTTCCCCTAGAAGATAATAGGAACCCGCGGTTGTGTCTTCACACTGCATTCGGCTCCCGTGGGTCCCCTGTTTCACTACCTTGGGTGGTTCCTTGGGGTCCCAGCGATTCTAGAGGCAATAGGCCTAGTGCCTATTACAGTTGTGGTTCTTATACCACTTTTTTAGTATATGGTTTGGTACGCCCCTAGGGCCCAAACGTGTATTTGTGCTTTTACTGATGCTTGATCACTTGTAACTTTAGTACTTCGAACTCCAGTCTCATAAAGAGACTAGAGGGGTGTGTGTTATCTTAACCCCTTCGGTGCTCATGACGGAATGGTTCCGTCATGACCCACGGTTGAGCTGTGCTCATGACGGAACCATTCCGTCATGACCACGCCCGCGCAAGATTCCGTCAGCACAGCGGCGGAATCTGCGCAGCATCGAAGGGGTTAAAGACATATATTTTGAGTATATACCTGGTGTGGTTGTCTTTTCATTTGATCATTCAAGAGATTATAGACTGGTAAAACAAGCTGCTCTACATTCCTTCAAGACTTAG
This sequence comes from Triturus cristatus, assembly GCF_964204655.1. Classification (NCBI taxonomy): domain Eukaryota; kingdom Metazoa; phylum Chordata; class Amphibia; order Caudata; family Salamandridae; genus Triturus; species Triturus cristatus. The sequence continues at coordinate 3,638,284 of NC_140585.1, forward strand.
CCTGAAGGTTGCTCTCCATAACCACCACTAGGATAGCTTTCATATAAGGTTGTCTTTAACCATTCACCATAATGAGTTGTTTGGACTGATACAAGGTGCCCACTAGAACTAGTGGACAGCATATATCAGGCCACCTTCTCACATAATTCTTGGCTGACCTCCAGGTTTTTGGTTGCCTTTTTCATATATTCGGCCATCCTGGAGCAGAGACCAAGTACATAGTCCATCACACCCTGTTTGGGGGGTTTGAGAGGTAACTCCCAGCCCTCCTTCACCAAACATATTGGACCTCTTACAGGATGCCCAAACAGAAGTTCAAATTGGCTGTAGCCAACCCTCTTCTGTGGAACCTCTCTGTATGCAAACAAAAGGCAGGGAAGAAGAAGGTCCCATTTTCGCCTAAGCTTCTCTGGGAGTACTTTAATCATTCCCTTTAGGGTTTTGTTGAAACGTTCAACCAACCCATTACATTGTGGGTGATAGGGGGTGGTGAACTTATAAGTTACACCACACTCCTTCCACATTGCTTTCAAATATCCTGACATGAAGTTGGTATCTCTGTCAGAGATGACCTACTTTGGGAAACCCACTCTGGAGAAAACTCCAATGAGGGCTCTTGCCACCACAGGGGCTGTGGTGGTCCTCAGAGGGATTGCTTCTGGGTACCTGGTGTCATGATCCACTACCACCAGGATAAATCTGTGCCCAGATGCAGTTTGAGGGTCAAGGGGACCAACAATGTCAATCCCTACCCTTTCAAAGGGTACCCCCACCACTGGTAGTGGTATCAGGGGGCCTTTGTTGTGCCACCTGCTTTGCCACTGGCTTGACAGGTGACACAGGAGCGACAAAACTCCTTTGTGTCTTCTGACATATGTGGTCAATGAAAATGTGTAGCAAGCCTGTCCCAGGTCTTGTTTTGGCCCAAGTGACCTGCCAAAGGGATATCATGTGCTAGGGTCAAGAGGAACCCCTACACTTCTGAGGTATTACCAACCTCCTGGTGGCTCCAGGGGTTGGATCTCTACCCTCAGATTATAGGAGTCCCTCATCCCAATAAACGTTATGGGACCCACTAGCACTCCCAGCAGCCGTGGCAGCAGCCTGCTGTCTGAGGGGTTCAAGAGAGGGGAACACTGTTGCTCCTTACTCAGATCTTCCCTAGAAGGGCCCCCTGCCCCCAAGAACTCAAACTGATCAGGCTCAAGTCCCTCTGGGGCAGTTCCTTCTTCAGGATCTGCTTCTCCTCACTCAAGAGGTGAATCTGTGATCTGAGACAGAGGGGAAGGCACTGCCTTAACCCTACTGCTCCTCTTCTTGGGAAGCATCTGGTCCGTGGTTCCAGGATCCAGAGCTGGTTCAGTGTCATGCATTTTGGCTTGTGACCTGGTCACAGCAAATACCTCTGCAGGGATGCCCAACATCTCAGCATGAGTCCATAACTCTACTTCAGACCAGGCTGAAGTCCCTAGATCATTGTCCAATAGACATTCAACAGGGAGGTCTGCACTGACTACAACCTTCTTGAGGCCAGTTACCCCTCCCCAGGAGAAATTCACAACTGCCAGACTATGGTTGGTCCTGACATTGTTTGCATTGGTTACCTGGTACATTTCCCCCAGGATGATCTGTCCAGTGTCCACAAGATCCTCTGCCACCATGGTGACACTGCACCTGTGTCCCTAAATGCCAAAGCCTGTTTGCCATTTATTACAGGCTGCTGTTTGTATTTACCCAGATTACTGGGGCTCACTAGAAAGGACATATCAATGTCTCCATCACAAATCAGCAATGCCTGAGTGGGTTCTCTACCCTACTACACCCTTATTCTGTGTACCACCTCCACCAGTAGCTGAACTAGGGGGAACAGTTGCCTTAGGGGCAGGAGTGATGGTGGTTTGGTCTTTGGACTTGTTACAGTCAGACGTCCAGTGCCCCTTTCTGTTTACAGAATTTGCACCAGGGTTTCTTTTGGCCTTTTCCCTTGTTGGATTGTGACTCCCCACCAGATGCATATTTTGGGGCCCTTGTGAACTTATCCCTACCTTTCTCAGAGCCCTTAGAATCCTGCTTCTTTGCGTTACCCCCTTGGTTCTGGGTTTTCTGCCTTACCCTGGTTCTGACCCACTTTTCTGCCTTCTTTCCCACTTCTTGGGGAGAGGTCAGATACGAGTCCACCAGGTACTGATGCAACAACTGGTTCTGGCAATTATTAAGGATCTGTTCTCTCATCATTAGATTATATACTCCCTTGAAATCAGTAACCCTACTGCCAACCAGCCAACCCTCCAGAGCCTTGGTTGCACAATCTACAAAGTCAGTCTAGTCTTGAGTCTGTGCCTTTTGGGTGTCTCTGAACTTCAACCTGTACTGCTCAGTGGTTAAGCCAAACCCATCCATCAATGCACTCTTCAGGACTTCATAGTCATCAGCATCCTCTTCTCTAACAGTGAGGAGCTTGTCTCTGCCTTTATCTGAAAAGGAGAGCCACAAGATTGCTGCTCACTGCTTTTGGGGGACCTGTTGTACTCTACAGGCCCTTTCCATAGCAGTTATCCACTTGTGGATATCATTCCCACTCTGGTAGGGAGGAACAACCTTGCTCAGGTTCCTATGGTCTGGAATATATTCTCTGACTCTAGGGACACTGCTGCAGCCACCAGGGGGTTCTAACCACTGTTGGAAGGCGTTCACCGGGGAGGCTGCGGACTGCGTTCCTGACCACCCGGGGACCCACCTCTCCCAGAGTTAGGCCGAGCAAGGGCGGGGAGGCCCTTCCTGGAAGGGTCTCGTACCTAGGATCGCACACGCTGCGCTTACACTCTTCTGATAGAGGGACACCACACAGTAGTTCTTCGTAAGACAATATACTTTATCGTTAGTTGTAAGGGATCTTTATGATCCGGAAGGCAGGTACGGAATTAGTGCCACAAGCGGCGGCGATCTCGTGATGGGGGTATGGGGGTAGTGGGACAGTCTTTGAGTCAGTGTCTCTGCGGGGTATCCTGCGCACAGCTCGCAATCCTCGAGCTGAGGGGGTGTTGCTTCTCTCGGCAATCTCTGCCGATTCTCTTGGAGGAGGGTGCCGCGAGTCACTCAGCAGGCACAGGTGGTTCGTAGTTCGGGGAGCCGCGACAGCGTCAGCAGGGCTCAGATGGTTCAGAGTTCGGGGAGCCGCGACAGCGTCAGCAGGGCTCTCTTCAGTCCAGGTCTTCTCTGCCTCCCGTCCCTTCCGCACCCCTTGTTATACTTCCCCTCCTCTTTGAAGTCCGGAGTCCTCGCCGAGAGGGGTCTTGGTGCCTGGGGGCGGTGTGTCTGGCTTCCTGTCGCTCGGCCCTTTTGATCTGTTCAGGAGGGTCCGGGAGGGACTCCAGAGTCCAGACACCCAGCAGGCGAGGCGGCCGCTCACCGGGGGCCTGGTGGCCGATCGAAACCGTCCTTGGGGAAGAGACCAGAGGTGTGACAGGGTCGGTGCCTCTCGGTCTGGCTTGGGGGGGTTCCTCTCTCCCTCGGCCGGGCATGCGTGGTGGGGTCGGACCGGCCACCGGGATGTTGGGCCGGGGTGGCCGGAAGTCTGTGACATCGTGGATCGGTGCGGTTGCAGGGTGGCTTGCTGGTCGGGAGGGCCCACGCCACGAGGCCGGTCTCACACGTGCCCCCCCCAGCTGAAAGGCGGGGAGAACTACCCATCTACTTGGGGGTTCTCCTCGCTGAAGCGGAAGAATCGGGACAGGCTGTCCGCGTTGGCGTGGTCCGTCCCGGGGCGATGCTCCACAGTGAAATCCATCCCCTGGAGGGAGATTGACCAGCGTAGCAGCTTGGGGTTTTCTCCTCGCATCTGCATCAACCACCGTAAGGGTCGGTGATCTGTTTGCACTCAGAAGTGTGTTCCAAACAGGTAGGGCCGTAGCTTTTTGAGGGCCCAGACTACTGCGAAGGTCTCCCTTTCAATGGTGCTCCACCGCTGTTCTCGGGGCAGCAACCTTCGGCTGATGAAGGCTATGGGCTGATCTACGCCTTTGTCGTTGAACTGCGAAAGGACTGCCCCGATGCCGTGTTCCGAGGCGTCTGTCTGGACCACAAACTCCTGGGCGTAGTCGGGGGCTTTAAGTACCGGAGGCTCCCTCGGTGAGGGCAATCTGCCAGTATCCGCAGGTTAGGTCGAAGGTGCTGAGGTAGCGAGCGGCCCCGAGGCGGTCGATGAGCTCGTCTGCGCGGGGGATAGGGTGAGCGTCCGACCGGGTGACCGCATTGAGTCCTCGGTAGTCCACACAAAACCTCAGCTCGGGGGCGACACCAGGGGCAGCCGCTTTCGGGACCAGGACTACCGGGCTGGCCCAGGGGCTGTCGGAGGGTTCAATCACCCCGAGGGCCAACATCTTCGCTACCTCGGTCTGGATGCAGGTTCGGACCCGATCAGGGACCCGGTAGGCCCGGTGTCTCACTGGCGGGCTGTCGCCGGTGTTCACGTCGTGGACACACCAGTCGGTGACCCCAGGGGTTAGGGAGAAGAGGTCCGTGAACTGCCTCAGTAGCTGGCGGCAGTCGTCGGCCTGTTGGACTGTGAGGGCGGTTGACAGTCTCACCCCCTCCATGGAGCCATCAGTCTCTTTAGCCCCCAGGGGGTCTGGAAGGGGCTCGGTGTCTTCTTCAGCCCCATCGTCGGTGGCCAGGAGTAAACTCAACTCCGTCCTCACAAAGTGGGGTTTGAGGCGGTTCACGTGGAGGACCCGGAGGGGGTTCCGCGCGGGACTGTACATCGACAAGATAGGTGACTTGGCTCTTCCGCTCGACCACCTTGAAGGGACCAGTCCATTTGTCTTGGAGGGCAACAGGGTTTCACCGGGGCCATGACCCAGACTTGTTGGCCCGGCTGAAACTCGACCAGCGTGGCATTCTGGTCATACCAGCGCTTCATCTCTTCCTGGCTAACCTCGAGGTTCGCCTCTGCGAGTTCTCTGAATTTCCAGGTCTGGTTGCGGAGCGCCAAGATGTATCGGAACACATCCGGAGGGGTCCCCCGGGGAGTTGTTTCCCAACCCTCCTTGACCAGGCTCAGGGGTCCCCGGACGGGGTGTCCGTATAGTAGTTCGAACGGGCTGAACCCCAGAGATTTTTGTGGAACCTCTCGGTAGGCGAACAGGAGGAAAGGGAGGAGGACGTCCCATCTCCGGCGTAGGGGCTCTTCGAGGCCCATGATCATTCCTTTCAGTGTCTTGTTAAATCGCTCGACTAGGCCATTCCCTTGGGGGTGGTATGGGGTGGTGAATTTGTACGACACTGCTGCCATAGGGACTTCATGTATTTGGAGATAAAGTTCGTGCCCCGATCGCTCACGACCTCGTGAGGGAACCCCACGCGGGAGAAGATCCCCATCAAGGCCCGGCCTACCACGGGGGCCGTCACGGTGCGGAGGGGAATGGCTTCGGGGTAGCGGGTGGCATGGTCCACCAGGACGAGGATGAACCGGTGCCCCTGGGCGGTCTTGGGGTCCAGCGGTCCCACGATGTCGATTCCCACCCGCTCAAAAGGGGAAGGGTTGTAGCGGAGCCTTGCGCTTCCCCCCACTCTTCCCACTGGCCTGGCACGTGAGGCAGGACTTGCAGTGGGCCTCCACACTTGCTCGCATCTTGGGCCAATAGAAGTGGGTGACGAGTCGCTGGTAGGTCTTATCTTGGCCTAAGTGTCCGGCCAGGGGTACATCATGGGCCAGGCCCAGGAGGAGATTTCGGAAGCGCAGGGGTACCACCAGTACTCGGGCCGATCCCAACTCGGCCGACTTCTGTTCGCTGTACAGGAGGCCGTTTTCCAGTATACCCAGTGGGTTCCGGTCCGGTCGCCTGCTGCTTGGGCCTCGGCCTGCTGTCGGGGTCCAATGAGAGAAGGGCAGGTGGATTGTTCTTGGCAGAATTCTTCTCGGGAGGGACCTCCCTCGCAGTGCCACTGGGCCATCTCGGGCAGGTCCCCGAGCTCGGTCAGGGGTTCGGGAGCTGGCGGTACCGACCCATCGTCGGGAATGGTCGCTTCTTCCGGAAGGGGGTCGTCGGGCTCGGCCAGTGCGTCCCGGACCTCGGGGACGGTGAGTGTGTTCAGCGGAATGGCCTCACCTCCCTCGGAGGAAGGCAATCTGAGAGTCATAGAGCGCGTGGTGGCGCATACCCATTCGGGTAGGCCCATCATCTCTAGATGGGCTCTTCGTTCCACTTGCCCACACGGGGAATTCTCCAGGTCGTTGCCCAGGAGGCAGTCTACGGGCTGGGAGGTTCGGACTGCCACCCTCAACCGGCCGGTGACTCCCCCCCATTCGAAGGGGACCAGGGCCATCCGGCATAGGCTCTCGGAATTGTCTGATGATATGACTGGACAAAAGGCGTCGGGCAGGATCTGGTCTTCGGAGACCAGGTGACAGTGGACCGCTGTGACACTTGCCCCCGTGTCCCAGAGGCCCTCGATGCGGTGACCGTTGACCGTCACCTGCTGTCGGTACTTCTTCGTGTTGGCGGGCAGGGACGTTCCGGGGACCATCTCTCGGTCCCCTAGGGAGAACAAGGCCATGGCGGCTGGTTCCCATTCTTCGAAGTCTTCCATCTCTTCCCCCAGGGCTACGGAGGCCATTTGTCGAGCCGGCGGGGTTGTCGTGGCGGGTCGTTGGTACATGGGACATTTAGGGTCACTGGCATAGTGTCCGGTCTGTTGGCAGCGAAAACAGGTGATCCTCACTCGGGGGCCCGACCTCCCCGGTGGCCCGGTGCTGGCCGGAGGTGGGGCTGGAAAGGGCGGAGGTTGTCCTCTGGGGGGACTGTGCTGGGATCCCCCCGGGAGTTCTCTTGGTCGGCCTTGATTCCCTCCGCCCCTCTGGCGGGGGGGTCCCTGACTGTGGCGACCGTAGTCTCCCACGGGACCCCGTGAGGCCCGGGTGTTCACCCATCGGTCAGCCTCAACGGCCAGTTTTCGAGGGTCTGTGAGTTTGCTGTCCAGGAGGTGCTGGCGTAACTCCACAAAGCAATTGGCGGACAAGTGTTCCCATGTGATTAGGTCGAACAGCTCCTCAAAGGTGGAGACCTTGCTGCCCTTGATCCACCCGTCCAAGGCCCGGCTGTAAAAGTTCACGTACTCCACCCATGTGGTACCTGGTATCTTCTTGCAGTCTCTAAATCATTGCCGGTACATTTCGGGGGTGAGCCCATATCTGGCTACTAGGGCTTCCTTCATGTGACTGTAGGAGTTCATCACCGAGGAGGGTAGATCTAGTAGGGTATCTCTCCCCTCGCTCAGGAACCGGCCCCACAACCCAGCCCCCCAGTCTTTCTGCGGGACCCGGTGGGAGGTCATGGCCACTTCGTAGGCCTTGAACCATTGCTGGATGTCGTCGTTCTTATAGTATTCCTTCACCACATCCTTGGCAATGTGGACCTTGGGTTCCACGACGAAGGAGAGGGGTTGAGTTCCTGAGGGTCTGGCCTCCTCACTTTTAGCTTTGAGCTCGATCTCTTTCAGGCTGCGTTTGTGTTCTAGTTGGAGTTTTCTTTCTTCGTGCTCTCTCTGTCGTTTCTTTTCCTCGAGTTTTCCTTGTAGGCGTAATTGTTCTACCGCCAGTTTCTTTTCGGCCAGTTTTAGCTCTCCCTCGATTTTTAGTTTTGCTAGCTCTAGTTCGTGGTTGCGGCCCCTTTCTCGGTCCGCTAGCTCCTCTGGGGATAGGCCCCCCTCGGGGGCGCCGTTCCTCCCAGGGATGCTTCGTGGTTCATTTGGCGGCTCTCCTTCTGTTTGTGCCCGGGGAGCTCCTGCCTCGACCCAGGTCTTTAATGCTCCCTGGAAGTCCTCTTTCGTGCTTAATCTGGTGGTAGCGATTCCAAGGTCTTTGCAAAATTGTTTCAGTTCTCGATGCGTATAAGATTCCAACTGGTCCTGGAATTAGTACCACAAGCGGCGGCGATCTCGTGATGGGGGTATGGGGGTAGCGGGACAGTCTTTGAGTCAGTGTCTCTGCGGGGTATCCTGCGCACAGCTCGCAATCCTCGAGCTGAGGGGGATGTTGCTTCTCTCGGCAATCTCTGCCGATTCTCTTGGAGGAGGGTGCCGCGAGTCACTCAGCAGGCACAGGTGGTTCGTAGTTCGGGGAGCCGCGACAGCGTCAGCTGGGCTCAGATGGTTCAGAGTTCGGGGAGCCGCAACAGCGTCAGCAGGGCTCAGATGGTTCAGAGTTCGGGGAGCCGCGACAGCGTCAGCAGGGCTCTCGTCAGTCCAGGTCTTCTCTGCCTCCCGTCCCTTCCGCACCCCTTGTTATACTTCCCCTCCTCTTTGAAGTCCGGAGTTCTCGCCAAGAGGGGTTTTGGTGCCTGGGGGCGGTGTGTCAGGCTTCCTGTCGTTCGGCCCTTTTGATCTGTTCAGGAGGGTCCGGGAGGGACTCCAGACACCCAGCAGGCGAGGCGGCCGCTCACCGGGGGCCTGGTGGCCGATCGAAACCGTCCTTGGGGAAGAGACCAGAGGTGTGACAGGGTCGGCGCCTCTTGGTCTGGCTTGGGGGGGTTCCTCTCTCCCTCGGCCGGGCATGCGTGGTGGGGTCGGGCCGGCCACCAGGATGTTGGGCCGGGGTGGCCGGAAGTCTGTGACATCGTGGATCGGTGAGGTTGCAGGGTGGCTTGCTGGTCGGGAGGGCCCACGCCACGAGGCCGGTCTCACAACCACTCTCTTCTAGAAGTTCTCTGGAGCTCAAAGGCTTCTCTATCTAATGCCAACTGCTTGGTTTTGAGGGCAAATCTTGCTTCCTCACACTGCAGCAGTTTGTACATTCTGTCAGAGGAGGTCTCCCTTCTAGGGAAGTAGTAGTTCCTCTGATGGACAGCTTCTCTGCCAGAGTGATAGGACTGGTCCTAGGGACCTAGGCTTTTCCACCACTCTGTCAGTTCTCTTAGGGAGAATTCCTCTGTCCTTTTCAGACCCTTGGGGATCTGGCCCTTCAACCACAGAGTCCAGGTCATCTTGATTTTCACCATCTGACCCAGAGACTATAGCTGACCCACTCCCTGATTCAGACCCCTTAGGTCCTAGAGCTAATCTAAGATCATCTGCTGTCAGCAGATCTATCAGTTGTAGTGTGGAGGGACTCTGTCCTAGCTTCAGGTGCCTTGCAACACACATGGCTTTCAAGTCAGAGAAAGTCATGTCCTTATACTGAGGCTGGGTGGACCCAGTGGTTCCAACCCTTAAGGACATTCTTGTGTTGTGCAGTGTTGTACTACCTACACTAGTGTGTGGCCTACTGATCCTAGCTTGAGCTGTAGAAAGGGTGTGCTATCCCTTGACACACAGCTCTACGTTCAGTAGAACTTATTGATACTAAGGTTGACTTTATATGTACATTGAGTATATATAGTGGTTTTCAGTTAGTAATTCAAATAGAGATTTTCTGGTAAAACAATGGCAAGTTGGAATCCCACACGCTGCCACCAAAGTGAGAAGTTGGCCTGGTATATGCTGTTCACTAATTAAAGTGGACACCTTGTACCAGTACAATTCGACTCTTATGGCAGTAGGTTTAAAACAACCTTTGAAGAAAGGTATCCTAGTGATAGCTGTGGAGATCAGCCTTCAGGCTAAGTCTTTAGAGGAATGTAAAGCAGCTTCTTTTACCTTATAATCTCTTGAATTACTTAATGAAAGGACACCACACAGGTATATATCTCAAATATATATGTATTTATTACTAAACAACTCTCTACTAATCTCTTTATAAGATTAGAAGTCAGGAACATATGCACAAATCAACATTTCACAATAAGTTAAGCACAAATATGGCTGGGGCCCTCGGGGAGTACCAGACCATATACTAAAAAAGAGACTTAAGGACAACGATGTGAAAAGGGACAAGGCCTAGGGCCTTCAGAAGCGTTGGGGCCTCACGAAACCATCCAAGGCAGGTAAGTAAAGGACCCACGGGGACACATGCAGTGTGTTAACACAGCCACGAATCCCCGTTGACTTCATTGGAGCAAGTCGCGGTTGGAAATTAAGAGTTTAAGGATACTTCGGGAGAGTCTACAAGCAAGTCACTTACAGGGTAAGTAGTTCTAGAGCCAACACCCACAGGAGCACCGTAGTGCTGGAGTTACCTCACCCAGGGAAGCCGGGTGCATAGGTGTCTTTTGGTGTCGGGTCACAGCATCGTTTGGAGCCAATGAAGACTTGCTGCTTGTGAAGACAGAAGAAGTGTCCGGTGGAATCCAAGCTTGGATTCAGAAGAAGGAAGACCTGAAAGCAGAGGGGACAATGTTCAAAGTCACTTGGCAGGAGCTGGATTCAGCGTGTCCCACGAAGTCTGCAGCTCACTGCGGTGTCGGCGACCAGATTGGAGCCAACATGCCTTGGCAACAGCAAGTCTCGTGGAAAGGATAAAAAGTCAGCAGTGCAGACCAGCGAGCGTAAGTCAGGGCAGGCCTGGAGCAACCAGGGGAGACCTCTGATTTTGTAGAAAAGTCTTCAGGGGACCCACAAGCCGGCCGGCAAGGGGTCACGAAGATGCCTCGGGAGGATCCACTCAACAGGGGCCTACGGTCAATCGGGATGGGGTAGGCCTCTGGTCTTTGGCGGGATCTCTGCTGGAGGCTTGGACCACATGTGGCCCAATGCACAGGTTCGTAGAACGTCGTGAAGGGGTTGCACTCGAAAATTGTGCACGGTACCCACTGTGCCCTCACGGCCGGTCACTCCTTACCTCTGCTCTGCTCCGACGACGCCGCCTGCTGCCTGCCACTGCCTGCTGCCTGCCGCCGCCCGCTGCCTGCTGGCGCTGCCTCTCTCCCTCAGGTGGGGGTCAACTCCTGCTCCCCGCCGGACGCGTAGCTTCTTTTGGCGCCTTTTCCCGCCACCGCTGCCCCTGGTGAGTCGCTTCTCCCGCCGCTGACCCCAGACCCGCCTCCCCTCGCCTCCCATTGGTCGCCCAGCCTCCCGCCTCCCAGCCGACCCTCCCACACGGCTACCTACTTATGACGCCCCCTCAGCGACCGCGCAGCGGACGCGCGCAGCGGGAGCGCCGATTGAGCGCCGAAGGTGCGCCAAAGGTAAGCCCGTCTGCGCCTGGACCGCGCCCAGCGCCAGAGCCCCTGGCCCCCGCGCCCGCCAACCCCCCTGCAGGACCTACGATGCCGCCACACTCATCGCACTCAAAACCGCCCGAGCACCCGGGTGCTACCGAGCGTCCCCGCGACGCACCCATGGACCCTTCGCCTGCCGATCCTGCAACTTCTCCTGCCTCCAAACAAGCACCACGCCCACCAAGACGGACAACAGCAACCACCTCAAGTGCATCCTGCTCAACACCCGCTCCGTCCACAGACACGCCGTGGAACTCTGGAACCTCCTCGACACAGCATCTCCAGACGTCGCCTTCCTCACGGAAACCTGGATGAACGACTCTTCAGCCCCCGACATCGCCATAGCCATCCCGGACGGCTACAAGATCATCAGGAAGGATCGCGTCAACCAGACCGGAGGGGGCATCGCCATCGTACACAAGAGCACCATTCGCATCTCGACTGACTCCATCGACGTATTCAATGCCGCCGAATACCTGCACTTCCAGATCCACACCGACCCCAAGACTACCCTCAGAGGCACCCTCGTCTACAGACCCCCGGGACCAGGTGCACAATTCTGCGAGGACATCGCAGACTTCATCAGCCCTCACGCCCTCCCCTCCGCCGACTACATCCTCCTCGGGGACCTCAACTTCCACCTGGAGAACAACAATGACCGCAACACCACCGCCCTGCTGGATAACCTCGCCAACCTCGGACTTCAGCAACTGGTCAACACCCCCACCCACTACGCCGGCCACACGCTCGACCCACTCTTCTCGTCCAGCAAGCACGTCACCTTCAGCCACTCCACCGGACTTCACTGGACTGACCACAGCTGCGTCCACTTCAGCTTCAGAAAGAACACGGTCCACCATCACCCGAAGCAGGCTCCCCACAGAAACTGGAGCAAGATCACCGCCGACCAGCTCTCCACCTCCCTCAGCCAGAGCCCACCTGTCAGGACTACGGACCCTAACACAGCAGCCCTCGACCTCACGCAGTGGCTGACCTCCTGTGCCGACGACCTCGCCCCACTGAAGAACCCCCTCACCAGGCCCAGAAGCAAGAAGGCCCCCTGGTTCACCGACGAACTTAAGGACTCCAAGAAGGCCTGCCGCACCCTCGAGAAGGCCTGGCTCCTCAACAAGACCGCCGACAACATAACAGCACTCAAACTCGCCACTCGCAGACATCACCAGCTCATCCGCACCACCAAGAAGAAATCTCTGAGGGAACGACTGGACAAGAACGCCCATGACAGCAAGGAGCTCTTCAACATCGTCAAGGAGTTCTCCAACCCCAGCACCGGCAACAACGACATAACTCCCTCACAGGACCTCTGCGACTCCCTCGCCTCGTACTTCCACCGCAAGATCGCCGACATCCACAACAGCTTCAACATTTCACCCCCGCACCCATCGGTCGAACCTTCGCACCCCGCCGCCACCCTCCAGACATGGACCGAAGTGACCCCCGAAGACACGTCACGCATGATGAACACCATCCACTCCGGATCTCCGACCGACCCGTGCCCCCATCATGTCTTCAACAAGGCAGCCTCTACCATCGCACCCCACCTCCGAGACATCATCAACACCTCCTTCAACACAGCAACCTTCCCGGAGAGCTGGAAGCACGCCGAACTCAGCGCTCTGCTGAAGAAACCAACAGCGGACCCGACCGACCTCAAGAACTTCCGCCCCATCTCGCTCCTTCCTTTCCCTGCCAAAGTCATCGAGAAGGTCGTCAACAAGCAACTGGCAGCCTTCCTCGAGGCGAACGGATCCCTCGACCCATCGCAGTCTGGATTCAGAGCCAACCACAGCACCGAGACCGCCCTCATCGCAGCCACCGACGACATCCGAGCCCTGCTCGACAACGGCGAAACAGCGGCACTCATCCTCCTAGAACTCTCCGCAGCATTTGACACTGTCTGCCACCGCACACTAGTCCAACGCCTCAACGACACCGGCATCCAAGGGAAGGCTCTGGAATGGATCATCTCATACCTCTCCGGCAGAACACAGAGAGTACGCCTCCCTCCGTTCCGCTCCGAGGCCACCGAAGTCATCTGCGGCGTCCCGCAAGGATCGTCGCTCAGCCCCACTCTCTTCAACATCTACATGAAACCCCTCGCTGCCATCGCACGCCAACACAACCTCAACATCATTTCCTACGCCGATGACACCCAGCTGATTCTCTCCCTCTCCAGAGACCCCGACACCGCCAAAGCCAGCCTGCACGAAGGAATGACAGACGTCGCTGAATGGATGAACATCAGCCGCCTGAAATTGAACACGGACAAGAAAGAAGTCCTCATCCTGGGACCATCACCCTCCGCATGGGACGACTCCTGGTGGCCTCCGGCACTAGGCACCGCACCTGAGCTGACGGACCACGCACGCAACTTGGGCGTCATACTGGACTCCTCCCTATCGATGACCAGACAAGTCAACGCCGTATCCTCAGCTTGCTTCCACAACCTCCGCATGCTCCGAAAGATCTTCCGATGGATCCCGACTGAGACCAGGAAGACGGTCACCCAGGCTCTCGTCACCAGCAGACTAGACTACGGGAACACCCTCTACGCCGGTACTACAGCCAAGCTTCAGAAAAGACTTCAGCGTATCCAGAACGCCTCCGCCCGACTCATCCTGGACGTCCCCCGACGCAGCCACATCTCGTGCCACCTGAGAGACCTGCACTGGCTCCCTGTCAACAAGAGGATCACGTTCAGACTCCTCACCCACGCACACAAATCCCTCCACGACCTAGGCCCAGGGTACCTCAACAGCCGCCTCACCTTCTACACGCCCACCCGCCAGCTACGTTCCGCTAACCTCGCCCTCGCCGTCGTCCCTCGCATCCAGAGAGCCACCGCCGGAGGAAGGTCATTCTCCTACCTGGCAGCTAAGACTTGGAACTCCCTACCCGTCCACCTGCGGATGACCCAGGACCACCTGGCCTTCAGGAAACAGCTCAAGACCTGGCTGTTCGAGCAGTAGCAGACCCCCTTCCCCAAGCGCCTTGAGACCCTTACGGGTGAGTAGTGCGCGATATAAGTTCCATGATTGATTGATTGATTGGTACCCAGGGATTGTGGTTCCTCATCACTCGTGGGGTCCACTTGCCTCAGCGTCGCTGGGGACTCACGATGGCCTTGGAGAAGTCAGGAAATCCTCTTCCTGGGCTGCAGGGACCTCGGGCTCTAGCGGGAGCGGGGAGTTTGCGACAGTTGATTTCAGTTTTTGGTGCCTGCCATTCAGGGGAGTCACTCCTTGACTCCAAGGGAGATTCTTCAGTCTTCTAGAGGTAGTGGAACGTCGAAGGTACGGGATTCTTCTTCAGAGTGTCATCCAGGGATATCTAGTTTGCAATGGCAAGGGTTCCCTAACTTATACTGGAAGGAAGGGATGGACTAGCTCTATGACCACACCAACTACGCGAGGGTCAGGGGAGTGGGTGGCTACACCCACTTCCCTTTGTCCAGTTTCATGCCAGAGCAGGAGCAGGTAGCCCCTGAGCCGGTTTGAACTGGTGTATGCACAGAGGAGTCTACTGCTCCCCCAGTGCAGGACTTCAAAGCACTCTAGGAGTGCACCCACCCAGCCCCAATACACTAAACCCTGTTTGGGAGGTGGTCACACCTCCCTGTGACAGGATACCTATTGTTGGGCCTCCTACACTGCGAGTTTCGATCATCAGCAGGAGGGCAGCCCAGTGCCTGTGACTGGTGGCATCCATTTTGTGATGCCAGGGCTCTTCAAGATTCTACCGCGTTTCCACAGTAGGTACATGTCTATCCCTCTAGAAGGGTGGGATAATACTCCCACACCAGTTACAGGTGTGGGGGTATGATTCCAAAGCATTTGACAGCAAACACGACAAGTTTTGATGCAGCCATTCCAACGTTAGCATTAACCGCAAGGTTATAATGCACTTAAGAGTATATGGTTTGAACGCATTCGCAAACAGCCCAAGAGAAGGGACTCTGAGAGCTGCAGAGCGGCCCTGCTCAGGCAGAGGCACCCCCTCACATGGAAACCAAGCACCCTGCCCTCAGGATTGATAGGACCTGCCTTAGGGGTGACTGATAGGTTTAAATGTGTGTGCGGGAGATATATAGGGAGCCTATATCTCAGTGAGGAGTGCTAGCACCACCTAACCCAGGCTTCAGTAGCAGGCCTGTGGTGTCAGATTTAGTCTGCTTCCCAGGGGTGGCATAATACATGCTTCAGCCCCTGGTAGGCCTGTGAAGTACCTATGCCCTTGGTACCTAAGGTACCATATACTAGGGACTCATAAGGCCCCACAGTATCCAATCACTAGTGCACCTAATATGCACTCCATGTTGTTTAGAGAGAACAGAGAGGCTGGGGCCCTGATTATCAGGATCCCAGCCAGACTATAGCCAGAAACCTGTGTAAACATCAGAAAAAAAGTGGGGGCAACACAAGAGGCAGATCCTACTCTCCTACGGCAGCCATGGCCTGGCCTGCAAGAAGTGACTGCGGTGACACCTACAGAACAATTGCGCAGAACCACACCCAGAAATAGTGTCCTGCTGCAATAGCTCCCGATCGTGCTAGCATTTTCAACAGGGACTTGCTGCTGCCCCCGCTGGTGAGGAAAGGTACACCAGTGCAGTGAACAGTAAGCATGTCTCCCCATGTCTGCAGGGAGCCTGATGGGCGAGATAGGCCTGCAGAACCAGCACATCAACGTCTAGGCCAGGCTGCGAAGTGAAACTCCAGCAAAGTACCCCGAAAAGCCCACAGTGGCATCAGCAAGGCTATCACAGCCTACCAGATTAAGCATTGAGGGTGACAAGAAGAACAGGTGAGAGGGGACTACTGCATTGACGAAGGACAGTGCACGCTATCTGTGAGGAGAAAATGGCAACAGATACTAACCCCAAGTGAGACGACGCAAGCATACAGGGAGCCAGCCGAGGGCACCCTAAAAAAGACGATGCACGTGCAGACGTGAGGCACTGCGCACCACCAGTCACCTTGGAAGAGACAATGCATGCGCACACGTGAGGCACTGCGCACCACCAGCCACCTTGGAGGAGACAATGCACGCACAGACATGAGGCACTGCACACCACCGGCGCTCCTCCCTAGAGGAGAGGGGAGTAAAGGCCTAGCGTGGCCCGGATGCAGGAGCGAGGGCCTCTACATCTCCACTGCAATAGCGCCGCCCCGCGGTGGGACAAAGACAGCAAAGAGATTGTGCAAGAAGTGCCCCCAACAGTGCCATAAGACTGCGTTGCACATCGGGCCATTGCAGGCATGAGGAGAGTCGTACGTCCCCAAGTGGCAAGCTTCCACCACCACAACACGGAGAAGAGAATGTGCACAATGCTACTTCAAGAATGAAAAGAAGAGTAACAAAACTGTCACCCTGAAAAACCAGATGACCACAGGTGCACTGGAGAGATCAAGAAGGGGAGAAGAACGAAGACTCGTACCACTACAAGACAAGAGTGCACTTGCAGACACAAGGCAGCCACCAAGACAGAGTGAAGTCCCTGGAGACAGCTCAATGGGAGAACCAAATGTATGCCGCCAGCAAGTGCGTACCTGGTCTCTCTCCAACACTTCCCAGTGAGACCGTCTATTCCCAAGCGTCAACAGTCTAAGTCCAATGCCATCCTTGCTCGTGACCGCAGATGCCACGAGTGAAGAACAGCCTCAGCAAAGACACCAAACTACGTGGCTGCAAAGTCCCTCCAGTCATCCTTACTCCCGCCGAATCATTACCACCTGTTGTCCAGGTCAAATAGAAAGCACAACATCATTGCCATGTGCATCACCCAATCCAGCCAAGGAGCAACTCATCACCAGGGTGGAGCCTTGCACCTGCAAAGAACTAAGCGACCGAGGCACCCCTATCAAAGTTTGAGACAAAGTGTCAAGGGGCAATCTGACAGCCCTTCTGCCCCTGTGTCCTGTTGAAAAGCACCGACCATTAAGTCACCTACCTTGATGGCTGCATGAACAACGCTATCGGATCCCGTCAGTGATCCTACATGGGCCCCCAGGCGGCCCACAAGCAGACCTGCACAGTCCACACGGTATCGTGGCAGCCCCGCTTAAGAACCTCAAGAACATTCCTGCACCCAGGGATCTGGGCACAAGAGATGGTCTTAAAGCGACTGCACCGACGCTCCTGATGCACCACATTTAAGTTGTCTGATGCCAACAGCATCACTGCAGGAGCACAGACACGCCATAGAGAGCTGGGACCTCCTAGACACCCTCTCGCCAGACGTCGCCTTCTTCACTGAAACCTGGACAAATGCCACCCCCGCACTGACATCGCCACTACCCTTTCAGGCAGCTACAAGTTCCAGAGGAAGGACCGCCCCCACCACCCAGGAGGAGGACTCGCCATCGCATACAAGAGCTCCCTCTGACTTTCCACCTCCAGCACGAGCGACTCCCTCTCCAACATCTCCACCTCCACTCCCAGATCCAGACCAGCCCCAGAACCACTCTTCTCGTAACCCTTGCTTACAGAACCCTTGGCCCGCACTCCTTTCACCACTACGATTGCGACCTCATCGCACCCCACGCCATCGCCTCCATGGACTACATACTCATCGGAGACCTGAACTTCCACCTCGATAACTTCAGCGACCCCGATTCCACTACCCTCCTGGACAATCATGCCAACCTCAGACTGAAGCAGCTCGTCACCACTCCCATCCACAAGGCCAGACACATCCTCAACCCCATTTTCGCAGGAGGGACAAACATCCACTTCAGTCACACCTTGCAGCCCCTCTGGGCAGACCACTACTGCGTACACTTCTCTTTCAGCACCACCACCACACACAAGCCCACCACCACGCACGCCACAAAGGAACTGGTGAAAGGTCACAGAGGAGCACCTCACCTCTAACCACATCCACGAACCCCCCGGCCGTCAGAACCGACGCCAACTCTGCAGCCACGGAACTACACCGCTGGATTACCAGCTGTGCAGACAAGCTCGATCCCTGACGCCACCCAGACAGACAACACCCCCTGAAGGCTGCCTGGTTCACCATCGACCTCCAAGAAACCAGACACTCCTGCAGACGTCTCAAGAAACGATGGCGAAACAGCAAAACCACCAAAGACCAGACCACCTACAAGCACGCCATGACAGAATACCAACAATTCATAAGAGATACTGTTGCAGGGATTCTGCTTATACACAGAACTATGCGTAGAACCCCAGGACCTCAGTGAATTGTGGTGTACCAGAAACTCACCTCAGAACCCAGAACCCAGTATCCGGCTAGCATAAGTGTCCCATTCGTTATCCGAGATTCGGCTCAGAGATCCCAATGAAAAGACAACCCAGAACTAGCTACTTAGTGTACTCTCAGGAATGGTGGGAATCGGAAATACCTGTTCGTATATTATTCTCACATCAGTCCACAACAAGAATCAACAGAGACACGGTGTAAATAAAAAGAGTTTATTTTTATAGACCACGTGTCCTAAGATGCTGTACTTTGGCTAATACAAGCAGACAAATGATTAAAATCAAAACCATCAGCATCGTTACAATACCATAGAATATAAAATGGGTGATCATATTATAATGACAGTGGATACTACCACCTTCCCTTTATTAAGAAGCTAATATTATTATTAGGCTAGTAGAAGGTCTCTTAGGCTTGAAAAGGGGACCCCATACCTCAAAGATCAGCTGAGTGAAATCACATCACAGGAGCATCAGGAGTCTTCTCGCAGGAAGGCTCGTCTTCGGTCTGAATAATAAACATGATGTCTGTGATATTAAAAGCACCACCTTTCAGGTATTTGCAGCTGCTCGTGTGTTATGGCTAAATAGTGGGTCGATCAACCTAGAGTGGAAAACATGCATTGTGTAATAACCCAGACTGTTTGTCACACCATGTACAGACCAAGGTCGCTGCGCAGAGCTCGGGATGGTAACAACAGATTGCTCTCGTGTGAGGCAAGGCTCGAGTCAGCAGCTTGTTTAAGGAATAACATGTGAACGCAGTGTCGTGCGCAAAAGCAGCAAGATGGCTTTCTAACATCTAACGTGGTTATGCTAACTTAACAATGTATGTACGTAGTAAGGGAGTCCTCACTACATGCCCCCTTGATCGAAGCACTATTCAATAGGCAAGAAAAACAAAGAGCGCAGAGTTCAGTTTCGACAGAGCAGAACAAGGCGTATTCAATTTAAACTTTCAGATCATACAAAAGTCTGAAAAAACAAAAAATAAAAAGGGGAAAAAAAAGAGAGAGAAAAAAAAAAAAACTCAAACGAATAACGGGAAGAGAAAAAATAAAAAGAAATGCTGCGCCGGGTAGCCGTCCAAAGGCACAGTTAAAACGGACGACAGCACAGTCAATCCATGAACGTATATGCAGCATACGTGGCAACTGCTTCCAACAAGAAATCGTTTGCAGGGCCACTAAAAGTCTCAGCCATCCAATTAAGTAAAGAAAAGGAACATACGTGTTCATCAATAAACGGAGCCTCTAGCACAATCAGAGGGCAACCGAACTGTTCCTCCAGATAGCTCATAACTAAGAAGTCGTAGGCAGCCTTTGCGATGTCCCAATTACCCAGGATCCCATGCGCCGCACCACAGGCCATAATCCGGACACCAGAACACCTTTTGGTTCTGCCACCCACAGGACCTTTAACAAAATCATTCAAATCTATTTTGTCATGTAATTTTGATAAATGAACTTTGACAGATGCCAAGGTGGAATGTCGCAGCCAGGATTGACATAACTTTCCTACAGAGTATGTAGTTACTGTATGTGACGACTCAAACCTAGGGTCTACGCGTACCTGAGTATACCCTGGTTGTAGCCCTAGAAAACGACGTTGACAGGTATCAGAACTGCTTTGCCAAATTAACCAACCCCCAGTAATAAATTTAGAAAGATGTATTTGAAACTAATGACTGCAAAGCAGGAAGGGACAGATCTGTGTGGTTAACCCAATTGGGGTAAGCGCCCAGATCCGGCACAGAAGGTGACTTTAGTTGTTTAGAAGTGGCCAATCCGAAACAGGTGGTTTGGAAGATGGTCGAATTTAAAAACAACATATGATTTGGGACAAGACAGGCACGATGTAAAGCCTCAGTTCCCTGAACCTGCCATGGTTTGGAACCCCAAACCGACTTAAGATCAATAGTAGCCTTCCATAGATCATAACCTTTGATTGACAACTCGTCCATAAAGGACTTAGAATAAAGTAACTTGGTGTGAGTAAGTCTAACCTTTGAGGTAGACTCAGGCATAACCTTAAAATAAAAGGAGGCCGGGTCGGAAACACTGAAACCGGTAAAATAAGTATACTTATCAACCAATGTAGGTGAACTGCCGAAAGAGGGAGCGGGACAGTGTTCCCATTGGGTAAAATTTACAAAATTTCTAAATGTATTCACTTTATGCAGGAAGTGATTGCCATAATGCTGAAAACAATACTGTTCTGCATAATTAGCCGCATTCTCATATAAATCTTCAGCATCAAAAGCGGCATAATATTTCAAATCTGAAAATAGTGCTTCAATGGCGTGTACATCCCAATCATCAGAACGTATGTTCTGCTTAACCACATCACCCATTGAAACACGAAATACATTAGGTACATTTATGACCTCGGTAGGACCATGAATTTGGAATTTAACAGCATCCCACGCAATTCCATCCAAGACGGGCCAGGCAGTAATATTCACAAAAGTCTGGTCTCTTTTCATGATGTGGGACGATGAGTGGGGGGCCAAAGTTCCATTGATAAGTCTAATTGTCGATCTCTCTTTGAGATAGTGGCCATCCACCAAACGGAAAAAAACTATTACAAATCCAATGGACATAAACAAAAAAATACTGAAAAGCAACAACTAGATGTATGTCCAAGGGGTTATCAAAAAATGTCTTTTAAACCAGCTTGCAAAAACAGCAATGTTCGATGGGGGAGTTGAGGGCAATGAGTTAGTGTCAAAGGAGAAACGGGACTGGCCAAGCGCCGTAGATTGTAAAACAGGTGAGTGACCATGTGTAGGATAAGCATACTCAGTCTCTTCGGGCAAACCACCAGCCGGTGGTAGTAACAAGGGATCAGTAACTGATTGCATCTCGATGGCAACATCAGACAAGGTGTTAGAAGCAGGAACCAACACTGAATTTCTTTGCATCGTCTGGCATGAAACCGCTGGAGTCAGACTAAGAAGTATCGGCCACTCGCTGAAGTTTGACATTGTCAATAGAGATGTACCTGTTTTCTTTTCGACCAGGAAGTGGAGGTAAAATGACTGTTCTTGTACCCTGCACTCCAAGCACTGGAACCGGTGCACGATAATAGGGGCCGAACTCCTTCTTGTTCTCCACCTTTTCACGGACCAGGTCTCCAACTCGGGGTAGCCAGCCGACTACCGGTATCTGAACCTCAGCTTCTGACGTGGAGGGCAAGTGTTCCTTCGAAAGAGTGTCTCTGGCTTCTTGTAGAGTCTGCAAAACAGCACAGTGATCATCTACGTCAAAGGGTGCGGTCGACGCCGCCATGTCTAGACCATCAAGGTCCGGAACAAAAATTCTGATTCCGAAGAGCATCATGTATGGGGTCCGCCCACCCAGAGACCTTCTAGGGAGATTATTAAGTGCACGTTGAACGTTATACAAATGGGCTAGCCAGTTCCGGCCTGTGCCTAAAACACGTGCTGTCAATGATTGCTTTAAGTCACGGTTCATTCGCTCCACCACACTATTACCCTCAGGTCGGTAGGGGGATGAAAATTTGACTAGGACCCCCAAATTTCTCATAGCCTCCTTGTAAGCCTTAGAGGCGAACGCAGGGCCCTGATCAGAATGGAAGGTACCACACGCAAAAGTTCCCACAAAGACACGCAAATCCCTGATGACAGTCCGCGAGTCAGCACTCCTTTGTGGCCATACCCAAAGAAAACGTGTGCACGAATCCACTGCAACCAAGATATACTTGTACGCAGTATCAGAAGAAAAAGGACCGCAGTGATCTAAATAAACACAACCAAATGGCTTATTAGATATGTACAACTGTGTTTGTGGTGGGCGCGCAACAGTAGAAAGTTTAATCTGTTGGCAAATGTCACAATCAAGAACATAAGCGCGCGCTTGTTTATATAAACCAAACCACCAGTAACGTTGTTGTAACAGAGATATAGTAGCAGACACACCGGCGTGGGCTGACGCCAACCCCTCGTGCGCAGCTAGAATCAATGCTGGTCTGCAGTCCGCGTTGGGAATAATTCTGTCACCAACGTCGTTAATCCTCACCAATGGGACGTTATCAGGACTTAAATGATAAAAATAACGAGAAGGAAAACCCTTCGGGTAATCACTTCCTTTCTCTGTAGCAGCAATAGCTGCCAAGATGTCATCATCAATCTTACTTTTGGATCTTGTAACTGCTGCCACTAAGTATGTAGCCACTGCTGTTTTTGCTGCCTCGTCAGCCAAGCTGTTGCCGACAGCATGGACACCAAGTCGTTGGTGACCAAGAGTGTGAATAACATTCACGAGAGGGAGACGTTCTTTAAAGTCTGCCACTCGAACCCAAAGCGTTTTATGCTTAATTGTGCTACCTTTCGTGTCTCGATAATCATTCTGAGACCAGAAGTGTAAGTTGTCATTGTAGGACTGGACACAATAGAAGGAGTCACTCACTATAAGAGTGGTGACCCAGGGATCAGCAAGCACCAGAGCTCGAAGCTCCGCCAATTGCGCGGTACAATCACCCAATGACTGCGTATGCACTGCATCAGATTGGAATTCTCCATTTACGAAAGTACCTACGACAATTGCGCAAGCCGCTGAATAAGCGTGCTTCGATCCAATCGCGGGCTGCGCCGAGCCGTCAGTGTATATGACACAATGGTATTCTTCGAGCGGGCGCAAAGACAGAGGAGCCGGATGAACGAATTCATACTGCAAGTACTCTTGAGTCTGTAATGAGGCGTCAAAGATATAAGTGACATCTGGCGACGTCAGTGTTGTGGCCCATTGTATCCACCGTGGATGCAAAGCTTTAGAATTTGGTACACTTGCTTTAGTCACTGCCTCTAAGGCAGGATACGGTGTTACAACCAGAATCTGTTTCCCATGTGACAGTGCGCGTTCCTTAAGGATCGCCATCTGCACAGCAGTCAGAACTTTTTCGACCGTGGAAAAACGTAATTCAGCAGAGGTGTACAAGTGTGATTTATACGCAATGGGGACTGTATCGCCCTCATTAAACGTCAAATACGTGAAACCCACGGCGCCTGGCACTATTCTTATTACCAGGTTAGTGCGGTTATCACGTGTCAGCAA
Organism: Triturus cristatus; assembly: GCF_964204655.1. Taxonomy (NCBI): domain Eukaryota; kingdom Metazoa; phylum Chordata; class Amphibia; order Caudata; family Salamandridae; genus Triturus; species Triturus cristatus. Next base: position 3,661,694 of record NC_140585.1, read on the forward strand.
GTATTGTGAAGCAAGAAGATCAGCCTGTAAAGACTGTAAAATAGCAGAGTGTTCTAGCTGCCAGCTAGACTTCGAAAACGAAGGTTGTACCAAGGCATAAAGTGGCTTGATACGCTGGGCATAATCAGGAATGTACGTACGTTCGAAATTCAGAAAGCCCAGCAGGGATTGTAATTTCTTCAGTGTTGTAGGAGCACGTAAACATGCGCACTTCTCCAGAAAGTGGGGAGCTAACCCCTTACCTTCATTGTTGAGCTCGTAGCCCAAAAACAACACTGTATATTCCACGATGTGAGACTTCGCAAAATTGAATTTGTAGCCATAGTCAGCAAAACTCACTATAATATTGTCGACACGAGACAGATGTGGCATCAGCTCATCGTCCGTGAGATAGATATCGTCAACATAGGAGTATGCGTCGGGGTCAATTCTTTCTAAGAGAGAAACCACGCGAGCGGAAAAGATGCCAGGGCTATTTTTGTAACCCATGGCTAATCTCGTAAACTGTTTTTGTTTGCCGCCCGAAGTAAACGCCGTCCACTGGCTACTCAGTGTGGACAGGTTGTGGCTAAAAAAGCCATTGGAAATGTCAAGTGTCGTTTTAAATCTTTTACGCACGAGACTGTCGACTAATGCCGAGCTGTGTATATTCTGTACCGCGCAGGTCCGGCAATGGGAGTTTAGGTGCCGGTAATCCAAAACTAAACGGTACGAGCCGTCAGGCTTCGTTACAGTGAATAAAGGGTTATTCATAGGGGACACACAAGTTTCAATAACACCCTGATATTCCAATTGTTCAAGGATTGCCGCGACGTGTGGCCTAGCTTCACGACGCATGGGATATTGGGGTTGAGGCTGGGGCATAGACCGCAATGGAATCTCATGGCAGGGGGACAACCGGTCCCATCCCACTTGAGTACGATACACCGCCGGCGCAAGCGCAAGCGCCCACTCCCCAGCATACACTTCAGCTTGGTCCTTAGGCACTGTGTGCGCAAAGGACGGGAGGATTACCTCCTCCTCTCTAGGAGCTTCCAAAATGAAGGCTGGGGGCCAATCTGCCTCCGCTAGGAGGATATCATAGGTGGTGGTCAGATTATCCCAAAAGATCCCCTTTATAGTACGTTGTATGTCACCCTCAATTAATAAGACTATTTCATAAAGTCTGTCAGGGGGAGCCACTCTGGTGTCAGCTTTTTCAACAGTAACCAATATATCAGTTGCTGTCACCGCCAGAAATGGACGCAGAGCTTGACGGACTATGGTAATTTCCGCTGCGCTGTCCAGTAGCGTCAGCGCCCATGTCCGGTTCCGAAGCTGTGTCGGCACTATCTGAGGCATACCTTGCCGTCAGAGCCGCCACTTTCTTCTTCTGAAACGGGGGTCTTTGTCGTGCAAATTCGTCCTGCTTGCCTTTACCCTCAGTCTGTCGGGGTTGGTCACGCTGTTGTGGAGCACCCCGACCTTTGCCACCGCCTCCGCCACCGGACTGTGAAGCCGATGTTTCCTGTGAAGAACGAGGAGAACGTTGTTCAGAAACCTGAAACCTATCAGGAGACTTAATAGTAGCACGATCTCGCAGATCATAAGTGCGTTCACTACTTGACTGTATGGGAGAGGCAGGCCGAGAGCCCTGTTTCTGCTGCTGCTTTCCCTGTTGTTTCGACCGCCAACTTTGTTTTGGAAAACTTGGTCGGTCGTCCTTACCAGAGGCTTCCGCCTTACCCTGCTGCTTTAGATCGGGAATTTTGATCACAGGCTTAACTCCTAAAGAGCTACGACCCAAATCTCGGTATGCACCTGAGATTATTTTCGCAAATTCCTGCGGTTTATCCTCTTCAGCAACTCTCTTCAGTTCATTACGAACCTGGAACTGCAAAGCATCACCCTTAAGGTTTCCCATTATCATGGTAGCCACCAGGTCAAACAGTCCGAGGAGCCGCATCCCTAACTCTATTGCAGACTCCGCACCGTGGTTTTCTTGAACACGTTTAATAACGGAGGGCAGCATCATCATAGACGGAGTGCCAAAGCACTGCGCGTACGTCGCTGCAAAGACCTTACCCCAGTTAACACAATCATCTATGTGGGGGACCAAGTCTTTAGGCAAACTAATGGTAAGGATCATGTGTTTCTCCACAGGAGTTGTATTCGGGTATACCGCTTCTATTTGGTCAAATTTTTCAGCAAGCCAAAAGGGAAAATCATCCCTTGTTTGGGGGCGCTTGCCCATAACAGAATTAACCATAACAGGACTAATGACCACCGCGTGATGATCATTAGGTTGTCCCGCAACAGCAGGTGCCCCCGCCTGCACAGTGCGCGACACATACTGCACTAACGCCCTATATACTGTTATAAGGGCAGTGTGTAGTACACGCAACTCAGCCACCGTCACTGTGAGGTAACGGGGATGAGGCGTAAATTCGGCTAGTACCGGCCAAGTGGCCCCCGCAATTGATAAAGGGCCCATTCTCGGCGGTATAACCACATGGGGAAGGGCGCCTTTAAACCAAATCTGCTGCTGCCAAGCAGATATTGGTATTTCCTGTGTCCTATACGGCGTATAGTTCGCTGGCACCGCAGTGGCAGTGTAAGAATGAAATGTATTATCGTCCTCACTTACTGCCGGAATCGTCACCCAAGAGTAGAATAACTCAAATGGATGAGCCGCATCGGCTCCTACCACAAAGATGACGTTCATGCCAGTGTCCGGCACCCCATACTGCGTCAAATGACGTTTCAGAGCTGCACGGCTATGCGCCGCTATTTCTATCGACATTAGGACAAACTACACTCAAAGCTATCAGTAGCACAAGGGTTCAATAACCTTTTTAATGATCAAGCTTGAAGGAACCTATATCAATAGAACTAGGTAGGTTTAAATCCGTCAGACTTGTTATCCGGAAACAAGAATGAGGGTGTTGTGGACGAATATAAGCACTACTAAGGCGTTTCAACTCATAGACCAAACGTTAGGTGCGCCATGTTGCAGGGATTCTGCTTATACACAGAACTATGCGTAGAACCCCAGGACCTCAGTGAATTGTGGTGTACCAGAAACTCACCTCAGAACCCAGAACCCAGTATCCGGCTAGCATAAGTGTCCCATTCGTTATCCGAGATTCGGCTCAGAGATCCCAATGAAAAGACAACCCAGAACAAGCTACTTAGTGTACTCTCAGGAATGGTGGGAATCGGAAATACCTGTTCGTATATTATTCTCACATCAGTCCACAACAAGAATCAACAGAGACACGGTGTAAATAAAAGGAGTTTATTTTTATAGACCACGTGTCCTAAGATGCAGTACTTTGGCTAATACAAGCAGACAAATGATTAAAATCAAAGCCATCAGCATCGTTACAATACCATAGAATATAAAAGGGGTTATCATATTATAATGACAGTGGATACTACCACCTTCCCTTTATTAAGAAGCTAATATTATTATTAGGCTAGTAGAAGGTCTCTTAGGCTTGAATAGGGGACCCCATACCTCAAAGATCAGCTGAGTGAAATCACATCACAGGAGCATCAGGAGTCTTCTCGCAGGAAGGCTCGTCTTCGGTCTGAATAATAAACATGATGTCTGTGATATTAAAAGCACCAACTTTCAGGTATTTGCAGCTGCTCGTGTGTTATGGCTAAATAGTGGGTCGATCAACCTAGAGTGGAAAACATGCATTGTGTAATAACCCAGACTGTTTGTCACACCATGTACAGACCAAGGTCGCTGCGCAGAGCTCGGGATGGTAACAACAGATTGCTCTCGTGTGAGGCAAGGCTCGAGTCAGCAGCTTGTTTAAGGAATAACATGTGAACGCAGTGTCGTGCGCAAAAGCAGCAAGATGGCTTTCTAACATCTAACGTGGTTATGCTAACTTAACAATGTATGTACGTAGTAAGGGAGTCCTCACTACAATACCAAGAGGACCTACATCTGGAAAAAAATCCTCACCAACACCAGCAACTCAAAGGAACTCTTAAACATCATCCAGGAGTTCACCAAACCCCCCAGCGAAGCCACGGACATCACACCGTCCCAAGACCGGTGGAACAAGCTCGGCTCCTACGTCCACCTGAAAATCAAGGCCTTCTACAACAACTTCAGCGAGCTGACCCCAGAAACCACCCTCCCCTCCTGCAATGACAGCCAGCCCACCATCACCACCGGTACACCGGTCACCACCGAAGACACCGCCATGACCATAAAGAGCACCATCAACGCCACCTTCGAATATGGCATCTTCCCCCACAACTGGAAGCGGGCTGAGGTCAAGCCCCTCCTCAAGATACCCTCGGCTGTCCCGACGGACCTGAAAAACTACCGGCTCATCTCTCACCTTCCCTTCGCAGCCAAAGTCACTGAGAAATTCATCAACGCCCAGCTGACCATCTTCATCAAAGAGAACGCCATCCTCAACTCCTCCCATTCCGGATTCCGCAGCAACCACAGCACCAAGACCGCCCTCCTCGCCCCCCACTGACGACAACTGTGTGCTACTCGACCAGGGCTTCACCCCGGCCCTCATCCCGCTAGACCTCTCCGCAGAGTTCGACACCATGTCCCACCGCACGCTTTCAGCCAGACTCCATGACGCTGGCATACAGGGAACTGCCCTCGACTAGATCCGCTCCTTTCTTGTCGGCAGAACCCAAAGGATCAGACTCACACCCTTCCTCTCCGAACCCACAGAGATCAACTGCGGAGTGCCCCAAGGATCATCGCTCAGCCCCACGCTCTTCAACATCTACATAGCCCCCCTCTCCACCATAGTCAGACAGCATGGGCTCAGCATAGTATCCTACGCCGACGACACACAGCTCATCCTCTCCCTTACGAAGAACCCCGAAGACACCAGACTTAGCTTCCAGGAAGGAATGAAAGACGTTGCAGCCTGGATGAACAACAGCTGCCTAAAGCTCAACTCGGAGAAGACAGAGGTCTTCGTTCTTAGACCCTCTCCCACCGCTTGGGACAACTCCTGGTGGCCCTCTGCCCTCGGAAACCCACCCACTCCGACAGACCATGCCTGGAACCTCAGCATCATTCTGTACTCCTCCCTCACCATGACTCACCAGATCAACGCTGTCGCCTCCCCCTGTTTCAACTCCCTGCGCATCCTCCGCAAGATCTTCAAGTGGATCCCCCCGAAGCCAGAAATACCATCACCGTCATAACTAGCAGATGAACTATGGAAACGCCCTCTACGCTGGAATCAACAAATCCCTGCTACGCAAACTACAGAACACCGCAGACAGACTCGTCCTTGACGTCCCACGACATGATCACATGACCCAACACTTGCAAGACCTCCCCTGGCCCCCGTTGAGAAGAGAGTAACTATCAAACTACTCACCCACTCCTACAAATCGCTCCACAACATCGGACCCAAATACCTCAATGAAAGAGTCTCTTGCCACGCACCCAAAAGAAACCTCCGCTCCGCCGACCTTGCCCCAGCAGAAACCCCGCACATCGGCAGAAAAAGAGCAGGTGGAAGAGCCTTCTTCTACGTTGCAGCAAAGACCTGGAACGAGCTCCCAGCCAACATCAGACGCTCACCTACCCTGCACACCTTCAGGAAGAGCCTCATGACCTGGGTTTTCAGCTGACCCGGAGCTGCAATCCCCACCCCCCCAGCACCTTGAGACCCTCACGGGTGAGTCGTGAGCTTTAAAAGCCCTTGATTGATTGATTGAAATGCACACAGGTCCATCCATCAGTGTGTAAATGGACTTTGATCCGACGGACAGGCTGCCAGAGGATCTGGACTCCATGGACACATTGTTTGTCCCCAGTAGTAGCTGGTTAATTTATGGAAATGTGTCAAGATGCCCGGGTGCTCCCAGCTGCACCTGTTCACCGTTGTCCTGCGGACTGCCTTCCAGACCGAGAGATTGAGTGGTGTCTTAAGTGCATAGTTTATTTCCATAGGTTAGACTTTGTTTTAATAAAGTTTGAGAGGACTGTAGTGTTGTGCTGAATACATTCCTATACATTCCTAGTTTTCACTAGTTTTACCAGCCCCTCCCTCGAGGGCTGGACACAGTCGCATCCCACACTCATCCAACTCAGGTCTCACGAGTGACGTGAGCCTGCAAATAATAGGGGCCGAGTGCACGTGCTCGGAGCAGTTAATACAATATACCCACTGCCTCTGTGTCCACTGTGTTAGCAGCATGTGGGCCTTGAGCCCACAACACCACACAGACCTGCCAGCTTGAACAGAAATCTCACTGTGCGAGGGGTGGGGCCTTGGAGGGGCGGGGCGGGGGCTTGAGTTAGAAGTATCTAAGAGGCACTTTTGCTACCACCCACCTCCAAGCCCCCTCCTCCTCTTCCCACAAAAAGCTTGGTAAGGCGGGTGCCAATGCCCTGGAGTGTTTTTACATCCCCTAATGGACGTCGGCAGTTCAAAGCCTCGGAAAATCCACTACCTACAGTGGTTCTCAGCTTGTTTCCCGCCACCGTGCGATATCGGCTCCTCACCCGGTGACCGTGTGATGGCATACGTATGTCATGCAGAGGCACCTGTGAGCTGGCAGGTCTGACCATGGAGCATCTGTTCTCTGCCTCTCTCAGGCGGCCCAAAGTGTCTGCAAACAGCAGAGAGCAAAGGGAGGGCCTGTCTCAAGTAGAAGGACAAGGCGTTTGCAACACAGAAGCCTCTGCATCAACTGCGTGTCCCAGGTATGTGCAGGGCGTTGGAGGGTTTATGGGCTTTACAGGCCGGCGCCTCCCTTCCAGGCAACATCTTAAAACAAGGATTACTGAGCAGGTGAGACTGTACTTTAGAATTAGTCACCTGAGTTACACAAGCAGTGAGTAACATGCAGGAAAAGTAGAATTTCAGGAAATAATCCTGCCAGGTTAATTACAGATGGCGAGTTTCTGGAATCATCACGCATAGTTTTGTGTGTGTAGGATTTACCATTAATTATAGGTCGTTTGGACAGGAGGCCTGCAGGCCTCTGTGTGCCCCCCCACCACATGCTGGAAACCCCAGCAAGACGGCAGAACCACGGCCAGAACAGAAATAAACATCTCTGCCCGAGCCTAAAGATGATGTTGTGTGCTGCATTATGTTAAACTTGAATAGGGTCACACAGACACAGGTGTATATGTTTTACCCGGGACCCTAAAGTCTTTAACAAGAGACAGGATAAAAGACAGAGTCGGAGATAGAGGAAGGCAGAGAGGACGAGGCGTTAAGACAGAGAAAGAGAAGAGGCAGAGGTCCAAGAGAGAAAGACCACCTTCTCATGGGGCCCCTTGGGAGGTGTGGGCCGTGGGTCATTGTTCACTTTGCCCTTGCCTTAAAACATCTCTGTCCAAATGTCATGCATGGTAGCAATGTGCGTGGTCTTTATAATGTATTTGAGCTTGAATCCAGACTGAGCAGCCTTGAGGGGGTGGTTGTCAAAGACTTGGATTGCTAGGCGTTTGCTTATCATCCTTTCCATGTGTCCTGTGGTGTGTTTCCTGGTGTGGGGTAGGTGGATGTGATGATTGAGTCATCCAGGATCAGGGTGAGGGCTACACTGATGGAATCCAGCCCTTTGATGAAGATGTGGTGAGGGCAGGGGTCTAAGATTGCTCCGGAATGTATGGACTGCATGGTTGTTGCGGTCTCTTGAGTGCTGGTGGTAGACCGGGTGGTCAGGGTGCCACTCTGGGTGTTGGTTGAGAGGGGCAGAAGGGATGCAAGGGTCCTGGTGGGGCTCGCAGTGTTCATAGATGCTGGTTGTTCAGATCTCTTGAGTGCTGGTGGTAGACCAGGTGGTCAGGGTGCTCCTCTCAGTGTTGGTTGAGAGGGGCAGAAGGGATGCAAGGGTCCTGGTGGGGCTCGCAGTGTTTATAGATGCTGGTTGTTGCGGTCTCTTGAGTGCTGGTGGTAGACCAGGTGGTCAGGGTGCTCCTCTGGGTGTTGGTTGAGAGGGGCAGAAGGGATGCAAGGGTCCTGGTGGGGCTCGCAGTGTTTATAGATGCTGGTTGTTGCGGTCTCTTGAGTGCTGGTGGTAGACCAGGTGGTCAGGGTGCTCCTCTGGGTGTTGGTTGAGAGGGGCAGAAGGGATGCAAGGGTTCTGGTGGGGCTCGCAGTGTTTATAGATGCTGGTTGTTGCGGTTTCGTAAGTGCTGGTGGTAGACCAGGTGGTCAGGGTGCTCCTCTGGGTGTTGGTTGAGAGGGGCAGAAGGGATGCAAGGGTCCTGGTGGGGCTCGCAGTGTTTATAGATGCTGGTTGTTGCGGTCTCTTGAGTGCTGGTGGTAGACCAGGTGGTCAGGGGGCTCCTCTGGGTGTTGGTTGAGAGGGGCAGAAGGGATGCAAGGGTCCTGGTGGGGCTCGCAGTGTTTATAGATGCTGGTTGTTGCGGTCTCTTGAGTGCTGGTGGTAGACCAGGTGGTCAGGGTGCCACTCTGGGTGTTGGTTGAGAGGGGCAGAAGGGATGCAAGGGTCCCGGTGGGGCTCGCAGTGTTTATAGATGCTGGTTGTTACGGTCTCTTGAGTGCTGGTGGTAGACCAGGTGGTCAAGGTGCTCCTCTGGGTGTTGGTTGAGAGGGGCAGAAGGGATGCAAGGGTCCTGGTGGGGCTCGCAGTGTTTATAGATGCTGGTTGTTACGGTCTCTTGAGTGCTGGTGGTAGACCAGGTGGTCAGGGTGCTCCTCTGGGTGTTGGTTGAGAGGGGCAGAAGGGATGCAAGGGTTCTGGTGGGGCTCGCAGTGTTTATAGATGCTGGTTGTTGCAGTCTCTTGAGTGCTGGTGGTAGACCAGGTGGTCAGGTTGCTCCTCTGGGTGTTGGTTGAGAGGGGCAGAAGGGATGCAAGGGTCCTGGTGGGGCTCGCAGTGTTTATAGATGCTGGTGATCTTGTTGGTGAAGAATGAGGACAGCTGGGTGCAGATGTCTTGAGAGGGGGTTAAGCAGGTGGAGCTTGCTGCTAGGAGGTGAAATCTTACACAATGGGAAAGTTTTCCTAGGTGCTGTTCATGCGGATTTCAATGCGGTTGGTGAGAGTGGAGCGTTTGGCAGCTGTGGTTTGCTGGTAGAAGTGTCTGGGGTGGATTTGTAGGTGTTCTTGTTGGTGTTGTTCTGTGTTCAAGGTGCTTGCAGCGGTGTTTGGTGAGCCTGAGCTCTTCGGTGTACCAGCTTGCGGCCTGGTCCTCGTAGCTTTGTTGGCTTTAAGCAGAGCCAGATGTCTGTGTGGGCAGAGGTCCAGGGGATGGTGGCGGAGATGGATTCAGGGAGGTTGTTGTTGTGTCGAGGCTGGTGGTGTGGGAGTTCGGAGGACCAGGATGCTTCTGAGATCTTGCTCCAGTCCCGTTGTGAAGATTCAGTGATGATGTTTCGGTCTTTATTTAGCTTTATAGCACTGGACCTATGGCTGTGACATTTGTATAAAGTTGGAATTTTCCACAATGCCTCTACAAGCAGATTCACAGGCAGAACATAGATAGAAAAATCGAAAAAACGTGAAAAAAATATAAAAACATTTTGAAATTGAATAACAGATGTTTTGAAAGTCCTGTAATATTTATAGCTTTTCAGCAGTGAAGAGAATTTGTGCTGAAAACTCCACTGCTTTCCAGTCATTTCCTTTCGAGTTTGCTTGGGGGGCTGCACTTCAATGCCCTGGGGTGGTAAGGGCCATTGAATTACAAACGGATTGCAATATGCCACTAGCGCCCCTTCAAATCCTTTGCATTTATAGCCTGTTTAAGCGCCAATTGTGCTGTAAAATGCATCATCTTGTTCCATTTTTTTCAAAACTTGCTAAGTGGGAGAGAACCGCACCTTCACTTTGTCCACCTTGAGGTGGGTGTTCACACCCCTTGAAATCCACCAGTGCCCTCTGCTGGAGGGTTTACTGCATGCCAGGCAGTGCATTGATGATTGCTTTCAATGGGCAGAAAGTATTTCGGATGAGAGTTTTCCAGACAAGAAAGGCCTTCTTCTGGTTTCTAGTTTCCGGTAAGAGCGCCCCCTGGTGGCATTACTTCTTCTGACCTGTATATCATATTGCATCACAGCTTGTGTGCCTCAGTCTACAGGGTGAGATTACTAGTACAGGGAGATCAACTAGGCACCGTTTCTGAGAATACAAAGGGGCATATGTACAAAGTAGTGGCGGAGTTAGCTGTCATGGCTTTACTTCTCTCTCCGCCACTTCAGAAATGCAAGCCTGCACCATATTTACAATGATATGGTGCAGCCTTGCGATTCCATCTGCGCTGGCGCTGCGCTTAGCAGCCTAGCCTAGCGCCAACACAGGCACCCTTGCACCATAGTGCAAGGGTGTCTGCATGCAGGGGAAGATTGTTTATGTTCAGGGTGGTGTTGTTTCCTGCATATAAACAATATTTAAATGCCGTTCTGTCACTTCTATGTGTGCTGCTTAATGCAGCACACATGGAAGTTACAAAATGTCATTTTTTTAAAAGTTTGTTTATGTGCAGGAAGAGTCTCCTTCCTGACCATGCACAATCCAAGGCGTTTTGCTGTTTCCATGTGTGTTGCACAAGCAGCACACATGGAAAAAGCAAAAAGGAGGAGAAATTAAGCATTTCTCGTCGTTTTGCCAAGTTAAGACCAGATTTTCCCTGGTCTTAATTTTGGCGCTGCGTCCTATTTCCGCCACCCTTGTAAATAGAGGGCAGCGTCAAAATCAATGGGCGTTGCGGTGGAATGCCCACCGCATCACCCATTGCCCACCTCTGTCACGCTAAGCATAGCGTGAAAGGAGGGCTTATTTACAAGGCAGCGTTAAGCCACAATAAGGGGCTTAATGCTGCATTGTAAATAAGGCGAGGCCCTATCACCACAGGAACGTCGGAAAAAGTGACGTTCCCATGGCAATAGGGGCTTGAACATATGCCCCACAGTTTTGGAGACGCAGATAATTAATAATGCTTGCAGGTAATAGCTGACATAGCAGCAACAGTGAAGTATTATATTATTACTTGAGGCCACTGATCAGACCCCTCTGTTTGATATGTGGGCGGGGAGTTGTGTTTGCACTGTCAGGGGGCGGGAGAGTGACGACTGAGAGCTGTTCAGCGCCCAGCAACAATTCATGTTCAGAATATGCCAAACTTGTGAGAAGTTTGGGTGTTGGTGAACCACCAATGAGAGCAGCCTACGTGCTTCACATTCTTACAGGGTCGAGCCGCACGGAGTCTGGGATCTACTCTGTTACCTGAACACGGAAGCCTCATAGCCCGGCTCATGTTGGTTGAGACTCTTCCGGTTCTTGGGTCTGTGTTTGACCATTGTAAGCTGTGGACCCTGGTAAGCCGTCTCTCTTGCCTGGTAAACAAGGCTGCTGCAGTCCAGGGCTTGTCTGAAGGTATTGGTTATGCATGCAGGGGATTTCGGTGGAGAATGGCCTTTACTATACATGACAGCGCCATAAGAGTTTAGATATGCTTTTGTGAAAACATGCTCATAAATGCTCCACTGACCCCTTGGCTACACCCCCCACTCTTCTGCCGAGTGTTGTAGGGTGTGGGGTACACTTGCTCTTGAAGCAGCACTGGGATGTTTCACAAACCCCTCCCCTTCAGTGAGGTGACACTGATGCCAGACCCTGAGTCTGAAACTGGGTTCAGGTAGGATGTGTATTTGCCACCTGTCTGGAAGTCATTCCTGTTGAGAGGGTCTCAAAACAGGAAACAGGAGAGGGGCGCCTTTCACTCTAGGGCCTGGATTCATTTATCACCTATTCTGAGTTGAGTGAGATTTGGATATCCCAAAATATAACCCTCTCCCTGTCCCACACCCCTGCATCTGCCGCAGCAAGAGTGGAGGACGCTCCTCCCATCCCGCGGCAAAGTCCTGGAACGACCTCCCTCTTCACCTACGACCCTCATCCTCTCTCCTGGAATTCATAAAAGGACTCTAGACCTGGATGTTTGTCTGAGCCGGCAGCAGAACTCCCAGCGCCTGCATACCCTCACGGGCGATTAGCCGTGCTTTACAAATTGAGATTGATTGATTATTTATGTGATACTTGGTATTTTCCTGCGTGTAAATGTTGGGAGGCTGGATTAATTATTGAGCCACTCCAGATTTCCGGGAGGCAACTTGTTGTGCCTACCAGGCGAAACGGACAATACATTCTAGGCGCCCAGAAAATAGGATCTTGCTTGTAGATTGCTTGGGGTATACCATTTGGGCCCGGGGCCTTGTGGAGCCTACTCTTTACTATTACTTTGGAGATTTCGTCTTCGGAATAGGGTGAGAATGGGTCATGTGTTGCCTCGTCACATTTTGTGTTTATTCCTGTTATTTTGGAAGTTTTGGAAAACATATCAACCCTATAACTCTGCTTTTTCGAGACCACTAATGCTATTTGGTCTGCCCTTGAGATGTTTTGGTGCAGAATCAAGTTTTGGTCCTCCGCTACTGGGTGGATAATAATTCGGGGGAGTTTGTCCCACCCTCGACCGATATTGAGAATGTGGCGATTAGGTGTTGTATTCAGGCAGGTTCTGTAACACTGGTCACGTTTATGACTTTCGACGTTCTAGACAAGGAGTTCACTTGGTCCCAAAAAGCTCTAGTGTTTGATCACCTTGCATTGTGTAGAAGTTTTATCCAAAAGTTATCGCGCTGTGTTCTTTTATCGTCCCAGATTAGTTTTTTGTACTGCTTCTTGTCGTACTTGCTCCCATGGGGTAGTTGATGCGCTATGTTGCCGTGCAGACCTTATAGCTCTTCTTAATTTTTTCCTTAGACTTCTGACTATTTGGCTCAGGCATCCGCTATGGTTTATCCTCTTGCTACTTTGCATATTTGTCGATGTCACTGACTGAGAAAGATTTGCTAGAAAGGTGATCCTTGTGCCAATCGTCAAGCTTTTTTGTGACTCAAGGGTCACCATCAGGTCTTTCGCCATCATAGCTATGTGAGGTAGTGTGTTATTTGTCCATCGCAATCGCTTCAGATTTATTGTTGATGTGGAACCCACCTCGGTCGGGCCTATATGTGTCTTACAAATGATGTTGTTAATTGTAAATGTTGACGCGAATGATCGCTCTCGGTGGTGTAAATGATCAAAAAACCTTTTTGTTTGCTCTAAAAGCGGAAGAGTTACTATTGTATAGTCCATGAATGAGCTCTAATGAGGGCCATGATATGTGCAGGTCGGTGGTCTGTCCTGTGTTATTCTACCGTTTAGTACGCGCATGCCTAGATGTTCAAGATGTTTTACTAATTGTTGTCCTACATTGTCAGACCATTTTGGGATGGGATAGAATTGCATTTGTACAGCTCAGATCGCATTTGCTGCAGTCTGTATAGTAGATTTGAGTTAAAGTCTCCAGTTAGGATTATTTCCCAGGTTGGCTGTTCAAACCGGAGTTCTGCAATGGTGGCAATACGTTTTTTAATCTTTTGTTTTGGGTGTACATAAAGATTGATAAAAAATAATGGTGCTTACCGCTTGCTTGCATATCTGATGTGGTGGTTGACAACTGGACAGCAGAAACGTTTAGTGCTGTAGATATGTAAACAGCTCGGCCGCCCTTATGTCTGCCATACTACTGCATTTGTGTGGCCTTTACATAATGAAGGTTACGCCCGGGAACCTCCACTGGAGCTGTTAGCCATGTTTCTTGGAGGGCAACAATTTCGTAACTATCCCAGCTCTTGGGGAACCCATTCTCCTGCAGGAATCTCTGAGTCTGCTATATTCCATGACAAGATTATAATTGGGAGTATCTCTGGTATACTTTGCGTCATTGCTTGTCATTCTCCTTTTAGTTCTTGTCCGCGGGGTCCGAGATATGTTGTATTTTGTAATTGCCAACTTTTGCCCTCATTGCTTTTTGCGCCTCATAGTACTGAGAAAACTGGGCTACAATCAATCATTCAAACAGGGGGTTTATAAAGCGCGCTACTGACACGTGGGGGTCCCAAGGCGCAGGGGGGGGGGGGGGCAGCTCCGGTTCAGTTGAAGAGCCGGTTTGGTTCCCCCAGGACTTAGTGTGTATCGTCAGTAACATAGCAAAACTATATTTTATAGCAAAAGACATTCCCTCCTTTTCCTTCTCTTAGTAAATGTACGAGCCTGGTATCTAGAGATACATGGCTGTGTGAGAATAGTACATGAAAAGTAATTTTGACTGTTGATCTATCTGTAAACCAATCCAATTGTATTCAACTACATTCAAACTGTATTTTGCTGCATTATTTTTGCACAGTATTATTACATTGACCTGTCCCAGGCCTGGGTTGGTTCTAGAAAATAAAATCCAACTAAATAATATTTTGTAATACAAACCAATTGTACAGAGTTCAGTCTTTGAGTGTGTGACATAATTTCTTGCCTGAGTGTGTACAATAAATGCTTTGCACTACCCTCTGATAACGCCTTACTGCTCGCCCACACTACCAAAAATAGAGAGTACGGTGTTATCTACTCTTACCTCTGCTTTCCTTTGGAGATCCACTGGACTCTGTGCACACTATACCTTACTTTGGTATAGTATATACAGAGCCAGCTTCCTACAGACGGATGTCTTTTTTGTGCACGTTGTGTACAGATGCCAATGCTGACTCATTTTTGTAGCTCGGTTTGTGAAAGAGAAGCCCCTGGTGTGCAACATGCACATGCCAAGGTGGCAAAACTGTGCAGCTACAGCAACATGGGGGTATTTTTCTTGGAACATGACTTGACTTCTGAGGTTGTTCGTGTCTGCCCTGTACTTGCCAACATTCTATGACGAAAAACAAGTAGGATTTTTCAGGGGTCACATCACACCCCCTATGGCTCAAGAATAGCATCACAGAATATCCCATAACATGAACTAGGAAGCAGATTAGAGGGGAATTTTATGTGACTTATGTCCTAGAAGCCATCATGAGAAACAAGCATTGACAAAGCCAATAGGTTTGAAATTAGTATGGCATTTGGATTCAGCCTCAGTCATACTAACCTCATCACTTTGGCAATGCTTGTTTGACCAGCAGCACTGGGGAGAGAGCACAGACAAAGGCATCTGAAAAATAGATGCTACATAAAATACAGCAAAACAGTTGCTTCCACAGTGCTACCGGGCACTTCACCAATTGATTGATGTAAAATACTTCCTAGTGTACTCCAATGGTGGTGGAAGGACACACCTGTAATAATGAAGATCAGGTAGCCCAGATGTAGTTTAAGATGATTTATTTAGTCTTAATTGCCGGTTGGTAAATCCATGTAGAGCAGCCCCTCCAGGAGCAGTCTGCCTGCTGCTCAGCCCATACTACCACTGTCCACCTCACCTCACAGGCACCCAAACATTCCATCCAGCATCGCCACTCCAACGTTCCACGCAGCACATTCACACTGGCTGAGCAGCTAGAGCCAAAGCAACAGGGTGAAACATATATACATATAGAAGATATGACACATCCCTTATATAACACAAAAAATAAACATGCAAAATGGAATCAAGCATTGGGAAGAGGAAACATGAAAAGAGAAATTACATCAAAATACACAAATGGAAGATGGAATACAGCATTAACCTGAAGAACTATAATAAAGCATAGAGAAAATAAAGAAGATGCATAGATAAATATAGACTAAAAATATCACACATCCTTCCCCTTTTTAAAACTCATTACATTTTACAGAAAAAACAGAGTTATCTTTAACAACACACATAGCTAGACAGCAGACTGAGGAAGAGCCCTACCAGTCCCACATCAGCATACAGGACTGTGACACAATTGCACCTATTATCACCACCATCCACACCACCTGGCCAGACAAGCATGGGTGGTGATACAACACAACATGATAATAGCTGAATGTGGCAAACACTTACCCACTCAAACCAAAGAGTAAGTAAAATAAAATAAACAGCTAAAACATGTCATCACACAAAAGTAATGAGTGAAGAGGGAGTCCACTGAGGGATAGTCCCCTGTACAACCAACAGCAAACTAACAGGGGGAGAGGAAAGGCAGCACCAACTGGATGCCTCTTCTGTTCTAACAATGGTAAACATATTCCATGTTCCCCAGCTCCCCAGGGAGTAACAGCAAATCAAGCTGCATGCCCAAGAGACTGGGCCCGAACCGGCCCCTGTGCCCCTGGCACCCGCTGCCACCAATGGCCAGTCTCACGACTTGAGCCAGTTATTGGAGTCCCTCACCAGTCTTGTGCAGTGCCCTCGGTGATGTAGGTCTCCTGCAGCGCAGCGATTTCTCAGGGCACGGTGTGCATCACCCAAAGGCGCTAGGCCTGGGCCTGGGCCTGACCCGACCCCCGGGCCTCCTTCGCTATGCATCCCACCTTCTCCTCACCTGGACATTGAAACTGGGGCTCACTCCGCTGCACTCTCTCCAAAATCTGTGATTCAGGTAGAAAGAGCTACAGCCAGGTGGGATTTCACAATCCTGGGTACAGCAGTCACCGCCAAGTCTGCTGGGGAACCTCCTGATGCAGGTGAAACAACAGGGTCCCCTTCGGCGTGAAGTTGCAGCGCTCCTGCCA
The DNA here is from genome assembly GCF_964204655.1 of Triturus cristatus. Lineage (NCBI taxonomy): Eukaryota > Metazoa > Chordata > Amphibia > Caudata > Salamandridae > Triturus > Triturus cristatus. The sequence goes on from NC_140585.1 coordinate 3,678,184, forward strand.
CACAAGTTTGGCACAGCTAAGGGGCCTTGCCCTCCACATCGTCAGGCCAGCACCACATCCTCTGGCCTGTAATTCAGAGAGGCGCAGCCCACCAATGGTACTCTCCTCCATGCACCCCAGTGTAGTGGTGGCATGTGGTATGCGATGCAGAACTCCCTACGTTGGTGCACAGGACTGCGTCTACCATTCGTATCTCCAAGGGGCCCCAGGTGGTCTTCTAACACAGGTCAGCCACGTGTCTCTATGTGACCTGCCAGACTTCACAACCAGGTAAGGGCGATCAGCACACCTCAATGTCTACTCATGGCCCAGAGATTCAACAGCACGTCCCCTTCCCACTCACTGTCTCAGACGCAGGCCCAGCGAGGACTCTGGGCCCCAGGGACTGTCCGTGCTTTGAAGATTGTGGCTGCCATGGTGCTGCAAGGAGGGTGCTAAAAAAACAAGCATTTGCAATGCAATCGGTCCTGCCTTTGGGACCTTAGATGTATTTAGCTATGCAGCACATTAGCCTGGTTGATGAAACACCTGAAAATGTGGGCCCAGCAGCAGCGTGCATGGGGGACTGCATTGCCCCCAGCTCGAGGTTTGTATAGCAGCGGGAGTGGAGCAATGTGTGGGAGAATAGGTTGATGGTGTGTGATGATGGGGCACCGCATGCGCTGCAACGCTAGGCAAGACCTAAAAAGGCTCAGGACAACAATTTTACAGCAGATGTTACTTCTTGACAAGTTTCAAAGGAGTCAGAGAGCTGTGTGTCCTCGTGGTGGGAAATATTGTGTTGCAATGCTACACTGTCGACCTTGCAGTGCCTCACACTAATATCACAGCCCCTGCTACTTACTGATCAGATCTTCTGGGAGACCATGGTAATGGCGTCACGTCACAGTACGTTGCACATCTATAACAGTATTAAGTGTGATGTCACAGGCTCTCGTACTCATACTAGTCTCTGGGAGTAAAGCCACAGTACCTGGCGCTGACAACACAGTCCCTTGCTGTGATGCCACAGATCCTGGAAATGACATCACAGTCTCATGTAATGACAACACAGTAGCTGTTTGTGATTTCAAAGCCCTGGGCAGCTATGCCAGCATCCCTCGCAGTGATGTGAATGTGTCTATCTCTCACATCAGAGCGTTCAAGAGCAAACTAAGAAACCCCGTCAGTGGTGTCATAGCTCGCAGAAGTGACTCACGGTCCTAAGGCAGGGACAGTACGGTATCCTGTAGTGATGCCAATGCCCAGGTGACTTTGTCTGTATCCCTCGTGACAGTACAGTTCTGATACCACTAAGTCTGAGAGAACCACTGCGGACCGGACAGTCACGTGACAGCCCCGGGTTCTGAGATGTCAGAGCAGCGGCCGCTATAAATAAAAGTAATTCAATTATATTTTTACAACTTAAAGAATGCACGGCTACCATTTGGAACTGTCCCAGGGCAGGTGGAGGCAGGGGGAAGTGCCAGGAAGGATGGACGACAGATTCCAGCTACCTCGGAGGATAAGCCCAGCGGTAGACCGGACACCACACGTACAAGTATGTCGATAGTGTAAGGCCTTACCTGAGCCCCGGCTCTGCTGAGATAGACCAGAACCACCGAAGCCTCGTGGACTTCGGTGCCGTCGCATCGAACATGCCTCAGCCGGCCAGGATGACAGCCACCTTCTTCCCTATGGGGTGGGTACGCGCACGGCAGGCACAGAGATAGACAGACAGACGGAAGAGTGGTATGTGCGAGCGCTGCAAACCAAGCAACCTCCTATCCACATCACTTCCTGTTTTTCCTCGGGCAAGACTTTTGGTGCATGCGTACGATGTAAGGCATCGTGCGCATGTTAAATAAGCATTTGCAATGTAATAGAACTCGCATTTACATGAGTCCTATTGCATTTGAAACGGGAGTGCGGGTGGGCAAAAAGGTACAAACGGGAGTGCGGGGGGGGGGGGGTGTGGTGTTGGCCCGAGAAGTCACGGACTTCGAAAGGGAAGGGGGTGAGCCACGGGACCAAAGTTGTTTTAAAGTAAAGGGGCCAATTAGCCTCAGAAGTCTAAAAATGTTACATGGACGTCAGGAGGAGGGACTAACAAGTCGAAGGCAGCATTAAGGATGTAAGCTAAACAAAAAGATGGGCGGAGAGAGGGTAGAGCTTACACGAAGCTTCCCCGCTATAGTATATACTTCATGCCTCACAAAGCAAGCAGCGCATGCGCTGCAATGCTAGGCAAGACCTAATGATGCATCAATGGTTCTCCCCAGCGATGCGCCTCTATTCATAAATGTAGCACTGAATCTGCATTTCCTCTTCCTCTAGGACTCTGACTGGTCATCTTGGCTGTTGGGGGGCTTGGGGGTGTTGTTGATCTGTGCTGCACTTGACCCTGGCTGCTGCATTCTGCATTCCATTGTTTTTATTTTCTTTTTTTCATTGGAGGTGAACTTAGAGGCTATTTTTGCCTCTAGAGGCAGAAAAGTAAAGGTAGGTTGACCACTAATTGGCCTTTTGTCACTTTTCTCTTGCTAACTTCAAATTTTTATCACCTTGACACTAGTATTAGTGTCAGTTTTCACCTCAGCTAGAAGATCCTATCGCCATGTAGCAAGATATTGTAAATACGTTGGTATTCGACAGATTAGCCAAGAAACAGGGCAAACTAACCCCCCAAAAGCACTGGTGAGACATCTCACCCACACTGCTTGTAAGTCTTTGAACAACACAAAAGTATAAAAACATAATAAGCCAGCAAGAATGTAAGATACACAGCAGTAATGTATGACATTGCGAATAACTCTTAGACAGATAACATCCATAAAGCATGTCAATGTAGAAATAGGCTTGATACATGTGATAACCTCAATAGACTCCCATATAATGTAAAGCTGCACACTCAGAAAGCATATGGTAAAATATGGCAGCAGCCTCTGGCATACACAGCAAATCTTTAATTAGTGACTACCATGCAAAGGCAAAACATACATCATGATGAGAAAAAAACACAATTACTGCAAACAATATCCAGATCAGATACTCCAAAACTCCAGTGAGTGATATCTCACTTGAAATGGAGCATAACTTAACTGGTCCAGTCTTACTGGTATCCCCAGTCAGAAAGTTATTTTTGCAACAACAAAAAAAGTGGAGGCTTTAGCTGATCAAGACAAAATCCCCTTGCTACCTCTGATACCACATGAGGAGAGCTCGGATCATGTCGAGAATACAAAATGCTGGAGATGTGTTCTTTTGTCTGCCTGTGTCTCTTCTTTGCATGTGCTCTCATGCATTTCCTAACAAGCAAGCACAAGATGGACTTTGTAAAATGACCAAACAACAGAACTTCTTGATGTTCCGCAGCACTGACCAAAGATGGTGGCACGTAAATGAGCTAGTGCTGGGTGGCTGCAGGCATGTGCGTTCACAAAACGTTAATGCACAGCACGTGCTCCCGGCCTGAACGCAAAGACGTCACATGGTTTCTCGCTGTACCTCAACAACAACTGACAAAAAAAAAAACCCAACTGCTGCCAAGTCCACAGGAAAGCACATTGACCTTTCTGCGAATTGTGCTTAATATGGGTGCCGGTCAAAAGTATAGTGATGTCCATATTGTGCCGTACCCACAGAGCTGTCCAACGTAAAACGTAAAAACAGTTAACCCACATTTCCACCAATGCTGCTGGTGCGCCGTGAAGAAAGTCTGCCACTTAATACTAACCGCACCCACAGTTCTTCGAAGGTAGAGGGTTGTTGTAAACATTCAGCGCACCAGCGATTGGAATTATAGGCATTAACTCCCGTTCATGTTACTAAACAAAAACATGTCCTGGCTGGGTCTTCTGGCGTAGATGACAGGACTCTGTCACAGCGCCAAATCAGCTCACTGCAAAGATCAGTCAGAGTCAGTCAGATTCGCCGGGTTAATAAACAACACGCAGCCGGTTTCTTGCAAGTGAACACTGACAGATCCTTCAGTACTTCACACTGGTAGACATGCACTGAGCACTGCAAGGTGACACTTATCACACAATTGATCATGAACTTAGCAGACATACACCCTAACTTGGGCCGTCCGATAAACTGGACACTGGTGGGGCTTCCAAGCGTAGTGCTTCAGTCTCACAGCATGTTTCTTGACCTTTAAAGTTTCTGTTTGTTTCTTCTGAGTAATTCTTCAAATGGTTTCTTCACACACATAGTTTCTGTAGATTCAAGCTCCAAATCATCGCCAAAATGTAACAATGAAGATCAGGTTGCAGAAATGTAGTTTAAGATGATTTATTTTGTCTTAGTTGCAGGTTGGTAAATCCATGTACAGCAGCCCCAGCAGGAGCAGCCTGCCTGCTGCTCAGTCCACACTTCAGCTGTCCACCTCACCTCACAGGCACCCAAGCATTCCATTGCATCATCACAACACCAACTTTCCATGCAGCACATTCACACTGGCTGAGCAGCTAGGGCCAAAGCAACAGGGACGAAACATAAATACATGTACACAATATTACAACACCTAAACAGCCAATGAGGACATTTTGCAAATAAACTACTCCTATGGGCTGATCCAAGATGTGACTGACAGAGCCTCAAGCCAATTGTTCAAGGTTCCAGAGCAAAAGGAGGAGACTCACCCAAAAACCCTTAAATGATGTATGGATGTAGGTGATGTTTGTATAACGTGGCATGCCAGGTGCAGTGTAGCTGGCTGGACTACAACGTGAGGGAATATGTTTGACGTGAGGGAATATGTTTGACGTGAACGGTGCAAATGTCAAGTACGTCATACCTAACAACATGGTCAAGTTCTAAAACAAGCTTTTAAAGCCTTTTTTGAGTAAACATTTCATCCACCTTTGAAAGAAAAATTCCCAATCATCACTGTAACTCTCTTGTAGATTCATAGTGCAAATTCTTAGCAGTTTTATGTTTTATTTGTGAAGCTCTGTTTCTACCTGGGAGTACTGCATCTGAGACAAGAACACTGTCAGAGATCTATCTTGTGTCATATGGAAATTTCTAAAAATCACACTAATAAACAAAGGAAAGTATGTTCTTCATTCATTTGCATCGAAATTTATTTTTTTCTATGCCACTTCAGATAAAATAGGGCATAATGCATATTTTTGCTATGAGAGGGCATATCTTGAATACAAAGGTTACTCGAGGCAGTGCATGTGACTGGTTCGAGTAGAAAATACCTCTCAGCAAGACTTTTGCATATTTGGTAATTATGTGGTATTTCACCCACGTACTGAATAGTATGCAAGGGCCTTCTTCTGATCCCATTAATAACGTGGGACACACTGCAGGGGTGGGAAAAGGCTTGAGCAGCCCCTGGGCCAGTTTCATGATTTCCAGGTGCCTTCCAGAAGGAGTTAGTTGGTGTTCTATGAGCCTGCTCTTACTCTGAAGTAATCTGGAGGGAATACACATAGGGGTATATTCACAAGAACGTGTGATTGATAGAGATCTGGGTGCATAAATTATCCCCACTTCCACGGATAGAGTAATTTCACAGTTACACGCACATACACTCATCATACGCTAGGGCCCATTTCACTAACATACGCTCAAATACTCTACCATCACTGAACCTGTGGAAAGAAAACTCCTAAACACCCTGCATCTATATCGAGGTCGATAAGACCTGGTTATTGTGACTGTCCTGAAACATAATCTAAACAATCTATACAACAATAACCAAAATAGAGTACTCAATATTTGACAAGAAATAATAACCAACACCGTATTCAAAGTTATGGTACTTTATCTAAATTAGTCAAAGTAAATCAATCAGAATAAATCATCATTCTCATAATTACCTATTCTAGCTAAATGTCAGAATGGGTCAGGACAGGTCTCAGTAAAAGTCTCTCGAGTCGCCGTCCTCTCAGCATCGATCCTCACCAACGCAGGTTTGGGAAGAAAATGGCAAAGTGGCGAAGTGGCCTAAACCCCCTCTAGGCTAACAATTTTTATAGTATTTTGAACAAAGGAAAGAAACAAAAGTATTCATTGCGTCCGCTGAACCTCTGAGCAAAGCGAGAAGGAAAGGATGTAGCATCGCTACATTTGAAAAATCTCCGCTCAGGAAAAATCACAAAAATAAAAAGACAGAACAGGAACTGAATATTAAAAAGTATCTTCTCAACATCCACATTTCCTCTGGTGAGCTCAGAGTTCAGAGTTTTTCTTTAAGGCTCCTTTGTTTTCCAAGACGGCCAAGGCTGTCCCAATGCATCTGGAGACTTGCCCAGACCTGCTGCTGTCCTCACGGAAAGTTTTAACCAGGCAAGGACTGTGGACAGATGACTCGCATCCATATTCAGCAAGGCCTTTTCCATCACAAACTTTCACTCGAGACTAGGCTGCAAACGGCGGCCATCTTTGGTCAGGCCACAATTGGCCACAATAGACCATCTTAATTGAAAGAGACAAAAACAACGTTACCACAGCATAGTGATTAAACAGTGTTAACCCCACTAATACCTTATGTGTATGTAATTATCTAGCCTTTGCAACACAGAAAAGCATTAATTCAAAAGCGTTTTGTGCTTTAAAATAAACAGCACTCAGCAACATTTAAACATGTAAACATGCACGTTATTATTAGTTAGCACACATACGCGTTCCCACGTGTAATTCTCTCTTGTTAAAACACACATGTTGATCAGTATAAAACACTTACACAAAACAAATAATTAATAATTAATGATTAGTGTTAGTTTCGACAAATAGACAAACCAGAGCTTTTAAAAAAAACCCGATAGATTTTCAAACAGAAAACCTGCTCTAGCAATCCCCCCTTTGGTGATTTTATCACCAAATAACCCAAAACACAAAAAAAATTAGTGAAATTTTAGTCCCATTTTAAGAGAAATCGGAAATGTCTTTTTCTCCTTACACAACACTACACACCAGTCACTCTTTCATCATCCTTCTTTGTTTCTAAGTAGACACCCTCCCTCAATTCTTCTAATTCAATTTCTTGTGGTTCTCTCTTCAACCTTTTATTTCTCTTTTCATTATTTCTTTTAATTAATCTCTTTTTCCCTCCCCTGTTTTTACAACACAAACACACTAATCTGAGTAACAATAAAGCAACAATTATACAAGATAAAGGAAACAATATCTTACCTATAATAGTACTACCTATTTTTTCAATAAAACTCTTAGCAGCTATCACCTTATTAGCTAATTTAGTCCAGATATTTTCAGCTTCAAGTGGTACTAATTCTTCATGCAAATCAGTAATATTTTTAATATAGACTTTCAGGTCTTTGCTTTCGTCAGGAATGTAAGTGCAACAATGTTGAACTTTCAGCATTCCACAAACTCCACCCTCCTTGGCTAATAGAATATCAAGGGCAAGTCGATTTTGCATTGACATGGCACGTACAGCAATCAACTCCGTATTTACCAAAAGAAACCCTCCAGCGGTATTTGTCGACAAGCGATCCACCACTGTTGACAGTTTCCGAATCCCATGAGCATTTAAAGAAATTCCCACTGCTGGAATTAAAGCTCCAAAAATGTCACCTACTATTTCAGACCAAGTTTCTCTCTTGAAACGCATTAGTAAATTAATATGTTCTACATCTTCTATTCTATCTATATGAAAGATCTTTGGAAAGACCAGGCCCACATAACACGTGCCATACCAATGGTCAGGCAACTTGTAATAAGCCTTGTTCCCACAAACAAAGTACACTCCTGGAAAAATTGTATCTTCTCCACCTCTGAAACCCCATCCTGTTGCAATGAAGTATGTATCATGACATTCACTAGTCCCAACAAAGTATGTATCATATTGAGACTTCCTTCTTGTAATGCACAGCTTACCCTTCTGTGATGCATCTAGAGCTAAAGTTGGACTAGCCCCATTTCTCAATTCTTGTCCCATCTCAATGTCCCAAATTGTCTCACTCACTTTATATTTCCCTGCTTTCTCATGCATGCTCAATCTCCTTTCCTCCACCATATTTAGGAAAGCTTTCTCCTCTTCTTTCAGACTGCAAGTTAAATTATTCTTAAAAATGTAATCTAATGTTAATTCTTCTTTTTCAATAAAAATCTCACCTAAAATGTTAGCTTCTTTAGCTGGATTCAGCTCTTTGTTCATTGGCAAGTGCCCAAAAATACTATCTTTGTTAGACATCTTATAATCTATTTTCCCTAGCAAATAAAAAACACTACTCAACACACTACAAGAAATTCCATACGTAGCTGGTAAATGGTGATAAGTAACACCCTCTGAAACGGATGCAGGCAACTGCATACAGACGTAGCAATCCCTAACTTCCATTGTCTTCACATATTCGTATAACAGCTTCGAAAAAACATTACGAGAAAAATCATTAATTGACCTATCTTTATGTACGTAAGTATTACTAATTCTAGTCGGAACTACTTTTTGTGAACTCTTCTCTGCAAAAGTCACATTCTCAGTGTGTATTCCTAAAGTGTCTAATGTAACCCTAAAGGTAACTAATAAAGCTAAAACACCCCATAATAGCATTAATAATCCAGTACAGCAGCAGCACATTTTACACCATCTTCTTAAGAAGGCACATCTACTTTGGTTGTTCTCTGTGTTAGCCATTTTACTACTTTGACCGTGTCTTTTGACTTAGCCTCTTCTACTCCACTACTTGAAACTCTAATTTGGATTACTTCAAACAATTAATTCAGTTACTTCTTCTTTTCACTTTTCCAAGTGATTTCTTTTGTTTACTCAGTTTGGATATTCATCATTCTTCACTCCAACTTCTTCGACATCAAATTGTATTAGATTTCCAACAATATCCTCAGTATCCGACTTTTCATCAATGTCAGTCAAGATCACTTTCAGGATTTCACCAGTATCTTCCTCAACCACTTCTCGTACGGTCTCCTTTGGATTTCCTTGACTTTCTGTCTTTTCACCTTCAGACAGTGCCACGTACGTCCATTCCGGCGACCTATACTTCTGGTTAGGTTTTCTTATTCTCTTGATCCCTTCTGGTTCTTGTTCTTTTGACTCTTTTCTCTTTTCACCTTTTACTGGATTCTGACTCGATACTTCATTCACTTGTTCAGCTTTCGAAGTATTTGCTCTTATCAGTCTATATCTCAGCCTCTTTATTCTGTTGTTAGGCCAAAGATCCCCTCTCACAACCTTTTCCGGTCTTGTTTCTGTATTATTCCTCTCTCCAATCCAAGTTCTCTTTCTCAGAACTCGACCCTCTGATTTCTCATTCTCACTTTCATCCGATCCTGTTTCAAGTGCCTCTTGTTTTTCAGCAGTTCTCTTTCGCTCCACAGTCTTTTCCACCACTGTTTGAGACTTCCCTATTTCTGTCCCTCCTCGGGTCTCCGACACGCAATCTTCTTGCTGTCTACTTGTCCCTCTACCTAGCTTGTCAGGAATGTTCCCTACACCTCCTCGGGGGTCTTCCGCAATCTGTCCCTCTCTATCTTCTTCTGACCCTGCTTCTTCAGGTATAATCTCAAGTGGTTCTTCAATCTCCTCCTCTTCTGATTCAGGAGTAGTCTCTGTGGAATCACTCTTTTCTCTTCACTGCTTTTCGGAACTTCAGGCTCTTTCACAGAATCTGATCCTTTTCCCAAGACTTTCAATGGTTCTCTTGAAGTCTTCTCTGACACTTTTACTGGTTCTGTTTCTTCATCATCACTGGAATTTGACTCTTCAAAATACTCTCTACCAGTTCCGTCTTTTGGGTTTGGAACTCTCAGAGTATGACTCGCATGCACCCAATTTTTCACTCCAGCACACTTTACTGCAGTTGTCGTAGTTAAAATGACTTGTCTCGGCCTTCCCCACCTTGGAACCAAGCAATTTCTTCTTCTGTGCACTTTAATCCTCACCCAGTCCCCTGGACTCAGATCATGAGCTTGCTTCTTCTCAAGTGTGGTAGCTTCTTCTCCAACCTGGTGAAACACAGAATGAACTGCGTCAGCCAGGCCTTTACAGTAATCCAAAATCATGTCATCAGTTATTGTCATCAATTTATTTGCAGGTACATATGCATGTCGCATTGCACGTCCCATAATGATTTCGTGCGGACTTAAACAAGTAGTTCTATCTGGAGTAGATCTAATAGTCATTAGCACTAGAGGCAAGACATCTGGCCATTTCATGCCAGTGGCTAAACACATCTTACCAATCCTGTTCTTGATTGTGCCATTAACCTGCTCAACCACACCAGAAGCCTCTGGCCTGTATGCACAATGTAGCTTCTGCTGTATGCTCAATGCTTCACAAATCAAATTCATGAGTTCATTATAGAAGTGTCCACCTCTATCAGACTCAATCGTTACTGGAAACCCGTACCTAGGAATCAACTCTCTTAACAGTAACTTTGCCACTGTTATTCCATCATTCCTCCTAGTCGGATAGGCCTCCACCCATCTTGAAAACAAGCAGACTACCACTAGAACATACCTCAGTCTGTTCACTTGGGGCATTTCAATGAAATCAATCTGCATTCTTGTAAAAGGACCTCCTTCTCTGCCTATTGTTCCTAGACTCACCACTGTCTTTTTCCCAGTGTTAAATTGCTGGCAAATTAAACATCTCTGACAGATGCTCTCTGCAATTGTCCTGAACTTTGCATTGTACCAGGTCTGCTTAAATGACCTGATCATCGCATCCCTTCCCAAATGTCCCTGTCCATGATACATTCTTGCCATTGACGACAGCATGGAGTTTGGCATTACTGGTCTGCCATCTCTATAGACCCAAACATTGTCTGTTTCTCTTGGGGCACAACCTGCCTTAATCCAGTCTTTCTTTTCTTCCTTTCCTGCCTCATCCTGCAACTGTTTCACTTCATCCCACGTCTCTAAGACATTAGTAAACATCACAGAACAAAAAGACATTTCACCTTCTCGTTCCCGATTAATGGACTGATTATTTTTCGCGCAATATTGCGCAATGTCATTGGCATAACGATTTCCAACTGTCACAAAATCATCTCCTTGTCCATGAGCAGCACACTTCACAACTGCTAACTCTTTAGGCAACTGTATCGCTTCAAGTAATTTCCCAATCACTTCAGCATTCTTTATTGGAGTCCCACTCGACATCAAGAAACCTCTTTGTAGCCAAAGTTGGCCAAAATCATGCACAACTCCAAATCCATACTGACTATCAGTCATCACAGTTGTCCTCAAATCTTTCCCAATTTCACAAGCTTTTGTCAATGCCACTAATTCCGCAACTTGTGCAGATTTCACTCCTTTCAATGGTGATGCTTCCATAACCTCTGAAACCTTGCACACTGCATATGCTGCACACAGCACACCCTCATCATTCCTCAGGCATGATCCATCCACAAACAACACATGATCACTCTCATGCAAAGGAAGATCCCTTATGTCTGGTCTCGGTTTTGTACAGTAATCAAGCACATCCAAACAATTGTGATCATCTTCTGTTTTCACACCCACATTTTCAATATCCGGCAACAATGTCGCTGGATTCACATTCACACATCTTTCAAGAGTCACATTTGATGCTCCCAGAATCACTTTCTCATATTTAGTCAGCCGACTATGTGACATGTACTGGGTTCTGCTTCTCGTCAAAAGAATTGCCACATTATGAGGTACAAATACCCTTACAGGATATCCCATTATGATTCCCTCACTCTGTTCCAGACTTCTGCATGTTGCAGCCACAGATTTCAAACAACCTGGTAAACCTACAGCTACAGGGTCAAGTGTCGATGAGAAGTACGCAATAGGCCTTCTCAGCTGTCCATGCTTCTGAATTAACACTGAAAGTGCACATCCATTCCTCTCACTGCAGTACAACTCAAACTCTTTTTCGTAGTCAGGCATACCCAAAGCTGGGGCCTCACACATTCTACTTTTCAGCTCTTCAAATGCTGCCATTTGTTCTGCATCTAGTTCCAATGGGTCTGTCATCTCACTTTTTGTTAGCTTAATCAGTGGCTTTGCTATCAGAGAAAAATTAATTATCCACTGACGACAATAACCCACCATACCCAGGAACATTCTCACTTCCCTCTGGGTCTTTGGGGCCTTCATTCCCCTGATGATTTTGATCCTGTCATCAGTCACCTTTCTCAAACCTTTTTCAATATTATGTCCAAGATAATGCACCTCTTTCTTGCAGAATTGCAATTTGGCTGGAGATACCTTTAACCCTCCATCCGCCAGATGATTCAGTAAAGCTATGGTATCTACTTCACAAGCTTCACGCGTCTTTGATGCCACAAGCAGGTCATCAATATACTGCACTAGTACTGAGTTTTCAGGCATGATTAAGCTCTCCAAAGACTTTTTCAATAACTGATTGAATATCGAAGGACTCTCTGTATACCCCTGTGGGATACGACACCATGCTAAAATACGCTGGCCAAATCTAAATGCAAAAATCGGCTGGCTGTCATGATGCAATGGAATTGAAAAGAACGCATGACACAAATCAATCACTGTATACCACTCAGCATCATGTGGAATCTGATACAAAATCACTGATGGATTTGGCACGATAGGACAACATGCCACCACAATTTGATTAACCTTTCTCAAATCCTGCACAATCCTAAACTTCCCATTAGGTTTCTTTAGCCCCATTATCGGTGAATTACACGGACTACTCAGTAGTTCTCTCAGAACTCCCTGCTGAATCATTTTCTCAATTATAGGAGTTATTCCTTCAATTATTTCTGGTGTCATTTTGTACTGAGGAATGTTAGGATAAGTAATTCCCTCTTTCACTGAAATTTTCACAGGATCTACATTATTCATCAATCCCACATCCTCTCCAGTAAAATCCCAAACTGCTCTTTTCACTGTGTCTCTCAGCTCTTGAGGCAAATCCTCCGGATTAAACACAGCAAATGCACCAACCATTTCACTTTCTCTATTTCCTAGAGTCATTCGGTACAAAACATCCTCATCTGGTGTCTCAAAAGCTATTCCATCCGGTGTACAGAAAATTGTGCAGTTCATTTTGCACAACAGATCCCTACCTAACAGGTTCACTGGACTAGTGTCACAGACGATAAATCTGTGCATGTCTGAAAATTTCCCTATTTGTACTCTTACCGGTTCAGTAAGACGTGTCCTGATTTGTGTATTAGCTACACCAACTACTTGGATTGCTTCATCCGAGAGAGGAAGATTTCTAATATCTGTTGACCTGACAGTTGATCTTGTCGCACCTGTGTCTACCAAAAAAGTAACACTTTCTTCATTTATTTTCCCATCTACAAATGGTCCTGCCTGGTCTATTTCTAGAGTTGCACCAAGTATGCACTCTTCCTCCTCTCTTCGGCACCGTCAATAATCACCCTCAGACTCACTCCCTTCATTCTTTAACAAGTACTGCTGTACCTGGTTAGAACGCCTTGGTTTGTTTACCTGTTCATCATTGTAGAATCCTGAATCCTGATTATACTTTTGTGACTCTCTATTCTGCGGCAAGGGCGGTTTTGGCTCTTGACTCTGCTGTCTCACAACTTTCTGTTGTTGCTGCTGTTGATTATTTCCTTCGTTCTGCACCTGTTGATTTAAGGATTTTCCCTCATTATTCACTAATGGTGGATTGGTACATTCTGATCTCCAATGTCCCAGTTGGCCACAATTGTGACATGGGAACTTTTTTTTAGCTTCCTCAAGATTCCCCTTTCCTTTTCCTGCATATCTAGGTCTATTCCCTGCATTATTTCCTGCACTATTCGCCTGTTCCACCAACTGTGCTTCTTGTCTTTCCGCAACTTTCACTTGTGCCCACATTGCTTTCTCTTTCAGCTTTCTCTGCTTTGCTTCAATTTCATCACTGAAGTATTTCGCATGTCTCAAAATCTCATCTATTTTCTTACTCTGCCAATCCACTGTGTGTTCACGAATTCTCTCACTAATCTCAGGTCTCAGGCCATATACAAATCTGTATACAAAATGACTCAAATCTTTGTCACCCAGGTGTTCATCTCCACTGAATTGTTTAAAAGCCAGTATCAGCCTCTCGTAAAAAGCATGAACTGATTCTTTTGCTTCCTGTTGTGTTCGATCTATTTTAACCCAGTCTGTTTCTTTTGGAGGTACTTTACTCTTCAGGTATACCATCACCTGTTCATACTTTCTCATTACCTCTGGATCTGGTGCTCCTGTCCTCTGATCTCTTGGATATTCCTCAGTAGGCCAACTCACAACTATTTTACACTCAGTCCACAAGTCTGCTGGAACAATTATATCAAACAGACTATTCAGGTCAATCCACAGCACTTTTGACAATTTCACAAACCTACCGTACCTCTGCCTGACCTCTGCCTACTCTGTTGTTGTTGTTTTAAGACTGTTTTTACTGAAATTATATTTCCTGCGCTGATTTTAAACGAATTCTAGCTGATGTGTGTTGTTTTAGAAACGTGTACATTTGTCCTAATATTGGGGAATTAGCCCAGCATTTTGCACATTTTGCACATTGCCTATTTGCACACAAGCACTCTTACCGGGAAGGCTTTACTTGTACGCATTTCCCCGTTAATTTTTGACACTCGACCCAAGCGGACCCGGCTGTAGGCGGGCCCGCATTGCACCTGGGATTGACGTGTCAGTCAGGGGCGGGATTCCTGGCACGATAAAAATGGCGCTGGGACGGTCGCGCAGCGGTTCGTAGAGAGTACCTCTGCCTGACCTCTGCCTACTCTGTTGTTGTTGTTTTAAGACTGTTTTTACTGAAATTATATTTCCTGCGCTGATTTTAAACGAATTCTTGCTGATGTGTGTTGTTTTAGAAACGTGTACATTTGTCCTAATATTGGGGAATTAGCCCAGCATTTTGCACATTTTGCACATTGCCTATTTGCACACAAGCACTCTTACCGGGAAGGCTTTACTTGTACGCATTTCCCCGTTAATTTTTGACACTCGACCCAAGCGGACCCGGCTGTAGGCGGGCCCGCATTGCACCTGGGATTGACGTGTCAGTCAGGGGCGGGATTCCTGGCACGATAAAAATGGCGCTGGGACGGTCGCGCAGCGGGCGCGCGCAGCGGGCGCGCCGGTGGCGCGCCGAAGGCGCGCCAAAGGCAAGCCCGTCTGCGCCCGTCCGCGCCCGATCCACGCCCAGCGCCAGGACCCCTGCCCCTCGCGACCTGCATCTGTATAGCAGAGGGGAGTTATTTGATATGGATAACTCTGTCTGTAGACCCCACAATTGGGACCCTAATCAGATGGATTCATGGGTAAACTCCTGCCCCAAGTGTGAGGGCCAGGTTTGGAACAACATCAGGAAGGACGACGGGAGGCCCCCACAGACCGGCCAGAAAACAGGAGAGTTCAGGACGGAGAGTAAAGCAACGCTCCCCCCCTTGACGAAAGGCCACCCACTCCAGTCACTTAGCTGTGCGCTGGTGAATGTCCGGTCGCTGCATAGGCATACTTATCAAATTCATGACCTGATAGAAAATGGTGCCTATGACTTAGTTTTTTTAACTGAGACATGGTCGGATGAGGCGTCCGGTCCTGACTGGAACACTGCCTTACCGAGTGGGTATGTGGTCTCTTCCCAAGATAGAGGTGAGAAGAAAGGGGGGGGAATAGCTGTGGTTCATTTGTCACATTTGAAAATCCGGGTGGAAACGCACCTGGACCTGGCCGCGGAAGCAATGTTCTTTAATATTTATGTGGCTAATCTGTATAACTTCCGCGGGATTTTAGTTTATCGTCCACCAGGTCCAAAGTCCACCTTCCCAGGCCTGCTTATGCATTGCTTAGAGTCTCGAGTGGATTATCATCCGTTTATGATTTTGGGCGATTTTAATTATCATTTAGAACTCCCGAATCAATCCGAGGTTGCCACGTTAATCGAGAGTTTAGCAGCTCTGGATTTTAACCAAATAGTCAATAGTCCCACGCACAGTGGGGGACATACCCTGGATGGCATATTTATTAATAATATGACCTTGAAAGTGGTCAATATCATGGCGCTCCCCTGGTCTGATCATAAGGTAGTAAATTTCACTATCATGACTGGGATATCAGCCACTTTCTCTGGTCACAGAGTAGAGAATTGTATGATCAGACTATGGTCTCAGGTGACTGCTGAAAAACTACTCCCTATATTGGCCGGGTCACGGCCTGTCCAGACTAATGAGAGTTCTGAGGCGGCACTGTACTTTAGGGAGTGGTTGGAGGCGGCGGTGAATAGGGTAGCCCCTCAGAAGTCACTGGGTACCAGGAGAACGAAACCAAGTGCATCCTGGTACAACGCAGAGCTCAAGACCTTGAAGGCCACATGTAGAAGGGCCGAGCGGTCTTGGAGGAAGGATTATAGCGTGGAGGGTAAAGCACATTATAATAGCGCCCTCGCAACCTATAAGCATGCGATAGTGGCAGCCAAGAGTGCCTATTTCTCTGCCAAAATCAGGGATGCCGGCAACTCAGCCAAGGAGTTGTTTAGAACCATAACAGTGCTGGCTAAACCTCCCCAGGACAGCAACTATCGACCGGACCAAGAAATGTGTCAAAAGTTGGCAGCATATTTCCAAGAGAAGGTCCAGGTCATTTATAATGAGTTCAGCAGCCTGGGTCACAGCCCCGGAACGGGTAAGGTAGGGCCGGATCTGGGCATGAGGAACGACATAGAACTCAGTGAGTTTGCCGCAATTACTGTGGAGGAAACTAAGAGGTTGATCCTCTCAACAAACTCAGGTTCACCTCTGGATCCTTGCCCCCCATCCGTGGTCCATTTGGCTGCTGACTTGATTGCGGAGGAACTGTCCCAGGTAATTAACATTGCAATGCAATCTGGGCGCTATCCGTCTTGTTGGAAGAGGGCAATAATTAAACCTTTATTAAAAAAAACAACATTAGACCCTCTCGTTCTGAAAAACTATCGTCCAATCTCTGCCCTGCCCTTGGGGGCGAAGATTCTGGAGAAAGAACTAAATCGTGCCCTTACAGCACACTTGGTAGCCCATGATTTGCTCGACGCATCTCAGCACGGTTTCCGTGCCCAGCACTCCACGGAGTCAGCATTGTTGATCGCAGCAGAAAATGTACGGGCGATAGCTGACCGCGGAGGTCGAGCAGTATTGGTGATGTTGGACCTCTCGGCGGCCTTCGACACCGTTAATCACAAGGTGCTGCTTCGAAGGCTTCAGGAGTGTGGGGTCCAGGGTAGGGCATTGGCACTGCTAGCCTCTTTCTTGGATGGCAGAGATAACAGTCTGTTATGGGACGGCTTGCGGTCAGACCCGTTCCAGTTACCATGTGGTGTGCCACAAGGCTCCTCTTTGTCCCCAACGCTCTTCAACATTTATGTAGCCCCCCTGGCCAAGCTTATTAAGGCTCAGGGTTTTACTGTGATCTCCTACGCTGATGATTCACAGCTTATAGTCTCGGCTGGTGAAGAATCAAATGACACGGCTAACAAGTTTCATAGCTGTATGTCTGCAATCATGAGATGGATGCGAGAAAACTTCCTTAAGATCAACACAGAGAAAACGGAGATAATGGAATTTGGTCCAGGAAGTCCGGTATGGAATAGCTCCTGGTGGCCGGCGGAGGCAGGTGAATGTCCCTGTCCTGTGTTTAAGGTCAGAAATCTGGGAGTGATATTCGATAACCAACTCAATTTCTCCGCACAGGTCAACAACCTTGCCTCCTCCTGTTTTTACTTAATCAGGATACTGCGGAAGATTTTCCCGTTTATTAATCCAGATCTTCGTAGGAATGTGGTTGTAGCTTTAGTGCTGTCCAAAATGGACTATTGTAACGCAGTACTGCTTGGACTGAATAAGACCTTGCTCAAAAGACTGCAGATCCTGCAGAATGCGGCAGCTAGACTCCTGTTGGATGTACCCAGGGACCAGTCTGTTGCCAAGGGAATTGAAGCGCTTCACTGGCTTCCAGTTCAGCAGCGCATAGAGTTCAAGGCGTTATGCCTAGTTCATAAGGCGGTCTTTGGAGGGGGAGCTCTGGAAGTCCAGAAGCTCTTCAGCCCATATCTCCCGGGGCGGACACTGAGATCATCTACGCAAAGCTTACTGCAACTGAATCGTGTCAGAAAAGCCAGATGGGGTGGTAGAGCTTTTTCCTTTCAGGCGGCTTGCCTGTGGAATGAGCTCCCTGGCTTTGTTAAACTTACGGAGAATCACCAAGCTTTCAGAAAACTGATAAAAACACGGCTGTTTGATACGACTAGGGGTTAGGTGGAGCGATCTCTTTCTATGGACCAGCGCCAAGACGCCTCGGCATTCGTTCGCGCTTTATAAGTGATGATCCTATCCTATCCTATCCTACCTGCCTATACCACTCGACGGGCTTTTCTCTCAATCGAGGGAAATCATTCGTAAATGATAAAATATCTTGTCTGGTCCATGGAACATGTACATATCCTCCTCCAGGTATTTCTCTCATAGGATAATTATCCACTGATTTCTCCTTTTCTCTCACAGGAAATGCTGAATAAGTCCTATCCTCTGATTCTTCTCTTTTCTTGTACCACCTATCCTTCCACTTTTCTACATCTCCCCATCTTCGCAATAATGCGACCATTTCTTTAATCTGTCCTGTTCTACCAGCACCATTCAGATTTTCTATGTCTTTGTCAGTGAAATCCATCCTGTAAGTTTTCTGCAAAGCTTTCACTTTATCGATGTCAACTCCCTGTTCATTCGCTACTGCTCTTAACCTGTCATGTGTATTTCTCGCTCTCCAGGTAATGTTTTTACACATAAACAACAGCTCACCTTCATGATGATTTTTAAGAATCTCTGTTGGAACTGTCCCTGCAACAAGCTCTTCTAATTCCACACGTAACCTAGCCACATCAATTGCTTGTGAATCTTTATCCCTCTTTTGAAGAACTTTCATCCAATCATTCAAATCTTCAGCTGTAATTTCAGTAGTTTTCCTCACTGGAACCACTTTCTTTTGCGGTTCTAAAATCGGCATCCTTGAACAACTAGCTTCACTAGCATCCAGTCCTTCACTACATGTGTCATGTCTGGATTGTCTCAGATCACTACTCTCTGTCCTTCTTCCTGAATCTCCTGAGGGACCAACTGAACTTGTTAACTTATTCCCAACATATGGAATCACCAAACCATTTTCACCTGTTCTCTGGTTATCAAACACAGGCATTATCGGACTTATGGTTACAGGTACCGTAACAGCTTCCAGATTCTTTGTTAACTCCCTAATCTTTTCAGTTAACTCTGATGTAGTTCTGGCTAATTCTCTTGTATTCCCGTTACCACATCGATTCTCTCTCTCCCTGAAAGGATTACCACTTCTTAACTCAGGTGTCATATTTTCTGTCTCAGTGATACACACTGTATCTCTTATCGGAGAAACAATTGGTGTACTTTCTTCTGGTTCTGGTCTATATGGAGGTGGTCTCTTGTAAATCATGTCATTCAAGACCTCATCCTCATAATCATTAACTCCATATCTTCTCACTTCTGCCTCAGGAACCCTCTCTGCTCCCCCTTCAACTGTTCTCATCGGATATAATCCCTCTGACATACTAGCATCCCGCCATCTTTTCATTCGATCATGATGAGTTTCACGATCATGTCTCCTCCCGAACATATACCTATAATGTCCTCCAGACCTCTGCTTTTCTCGCTCATGTACTTCCTCTTCCCATTCCACTAAAGCCTCAAACTGTGTCGGCCTTGGTTTTGGGTCAAGACATAACATCTTTTCCCGTAAATTTCTCAACACGGCCAGATTAAATGAACCATGTTCTGGAAATGCTAGAACACCATCCTCTTTGGTATACCTAACCCAGTTCTCCAACCATATACAGGTATGATACCCATATCTTGCAGCCATGAAGGATGCAGGTGTTTTCGCTGGAGGTAACAATTCACCCTCTCTCGTCTTAACATCTTTATCCTTGTCAAACCACCTTTTAATTCTTCCAAAGAATGTTTTCTTCTTTTTCTCTTCTTGGTAATACATTTTAGCGTTTACCAAAACTTTCTAATCCCTTCCGTATTATAACTATACAATACGATTTTTAAGCCAATAACAGCGCGACTCACACTAACGCACCAATCCTGGAGCGTCTACGTCACTAAAATAGCTCTTCCAATCCTTGCGCGGCTCACACCAACACACCAATCCCAGCGCGAGCACTATTCTGATCCACTATCCAATCAGAGCGCGGTCTCTATGACGTCAGCAGCCGCTGCAGTCTCTGTCTCCTGTCTCCTGTCACTCGTCTACCCCTCCTTTACAAAATCTCTTCAGTAGACTTCGTGTCAAAACTTCTACAAAATCTATTAGTTACAACATATAAACATCTCCATTGTCTGCTTCGCTAACCACAGAATAGTAAAGAAAATCTATTTCACAAGAACAACAGACTTTCATACATTCCTTAACTGTTTCCTCTAGGACTTGTCCAAAGAGTCTTACAATCAATTAAATGTATATGCATTCACGCACATTCATACAAGAAAATATAGTACATGCACACAGAATCCTGCTTCCCGAGAACAGCGAACATTCTGTCCCACTACAGAATTATAACACACGTCAACTAAGCAGCTTACCTCTACCCAGTTTCTCAAACAAGCTCAGAGAATACCTATTACTTCTCCCGCGATAAGCTTTAACGGTGAACCTTACGGATCCCTGGGACTTAAGACCAGAGTTTCACAGATAACCTTCGCTACCATACACACTCCTTATATACCAGAAATATATCTAATAGTAACATACGACAATGTCACTGATTCCGAACCCAGACAATGTGACGCGCAACTTCAATTGTCACACGTTTTCCTACAATCCCGTCTTTCCCGAGAGCAGCATATACTTCCCTCTGCCCTACTACGGAACTGCTACTAGCTCCCAAGTTCCAGAAGCACTACATATAACTCAACATGACGACTCCAACATATAGTATTAGTACATATACCAACATCAATCAATAATCAATAATCAATAAGCTAATGTACAAGCAATCTAATCAGATCAAGACAATCATCAATAACCATCCTAACTCTGCTACCAGGAAATTGATAGAGATCTGGGTGCATAAATTATCCCCACTTCCACGGATAGAGTAATTTCACAGTTACACGCACATACACTCATCATACACTAGGGCCCATTTCACTAACATACGCTCAAATACTCTACCATCACTGAACCTGTGGAAAGAAAACTCCTTAACACCCTGCATCTATATCGAGGTCGATAAGACCTGGTTATTGTGACTGTCCTGAAACATAATCTAAACAATCTATACAACAATAACCAAAATAGAGTACTCAATATTTGACAAGAAATAATAACCAACACCGTATTCAAAGTTATGGTACTTTATCTAAATTAGTCAAAGTAAATCAATCAGAATAAATCATCATTCTCATAATTACCTATTCTAGCTAAATGTCAGAATGGGTCAGGACAGGTCTCTCAGTAAAAGTCTCTCGAGTCGCCGTCCTCTCAGAATCGATCCTCACCAACGCAGGTTTGGGAAGAAAATGGCAAAGTGGCGAAGTGGCCTAAACCCCCTCTAGGCTAACAATTTTTATAGTATTTTGAACAAAGGAAAGAAACAAAAGTATTCATTGCGTCCGCTGAACCTCTGAGCAAAGCGAGAAGGAAAGGATGTAGCATCGCTACATTTGAAAAATCTCCGCTCAGGAAAAATCACAAAAATAAAAAGACAGAACAGGAACTGAATATTAAAAAGTATCTTCTCAACATCCACATTTCCTCTGGTGAGCTCAGAGTTCAGAGTTTTTCTTTAAGGCTCCTTTGTTTTCCAAGACGGCCAAGGCTGTCCCAATGCATCTGGAGACTTGCCCAGACCTGCTGCTGTCCTCACGGAAAGTTTTAACCAGGCAAGGACTGTGGACAGATGACTCGCATCCATATTCAGCAAGGCCTTTTCCATCACAAACTTTCACTCGAGACTAGGCTGCAAACGGCGGCCATCTTTGGTCAGGCCACAATTGGCCACAATAGACCATCTTAATTGAAAGAGACAAAAACAACGTTACCACAGCATAGTGATTAAACAGTGTTAACCCCACTAATACCTTATGTGTATGTAATTATCTAGCCTTTGCAACACAGAAAAGCATTAATTCAAAAGCGTTTTGTGCTTTAAAATAAACAGCACTCAGCAACATTTAAACATGTAAACATGCACGTTATTATTAGTTAGCACACATACGCGTTCCCACGTGTAATTCTCTCTTGTTAAAACACACATGTTGATCAGTATAAAACACTTACACAAAACAAATAATTAATAATTAATGATTAGTGTTAGTTTCGACAAATAGACAAACCAGAGCTTTTTAAAAAAACCCGATAGATTTTCAAACAGAAAACCTGCTCTAGCATGATAACCATCGCAAGAGTAGCGAATCACAACTTTCAACATCGCAGCCCATCGCGGGAAAATAACCCTGTGTCTATGTGGAATTCACAACAATGCGGCAGCATGCGATAGTCATCAGATAACGCGTCAAAAATCAGCAAGAAAATCAACACCACGCTGCAAAAATGCGGAACACAAACGCAAAAAACATGTGATGAGGCCAATCGCGGTACAAAAATCAGAGATAACCAGCCACAGGCCTGCAAACCCCATGCGTCTCGCGAGAAAATGCACTATAAAAGAAAAAAAAAAGAGAAACATTTCAAACCCCGTAGCACCATGGATGCACCCGGACTGAGTGCTGAGGACAAGCCGAACCCCACAAGCCCCACGGAGGACCAGCATGGAACCCCGTGTTCGGGGAAGGGCAAGGACAAGAGGAAGAGGAAGACGGGGTTCAGTCCGCAGGAAGACCGGATCATCGTCACGGAGGTCATAGTACTCTACCAACAGCTGTCCGCCACCTCCACTGCGGCACTGAAATCCAAACGGAAATATGGCAGGCCATCGTCAAAAACGTCAATGCAGTCAGAGTGGTGAGGAGGTCACTGGAGGAGGTCAAGAGGCGCTGGCACGAAGTGCACAGCCAAACCAAGGAGAAGCTCTCCGCCAACAGGAAGGCAGCAAGGGCTTGAGGAAATGGTGGCCACAGTCAGCAGTGTGGAGACGGTGGCAGGAATTCGGGGCCTGGCCCAACAGCAACAGGGTGAGTAACAACCAAGGACGGGGGGAGATGGGCACAATGACACACATGCACAATTATGTGTAGCACACTGCACAACTACAATGACCCTGGATCATGTCACTGAGAGCCGTGGCACACCGCAGCACACATAGAAATGCCAAGCAAGCCCCCCTCCCACAATGTGCACAAAGAGACCCCCTCCAGATCACCAATAACACAACCGACCAATGCACATGTGCTGAATCCAGCAAAGCAGCGGCTCTGTGACCTACACTGACTATGCAAGTAACACTGCATGCCCGATAGCATGGCAGCAGCCCAAAAACATGAGATGGCCCATGAATCCGCATGGAGGTAGCCCAGTGCGGATCACATCCGTAAAGGAGCAGGTCACACTCCGACAAGTCCACGTGCACACACAACCCATGCCGTACAAGACACGCAGCAGACGAACAATGCACCAGGCCACAAAATCTGTCCGAGAGCACTTATGACCCAAGTCAAACACAAAACTTGCCCCGAAAGGCACACAATTCAAAGGCACTCTGCCTCAAAGGGAGAAGGCTACACGAAATCAGAGCTGCAGGGGCAAATCCCCCACAATGCAGCACACACATAGCAATCTCAGAACATCAGCAATGACGGCAATGAGGTACAAAGTGCAACACCAGCACCATAGGACACGACTCACAACAGGTCCCTTACGTGCGTAGTAACTGTCCACTCAGAGCAGCACTGTGTGATGACAATGCACGGGTACTACCACACATCCGTTATGTAGTCGAAGAACACACTGACTGCCATCAAATAGCCAGCTACACCATAACAGTCACAATGTACATTGGCATGCAGTCTGAACGTAAACATGCAAATCTCCAACATACATGTACAATTCTGTTAACCTGCATCTCCCCTATCACATTGCAGAGGGACAAATAACAACTCCTGCAGAGCAGACCAGACATATCTTCAATGACGATGTAGAGGACCCCCTGGTCATCTGCATCGCCACCCTCCAATGGATCGTAGATAGCCTCCGCACCCCATCCCCAGAAACAGGGCAGGCCAGCAGCTCGAGGTGACCCCACTACCTGCACAGACCACACAGCAGGAAACACACATCACCACGGTTGGCTCCCAGCACCCCCGACCAATTCATGGAGTTCCAACAACTTATGTGGCAGTGCCAGGTGGAGTTGGCTGACCAGCTGCAGGTGGGCTTCGAACTTGTGGCAGCCAAACTCGATGCAATACGTGGGTGGCTGAGTCCCATCAGGGACCACATACAGTCCCTATCGGACACCCCTGTATGCACCATGCTCCACCACAGACCTTGGCTGACCTTGCTGGGGCAATGAATCTAATACAAGATCTGTGTGGTCAGACAGGCACCAGCGATCAGAGTACAGATTTGGCACAGATGCGGAGGTCAATGGAGACCATGGAGCAGATGCAGGCTGGAAGTCTGTCTGCCACGGCTGGACACCAGCGAGTAGTAACTGGGAACCCCAATGCCCTCCAGTACTTCATCTTGCCATTGCTGCCACTGAGCCAGTCCCAGATGACTGCAGTGGGAACATCGACACACACAGCTCAGAGCCCTGTTATGTCTGCGGCACACAGTGATTCTGCACCATCACCTTCACAGTCTGTTGTGTCAGTGACACACAGTGATGCAGCCATCACCCCGCCACACACCCCGGACACACCGGACACAGAACCCGTGTCAGGGGAGTGAGAAGGGGATGGGAATTACTTAGTACAGAAGGAGGCAGTAGCATCCATCACTGCCATATGCCCGGTCCCTGCCTGGTTATGACCTATGCATCATGCCCTGGGAATTACCTCCTACTGACTCCAGGAACACTCTGCAACATGCACCCGGACCTCGACATGGACTGACAATTCATCACTGCTGGCCAATTACACAGCAATCCTGCTGCGGACTGCACTCTCCCACTTCCTAATCACTTCTCAATCCCCAAAGGACTGTGTTTTGCCCACCACTGGGCTTCCATGTGATGTGGGCTTGGATGGCCATGTACAGCACCAGCTCCGTCACTCACCTGAATGTGAATAAAACATTCTAAAGCACACAGATGTATCATTACTATGTTCACTCATGTATAGAAGTATGGCTGGATGTTGGGACAATGATTGCACATGAAGGTACACCATGGTAACTTACATCTATGCGCATGAGTATCCCTGAGACACATGGCAAATTGGTTGACTGTAAAGGTGAGTACTAGCTGTGTCCCCATTGCACATCAACAATGACCTCACGACCCCCCACACTAGGCTCACGTCCTGAGTTGAATAGGGCTGCGGGTAGGACTGACCAAATCGGTATCAGGCCAAGTGTGGTGGCCTACAACCCATGTGACAACAGAACAGCACGTCGCATACCCACTTACCCACATCTGTGTGGACACATTCTGTTATGATATATGACATTGCTCCACATGGTCAAAGGATGCACCCCATACTCACGTTGATGTAGACATGTATGTGCACATGTCGGCCAGCACCTATCCCAAAACCATGTCTGGCTCAAAGAGGTTGAATTTGCAAAAGGGACCCACCACCATTGCACATGCGTCAGTCAGTCCCTCCCTGTGTAGGGACGATGCTCATTGTGGCACACGAGTGAACAATCAAATCAACACAACTCACAGTTAGACACCAGTGGGTTGACATAGACTTTATTGGCATGTGCGTGTCAGTATGGATGAGGCAACGGCCACAACAGGCAGGGACATGCTTAAGACACTTGCACACAGCATGGGTACATGTTGAGGTTCATACATTGTTGTTGCAACAATGGACAAAAATCATCATGGATGGAAATGCACCCAGGCCACCTTGATTTGCTGGATGAGTCAGGTGTTGTTTGGCGTCTGCCCATTGCCCCGTGTGAGGGGGCATGACTCACTGCCCGTGGGATCTGCATAGTGCTCTGCCACTGCAGTGTGCATGTTGTCTGCTCTGCTGACAGTGCTCCGGTGAAAGGCTCCAACAGGTTCACATGTTGTGCCACAGTGCTGTGTGTGTGCTGTACCCAAGCAGTGTGTCAGAATTGGCAACGTTGCCAAACGGAGCTGTGTTGCTACGACCATGGACCTGCCTCACCTTGCACAGGTGTGTGTACACACGCGTTGTTCCACGCACATGCATCCCGAGTTCGGACGATGGCAGACGTATCCTCTGTTATGTTAGGATATGTGAGCCATCCCCACGATGCAACATGTTGTTGGGACCTGTGTTGTGGGTAGCAATCAGTTGTGGCAGCAGGAACGTAGTTACTCGCCCATGAATGCCCGCGCAGCTTCAAATGCAATGTGCTCCAATAGTACATCGTTGTCGTGTTGAAGGAATACCAGGGTGAGCCAAACTGGTCCGGGCAGGTGTGCCCTGCCCACGCCGTTTCACCAATCCGCAAGACAGCCCAATAGGGTAGCACCTCTATGTGGTCACTGCACACAAGGAATTGTGCAATCTCCCATGCACAACTGCCAATCCATACGCAGTATGTCAAGGCATCTCATGCACTGCTGTCCCGGTTACACTCCTGTTCATGATCCAACAGGGGGCGCAGACACAAGTCATAATCCAGTTCAGTTACCGTTGTGTTGGATAGGCAGACATCCATGGGAAACTCGAATGTGCATGTTCGGCAGTGGAACTAGTGCTGGATGCAGGTGACGTATGCAATACGGAAGCTGAGCCTGTAACTGATCCGCAGCACTGCCAGTGGCACTGTGTCCAGTAAATGCAGCATGCTTGCACGGTACTGTTCCACGTGACGGGGGTTGTGCATGTGCCCGTTATGGCATGCCATTGCTTTGGTGCATCTCGTGGAACCGGCACTTTTCTGTACTGCGGCAGTTATGTGGAGGATATGCCACAGCTCTAAGAAATAATTTGAATGTGTGTGCAACGTTGGGCAGAATGGGTTGCTGTTTCCATGACAGTCAAGGCCATCCCATGCGGGGGTACCTCAGGCAGGGGCTTCTGTGTGTGGGGTGTGGATCAGTCGGATGGTTCCTTTGTGCAATGCGTGGTGTGGGAGTCGTCCACGGCATCACTCTCAGGGTGGTCCAGACGCGTTCTGGACCATGGTCAGAGGTGCAGGTGTCCTCCCACCTTCTGCATTGGAACAATGGAGCTTTCATCCCTGAGGTTTGTCTGACTACTACTTGCGGTTTCGCAATGTGATGTGGCTTTGCATGTGGTGTTAGGTGCCCTGCAAGGCCTTGCGCTGCTTGTGCATTCTCACTCCGTGTCTCTCCCTCTCTCCCTCTCTTTCCTTTGTTGGGCGCATGGCACACCTTCTTCTGTTGGATTTCGTCTTCCAGCCTTTGTCCTACGGATTGTCCAGTGTGGACCCGCTTGGACTCATCCGATTGGTTGTTTTGTCTTTTGTTTGTATGGTGTTTTGTGTTGGTGCGTGCACTGCTGTATGACTGGTTCTCCTTTTTCTGGCGACGCATGTATGTTGATTTTCCTGCTTGTGCGACATCAGGCAACATATTTGTTATGTGATTGGTGGTGTTGGTGTGCAGTTTCTTGGTCCGGGTTTGGGGTTGGGCCCGGGGGGGGGGCTGTTGCGGGTATGGGTGTGGTGTCGGTGGGTGTTGTGGCCCTCTTGGGTGTCCGTGCTGCATGTTCAATTGCTCCATTGTATCTGTTTGTCTTCAGGTGTGGCTGTGGGCTGTGCTCCCTTTTGTGGTGCAGACTGTGGTCCGACTTTACACCAGGTCAGATCAGGTGTAAACTCCCTGCTGCTAACATGGCTTATCGCGTGTTTTGTGTCTTTTTCGCGGTTCTGTCTGGTCATTGTGAATGTCGAGGTGTGGTGTTGTTTTGGGACGGGAATGCCTACTCTGCATCTCATTAGGGATATTTGCAGGGATCCTCTGTGGCCATGTTTTTTGCTGCTGCTGTCGCGGGAAAACTGGTGCTGTGGGCTATTAGCACCTGCTTGTGAATGGTGGGGTAAATTTATCACGACTTTGGTTGCGCAAAAGTGCCGTTAATTTGGAGATGGCTCCTTGTGAATATGCCCCATATCTTTCTGCCAGCAAAGCCCCATAAGGGGTCTCCTAGAGCCTCTGTACGTGAAAGGATAGCCCTGCAACCCCAGGCCCTTCTCTGCAGAGGGCAATGAGACCATAGCCTGATTGGTTTGATTTTTGGAATTGTAGAATGCACTGGACAGTGATCGGGCATTTAGATGCTACCACCTTCCCTCCTATGTGAATATACCTGGAGCGGGCCATAAGCTCTCTGAGCATTTGCTGGACGTGGACCTGTGTGTAGGCTTTTTTTAGTGAACTGCATCCAAATTGTGAGAGGATGTGCTATACTCTTCTTCTTGCTGGGGCTAAGCCAAGACCCTGCTAAAGTTCTTACCTGCCCTGCTGCTGCTCTTGCTCAACATAGACATTTCCTGTCAGCACAGGAGCCCTGCAATGCTACTGGGGGTCTGGAGCTAGCTTCATCCTAATGTATCCTTCAAACTGAAAAGAAGCCTGTAGGAGGGTAGGATCTGCTTCTTATAGTTACCCCTACTTTTTGCTGATGTTTCACTGTTTTTGACTTAATCTGGATAGGATCCTGCTATTCAGGACCCCAGCCTGGCTGCTTTCTCTTATAAACGGATTGCATGTACTCTAGGTACACCCCTGATTGGATTATGGGGTACGCTTATAAATCCCTAGTATATGGTATACTATGTACCTAGGGCATAGGTACCCCAGAGGCCTCACAGTGGCCGCAGCATGTATTATGCCACCCCTGAGAGGCCACTCAAATTGACACCACAGGTCAGCTACTGCAACCTGTGTAACATGGTGCATTCACCCCTTACTTAGATATAGGTTCACTATATCTACCTTATCACTGCACATATAAACCCCTATGGCAGGCCTTTAACAATCCTGAAGGCAGGGTGCTGGGTTTTATGTGAGAGGGTGCCCATGCATGATCAGGGCCCCTCTGCAGCCTTCGGAATCTATTCTCCAGGGTTGTTCTGTGATGTAGCCATACCATATACTCTTAAGTGCATTATAACCTCGCGGTAAATGCTAACTTTAAAACACCTTGGAACCATACCTCCACACCAGTAACTGGTGTGAGAGGTATGATTCCACCCTCCTAGAGGGAGAAATATGACAACACCGGTACACCCGGTATCAGCTTTCTCGACCCTAGCATCACAAGATGGATGCTGCCAGCCACAGACTCGAGTCTGCACTCCTGCTTCTGGACAAAACTCCAGCAGGGGAAGGCTGGACAATAGGTTTCCTGTCACAGGGAATCTCCCAGACAGGCTTTAGTGTATTGGGGCTGGGTGTGTGCACACTGAGAGTGCTTTGATGTCTGCACTTGGGGCACATTTGGTATCCCTGTGCATAGTCCATCTCAAACCGGTTGCAGGGGTTATCAGCCCCTGTTATGGTGCGAAACTGGACAAAGGATATGGGTGTAGCCACCCCTCTGTCCTGACTTTCCCATAGGTGGGTCCCCAGAGTTTGTCCCAACCCTTCCTTGGGTATGAAGTAGGAACCTCCTGGCTACAGGACTTTAGATTTTACCTGGATGAAACTCTGCTACAGAAACCAACTACTTTGAAGATCTACACTGCGCCAGATGACTGAAGAATCTCCCTTGGAGTAAAGGAGTTACTCCCCTGCTAGGCAGGCACCAAAGACGCATCTGACTGGTTTGCAACTCTGAAGCTCTTGAGGAATCCGAAGACTTTTGTAATACAGGAGGTGGGTTTCCAAGTGTCCCCGAGGTTGACTAGTGTGCTCAGCAAACCTGAGACCCGTATCCCTCGTGGGGACCGTGTCACCCGAACCTTTGGGCACCGTGTCCATTTGCAGAAGCATCTGCCTTCCGGCGACCCCTGAAGCTGTGCTTTGGGCTACTTGTAGTCCAGAACCATAGCAGTGATTCCAACAAAGATTACCAGCCTACACTCCACGAGTGTTCCGTGGGCTGGTACTTTGTGATTCCTCTCGAGGTCCCTTTGTGATCCCTGGCCTGTGGGTCCCTTTGAAGGCAACTTTAACTTTAAGTGGGCTTACCTGGTTGCTCCAGATGTGCCCTGACTCTCCATTGCTTGGGGAGTCTCCAGGACCTTGCGGGTCCTCACCGAAGCATCTTTTCTCTGACTATGTGGGTTGCAGTTGCCAAGGCTTGTTGGTGTTGAATCCAGACACTGACCCCCCAGCACTCAACATCCTTTGTGGGACAGCTTGCCTGCAGACTTTGGTCATCCACGAGGTCTCCTGGTACCCGTGGCCTCAGAGTCAAGCTTCACTTCTTCTCACCTGAAGCACCCGACATCGGTGGGCATTCGTCTACCGAGCCCCTGGTCACTAGCAAGTAAGCCAGACTTTGTCCCCTCTGCTTTCAGGTTCTTCTCAGCTTTGATCCAGGCTTGGATCACACTGGACACTTTTCCTCTTCACGGCAGCAGCACTTTGCAGCATCACAGCAGCGTATTGAAAACGATGAACACCATTTGACACCTATGCTTCCGGCTTCCCTGGGATTGGTAACACAAGTACTCCGGTGCTCACATGGGTGCTGGCCTTAGAAAATTCTAAGTTTGAAAGGGATTGCTCAAAGTCCTCTCCTAAGTGTCCTTAATCTTTAAAATTCCAACCGCTACTTTCCCATAGGATTATACTGAGCTCACAGCTGTGTTCTCAGACTGCACGTGTCCCCCGTGGGTCTCCTGTGTCACTACCTTGGGTGGTTCCTTGGGGTCCCAGCGATCTACGTGCTATAGGCACTGTGTCTAGTCAAGTTGTGGTTGTTATACCAATTTCTTAGTATATGATTTAGTATCCCCCTGGGGCTCACTGTGTATTGTGCTATTTACTGTCGTTCTAGTGATTTAATATTGTGTGCTTTGTTCTCTAATCCCATAAAGAGGTTGGTAGAGAGTGTTTAGTAATAAATATATATATTTTTTATATATACCTTGTGTGGTTCTCCTTTCATTTGGTCGTTCAGGAGGTTATAGACTAGTAAAACAGGCTGCTTTACATTCCTTCGAGACTTAGTCTGAAGGCTGCTCTCCACAGCTGCCACTAGTATAGCTTTCTTTAAAGGTTGTCTTTAACCTAATCATCAAGAAAGGTTGTTTGGAATGGTATAAGGTGCCCACTATAACTAGTGGTCAGCACATACCTGGCCAACTTCTCACAAAGCCAATGTGTCGAAACTTCGACCATGTCAGACACTGTTCGTCAGCATCTGCTGAGCTCCTCATACCCTTTACCTGTGACAGAGCCGGGCTGTGAGATGGTGTTGATTAAGCTTGGCCAACATACCCCTCTCTGTACAGCCTTTTAGTGCTTTACTCAGTTTCCTAATTTTTCCCTGTGGCCTGCCATACGAGGCTGGCTAGCATGTCATTTGGTACCCAGCTACCATGATCCAATGCCCTTTGTGGTCCACTCTGAAACCCTAGTGGCCCTGGGCTGTTTAGCCTGTCTATCAGTGATACGCAAGATACCTCTAGAGCACCCCAGGATGTGGGCATGGACTTCAAATCATTGCCCTCTTTATGCTCCTCTTCTCTTGTTTTTTCTCTTATTCAGGAGAGAAAAACCACTGTTGAACATAATCTAAGCAATACAAAGCATCTATTTTTGGTGGGAAAGGTTACAGTCCTCCATTTTTAATCACAATGTCCTAGTTTGCACAGTTTCACAAGTATTAGCTGTCTTTAAACCCGATAGCAGGATATTCATAATGTTTGCTTTGGGCCTGTGCCTTCTTAGGTCTCGCGAGACATGCTGTATTCAGATATGGACTTGAAGCCTGCCCAGTTTCCTGTCCACCTTTTTAATTGGCTCCTGTTACTGTCAGTGCTAATTTGAGCCGGTGCTTTCCGGTGCTCAGCACTGACACTTAATTGGTTTCCGGTGCTTGGAACCCACACCTAACTGTTCTAATTATGGTGTTGACAGTCTACCACATGGTGGCGCTGCTCATCTAATTTAGAGATGAGCAGAACCACGGTTGTTTAGGAATACATCAAACATTAAAATAGTGCTAATACCTGCCTTCCCAGGCATTCCTTTAGCTTTGGGAACCTGGAATAATCTGAACTGTCCCATTTACATGAGAGAGAGATGGCAAGTAGTTGTTTTGGTAGCGATGACAGGGGCGATGGGCGGTGCAAGCTGCAGTGGCCTCCTGGTCAGAGCCCTGGCACTTTATATTTGACAAATTAAGCATTTGTTACTCTCCTTTCTAAATGGTTGCTTTCGATTCATGAAAAGACTTTGTAGTCCCTCCTTAGTACCACCTTTTCTACTTTTGTAACCTCCCATGAGGACTGGCCCTTTTACTTGTGTTGTTCCTCTGCAGGTTTTATTAACAGTCTGTGGGCACTATTTTTTTAAATGACTTCTCCTGCCTGTCATTGGAGGCAGGACATGCTCTCTTGCAACCTCTTTTTATTTTTAACCAGTGAGGCCCGCCTTTCGGCCGTGCGCCTTTCTTTATACAGGCCGGATGTATTTACTGTAACAAACAAAGTCTTCTTTCCATGGTGCACTTTCACTTTATGGTGACCGCGCCCCTTTCTTTAAACGTGGCTTGCTGTATTCACTTTACCAAACAAATGTTTTCCTTTTGTAAAACCGCTTGCATGGCTGCCTTTTCTCACTTCAACCACTCCCCCTCTGCGGAAACATCATCTGACCCATACTGTGCTGTCACTTTCAGAATGGCGGCAGCCTTTCCCTTAATAAGGCGCATGCGTCTTCAATCCTCACTGCTCCTGCCGCAGTATTCGCTGCTCTGCCCAACCTCCTCCCTCCACTCCTGGGGATCTCCCGACTCCACTCCACCATGGCACTAATGTACCCCCGATTACCTTTCTGTCTGGAGTCAGGACACATTTCTCTCGGGACTTCAGCGGCTGTTTGTTGTGAATAGAACGTGCCTAGTAACAAAGACACCAAAAAGTATTTTCTGTAGTAAACCTATTGCAAATACGGAGCTGCGAACGAACTCGCCCCTCGGGCTACTTTTGTTAATGAAGCAGCACGTTTGGTGAGATTGCCCACCTGCTGCTATTTTTTCACCACATAAAAATTACGGGAGTGTCCATAAACACTTCCATGCCTGGGATTGCAGTTCATTGTTACTTTGCCACAGCCTATCCCAACATGCAAAATCTGTTACTTTCTAGAGCTGCTGTAGGGGGCGTGCTGGACTTAGGAATAGTATAATTTACTATTTCTACTCCAATTTGTGCAACAGCAGGGAAGTGCAGTGCACAGGAAAGTGCAGTGTGCCCCCTACAGCAAGTCGTTGAAATGACTTGCGATGTAATGGCTCGCGTTGTAACAACGCGGTCGTTGTAACAACAGCTGTAGTGAATGAGCCACTTTTGTGGTCTGACACCCTATGATGACCCTCAACCACCACCATTTTGTACTGACTTAAGTGTGTTATGTTGCCCTAGCCTTAATGTAGGATGGCTTTGCATATGCCTGCTTCTCTTCTGTCCTGTAATCTTGCTGTCTTTTAGTAGAATAGTCTTGCCAAGAATAGAAGGTATGGGATGTTGAGGTGCAGTGTTGTGGTTGGTGGTGCACACATGTGCTCAATTTTGTATACTGAGGGATAAAGTCTTTAGTGTTATTTGGGTTATGTGAATTATGTGTTGAACTATTGCCTTTGACATGGCTTCATGTCATTCTGATTTCTGACTTTACCTTGCTTTATGGCAGTGCTGACTATTGCCTTTGACATGGTTTCATGTCATCCTTGCTTTTCTGATTCCATCTTGCTTTGGGCCTTTTTGTGCATGGCTTAACTAGCTCCATTTTCATGACTGAAGCTATTTTCTGTGCCTGCACGAAGCAGCAGTAGGTGGGGAGGGCATGTTTTGCTCTTCTCCTGTTTTTTCGCACTTTACTGACTAGAGAGAACTGGTTCTTATCAGAGGAATGTACATGGTCTGTCTCGGAGCCATAGCAAAGGCCTGATCAACTGATGCAGTGGCCTTGGAGCAGGCTGGTACAGGCTCTCATGAGAACGAGGGGGCGAGGCTTGCTAGAAGCTTCGTTGTGTTTGAATTTGTATTGAAAAGGGGAGCCTACACTGGCCTGGTGGAAGTACACCCCGTGGAGCAGACGTGTAGTCACGGAAGAGTGGGGGCTGGTGTCACCTCTGAACTTTCACCCGGTTCAAGTAATGGACTCCCCTTGAGCGAAGTGGGGTGAAATGATGAGGTGTCTCTGCTGCTAACTGTCTCTTGATTCTTTACTGATTCTTTCCTTTCCTTCTTATTTTCTGATTCTTATATCCATACATATATATTTTTACATATATATTTGCTTTGATTGTGTATTTCAATCGGTTATTTGATATGTGAGAGTCTGCCATGATCAATATATATTCGGCCTGCCCGTGATTGAAGTATTGTGTTAATAAATTTATATATTCCATATGTATGAATTTGTCTTTTCCTTGTAGCAGGAGGTGTGGACTCTTCTTGGCCAAGTATTCTGTTGTCGAAGGATGGGTGAATTCGCTTCTAGTAGGTAATTGTGTTATAATAAGTTGTTCTACTCCTGGCAAGTGATGTGCGAAGTATATCTCGCTCTAGAGAAGTGTTTTGTGTGTTACCTTGGTCTAGAGGAGACTCCTGTGATATTGTTTTAAAAATAATAGTATAAACTCAGAGATAAAATAAGAAATTAATAAATAAAAATATTATAAAAATGCGAAATTTTAATTTAAATGAGAAATTATCTATTTTAAATGTACCATTTCAAATTTGAATAAAAATTGTAAAATGCATAGTAATCTTGATATTATATATTGATACATTTAATTATAATTGTTAATAAAAAAATTAGTTATAGGAGTGGGATAATGGGTAAATAAGGGATAAAGGTGGGTATATAGTAGTAAAATATATGTTTTACATTGGAATATAGTGATGTACTCTAAATGATATTTTATTAATTTCTATAGTATTGTATTTCAATATAAATGAATAATGTTGGGGTTGTGAATTATTATTTATATATGTTTACTGACCAGTATCTTACCACAAAAAAATACTCATTATGTGGGAATAGTAAAATGTATATTGTGGGAAATGTAAACTATATATTTTTGCTGTGCAGCACCTTCTTGGATTTAATGTGAAATGAGAATAGTAAATTAGATATAGGGTTAGTGTCCAGAACATTCCTTAACTTTAACTTAAGTGGAGTGGGAATACTAAATTATATAGGGTTAGTGTCCAGCACCTTCCCTGACTTTATTTTTACTGGAGTGGGAATAGTAAATTATATAGGGTTAGTGTCTAGCACCTTTTCTGACTTTTATCTAAATGGAGTTGGAATTGCAACTTATATAGGGTTAGTGTCCAGCACCTTCCCAGACTTTATGTTAACTGGAGTGGGAATAGTTAATTATATAGGGTTAGAGTCCAGCACCTTTCCTGACTTTAATCTAAATGGAGTTGGAATAGTATCTTATATAGGGTTAGTGTCCAGCACCTTCCCTGACTTTAAGTTAACTGCAGTGGGAATAGTAAATTATGTAGTGTTAGTGTCCAGCATCTTCCCTGACTTTATGTTAAGTGGAGTGTGAATAGTAAATTATATAGGGATAGTGTGCAGCACCTTCCTTGACTTTATGTTAACTGGAGTGGGAATAGTAAATTATATAGGGTTACTGTCCAGCACCTTCCATCATTTTATGTTAACTGGAGTGGGAATAGTAAATTCTATAGGGTTAGTGTCCAGCACCTTCCCTGACTTTATGTTAACTGGAGTGGGAATAGTAAATTATATAGGATTAGTGTCCAGCACCTTACCTGACTTTATGTTAACTGGAGTGGGAATAGTAAATTATATAGGGTTAGTGTCCAGCACCTTCCCTGACTTTATGTAAACTGGAGTGGGAATAGTTAATTATATAGGGTTAGTGTCCAGCACCTTTCCTGACTTTAATCTAAATGGAGTTGGAATAGTATCTTATATAGGGTTAGTGTCCATCACCTTCCCTGACTTTAAGTTAACTGCAGTGGGAATAGTAAATTATGTAGTGTTAGTTTCCAGCATCTTCCCTGACTTTATGTTAAGTGGAGTGGGAATAGTAAATTATATAGGGTTAGTGTGTAGCACCTTCCTTGACTTTATGTTAACTGGAGTGGGAATAGTAAATTATATAGGGTTACTGTCCAGCACCTTCCATCATTTTATGTTAACTGGAGTGGGAATAGTAAATTCTATAGGGTTAGTGTCCAACACCTTCCCTGACTTTTTGTTAACTGGAGTGGGAATAGTAAATTATATAGGATTAGTGTCCAGCACCTTACCTGACTTTATGTTAACTGGAGTGGGAATGGTGAATTATATAGGGTTAGTGTCCAGCATCTTCCCTGACTTTATGTTAAGTGGAGTTGGATTAGTAAATTATGTATGGTTAGTGTGTAGCAGTTTCCATGATTTTAACCCAACTGGAGTGGGAATATTAAATTATATAGGGTTAGTGTCCATTAACTTACCTGACTTTATGTTAACTGGAGTGGGAATAGTAAATTATATAGGGTTAGTGTCCAGCACCTTTCCTGACTTTTATGTAATTGGAGTGGGAATAGTAAATTATATAGGGTTAGTGTCCAGCACCTTAACTGATTTTAACCCAACTGGAGTGGGAATATTAAATTATATGGGTTAGTGTCCATTAACTTACCTGACTTTATGTTAACTGGAGTGGGAATAGTAAATTATATAGGGTTAGTGTCCAGCACCTTACCTGACTTTAACCTAAATGGAGTGGGATTAGTAAATTATATAGGGTTAGTGTCCACCACCTTCCCTGACTTTAAGATTTATATTATGTTTATGTGACTTTTTTGGGGGATTTAAGCAATTTATATTATTAATTGTAGAAATATTATAACATATTTAATGCAAATTTTATTACTATAAGATATGTATATTATGTGGAGTTAGTATGCATTTGTATTGTGTCAATGAAGTATATTTTATTATGTAATATTTGAAAATAGTTATTTATTAGAATATTAAACAAAAAAAATATTAAAAAAAATATGTAAGTAAAACATTATATACTAATAAATCTTTTACAAAATAATGAGACATTTTCTATTTTTTGAACAAGCTTTATTTTTGTGGAAGAAAGTAGATAGATTGTTTTGTTATTTTAATTTACAGAATAGCGTATACATTAGTAGACTTAATGAAAATAATATTTTTTGTTAATTTATGTAATGTTTTAAGGAAAACAAAATTTTTTGATATAATCACATTTTATAACATAAGTATTGATCATTTACAAAATAAGCATTTTTAAAAATTGTCTGAAAAAAATTATATTTACAGTATTTCTCTAGAAAATGTTTTATAGCATTTATACAGAAAATAAATCATTGGCTATTTTATTTTAGAATAATATTTTGAGATTATAATGGTGTTGTTGACAATATTTACAAATTGACAAAAGTATATACTTATGGCATGTAATCCTAAATTTAATTAATAATATTATTATATCAAATATTAATATTATTAATTATAACATTTTTACATAATGTCAAAATAATTTTTTTTAACAGGTAAGTTTTATTAGAATTTTGTCATTAATTAATAAGAATTTGTAATAATGTGTAGAGTTATAAAAGCAAAGTAATGAATTATAATAATAATACATATGTATTTATATTCATTATGAATGTCATTTTATTAAGTATAAATAATTACAAAGTAATTTTTGAAGATTAAGAATTTTTGTTTTAATATTTACAGTTCATTACTATGCTTTTTTTCACTGTATTATTTTTTTAACGGGATTTAAGCAGATATTTTTTTTTTACTGGGACTATTTTGTAACCGCGTAATTTTCTTTTGGGTCATTTTGGAGTGGAGAAGCTCGCGGTTGGAAGCTACGTCATGTTCAGTAAGGTAAGGGGAATTTTAAGTATTATATGTTACTAAATACTTATGTTTAAGTGTAGTTAGGATGTATATAGTGTATTTCTTGTTAGCTCGTCGTGTTTTTGGTGTGTTGTAGGTGTTAGTTGTGTTTTAGTCAGGTGTCGTGGTTTAGTGTTTGAGACCTAGGTGCCGATCACGATGCGGCAAAAACCGGGTACGAACCGTCGGACGGAGCACAATCTCCGCCCGACGCGTACCCGGTCGTCAATTTTTACAAACAAGGAATTACGATTCGCACGGGTACACCATTACCGTACGAATCGTAAAAAAGCCCGACCGAACAAAAAAACACCTACCAATGCGATCCGGGAAAGCGCCGACCTGACGTCGGGACGCTCGCAGCCAGCCATTCACGACCCAGGAATCACGATTCGCACCGACGTCACCCCGCACGGTGATTATTTTGCGGCAGCCAAAAACTGCCGGGAAATCAGGACGACGCGATCAAGGACCACCAGTACGCGACGGACAGACGACGACGCGAACAAGGAGGACCAGTACGTGACGGACACACAGGACGACGCCACCAAGGAGGACCCGTACGCGACAGGACGACGCGATCAAGGAGGACCCGTACGCGACAGGACGACGCGATCAAGGAGTACCAGTACGCGACGGACAGACATGGACCCGAACCTACGAGTCATCCCTGCCCTCATAGCAGTACACCTCCTCTACAGGTTACGACGCAGACGCCGCAGAAGGTCAGAATAGCTAAGGGAGGGGGGAAAGTGGGGTGGGGTGGGGGTGGCACGACCAGGGCAGGCCACAAAACAACCACATAAGTCACACACCACACATGGCCTGGACATACCTGACTCCCATGCCCTGGTCACCAGGAGGGGGTGGGGGCGTGTCCTGATAAGCCAGCGACCGCCACAATGGAAGTCCGTCACCACGCGAACCGGCAACACAACCAGACAGGTACGTCCCGTACCCACGCCTGAAGAGCGTGGGTACGATTCGTACCACGCCCACACACACGTCACCCCAACAATGGCGGGACGGATCGTACCCACGTGGCAAAGGCCTGGGTACGGGCCGCACAAGCATCACATAGCGTGGGGACGGATATGTACGGACCCTACCCCCACCCCGTATGCAAGGAGCGTACCCCCCACCCCAACAGTGAAAGTACGACCCGTACCCCCACCCGCGTATGCATGGAGCGTACCCCCACCCCAACAGTGTAAGTACGACCCGTACCCCCACCCGCGTATGCATGGAGCGTAACCCCCATGCCAACAGTGTAAGTACGACTCGAACCCTCACCCGCGGACGTACGGACCGTACCCCCACCCCCACCAGTGTAAGTACGACTCCTACCCCCACCCGCGGACTCACGGACCGTACCCCCACCACACCAGTGTAAGTACGACTCAAACCCTCACCCGCGTATGCAAGGAGCGTACCCCCCACCCCAACAGTGTAAGTACGACCCGTACCCTCACCCGCGTATGCAAGGAGCGTACCCCCCACCCCAACAGTGTAAGTACGACCCGTACCCCCACCCGCGTATGCAAGGAGCGTACCCCCCACCCCAACAGTGTAAGTATGACCCGTACCCCCAACCGCGTATGCAAGGAGCGTACCCCCCACCCCAACAGTGTAAGTACGACCCGTACCCCCACCCGCGTATGCAAGGAGCGTACCCCCCACCCCAACAGTGTAAGTACGACCCGTACCCTCACCCGCGTATGCAAGGAGCGTACCCCCCACCCCAACAGTGTAAGTACGACCCGTACCCCCACCGCGTATGCAAGGAGCGTACCCCCCACCCCAACAGTGTAAGTACGACCCGTACCCCCAACCGCGGACTCACGCACTGTACCCCCACCACACCAGTGTAACTAGACCCGTACCCTCACCTCGAATGCATGGAGCGCACCCACACCGTGTATGTTCCAAGCGTACATATCCAGAAATAGGAGGTGTGTGTGCAGAGTCCACCCAGCAGTGCCCAGAGACAGGAGGGGTGTGTGCAGAGTCCTCCCAGCAGTGCCCTGAGACAGGAGGGGTGGGTGTGGAGTCCTCCCAGCAGTGCCCTGAGACAGGAGGGGTAGGGCCCTATCACTCACAGCAGTGCCCTGAGACAGGAGGGGTGGGGGCCCATCACCAACAGCAGTGCCCAGAGACAGGAGGGGTGGGGCCCTATCACTCACAGCAGTGCCCTGAGACAGGAGGGGTGGGGGCCCATCACTAACAGCAGTGCCCAGAGACAGGAGGGGTGGGTGCGGAGTCCTCCCAGCAGTGCCCTGAGACAGGAGGGGTGGGGGCCTATCACTAACAGCAGTGCCCAGAGACAGGAGGGGTGGGTGTGGAGTCCTCCCAGCAGTGCCCTGAGACAGGAGGGGTGGGTGTGGAGTCCTCCCAGCAGTGCCCTGAGACAGGAGGGGTGGGTGTGGAGTCCTCCCAGCAGTGCCCAGAGACAGGAGGGGTGTGTGCAGAGTCCTCCCAGCAGTGCCCTGAGACAGGAGGGGTGGGTGTGGAGTCCTCCCAGCAGTGCCCTGAGACAGGAGGGGTGGGGCCCTATCACTCACAGCAGTGCCCTGAGACAGGAGGGGTGGGGGCCCATCACCAACAGCAGTGCCCAGAGACAGGAGGGGTGGGGCCCTATCACTCACAGCAGTGCCCTGAGACAGGAGGGGTGGGGGCCCATCACAAACAGCAGTGCCCAGAGACAGGAGGGGTGGGTGCGGAGTCCTCCCAGCAGTGCCCTGAGACAGGAGGGGTGGGGGCCTATCACTAACAGCAGTGCCCAGAGACAGGAGGGGTGGGTGTGGAGTCCTCCCAGCAGTGCCCTGAGACAGGAGGGGTGGGTGTGGAGTCCTCCCAGCAGTGCCCTGAGACAGGAGGGGTGGGTGCAGAGTCCTCCCAGCAGTGCCCAGAGACAGGAGGGGTGTAACACATGTGTGTGAGGCCGGAATTACCCACATCCATACTGCCTACAAGGGAACATGTCCCCATGAACTCATGTCAACAGACTCCACACACAAATACAGTGATCACCAAGGATGCCACGATTGTTGCAGGTGGAGACATGGCCATGCATGCATGGCCAAAGTAGAAGGGCTCCGTCACACACACAGCTCATGTAGACACAGCTCTGCGCTAA
Source organism: Triturus cristatus (assembly GCF_964204655.1). Lineage (NCBI taxonomy): Eukaryota > Metazoa > Chordata > Amphibia > Caudata > Salamandridae > Triturus > Triturus cristatus. Next base: position 3,719,391 of record NC_140585.1, read on the forward strand.
ACATTGTGAACACCCTGCAGGGAAGAAATCTGGGTACACAGAGGAAGGAATACACCCTGGGACAATTGAACCATGCAGTAACTGCTGACATGACCTAAGGAAGTTAGCCAACACCTTGTGATGGCACACAGATCCCAGGGTCGCCCCAATGAGCAGAACACTACTACAAATCCCACACACCCAAAGCCTTAAACACCACCCAAAACAATGTAGCAGCCCCACCAACACCAATACCACCATAGCAGGAGTGTGATAATGAAAACAAAATTAAGCTTTATTCAGCATGAGCACAATGTCCGTGGATCGCAGGCAGTTCAATTTTAACAAAGGCCATAGGGCAGTCAATGATTCCCAGCTGGATGGGGGACACAGTGGGATGTGTGTCCCCTACCTTGCCTGCACAGTCAAATGGCATCGTCTTCCATACTGGTGAGGGCATCAGGGGGGGGGGAAGCAACAGGCACCGCAGGGACATCAGGGCAAAGGGGCGGCGTTGTGGGTGCAGGGATGGAGGACTCAACCACAGGGGGTGTGTCATGGCCAAAGGCGGAGGCCAGGATGGCACTACACACCTTAGCAAGGTCCTCCAGGGAGTCCCCTGCACCCGAAGTGACCTCAGGCCCCAAGGAGGGGGGGGGGGTCAGAGGGATGGGTTGCAGCGCCACCGGGGGAGGGTGGAGACAGGGGGGGAGACTCAACCACCCTGACCGAGGACTTCCTTGACCGCTTGCGTGGTGGTGGAACTGTGGGGCTCAGGGACAGAGCGGCCATGAAGGAGTCCTTGGGGGAGATGTGGCCAGGAGAGCTGAGGGGAGGGGATTTGGAGGGAGTGGATTGTGTGGAATGCGGACTCCCACTCTGGCTGCGTGTCACACGTTTGCCCCCCGACCCAGTGGGTGTGCCTATCTCACCCTGTGTGTGCGTGTCAGGAGGAGTGCGGTAGACCTTCCCTGCTGGTGTGGTGCCTGTGTCTGTTGTGGTGGGTGCATGCCGACGTCTGGGTGTACGTGGGACAGGCATGGAAGTGGGAAGTGTGGATGGGGCAGGGGTAGGTGGGGGGAGGTCGCGCTGCAGGAGACCCACTGCTGCAGTCAGTGTGGAGTCTATGGACCTCAGCAAGTTGCGTTGGTTAGCCTGCGAAGAATGAATGCCCTCCAAGAATGCCTCGATGTTGGTGAGGGTTTTCCCGTGGGCATGGAGGACATTAAGGATCGCAGCCTGACCAACCTGCAGTTGCCGCTGGATGTCCACAGACTCAGCATTGGCGGCAGCAGTGGAGACAGGGGCAGGGGGTGCGGTGCCTGGCCGGAAGGAGACATGCGGTGACCGGGCACGCTGGGAAGGGACACGAGCAAGTGGGAGGCGGCTGATGGGAACTGAGGGGGCGGTGCAAGGTGTTGTTCCGCTGTCAGCTGCTGGTGCAGCCACCGCCCACTCGGAGAACTCCTCCTCGGACCTGTCAGCTTCGTATTCTGACGTGCCAGTCGACAGGTCCTCGGCAGCACTATCCTCCACCTCTGTCCCACTCGATGTACCAGCCCCGATGTCACGGCTGGCACTGGTGCTCGGTCCCTCCGCCTTGCCTGTGTCCATGTCTCCCTCTGTGTCCCCCGACGATGCTGTGGGCAGGGTGGAGAGACAGAAATTAATCAGACAGCTGTACACATCAGTCACATGAGTCCAATCGGCATAGGTAACATTGCATAGCCTGAAAAGGAAGATCCCTAACATCTTCAAAACAAGGTACCGATGTAGGGCATGAAACACACAGTTGGTTGAGCCACCATGCCACTGAAATACCATGGAGAGCATGAGACAATAGCTAAAGACAGGAAACGGAGTCTGACATAGCACCCAGGCCCTGGGGACAATCCAGCACTGCATCTGCACCACACAGCATTGGCGAAAATACCGATGACCAGGGACCATATCCATGAACTTGAGACACATGCTGCATAGGTAATGCTGCAAACATGCCCAACATGACTCGGTCACTGCACCTTGCGTGTGTGTCCAGTAACATCACACACTGGCCAGACCCAGCAAGTAGAAATCCGGATTTGACACATAGGCATTGCCCGCCCCAACAAACCCCCACACGAGGCAAATTGTTGAGACACAGGTGGCACCAACATCTCATAGTCTGGGTGATAAACACAGGGGCAGGCAAAAAGCAAGATTGGACGCCAAACAGCCAAGGTGCGCCTGTACAAATAATGAGGTACCAGTGCCCATCCTCAGATGAGTATAACAAGACACACAGGCACTGGCAACTGTGAGTATGAAGAAGGACAATCAGGTCAGGCTGCACAGTGGACACCTGTACATAATAGCACGTCTATATACATGGTGACAGGGGACAATGGCACAGAGCACAACCTACGCTGTAGACAGTGAGAGTGTCCACGTTGATGATGACACATACAACACTGAGGATAAGGTGCCCCAGGGGACAGTAGTGGGCACGCAACTACATGCTACTGAATGGTAATGACTGCTACACACGTCACCATCCCTGCACTATGCGTATCGCACACTAATGCACATCATGTCACAGGCCACTACATAGGACATGCGCGCTGTGAGGCATGACACATGAGAGACCAACTCCCATGTCTGGAGTCAGCATCAGTGCCAACTGACATGGAACCCACATGCAGTGAACTTGACAGTGCACAGCCAAGGTCCCACAACCTGTTACACACCACCCCCAGACATGATGCTACAGTCATTGTTCTCGTGGACAAAGCGCCAGCCTACATTACCTTGTGAAGGAGTGACTACACACAGACCAGGGAACACATTGCAAGGAGGGGAAGGGTGGCAGGGGCGCAGCACTATACTGGGGCAAACTGGATCTGCACAGCACCTTTAAACCCTGCCAGTGAATTCATGCCACTGTGCCCTTACAAATGCCGGTGACACACAACAAACGCACATGTACCTACCCCCTTCCGGCTGCTGCATCGCCTGTAAGCGCCTCTCCAGGTCTGGAAAGACCACCGGCAGCACACGCCTGTGGAGGTGGCTCAGACAGCGGCGGCCGCGGTTCTTGTGGCTCTCAGGTGAGTCCCCCAGCAGGAGCCGTGCAATCCTCCGCGTCCAGCACCGGATATCCTGCCAGCGTTTCCTCACCTGGGACAGGCTCCGCCTCCGACCATCCACACCCCTCACGGCACTGACGGCGGTCAGCCAGATCTGCTCCTTGGCAGTGGCGCCTACCTGTGAGGAAGAACAAGTGACACCAGATCAATACACCAGCCACATGTCACAGAGAGACATATGAGAACAAATTAGCTGGTTACAACAAGGCATGTCATGCAGCCAACGCATTGCACCTTTGTCATAGGGACATCATCCTCTGGTGAGGGAAAAGGCAGTACGTGCCATAGTGGGTACACAGGTGGAATGATGGCAATGTCACAATCAATGATCAAGGCTCACACTGTGCATCACACCCACCCCTCCTGTCTCAGGGCACTGCTGGTAGTGATAGGCACACACCCCTCCTGTCTCAGGGCACTGCTGTGAGGACTCCACACCCACCCCTCCTGTCTCAGGGCACTGCTGGGAGGACTCCACACCCACCCCTCCTGTCTCAGGGCACTGCTGTGAGGACTCCACACCCACCCCTCCTGTCTCAGGGCACTGCTGGGAGGACTCCACACCCACCCCTCCTGTCTCAGGGCACTGCTGGTAGTGAGAGGCACACACCCCTCCTGTCTCAGGGCACTGCTGGTAGTGATAGGCACACACCCCTCCTGTATCAGGGCACTGCTGGGAGACATCAGGCATCCCCCCCTGGGACCCACCCTACAGTACATGGCATGTGTGTCACACCAGGACACAATGCCTGAAGTCACAGTCACAACATAGGGACAGTCTGTGGCGGTGGCCTATGCACTCACCTGATACCCTGGTCGCCCATACAGCATGGAGTACTGTGGGAGGATCACATCCAGCAGAGCCATGTTCTCCTCCAGGGTGAATGGCTGTGTCCTCTCCACAGCCCTTGACATGGTTCCAGGGAATCAGTAGCAGCAGCTTGGTCGACAAATGCAAAGATGTGCAGGCAAGTACTCCCTCATGGGACCTGGCTGCCTTATATGTGCCCTTCTGCCCAGTCTCATGCACAGGAGTACAGAGTGATTGGTCACTCACATTTGCATCCTATGTTTCCACCAATCCCTTCAAACCTAGCAGTCTGTGGGTTCTCTATCGGTTTCATTCTCCTGCATGATGTCAGCCCCACAAACACATTGCAACAAAGTAGAAGAATTCCAACTGACTTCTGCTGTGCACCTTCCAGAACAATTTCGAAATTTGAACTTGGTCTCCATGACAACCAGCATGCATGTAGGCCTTCATACTTGTCCCCTATGTAATTTGGAGAATCACACACAGGTACGGTGCGTTTCGGGGCCCTAGGGCACCCCAAATGCATGGCAACAGCCCGTACATGCATGCCTACGTTCACTATCACTATGGGTCTGCACGCGTATGCGTACCCGTAGTGGTACGGACCGTACACACGCATGTACGCTCACTATCACTATGGGTCTGCACGCGTATGCGTACCCGTAGTGGTATGGACCGTACACACGCATGTACGCTCACTATCACTATGGGTCTGCACGCGTATGCGTACCCGTAGTGGTACGGACCGTACACACGCATGTACGCTCACTATCACTATGGGTCTGCACGCTTATGCGTACACGTAGTGGTACGGACCGTACACTCGCATGTACGCTCACTATCACTACGAGTACGCATACGCGTGCAGACCCATAGTGATAGTGAGCGTAGATGCGTGTGTACGGTCCGTACCACTACGGGTACGCATAAGCGTGCAGACCCATAGTGATAGTGAGCGTAGATGCGTGTGTATGGTCCGTACCACTACGGGTACGCATAAGCGTGCAGACCCATAGTGATAGTGAGCGTACATGCGTGTGTACAGTCCGTACCACTACGGGTACGCATAAGCGTGCAGACCCATAGTGATAGTGAGCGTACATGCGTGTGTACGGCCCTATCACTATGGGTCTGCACGCGTATGCGTACTCGTAGTGGTACGGACCGTACAAATGCCTGTACGCTCGCCATCACGATGGGTACACATACGGCAGCACTCCCACAGTGATTTTGGAACATACACAGCCCCTCTTAGCAGCAGTACGGCGGTTTTTACACATCACTGTGGTGATAGGCGACACACAGGTAGGAATAGGGCGGACATACTTGTCCATGGATGGACATACTTGTCCAGGAATGGACATCAAGGCATCGTCTGTGCATTACTACATGTGTGGGGCACAGGTGTGACAGGCTGTGATGTGGAACATGCCTCCTGAGTGGAGAAGGCACCAGATGTATGATGAGATGTGTACAGGTGTACTGTGTGAGGGTGCAATGTGTGCCAGGCATGCCCTTGACTCCTTTGACATGTGTGCATGTCGGACTGCGCACTTGGGGTGAGCGTCACTGGCATGGCACGGACACCAACACACGGAAGTGTCCCATGATGCCCGGTACAGGGGTCATGACACATGACTTGTCACTACCCACAGTGCACAATGTGACTATGTCATTTATGTGTCCGGGATTTACATCAGGTTGATGTTGTAGCACCCTCAAAAGCTGCAGCCGTTGCAGCAACCAACATGTGTCTGTGTGTAGATTGTCATTGCACACTGTTCCACACACCATGCCACATGTGTTATCGGATGTGAGGTGCACATGTATGCATGGGACACGGAGTACCGTGACAAGGCCATGTCAGCATCCTCACAAGGAATGTGTGGTGAGTCATGACATGTGCACCTTCATGGCAAGGTGTGTGGGCTGGACTAGTGTAATGTCATGTGACCTGTGGCTCCAGTGTTCCGCTACCAGTCTCTGCAATCGGCATCCCACTTCTGCTGATGTGTGGGTGTATGTCACTCCTGTCTTGCGTCGGGCTGTTCACTTGCACTGGGACACAGCTATTCCCATGGCGTGGCATGGGGAGGTTCTCAATCACCGTGTGTAGCTGGGTCTTGGAAGGAGTGTTGTTGGACAGGCCACACAGAGGGCTTGCTTCCCCCCCGCACGACAGGGCCCGAGCTCCGGCCCACCCGGCATATCCCCACGACAAGCACCTGTACTCCGTCTCCCGACGAACCCTCTGCCCTCGGACCCCTACTCATCACGGGGTCCAGCCCCACCGGCTTCCCCGGCCGGGTCAAGCTGCCATCTTGGGCCCTGCACCACGCGGCCGCGTGGCCTCACCTCAACCCTAACCCCGGGCCTGGCCGGCCCCGACATCCCGGCACCACCATCCACCCAGGAGGTGAGCGGACCACTTGGCAGGTCAATGGGAGAACGAAGCGTCAAGAGCTCTTCCCCCGCCAGGTGCCGATCGCCTCCAGCAGCCCCCAGGCGCTGGCTCCACCCCCTGCTGGGTGTCTGGACACCTTCATCCCGGACCCTCCGACCTCCAAGTGCGAGGGTCCGGACATCAAAGGGCACCAGCCCTATAACTAAGACAGCTCCGGAGCAGGAAGGCAGTTGTATCCTGGAGTCGAGAGACACCGAGTGAACTCAGCCCTGACGGTCTACTGGCGCTGCCGTAGCCCGCTCTTGTGAACCATCGTCCTGCCTGCTGGCGCTGCCGCGGCCTTCTGCTACCTTCATCCTCCTGGGACCTGCTGGCGCTGCCGCGGCCCGTTGTAACGACCATCCTCACCGGGACCTGCTGGCGCTGCCGCGGACCGTCATCTTCCTGGGACCTGCTGGCGCTGCCGCGGCCCGTTGTAACGACCATCCTCACCGGGACCTGCTGGCGCTGCCGCGGACCGTACATCTTCCGGGGACCTGCTGGCGCTGCCGCGGCCCGTTGTATCAACCATCCTTACCGGGACCTGCTGGCGCTGCCGCGGACCGTACCACCTAACCATCAAGCTCGAGGATTGTGAGCTCATCATCATCTCATCCGAACTACCTGATTGGTAAATAGACTGACCCGCTACCCCCTTCCCTACCTTACGAGACTCTAATCGAGGGGACCCCGGCGTCCAGACCTCCTTGTACCATTCTACCGTATCATAACTAAGTACCTATAAAGAACACTGAACCTTATCCGTGTGTGGTATCTGTCTGTGGGGGGGAAGTTACTTGTCTGTACGATCGCTGGAGACGGCTCTCCCCGGAGACCTCTCCCCCTGACCCCGGCCGGCCCTCCCGGTCCGTCTACCTTTTCTAACATTGGTGGCCAGCGGCGCGATCCGAATCAACGCGTAAGCGTACAGAGAGTAGCTCACCCCACGACAAAAACACGATGTCGACCAAAGATAGCAGCTCCACCGAGAAATTCCAAATGGAGAAATTAGAAGAATACAACCACCGCGAACTGAGACAATTTTGCATAGAACTTGGCATTGCTACCACCGGCCTGAGTACCAAGGATGATCTAAAGCGCGCTCTGGAGTCATGGACAGAAACGGGGGTCACAGGACCCTCCGACCAAAGCAGCGTCACCCCAGACCAAACCAGCATCACACCAGAGGGGAACGCCACGGCTCCCGAGGAGCGGGGAACGGGCCTTCCGCAAGAGGAGATCCGAGAAAGAGACAGAGTCAGATTACACGAGTTGGAGATGGCACGACTCAAGATGGATGGGGAACTCAAGTTAGCTGAACAGAAACTTAACCTCGAGCATATGCGGCTTCGAGAGGAACGAGAAGAAAAGCAGAGACAGAGAGAGCTGGAAGAGAAAAAAATAACGCTCGAGCACGAGCGCCGACTAGCGGAAATAGAACTGCGCAAACAGAATAAGGAACTGGGGGTGCCTGAGCGACCACACACCCCGGGGCCAAGTGAGAAAAAAGTTCACATCCCCAAGGATGTTGTCCGCGAATATGTCCGAGAAGACGACATACAACAGTGGTTTAAAGCCTATGAGATCGCAATGACCTCCCACCGAATCGACCGGAGTGATTGGGGAGCCGGACTTTGGGGGAGATTTATCAACGAGGGTCGCGATGCCCTGCTGCAGCTCCCCGATCACCAAATGTCGTCCTACGACCACATGAAGGCTGCCCTCCTCACCCGCTACGGCCTCACGCCCGAGATGTACCGCCAGAGGTTCAGAGATTGCACCAGGATCCCAGGTACAACGTGGGTGGAATACGTGAACTATTTCAGCCGGGCATTCGAAGGGTGGATCAAGGGAAGTCAGGTCACCACTTACGAACAACTCTTCAACCTTATGGTATGGGAGCACCTGTCAAACAACTGTTTCGTCGAGCTCCGGCAGCACCTACTCGACAGTAAGCTGACCGACCCCCGGCAGCTCGCCGCCGAAGCTGACCGGTGGGAAAGCACCCGAGTGAGCCGGAGAGGGCCCCACGACCAGAACAGAGGCAACCAAGGCCAGCACCGTCCTCGGGGAGGAGGAGGGGGCCAGGGGCGAGGGAGAGACGCCTTACCAACAACACCCGTGGCCAGCACCCCGCCTCCGGCCGGCCGGGGCAACCCCCCGTTGCGGCCTGGGTACCGAGCCAACGTCACGTGCCACCGGTGCCAGCGACTAGGCCACTACGCCAATGACCCGAACTGCCCGCTAAATCAAACACCCAAGCCCCGCCAGGTAGCGGCCGCTGCCCTAGGGGAAGAGCAATCCTCGGAGGGACCCGAAGAGTACGAGCCGGCCCAGCAAGGGTGGGAACCGGCCGCCATGGTCCTGGCATGCCTAGGGGGAAGAGACATGGTCCCGCGGGCTCCCCTACCCGCCAACACCAGAAAATACGGTCAGTGGGTGACCATTAATGGACAGAGAGCCGAGGCCTTGCGTGACACCGGCGCCAGCGTGACGGCCGTCCGCTGTCATCTGGTGAAGCCCGAGCAGATCCTGCCGAACATTCTCTGCCCCGTCCGCTCGGCAGATAACTCGGAGAGTATGTGTAAGATGGCCTGCGTCCCGTTTGAATGGGGAGGGGTCTCCGGCCTACTGAAGGTGACGGTCCGGGACGATGCCCCCGTGGACTGCCTCCTGGGGAATGACCTCGAGAGTTCCCCGTGGGCCGCCGTCGAGAAAAGAGAGCACCTGGGGATGCTGGGCCTCCCGGACTGGGCCTGCATAACCACCCGATCCATGACCGCCCGGGCCACCCCCCGATCAGAAGAAACCGAATGGCCGGCACCTCCGCCCCCGGTTGCCCCCGTCGAGGACAACAGCGAGGCCGACCTCCCGGACCCGACTATCGAAGCAGACGCACAACACCAGGACCTTCCGGATCTGGCTCAGTGGCGTCAAGAGGGGGGGCCCACCCAAGAACAGTTCCGCCAGGAACAAAAGACCTGTCCCTCCCTCGAGGGACTCCGCCAACAAGCCGATACCCAAAACGCAGGGGACACCACCGGAACCCACTGGGTCTACTGGGACAACGACCTGCTCTACAGCGAGCAAAGAATCGCCGAGCTGGGGGCCGGTCGAGTTCTGGTGGTACCGCTCCGCTTCCGAGACTTTCTGCTCAACCTGGCCCACGATGTCCCCCTGGCTGGACACCTGGGCCAGGACAAAACATACAGTCGCCTGGTGACCCACTTTTTCTGGCCAAAAATGAGGAATGACGTCCTGAACCACTGCCGATCTTGCCCCACGTGCCAAGCCAGCGGGAAGAGTGGTCGGAAGCTGAAGGCCCCTCTGCAACCCTTCCCGGTGGTCACCACCCCGTTCGAGAGGGTGGGGATAGACATTGTGGGGCCTCTGGACCCCCGCACGGCACAAGGACACAGGTTCATCTTGGTCCTAGTGGACCATGCCACCCGCTACCCCGAGGCGGTGCCCCTACGGACAGTGACAGCTCCGGTGGTTGGCCGGGCCCTGATGGGGATCTTCTCCCGGGTAGGCTTCCCCCGAGAAGTCGTCAGCGACCGAGGTACGAATTTCATATCTAAATACATGAAGTCCCTCTGGCAACAATGCGGGGTCACCTACAGATTCACGACCCCCTATCACCCCCAAGGGAACGGACTAGTGGAGCGTTTTAACCGCACTCTCAAGGGGATGATTGGGGGATTGGAAGAGCCTCTCCGTCGCCAGTGGGATGTGCTGCTCCCGTGCCTCCTCTTCGCCTACCGAGAAGTCCCCCAGAAGTCCCTCGGCTTTAGCCCTTTCGAACTCTTGTACGGGCACCCTGTGCGAGGGCCCCTCAGCCTAGTCAAGGAAGGTTGGGAGATGGCCCCCTTAACGACCCCTCCTGACGTCTTCAAATACATCCTGGCCCTACGAAACCAGACCCGGCGCTTCAGGGAGATGGCCAAGGCGAACCTCGAGGCCAGTCAGGAGGACATGAAAAGGTGGTATGATCACAATGCCTCCTCCGTTGAGTTCGAGCCTGGGCAGCAAGTATGGGTGATGTCCCCCACCGAACCATGTGCCCTGCAAGACAAGTGGACGGGGCCCTTCAAAGTGGTCGAGCGTAAAAGCCCCGTCACTTACCTCATCGACATGGGGTCCACCCGGAACCCCCTGCGGGTCCTCCACACCAACCGGCTCAAACCACACTTTGTGCGCTCCGAACTAAGCCTCCTGATGGCGACCGACAGTGGTACAGAAGAAGACTCCGAGCCCCTCCCGGATCTCTTAAAGACTCAGGAGAAGGACGGCTCCGTGGAGGGGGTCCGGCTCTCCGACGCCCTCACTTCGGAGCAACGCCAGGACTGCCGGGACCTCCTGCTGCAGTTCGCTGCCCTGTTCTCCCTCACCCCCGGGGTCACCCCTTGGTGTTTGCACGACGTAGACACTGGGGACAGTCCCCCTGTCCGGCACCGGGCCTACCGCGTACCAGATCGGGTACGGGCCTGCATACAGGAGGAAGTGGCCAAGATGCTCACGATCGGGGTCATCGAGCCCTCGGACAGTCCCTGGGCCAGTCCGGTTGTATTAGTTCCCAAGGCCGCTGCCCCCGGCACCGCCCCTGAACTGAGATTCTGCGTCGACTACCGGGGCTTGAACGCTGTCACCCGGACCGACGCTCATCCCATCCCCCGAGCAGACGAGCTGATCGACCGGCTGGGGGCCGCCCGCTACCTTAGTATCTTCGACCTAACGGCGGGCTACTGGCAGATCGGCCTCACACCCAGGGCTCAGGAACGGTCAGCCTTCTCCACCCCCGATGGCCACTATCAATTTAAGGTCATGCCCTTTGGCATGAAGAATGCCCCCGCCACATTCCAACGTCTTGTGAACCAGGTCTTGGCAGGGCTCGAAGAATTCAGCGCTGCCTACCTGGACGATATCGCTGTATACAGCCGCCACTGGTCCGACCACCTCCGTCACCTCCAAGAGGTCCTCCAAGCCCTCCAGCGGGCCGGCCTCACCATTAAAGCCGGCAAGTGCCAAATTGGCCAAGGGTCTGTGACCTACCTTGGGCACCAAGTGGGAAGCGGGCTGGTGGCCCCACTACAACTTAAGATTGCTGCCATCCAGTCCTGGCAGCCCCCTGTCACCCAGACCGAGGTCCGAGCCTTCTTGGGGCTCACCGGCTACTACCGGCGGTTCGTGAAGGACTACGGCAGCATCGTGGGGCCCCTCACGGGACTCACATCCAAGAATCAACCGAAGCGGGTCCACTGGGCTCCTGATTGTCAAGCGGCCTTCGAGGAGCTGAAGGCCGCCCTGTGCACCGCCCCGGTGCTCCAGGCCCCCGATTACAGTCGGGAATTTGTAGTGCAGACCGACGCCTCCGACCACGGCATCGGGGCCGTCCTCTCTCAGCTGAACCCCGAAGGTCATGACCAGCCGGTGGCCTTCATCAGTCGACGTCTCCTGGCCCGAGAACAGCGTTGGAGCACAATCGAGAGGGAGGCATTTGCAGTAGTGTGGGCCCTCAAAAAGCTCCGACCCTATCTCTTCGGTACCCACTTCCGGGTACAAACCGACCATCGACCCCTGCAATGGCTGATGCAGATGCGGGGGGAGAACCCAAAACTCTTGCGCTGGTCCATTTCCCTGCAGGGAATGGATTTCACTGTGGAGCACCGGCCAGGCCAAGACCACGCCAACGCGGATGGCCTGTCCCGCTTTTTCCGCCTCGACGAAGAGAGTCCCCAAGGAGATGGGTGACTCTCCCCGCCTTCAGCTGGGGGGGACGCATGTTGGACAGGCCACACAGAGGGCTTGCTTCCCCCCGCACGACAGGGCCCGAGCTCCGGCCCACCCGGCATATCCCCACGACAAGCACCTGTACTCCGTCTCCCGACGAACCCTCTGCCCTCGGACCCCTACTCATCACGGGGTCCAGCCCCACCGGCTTCCCCGGCCGGGTCAAGCCGCCATCTTGGGCCCTGCACCACGCGGCCGCGTGGCCTCACCTCAACCCTAACCCCGGGCCTGGCCGGCCCCGACATCCCGGCACCACCATCCACCCAGGAGGTGAGCGGACCACTTGGCAGGTCAATGGGAGAACGAAGCGTCAAGAGCTCTTCCCCCGCCAGGTGCCGATCGCCTCCAGCAGCCCCCAGGCGCTGGCTCCACCCCCTGCTGGGTGTCTGGACACCTTCATCCCGGACCCTCCGACCTCCAAGTGCGAGGGTCCGGACATCAAAGGGCACCAGCCCTATAACTAAGACAGCTCCGGAGCAGGAAGGCAGTTGTATCCTGGAGTCGAGAGACACCGAGTGAACTCAGCCCTGACGGTCTACTGGCGCTGCCGTAGCCCGCTCTTGTGAACCATCGTCCTGCCTGCTGGCGCTGCCGCGGCCTTCTGCTACCTTCATCCTCCTGGGACCTGCTGGCGCTGCCGCGGCCCGTTGTAACGACCATCCTCACCGGGACCTGCTGGCGCTGCCGCGGACCGTCATCTTCCTGGGACCTGCTGGCGCTGCCGCGGCCCGTTGTAACGACCATCCTCACCGGGACCTGCTGGCGCTGCCGCGGACCGTACATCTTCCGGGGACCTGCTGGCGCTGCCGCGGCCCGTTGTATCAACCATCCTTACCGGGACCTGCTGGCGCTGCCGCGGACCGTACCACCTAACCATCAAGCTCGAGGATTGTGAGCTCATCATCATCTCATCCGAACTACCTGATTGGTAAATAGACTGACCCGCTACCCCCTTCCCTACCTTACGAGACTCTAATCGAGGGGACCCCGGCGTCCAGACCTCCTTGTACCATTCTACCGTATCATAACTAAGTACCTATAAAGAACACTGAACCTTATCCGTGTGTGGTATCTGTCTGTGGGGGGGAAGTTACTTGTCTGTACGATCGCTGGAGACGGCTCTCCCCGGAGACCTCTCCCCCTGACCCCGGCCGGCCCTCCCGGTCCGTCTACCTTTTCTAACAAGTGTCACCTTGCATCCATACGTGTCCTGGGCATGTAGCACATACCTGACTCCATATGCAGCATATGTGTATTGACAGATTAACATGTGCTCAGTACATATGAATTGTTGTCGTAGTGCATTCACTCTTCCTTGTCACTTCCTCATTACTGCAGAGCACCGCCTCTTGCCCGGATAATTCCAGACTTGGCTGCCATGCAGGAGAATGACAGCATCCGGCTCTACCGCTTCACCCAACCGTTGATTCTGGAGTTGACGGCGAGACTGACACCACACCTGCAACCGCTGCACAGGTATCCCACGGCACTGACACCCCAGCTGAAGGTAATGGCTGCCCTACATTTCCTTGCCACGGGTACCTTTCAATATACCATAGCTCATGTTGGTGGCATGTCCCAGAGCATGTTCAGCGGTGTGCTGCATGATTTCTTAGAGGCCATGTTGATTCACCTGGATGACTTCATCAAGTTCCCAACCCCTGAACAGATGACAGAGGTCAAGCGTGGATTCTATGCCCTGGGAGGGATGCCCCATGTCATTGGGTCCATAGATGGGACACATGTAGCTTTGGTACGACCACACGCACGGGAGGTGGCGTACCGAAATCGGAAGCACTACCACTCCATCAATGCCCTTGTGGTGTGTCTGTCCAACATGGTGATTTCACATGTCTGTGCTCGTTTCCCAGGATCAGCACACGATGCCTACATCATGAGGCGTAGCGGGATGCCTGATATGATTATGCAGCTGCGCAACGAACGGGCATGTGTTGTTGGTGGGTACAGTCTGTCTGTCCTGTATTCTGTTTGGCCGAGCAGCACGACCGCTTCGCCAGTTCTAACGATATCCATGTGCTTTCCATGTAGGGGACGCTGGCTATCCCAACATGCCTTGGCTGCTGACACCTCTCCGCAACCCCATCACGCCGGCCCAGCTCCGCTATAACACCGCCCATGGCCGGACAAGGCGAGTGATAGAGAGGACGTTTGGCATGCTGAAGAGCCGATTCCGGTGCCTCCACAAGACCGGCGGCGCACTCCCATATGCCCCGGCGAAGGTTTGCAAGATCTTCATGGTCTGCTGCATGCTGCACAACATGGCAGTTGAAAGAGCTGTGCCACTCATCCTGATTCAACATTACGAGGATCATCCACCCGTGGAGGACGAAGGGCTTGGCAATGGGGCTAGTGATGTGGAGGATGTGGAGCCGCAAGAGGACATCCGGACTCGGCTCATACGCGACTTCTTTGCTTAGTGGTGAGTACCAGTATCTGAGTGTGCACGCCTTGGTCCCCGTGTGGCATGTGTTGTGATGTGTGTCTCCACCTGCATGTATGGCACGTGAGTCAGAGGTGTGTGTGGGTGTGTCACTGGAGTGATGGTGGCAGTGATGGTAGTATTTCCCCACTCATAATTGTGACCTAGCATGTTGTCATCCATACATGTGTCGAGTCAATGCACATGCAAGTGGCTGTGCTTTTTGTGGCTGACTTCTTGTGTGTCTCTCTTCCCCAGGTACCTGCGCATGCCATCTTCTGGTTGCATTGTTGTGGCACTGCTATTCCTCATGGACATGGCATCGTGGGCTGACTCAGCGTTACAGGCACGGACACGTTTGGAAGTCTCCATGGGGTAAGGGATGCATCTGGGGTGTATTGGGTGTGGCAGTTGTTCACGATGTGTGCACACTGCCCCGGTCGGGGTTTGGTTCCTCTGCAGACATGTGGCATCCCCATGGGACACGACATGCAGCTGGGTACACATGAATAGATGGGCTGCCTGGTTGTCAGTCATCAGTGATGGGATAGTGGATTGTGATGATGGCATCAATGTGTGTGACACTGCCCTCGGACACATACGGTTAACATTGGCTTGACATGGCGTGGGACTTCCACATCAGCGGATCTATGGTGTATGGCAGGCTCTCCGTGTGCAGCTGTGGGTATTTAGCTGTTAGCCGACGCTTGTGTGCCAGTACCATGGCTATCACGCATTTGTGCTGCAGAAGGGGGGTGCCAGTGTTGGACCCACATGTTACTCCACATGATGTGTTCATGTGTACTTCAAGTTGCCTCTGCAATCCCAAAAACATGACTAATAAAGGTGTCCCTATGCCTCCAAGGTGCCTCTTCTCAGTCAATGCTGGTGTGTTGGCACGGTGCATCCTGCATGTCTGGCATGGTATTCCCTGATTGTGGCTATGTGTCAATGTGTCGAGTGGCAAGATGCAAGCTGTGTGTGTGTGCTGAGACTGTGTAGTGGGCATGATGTCCATGACTGTGTGGGTATTGTGACATGTGCCATCCCCATGCATCCAACGTTGTCCATGACCCCATTCTCTGCATCCACCGGACTCAAGCTTGCAGGACATGGTTCTGCCACCTGTCTACACATACCTGGGTGCCCCCCAGGACACTGGCCAGAATCCCTGACCTCTGCGCATGACTGTTGCTGTACTCAATGTGTCTGTCAGCACGGTTGTTCGGCCACCCCCTTAGCTGGTTGTGCCCATCACGGGTGTGTATGGTGCTCCATGTCTGTCTTGCCTAATAAACTGTGACCCATGTGTCCTGTGCCAGACTCAGGCCCCAGGGTGTGGATGGTTGAAGAGAACAGATGACTCAGGCATGTTTAGACTGTACAAGACACATGTTAGGTAATAATGCTACCAGCAGGCATCTACTCTTAATAGTGTGATTTATTATTGGGGGGGGGGGGACAAAGTGAGGGGCTTTCCGGGATTAGGGAATCCAAAGTTCAGTAGGGGAGTTGGTGTCCTTGCCATTGGAAATCCTCAGAGTCCATGCCACAGTCTTTGTCAACATTGGTCAGCCAGTGACCAGCAGGGCCATGTGGCAGAGAATGTCTCTTGATGCTGTGATGCTGTGATGCTGTTGCTCCAGTGGGCCAGGTGCCAGGCCAGGTGTCCTGGGAGATGGTGATGTAGCAGCCACCCTCACGGTCCTTTCCGTGGACGACCCGGCCTCCTGCGGGGAACATCACCAGCAGGCCGTGACGACGTCTGGGATGCTCCGTCGGATGTTTCCTCCTCCTCCTCCTGATCCCTCCCTGTGGGTGGTGATGTTCTCCGCCTTCTGGCACAGGGAGGGTCGGCCATGGTGTCGGCCATCCGACGGAGTGTAGCGTGAATCCCCTGGAATGCCGTCACTTGCTCAGCCTGTCTGTCCTCCATCCTCCGTTGGTGTACCAGTAGACAGGCTATTAGCTCCGCATGTTGCTGGGCCTGCTGGACCTTGATCCCCTCGAGGACGGACACAACCTGGGCCATGCCCGTGGTGTCCTACCGGTATGAGTCCAGGATGTTACGGACATGGGAAAATACCGGATCCCCAGCCAACTGGTCAGGCTCGCGCCTCCGCCGTCCTCCACTCCCACCACCCCTGCCCACTTGCGCCTGGCCTGCACTTGTGGGCACATCGGGTCTCCGGGACCCCTGAGGGGTGGCATTGGCGTTGTCGCCTGCCTCCTCCTGGGTGCCCGGGACACCGTGTCCCTCCTGGCGAGCCTGGCTGCATTGTGGTGTTGGGGCAGGGATCCTGGGTGTCTCCTGGGATGTGGCAGGAGTGGGGGTGGTGGTTGGCACGGTTGTACCTGACGCAGGTGCTGCAGGTGGTTGGACACCAGAGGGGCCAGGTCGGTCGGGGTCGTCCGCAGAGTGGTGAGAGTGGTCGCTGCCGGTGGGATCGGTCTCCTGCAGATCCGGGTCCTGTGAGTGTTCCCCCCCAGTGTTGGGGGGTGCAGCACGACGTTGACCTGTGTGTGAGAGAGACAATGTTAATTTTGGTCCATGCAACATCCATGTTTCATCCGTTTCAAAGTTGGCACATTTCCTCTTGGAATTAGGATCTGTCTTGCATTCCACTCACAGTGCACTTGTGCATGGGTGTGTCCCTTGGGCACCAATTTGGCCCCTTTAACTATGTGTGGCACAGTCTTACTTGCTGCGTCAAGTGTGACTGCAGTCAGCAGTGGAGTGTGCAGGTGTGGCGAGCCATGCATTTGCGCCTTCCTTGTAGCACTGTACATGTGCACATGGAGTGGATCCACACACTTATATGATGCAGGTAGCTGTCCTTGTGCTCGTGTACAGGTTGTGACATGGCCCTGCGTTTTGCCATGATGAAGAGGGGGGGTTCTGGCACTGGCCACCCTTGTCTACATGCACGCAGTCCACCTGCTGACGAGCAGACATTCCCACACACCAAAGGACTGATTTGCTCTCCCTGTGTCTCCCTCCTTCTCTGTCCCCCTCTCCCTCCCTCTCTGTCCCCCTCTCCCTCCCTCTCTGTCCACCTCTCCCTCCCTCCGTGTGTCAGCCTCCTCCCTCTGTCCGTCTCCCTCCCTCTCAGTCCCCCTCTCCCTCCCTCTGTGTCCCCCTCTCCCTCCCTCCGTGTGTCAGCCTCCTCCCTCTGTCCGTCTCCCTCCCTCTCAGTCCCCCTCTCCCTCCCTCTGTGTCCCCCTCTCCCTCCCTCCGTGTGTCACCCTCTGTCACCTTGGCCCAGCTTCCTGGGCACACACTGTTAGCAGATCTTTGAGTGGCCCTTGGCCTGTTGATGTGAGTTTGTTTCTGATCTCCAGGCACCCATTTGGTGTGATGTGTGTCTGTGCGCTGCTGCTGTGGTGGTGTGTGCTGCCACTCTTTCACAATGTTGGCTGTTCATTAGCTGCTGTCATGTGCAAAACAGTGCCTTCACCCCCATGTGTTGATGTAAGGCGTCCGCCATTTGCTGGCAAGTCATTCCTGTGTTGGGACACACTGTTTGTCTGGCTGTGACCTAGGCCATATGGGCAGAGGGCATTGTTGTCTGCTTTGGAGTCGCACTATGTGATTTTTGGTGCCCAGCCTCCCGCCATCCGGGTTACCGTGTCATGTGTTGTTGTCTTCTGTGGCCTGTGACTTGACATTGTCCAGCTGGGTGCATGGGGCATGGTGGCAGCAGTGGCATGTGCCTGCTCATGGAGTGTGGTTGAGTCATGCGATGGCTTGTGGTGGTTGCGTGCCTGTTAGTAATTTTGGTTGTGGTTGCAGTTCCCCCCATGTGAGGTGCGTTGTTTGTGTACTCACCCGGGTCTCGGAGTCCTTCTAATCCTTCAACTGCCTCCACCGGCAGTATGGCCATCACCCTCTCCTCCCAGGGATGGTACTGTACGGCTCTGCGGGAGGGCCCTCCTCCGGTGGCGTTGGCCTGGTCGTGTTCCTCCTGCCTCTTGGCTCTGACCCTCCTCCGCAGATCGTACCACCTGTTCTGGCAATCCTGCTTGGTCCTCCTGGTGTCCGCAACGGCATTCACAGCATCGACGATGGTCTGCCACATGGCTGTTTTGGCTGCCAGGCTGGTGCTTCTGACCAATGTTCCAAAGATCTGTGGCTCGACTCTGAGGATTTGATCAACAAGGAGCCCGGGACAAGGGCGGAGCCGTCTGTGGCCGTCATGGGCCGGAGTAGGCCGGGCTGGGCCTACCCTCTTGGTTCTGCCGTTTGCCATCAAGTCCCTAGCACAACAAGCTGATAAATTGCCCCATAGCTATCATCACACTCTAAGATACCATGCCGTCCCCGGTAAAGGAAAGTACCCCCATAAGGCAGGCAGGAACAAAAAATATGACCTTAGAGAATTACTTTCCTCGGGCGGGGGGAGATGGGGACAAGGAGAACACATTAAGCCGGCTCAGAGCTGAGCGGAGACGCTCTATAGATAATTTGAAAGGTAGACCTCTAGGAGACTATCCTCCCACACCTAGCGAAGACTTGACACTAAATGAAGATGTTCCGATCCTGCTTAGGGATGTTACAAAAACGCCCCCAGTGGTACTTATGAGCTCAACCCCAGTGAGTAGCACAAGCCCAAGTAGGGGGACGATTGACTTAATTTCTCAACCGCCCCCAGCATCAAAGTCTAGGAAAGCCAAACCTAAAATAGCTGTAGCACAAGGGGTTTTTGGGCCCCCACCAAACAAACGTAGGAGGAAGTCGAGGGGTGCCCAGGCTAAAAACAAACCAAAGATCCCTCATTCTGATTTTGGGAAGTCACCCAAACCCTCCATATCAACTGTGACAACGGTGGCTGACTTACATTCTAAACCCGCTGCACAGGATGGTGTGGCTCCCGTCCTGACTAAAGAGACGGCTAGCAACATTGTTAATGCCCCCCTCTCTGTTGCTCCGCTGGGTAATTTGGAATTCCTGCTTAGGTCACTTTTGTTACCAATCAGTGAAAGCATCAAAAAAGTGGAAATCAGACTAACCATTCTTGAGGCTACACTAAGCAGTATGAAAAATCCGGCCAATTCTCATGAGAGGGCTCCTAAACCTATTGCCACCCCAACAGCTCCAAAAAGTGTTATGCATCTTGCTCCCTCACAGGTTGCAACTGCGGCCGCCCCACCACAAACCCAGAGGAATAACCCTGCCCCAAATAAGCCACCTAACCCCATAGGACCTATACCCCCTGCAAATGCTGTTCCCCCGGTACAGCCCCCAGATAGTGTTGCACCGACTCCACTAATGAAGCTTCCCCCCAGGCCACGTAGACCCAATTTACCACCAGAGGCGAATGACTTTACAGTAGTCATGGCGGGCGTCCCACCACTAGAGGCAGGTGAAGCCGAGGATTTCTGTGCTCTGAAAAGTAGGGTGATTAAGTGGCTAAATTTGAATAGACCCTTACCCGTACACTTAAGCAATGAGATCATAATGGTCAGAAGGGTGCCTTGGATAGGGAGAACACGCAAATCCATCATAGGGGATTGCATATTGGTGAGCTTCAGGGATGCTGGAACAGTTGCTCACATATGCCAGGGAAAGAATAGATCACAGGTAACAACAATTCAAACACTTCATGTGTCTTTCTTCTTTCCCCCCACCCCAGCCCCTGTACACGTGACCCGTTCATATGACAACTGGGAAAGGGTGGGTCGAAGGGGTGTTCATCACGAGTTCAATCCCAGGCCATTATTTAGCCGCCCAGAGCTACCCTTCCATACATTCAATCGGTTCCACTGCCTGGATGGTCTTGAGGGGGTAGATTGACAAAGAGATAATGGTATATGGGGTATAGGGGGTAGAGGGGTTCCAAATGCTGAGTGGGAGAAGCACAGCCCCGAGGCAAAACAAAAGTCATCAAGTTGCGCCCGGAGTTATGTGCTGGATGAACCTAGGGTTGTAGATATTGCATGTATAGGTGACGCACAGGGACCGGAATTGGGAAAACAAGTGCGAGAATCACCTGGTGGGTCACAGGGAGGAGGGGTCCAGGGGGGTGAGGCACTAAAAATCATCTCATGGAATATAGCTGGCCTGGCTGGGAAATTTAATAACAAAGAGTGGCTTGACTATATCAGAAAATTCCATGTAATTTGTCTGCAGGAGACCTGGGCCCAGGAGAATAATTTCCACCTGCAAGGGTATAAGTGTTTTTTTGTTCCTGCTCAAAAATCAAGATCAGGGAGAGCCATGGGAGGTTTAGCTATTTATATAGATCTGAGCCTTACGGGAAGTTACACTTGCCTTGATTGGAATTCCCACAGGATTCAGGCAGTCAGGTTCACTGGGAAAGGTCTTAGATTTGTTGCAGTAAACCTTTATAACAACGAGATAGCGGGATCTAACATCTCTCTTGTTACTGAATTAGATAATAGGTTGGGCCAGGTCATAACAGGCCAAAAAAATGGGCAGCCACATGGGTTGGTGGTTATGGGAGATTATAATTGCCACTTGTGCCCGGTACTGGTCCAAATAAGCACAGATTGGTCCCGATGCCCTATGGAGAAGGGACCGCATTTCTCTCATACGCCGTTGGGCTCAGCTTTCAGAATGTTACGGTTTAAATATGACCTTGAACACACCATTAATATGGTAGGGATGCAGGAGGATGGCACACTCCCCCCCACATTTAAGGGTAGAGGATGCTCTTCCTTCATAGATTACATTCTGGTTTCAAGGTCCTTAATTAATAAGACAACTAGTGTAGGGATCGAATGGAGTGGCTTTAGTGACCATAACCCTCTTGTTTTGGAGCTGCAGTATATGGTGGGTCTAAGTATTAGAGTTCAACGCACCTTCACTGAGAGAGCAACAGACCAAGGCAGGAGACTAAAATGGGCTAAAATAGACGGGGAAAAGTTCTACAAGGGCCTGGTGGACGCAGGCATACTTGCTATTAATGATTGTTTGGACACAGAAGTCCGCGGACCGAGGATAATGGAAGCTTTCGACCAGATCGCTAATCTGGTCGATGGTTTGCTAAAGACTAGTGTCCCATTTAAGAACCACGGAAATCCCCGATGGTTCGACAAAGACTGCTCTAAAGCTTTGAGGGAGCTGAAAAGCTGCCTTAAAACTAAACCAAGGGTCCCCCACAAAGTTAAGGTGTGCAGAGAAATTTATAAAAAGGAAATTAAGAGGAGGAAACTTGCCTTGCAGGCGGAAGCATGGGCAGATTTACGAGAAGCGGGGGAAAGAAAGGACGTAGCAGGCTTTTGGAAAATAATTAGTAACACAACTTTCCAGGAAAGAGATACCCCGGATATAGGGGCCAATATTCTCCCAGAGCAGTGGGTCAACCACTATAGGGGCCTGTACAATCATGAGCCTGGTTCTACTGTAGACCTACCGGCCATTCCAACTGAGGCTCCACCGGTAGAATTCTCCATTAAGGAGATCATTGCAGGGATTGAGGGCCTGACCAAAAATAAAGCTCCGGGGCCTGATGGAATCCCCCCTGATCTGTTTTTGAGTAACATCGAACTCTGGGCTCCCCTAATGACAAGGGTTATTAATACTGCTATCATCTGTGGCCTGCCCCCGTCTTGGTCCACGGCAGTAATTGTGCCGATTTTCAAAAAGGGCTACAGGGATGACCCAAAGTGCTACCGCCCGATCTCCCTGATTGATGTGTCAGCAAAACTTTTGGGGAGGGCAATTCTTAATAGACTGTCCGAGTGGACCGAGGAAAAAAACATCTTCTCGGACACTCAATACGGATTTAGGGCAGGGAGGTCCACTAGTGACCAGTGCCTGAACCTCTATTTGCTGACTGCCAAGTATACCATGGCTAGTGATGAATCCATTTACATGGGTTTCATGGATCTGGCAGCAGCATTCGATCACGTCAACAGGGAAAAATTGTGGGGCATGATGCTTAGTATGGGGATAGAGAGTGGTCTAATTAATATATTGAGGGAACTGCACAGTGACACCACCGCCAAAGTCCGCTTTAATAGGGAGGGGGGGCTGACTAGTTCTTTTCCCTGTAAGAGTGGAGTCCGACAAGGCTGCATTCTTGCTCCCTTTTTGTTTTCCCTTTATATTAATAATTTGGAGCAGTTTCTGTTGGGTCTGAAGGCAGATTGCCCAAGGGTTGGGTCGCGTCATATTCCTGTTCTGCTTTATGCAGATGACGCGGTACTGATCGCACGGACACCAAGGAGCCTACAAATCCTGATTGATGGTTTTGTTAGGTTCATGAGTGCCTTGGACCTTTCTGTAAATCTGAGTAAATCCTATGTGCTCCTGGCGGGGAAAAAAACCACCTCTAAATTTACATACAAAATAGGGAGCCACATTGTGGAAGAGGTCAAAACGTTTCCATACCTTGGTGTAACATTCGATGGTGCCCTGCGGTTTGATACCCTGGTGGAGGAACGATGTGGTAAAATGATTGCATCTAACGGGGCAATTGCTAGCTATGGCAGGAGGCTAGGAAGATGGTCCCCGGAACAGGTGATAAATCTGTACAGCTCAGTATCATGCTCCAAGGTAATTTACGGGGCAGAAGTATGGGGCTTTGTCAATACCACTAGTATCCAACGTGAAGAAAATAAATATCTGAAATCACTCTTGAGGGTACCACAAAGTACTGCTGGTTTGATTGCCCATAGGGAGCTAGGGAGACCATATATAGAAGATTTGATAAAATTGAGGCCTATTATCGCTTGGTTAAAAATCTGGTACAATCCTGATGCGACACTTAGTAGAGAAATCTTATTGGACTGCCTAAAAAGGGACAAGTGTATGCGCATCCCCTGGCTCCTTTATGTGAAGAATACCCTGGAGGAGCTATGTTTTGGGAACCTCTTTACTCATCCTGTAACTATTGTAGCCCAGAATAAACTGCATGTAGGGAGAATTTTTCTTGAGCGGAAAAACCTACGCAGAGATGAGGCGGAAGGGTGTAAAAAGACAGTGAGGGCCCATCACCTAGTGAAGAGCGTGGAAGGTATGTAGCCATACTTGTTCCTCATGTACAATGCACAGGATAGGTTCCTGATGTGCCGTTTCAGATTGAACCTTCTCCCATTTATGTTGGCATCACCAGCGGGGTTTGCTACATCAATAGAACAGAAGGGGCCCTGCGGCTGCGACAACAGGTCTCCGCAAGACTCCCTTCATTTTGTTCTACTCTGCCCCTTTTACTCAATGCCCAGACGCAGATACCTTGTAAATATTTTGAAAAATGCTAATTTGGTCCACGCTAGGGAGGCACTTGTATTCTTACAGAAAGCTGAGGAACCCCAAACACTGTGTAGTATTATGAACTTTATCAAGGTAGCACTTCGTTTAAGGCTTACTAGAGGAGAAGACTGAAATGTTTTTACTTTAACTTTTAAGTGTTAAATATGGCTATATTGTTGTATTTATGTTTTGTTAATTCACTGCACAAAGAACCCTGAAATGTTTAATGACTTTTTAACATGTAAATATGAGTGTGCTTTTATGGTGTTTTTTAATCACCGAATAAAGATTCTTTGACTTGACTACTGGGGTGTAGGTACACGGGGGGTACGACACGTACTGGGGTGGGGGTACGACTGGAACGTACTGGGGTGTAGGTAGACGGGGCTATGACACGTACTGGGGTGGGGGTACGACTGGAACGTACTGGGGTGTAGGTAGACGGGGCTATGACACGTACTGGGGTGGGGATGGGGCTCGAACGTACTGGGGTGTACATAGACGGTGGTACGACACGTACAGGGGTGGGGGGGTGTACATTGACGGTGGTACGACACGTACTGGGGTGGGGGTACGACTGGAACGTACTGGGGTGTACCTAGACGGGTGGGGGTATACATACACGGGGGGTACGTGTCGGACGTACGGGGGCTGGGGGGAGTGTTGGGCGCGTATGCGGGCACATGTCTCCATGGTTGCTATAGGTGTTCGGTGCGGACGGTGTTTTTTCCATACGGTTGTACGCTCGGACGCACGGGATGGATCGTGATTCCTCGGTTGGACTTGGCTTTTCACGTTTGTAAGGTAAATCGTCCGAGGACGTGTCGGACACATTTTCCGACCCGAGGACGTGTGGGGAATGATTCCCAGTGCGGTTCGTATGGACTTTTTACCATGCGAATCGTGATTGCCAGTTCGTACGGCACTTGTACGATTCGTACGGTAATAAGACCCGATACGAGTCGCACGGGGGAATTTTTTACCGGATCGTGATCGGCACCCTAGTGTTTATAGTTAAGAATGTGAGTAAATATGTGTTGTTTTAAACTGATGTTATTGTATTTTATGAATGTATTTGGGTGTATTTGTGTGGGTGGGTATGTTTTCCACTTTTTTTCAGGTGAATTTTTATCGATGTTCCGTTGGAGAGAAAGACACTTTTTTTTTTTTTAAGGTGTGGTTTAGTTGATTTAACTAATATTGTTATCACACTTTTTTCGGGATTTCCTGGAGCGTTTTTTTACTATTTAGAAACATTTTCGGGTTTTTGAGGGTTTGGATGTTATGCTGGAGAGAGAGACGCGTTTTGTTTGTAATTAAAGTGTGTTTTACTTGATTCAACTAATAAAGTTATCACACTTTCTTTTTTCGGGATTTCCTGGAGCGTTTTTTTAACATTTTTATATCTTTTTTGGGTTTTTGAGGGTTTTGAGTTATTCGATTTTTCGAGGATGGATTTGTATTGGACCTCTTGAATTTTTGCATTTTTTTTGGGACATTTTTTATTATTACCATGGATTGACAGACAAATGCAAGGATTATTACTTGTTGGAATTCATCTTCTATGGCTCAATCAATCGTAAGTTTCTTTTTTGTTAATTGTTTGGGTGGGAAATGTTATTATAAGTCATTGTTATATATATATTATTTTGACAAATAATATTTAATTGTATATATATATATATATATTTAATATATGTATAAATATTGTATATGACAATTACATATTATTTGTGGAAATATAGTACTAATATATGTGTGTAAGTGTTTGTTGTGTCAACTAATTTAGTTTATTAGCTGTGGATAGGTATTTTATAAAATGGTTTTGGCTATTAGCGATAGGTAGTCTAGGCCTCTTGTTGATGGGTATAGGCTGACCTGACTTTGTAGTAGCTGAAACATTTGTTTAGTTTGCTTAGTTAATTTAGGACCAATTTGAGTTACAGATTGTTGCATCCGTAATTCTTGGTAGCTTTGTTCTTTTTGTATACATTCCAGGAGTTTTTGTAGGGTAGGTTTTCCTCTGGTTGTAGTTGCTAGGAAGGCATTATGCCATCCTTCAACGCTATTATTTGTTTTGGCTTCTTTATTTAAAGTACTTAGGTAGACATTCCACCAAGGAATGTGGAACTTTGGGTGTCTTCTATGCCCTGATCGGTGTAATCTTCCCACCCAGGTGTCCTCAAAGTAGTCTAGGAGTTAGCTTAATTTGTGTTCGTTTCTTTTGTAATAGGGGCTTTCTATTAGAATATTATAGTGCTCTGCTACATCTGTTACAGGTACATATGCTAGTGCTATTAGTTTTTTAACCTGGTAGGCGAATGTACTATCTGTAGCATATTGTACACCTAGGTGCCAATTCCGATCCTGTAAAACCCGGGTACTAATGGTCGTACGGAGTGTTTTTTCCGTCCGACTCGTACCCAGGAAAAACACCTTACAAACTCGCAAGTACGATTCGCACAGAAACACCATTTCCGTACGAGTCGTAAAAAACACCGACCGGCTAAAAAATCACATACAAATCTGAATCTGGAAGGCGCATACGCGACGTCCAGACGGAGTCAGGCAGCGTTCTACGGACCAGCAAGTACGATTCGTGCCGACGTCACTCCGCACGCAGCAGTTTTTACTTGAGCCAAAAACTGCCGGGAAATTGAGGACGACGCGAACAAGGAGCACCGGTATGTGACGGACAGCGATGGACCCCAACCTACGCGTCATCCCAGCCCTCATAGCCTACCACCTCGTGTACAGAAACCGACGCAGACGCCGCAGAAGGTCAGAACAACCCCCAGGGGCAAAGGGGGGGGTGGGGGTGCAAGGGGCAGGAAACATAACCCACACCCCACAAAATACTAATACATCCTGCACATTAATTACCTCCATGGTCTGGTCACTTCGGGGGGCGTGTCCACCAATCCCACATCTCGCCACAACGGAAGTGGACGTGGACCACAATGCTGGTACGGGACGTACCCACGCCCCTCAGAGCGTGGGTGTCAGGATCCCTAGTTTAAGTCCCAAAGAGATTCGCAATCGGTTAAACTCTAGTGGTGTCACAGGGTCGAAAACCAGACATCAGTGGTCGAGTTGGTGGCATGTCCGCAACTCCAAGATGGCGGCTAAGATGCTGGGGTGTGCGGTCCAAGCGTTTATTGGATTTGCAAACTTCTATCGGAGGTTTATTGGAGAATTTTCTCGACGAATACTACCCTTGATGCGATTACTGAAGAAGGGGACACGATTCGAATGGTCAGAAGAAGCAGAGCAGGCCTTTAAGGAATTGAAGAG
The DNA here is from genome assembly GCF_964204655.1 of Triturus cristatus. Classification (NCBI taxonomy): domain Eukaryota; kingdom Metazoa; phylum Chordata; class Amphibia; order Caudata; family Salamandridae; genus Triturus; species Triturus cristatus. The sequence continues at coordinate 3,746,493 of NC_140585.1, forward strand.
TGAGTTCACTACTACGCCCATCCTCCTTCATGCTGATCCGATGGAGCCCTTTTATGTGGAGACGGATGCCTGAAAGTTGACGCCAGCTGAAATTAACTATACAATTACGGAAAAAGAGTTGTTGGCAATAAAAGACGCTTTCAAGGAGTGGAGACATTATCTAATGGGAGCTCACCATGTGGTGATAGTTTATACGGACCATCGCAATCTAAAATTCCTGAAGTCAGCCAGAACTCTAACTCCTCGCCAACTTCGTTGGTCACTGTATTTTGCTGAGTATGTCTTTGTGATAACTTATCGGCCGGGTACGCAAAATGGAAAGGCGGACGCCTTGTCCAGAATGGGAACCTGAGAAGAAAAGAACCCACTCAGTGCTCAAGCGATCATACCAGACACTAAAATCATCTGTGCCACAGATATTCTGAACTTCAAGGAGCAGGTGATCCAAGCTCTGACCCCCGAAGAAATGCTGGATTGGGCTCAACACGAGCATGGAAGAGAAGTTCGAGATTAATTACCTTACACAGAAGGTGCATTGTATTTGCCAACTATAGCGTTGCAGAAGCAAGCCTTGCAGGAATGTCATGATCAACTGTTAGCTGGGCACAAGGGAGAGTTCAAGACGGCAGATTTAATCAAAAGGAAATATTGGTGGCCACAGATGAATAAGGATATAGAACAATATGTGAAAACCTGTGAGATATGCGCTCAGGGAAAATCAGAACGGCACGCTCCCCAGGGGCTGTTGCAACCCTTGCCTATTCCTCCTCATCCTTGGCACACGATCACCTTAGACCTAATTACAGATTTACCATCATGTCATGGAATAAACACAATCCTAGTAGTAGTAGATGCATACACGAAAATGACACATTTTTTGGCCTTAAAGGGAATTCCAACTGCGAAACAGTTAGCAAATCATTTTAGTACACAGATTGTGAGGTTGCATGGAATACCCAAGGTCATAATATCGGACCGGGGAACTCAATTTGTCTCACATTTTTGGAAGGCTTTTATGAAAGGATTAGGAGTAGAAACTCATTTTTCCACCAGTTTCCATCCGGAGACGGATGGACAAACAGAAAGAGTGAACCAGGAATTGGAACAATACTTACGATTGTTCTCCTTGAAACAGGATGGGGAATGGCCTGACTACTTGTGGACAGCAGAATTTGCTCATAACAACGCGAAGAATGTGTCCACTGGGTACTCTCCATTCTATTTAGATCACGGAAGACATCCTAATTCCGCAGTACAAGATGTTGAGCTCTCAGTCCCAGCAGTCAAGGACTTGGTGTCTCATTTGAGTTCAGTACATGAATTAGCATCAAAGAATCTAGAACAGGCTAAGGAAAGGTATAAGAAGTACGCAGACAAGAAAAGAAAGAAACCTCCTCCTTTAGAAATAGGAGACGAAGTCTGGTTGAATACCAAAAGTCTAAGATTCAAAATCCACCCAGTGTTTCACGTTTCCCTATTGAAAAAAGCAGTTCCAAATCTGAGGAAAGAATCAATTCCACACCCAATTCAGCTGGACACAGGAGTGGAGTTTGAGGTAAAAGAAATTCTAGACTCAAAACTAGTTAGAGGAAAACTGTATTACCTGGTGGATTGGAAAGGCTACGGTCCAGAGGAGCGGTCTTGGGAATTAGATTCGGATGTACATGCTCCTAGACTCATAAAACTTTTTTATCAGCGCATTCCAACCAAACCCAGGGTGGGAGGACCATCTTTGGTGGGGGGTACTGTCAGGATCCCTAGTTTAAGTCCCAAAGAGATTCGCAATCGGTTAAACTCTAGTGGTGTCACAGGGTCGAAAACCAGACATCAGTGGTCGAGTTGGTGGCATGTCCGCAACTCCAAGATGGCCGCTAAGATGCTGGGGTGTGCGGTCTAGTTGATTTGCAAAATCCAGAGAGGGCTGATGTGACGCGCGCACACCTGCAGTATTGCGCACTTCACTAATGTGTTTCCTCAGAGAAGGTAGATATTCTAGCGCCCGTAGTTTTGAAGTTTAAAATCCAAGATTTTCGAAGTATAGTCTGAACCTTAGTGACCCTTCTCTAGTCATAGAACTGAAAATAATACTTACCTGAAGAAAGAAGATGCACACGGAGTTTCTGTGTTGAAGTAAATTCCGGAGCAGAGTACGGAGCTTCGTTTCTTCTTCACGTCGGAGCCGAGCAGTGGTTCAGCTACACCTGAAAAGAAAACAAAAGAAAAGCTAAGTGATTAATGGGAGAGTGTTTTAAGGAATAGTAAATGTTGTCACGTAAATGTAAAAGAATACCAATTTGAGAGAACAATTAAACTTACCGCTGACTGCGGTTGTTTAAAAACTCTGAAACCTGTAAAGAAAACAAGAGAAGATAAATTAATTTGAGAACAAGATTAAAGAGGCGCAAATCAAAAAGGCATTAAAGACAGTTAAAAAGATAGAGAATAAACTATCTGTGGAGAAAACTTACCAGAGTCGAGTCTGCGCTGAGATTTCCTGTGGAGAGAAGGCGAACTGTAAATAATTTAGAGTTTAAGGAAGAAATAACCAAAACTGACAATAGTTAATGTAAAAAGAAAAGAATAAGCGACGAGGTTTAAAGAAAAAGCCCAAATAATCACACCCGGTAGGTAAAAGAGTAGAGGAGAAACATAATACGAACAAACGAATAAATTAGGTGATTAATCCATGAAAACTGTTTTACAGATAATAAGGACCCCCTCTAACAAGAAGAGAAAAAGGGAACATTGGGCCAAGAAGAGAGGCAAGGTGTTTTAGGATCTTGGGTAGGTAGCTAATCACGAGAAATTATAGGAATAAGAAGAAGGATAGAGTAGAGAAGGGAAAACATATAATTGTTGTGTGCTTAGTTTTCTGGGGGACTTCGGTAGGCAAATCAAAGGCTGAAGAAGATTCCAGACAGAAAACCAGTCTCTTCTTATTGTTTATTATTTTATCCACTTTTCCCCCTTCCCCCTCACTGATCAGTTAGCGCCAAGTAACTTCTCTCGGGGCTGATTGGTTGGTTGTGGGAGTCGGGAAGTTTGCGACTTCTGTTCCTGTGCAAGACTACAGAACCCAGCGAGAAGCTGAAGGTGAGCCCTGACAGTGGGTACGGTCCGTACCCACGCCCCCCAGAGTGTGGGTACGGCCCGTACCACCATTGTGGTGGTGATGTAGGGGTACGCGTGTACGGACCATACCCACGCCCCCCCAGAGCGTGGGTACGGCACATACCACGCCTACCCCTACATCACACCAACAATGGCGGTACAGCCGGTACCCAAATCCCAAAGGCATGGGTACGGGCCGCACCCACAAAGTTGGGGTGCCGTAGGGGTACAGGCCGCACCCAGGCCATCAGCGAGTGGGTACGGCACATACCACGCCTACCCCTACATCACACCAACAATGGCGGTACAGCCGGTACCCACGTCCCAAAGGCATGGGTACGGGCCGCACCCCCAAAGTTGGGGTGCCGTAGGGGTACGGGCCGCACCCAGGCCATCAGCGCGTTGGTACGGCACATACCACGCCTACCCCTACATCACACCAACAATGGCGGTACGGCCGGTACCCACGTCCCAAAGGCATGGGTACGGGCTGCACCCCCAAAGTCGGGGTGCGGTAGGGGTATGGGCCGCACCCAGCCCATCAGCACGTGGGTACGGCTCGTACCACGACAGTGGACAAATACACAGGGGTGTGTGCCTATCACACCCAGCAGTGGCCTGACATATGAGGGGTGGGTGCAGAGGACCCCCAGCAGTGCCCAGACATATGAGGGGTGTGTGCCTATCACTCCCAGCAGTGCCCAGACATATGAGGGGTGTGTGCCTATCACTCCAAGCAGTGCCCAGACATAGGAGGGGTGGGTGCAGAGGACCCCCAGCAGTGCCCAGACATATGAGGGGTGGGTGCCTATCACTCCCAGCAGTGCCCAGACATATGAGGGGTGGGTGCAGAGGACCCCCAGCAGTGCCCAGACATATGAGGGGTGGGTGCCTATCACTCCCAGCAGTGCCCAGACATATGAGGGGTGTGTGCCTAGCACTCCCAGCAGTGCCCAGACATAGGAGGGGTGGGAGCAGGGGACCCCCAGCAGTGCCCAGACATATGAGGGGTGGGTGCCTATCACTCCCAGCAGTGCCCAGACATATGAGGGGTGGGTGCCTATCACTCCCAGCAGTGCCCAGACATATGAGGGGTGGGTGCCTATCACACCCAGACATATGAGGGGTGTGTGCCTATCACTCCAAGCAGTTCCCAGACATAGGAGGGGTGGATGCAGAGGACCCCCAGCAGTGCCCAGACATATGAGGGGTGGGTGCCTATCACTCCCAGCAGTGCCCAGACATATGAGGGGTGGGTGCCTATCACTCCCAGCAGTGCCCAGACATATGAGGGGTGGGTGCAGAGGACCCCCAGCAGTGCCCAGACATATGAGGGGTGGGTGCCTATCACTCCCAGCAGTGCCCAGACATATGAGGGGTGGGTGCCTATCACTCCCAGCAGTGCCCAGACATTGGAGGGGTGGGTGCCTATCACTCCCAGCAGTGCCCAGACATATGAGGGGTGGGTGCCTATCACACCCAGCAGTGCCCAGACATAGGAGGGGTGGGTGCCTATCACTCCCAGCAGTGCCCAGACATATGAGGGGTGGGTGCAGAGGACCCCCAGCAGTGCCCAGACATATGAGGGGTGGGTGCCTATCACTCCCAGCAGTGCCCAGACATATGAGGGGTGTGTGCCTATCACTCCCAGCAGTGCCCAGACATAGGAGGGGTGGGTGCAGAGGACCCCCAGCAGTGCCCAGACATATGAGGGGTGGGTGCCTATCACTCCCAGCAGTGCCCAGACATAGGAGGGGTGGGTGCCTATCACACCCAGCAGTGCCCAGACATAGGAGGGGTGGGTGCAGAGGACCCCCAGCAGTGCCCAGACATATGAGGGGTGGGTGCCTATCAATCCCAGCAGTGCCCAGACATATGAGGGATGGGTGCCTATCACTCCCAGCAGTGCCCAGACATAGGAGGGGTGGGGGACTATCACTCCCAGCAGTGCCCAGACATATGAGGGGTGGGTGCCTATCACACCCAGCAGTGCCCAGACATAGGAGGGGTGGGTGCAGAGGACCCCCAGCAGTGCCCAGACATATGAGGGGTGGGTGCCTATCACTCCCAGCAGTGCCCAGACATATGAGGGGTGGGTGCCTATCACTCCCAGCAGTGCCCAGACATATGAGGGGTGGGTGCCTATCACACCCAGCAGTGCCCAGACATAGGAGGGGTGGGAGCTGAGGACCCCCAGCAGTGCCCAGACATATGAGGGGTGGGTGCCTATCACTCCCAGCAGTGCCCAGACATAGGAGGGGTGGGTATAGAGGACCCCCAGCAGTGGACAGAGCCATGGGGGTGTGTACATCACCCTCCGATGAGCAAAACTCCATGGGTGCATGAAGGCATACACAATGTGCGACAATGTTGAGAGTGCCATGACAACACATCACCAGCTGCAGTGCCCCACTCCCATGAGGATGGATGTCCTTCCCCCACTGCATGACACACCACATGTGGGTGTGATGACAAATTACACATGCATACCCACCCCTGGCGGAGGCAGCACAATACACACACTGAGATCATGCAACAAGACAGTATCCTCATGTCAAACACCACAAAACTAAGAGAGCCTAAGGGAACACACACTGTCACACACATTCCAGGAATGATAGGAATGTACAGGTGCCGGGGCAGCCAACAAGTTGTAGCCACCCATGGAAGAAAAAGGGTGGAGTACACACAGATACAATGCCCAGAATTGTCAGTCAGGTGCCCAAATACCCTGCAGAACACGTAACACATGTGTGTGAGGCAGGGAGTACACACATGCATAGTGCAGAAAAGGGAAAATGTCCACATGAAGTCATGTCAATACACTCCATACACAAGTACAGTGTCCAGCAAGGATGCCACAAACGATGCAGGTGGAGACATAGCAGAGCATGCATGGCCAAAGTCGAAGAGATGTGTCACACACCGAGGAAATGTTGACACACCTCAGCACAACAATTGGGAAACACCCTGCAGGGAAGATGGCAGGTGCCACAGAGTAAGGAACACACCTTGGGACAATGTCACCATGCAGTAAGAGCTAAGATGACCTAAGAATACATGCAGTCACCTTGTGACGGCATGCAGATACCAGGGTCCACCCCATGAGCAGCACTCTACAACATTTCCCAGACACACAACACATTATCACCACCCCAACTCAGGGAGCAGCAGCACCAACAGCAATACCAGAAAAGCCATAGTGTGCATAGGAAAAACAAAAAACACATTCAGCATTTCGAAGAAAAGTAGCTACAGTACACTATTCACCGAGCCCATGGGCCACGGCAGATGCGGAGTCCTGGGGGGGGACACGTTGGGACGCGTCTCCCATAGCTTGCCTGCACAGTGCACTGTACCAGATCATCCACAGAGTGGGGGGCATCATGTGGGGGGAAGAACCAGGCACCGCAGGGAAAGGAGGGGCACGGGTAGGTGTCGTGGGTGCAGGGACGGACCACTCCACCACAGGGTGTGGGGCAGCGCCAAAGGAGGAGGGCAGTATGGCGCTGCACACGGCAGCAAGCTCTTCCAGTGTCTCCCCTGCACCCGAAGGAACCACAGGCCCCAAGGAGGGGGGTGGTTAGAAGGATGGGTCGCAGCGCAACTGGGGGAGGGAGTGGACAGGGGGGGGAATCAACTACCCTGCCCGGGGAATCCCTCAAACGCTTGCGGGGTGGTGTCACACTGGGGCTGTGGACGGACTGGCCATGAAGGACTCTCTGTCCGACTGTTGGGCAGGAGAGCCAAGGGGAGTGCTTCTGGAGGTAGTATGTCGTGAGCACTGCGGACTCCTACTGTGACAGTGTGGCTGCTGTTTTCCCCCCGATGCAGTGGCTCTGCCTCCTCCCCCCTGTGTGTGCGTGACAGGAGGTGTGCGCTTGGCCGTCCCTGGTGGTGTGCTGCCTGTGTCTGGTGGGGTGCGTGCATGGGGGCGTCTGGGTGTGTATGGGACAGGCATGGGAGTGGGAAGTGCGGATGGTGCCGGGGTAGGGGGGGGACAGAGCACTGCAGGAGACCCACTGCTGCCGTCAGTGACGAGTCAATGGACCTCAGCAACATCCGTTGGTCAGACATCGCTGATGACATGGCCTCCATGTACGACACCATCCGTGTCAGCAGTCTGGTGTGGCCATGGAGGACACGCAGGACCGATGTCTGACCAACCTGCAACTGGCGCTGAATGTCCACAGACTCTGCATTGACGGCAGCAGGGGAGACAGGGAGTGCGTTGCCTGGCACGAAGGAGACATGTCTGGTGTACCACATACTCCCCTCAGAACCCAGAACCCCTTATCCGACTAGCTTAGTGTCCCATTCGTTAGCCGAGGTTGAGCTCGGCGGTCCCAATGTATAGACAACCCAGAACAAGCGCATGACAATATTCTCAAGAATGGTGGGAATCAGACACACCTGTTCGTCATTATTCTCAGATCAGTCCACAACAGAATCGACACAGACACGGTAAAGTTGAAAGAGTTCATTCAATGAACCTCGCGTCCTAAGATGCAGTACTGTGGCTAACATAAGCAGACAAATGGTTAAGTTCATAAGCATCAGCATTGTTGCAATATCATAGACAATGAAAGGAGCAATCATGAGAAAATGACAGTGGAAACAGCAACCTTCCTGTCGCCAGTAAACCAATAGTAGTATCATTCGACTAATAGAAGGTCTCTAGGCTTTAACGGGGGACCCCCCACCGTACAGATCAGCTCAGTGGTATCACATCACAGGATCATGTAGTCTCTTCACCTGCGAAAGTTCCCCATCACAGTGAAACTCAAACGTGCTGCACTGCAATATGGCAAGCATTCGTCTATCAGGTATCTGCAGCTGCGTGCATGTAATGGCTCAATAGTGGGACGATCAACCTGCACACAACAACATGCACCGTCTAATCACCCAGACTGTTTGTGTACACAATGTACAATACAAGCTCGCTGCTCACTGTGAAGGATGTCAAACAACAGACAGTCCTCATGAGAAGCAAACTCGAGTAGGCATTTGAAAATTAAGAACACGCAACTACAGTGTCGCGTGCTAAAGCAGCAAAATTGGCAAGATGGCTCACTAACAACTAACACGGTGGTGCCAACTTAGCATTGTACATAGGGAGATAGGAATCAGGACTACACCCCCCCTTGTTCGTACCACTAACCACTAGGGGCGCAAAATCGAGAACGCAGAGTTCAAGTTTGATGGAACGGAACCAAGGGCATGAACTGGAAGTCCATAGAAGGGAAGCGAAAAAGTCAGAAAAGAAATGTCAATGATGAACAAAGTTGCAGGGAAATGAACCATGTAAAAGGGGAAACAACATAACATCGATGGATGCAACATGAAATGAGAAGGGCTAAAGTCAATCCATCAAGGTATAAGCACAATAAGTTGCAACAGCTTCCAAGAGGAAATCATTAGAACGTTCCGCAAAATTATTTGCCATCCAGTTCAGCAGGGGGAAAGAACACACATGTTCCTCAACAATCTGGGCATCCAGCACCATTTTTGGACAACAGGTGGGGACATCAAGATAACTTCTGGATAAGAATTCAGTTGCAGCCGTTCCGATGTCCCAATTCCCTAGGACTCCATGTGCTGCAGCACAGGCCATAATCCTGACACCAGAACAGTCCAACTCATGAGCCACTAAGGGGCTCATCAGTCGATTCTAATCCGGGTCAGGAGACACCGAGTTAGTCAGGCACAAATCCAGAGCCCATTTGAATGGACAATCTAGGCAATGAAAGACAGGTTGCACTCAGGTAAAGAAGGGAAACCGGAAGGACAATCCATAGGCACTGCTTAAGATCGCCAGCGGCAGAGTGCCGTAGAATTCAAGTATCTGTTGCCGATGATGGAGCAGCCGGTGCATGTTGTCTTGTAACGCAAGTTGTGAAGCCACAGCGTAGTACGCAGATCAATAATAGCACCCCAGCCACGAGTGCGAGAAGCAAAGGGAGACCGCCGAAGACGCTAGCAAAAATCGAATGATGAAATGCGGGGAACACACCAAACAGAGTATGGAAGGAGATCACGAGGCCGGATCACACAATTTAGAAATAAACATCCAGGCCACTTGTTGACGAGGCATGAAAGATAGTCTGAATCCGAGTCCCAAATATGTAGTGGGAGATCAGTGTCCAAAAGCGCTTTCACCTCTGTGCGCGTGTGAGCTACGTGAAGGACAAATGTTTCTCGGGATGAAGTCAACACGACTTGTTTTTGAGACAATAGAGCCCTTATTCTGCTCATCTTGTTGAACTCTGCTTTCAAGGTTGGAATGGAAGGCCAGATGGATACATCGAGCCGGCCATGCGGGGGTGGGAAATGGTCGTAATGACAGAAAACCACTCGTAGTGATACAGTCACGATGTGAGGAATTCCCGGAAGCATCCCACAGCAAGCTTCATCATTGAACAGCACATAATTACCGTTATCAAGCAGCGTACAAGACGGGGTCATAACTGGCACACAAATCCACTTCAGAATACAAGCTAAATCATGAGCGGGCATATGACAAGCACCATGCAATTTAATCTGCCTACACACCACAGAATGATCCGGAGTGGAAGTGCACCCTTCACCTTTTAAATACACCTCCTTGCCGTCTCTCACGCACCTGTTGTCGCCTAGCACGGACACAAGGGACCCAAGCAAGTGGGAATGCGGTGATGGGACTGGACAGGTCCTCCGCCTGACTCCCCTCGGCCTCCGTGCCACTTGCTGCGCCAGACTCCCCAGCACTGGTGGCCCCGGTGCTAGGTCCCTCCCCCACGTCCGTGCCAGTCTCTTCCTCGGTTTCCCCCGACGATGCTGTGGGCAAGGTGAAGAGACAGGAAATGATCAGACACCTGTATACATATGACACATGAGTGCAAACTACATAGGACACAGCACATAGCATGAACAGCAACATGAGTGACATCTACAATACTACAAACATATGTAGGCCCTGCACCACACAGTTGGTTTACCCACCATGCCACTGGGAAACAATGGGGAGCATGACACGACAGACATTTACTTGATATCAATTGATACAGAGGAGCTACTCTCTGGGGACAGTCGAGCACTGCATCACTGGCATGGCACAGTCACCTACACCCGCAACTGTCCCCTGATGCCAGGGACACTGATTATGACACCTGACATGTAACTACCGGCGTTGCATGATGTGACTATCTCATGTGTGTGTCATGTGTTCCCATGAGCTTGCTGTAGTTGTTCCGTGACATGCATCTGCTGTTGCTGCATCCAACATGTGTGTGCGTGTCGATGGGCATGGCACACTATTAAGCACACCAGGCCACATGTGGACTCAGGCGTAACGGGTGTATGTATGCATCGCACATGGACTTGCGAGACAAGGACATATCTGCGCAGTCTCAATGTATGTGTGATCATTCCTGACATGTACCCCTTCATGGCAAGGTGTGTGGACTGTCCTATTTCAAGGATATGTGACCTGTGCCTCTACTGTTCCGCAACCGGTCTGTATGATGTAACATCCTTCTCATGCACATATGTGGTTGTCTGTCACTCCTGTAATGCGTCTGCCTGTTCACTTACACTGGCCCATAGCTAGTTCCATGGCATGTCATGTTGACCTTGAGCACCCACGTGCGTAGCTGACTGTTGGTAGGGGTGTCACCTGGCGGGCATATGTGTCCTGGATGCATTGCACAGTACAGACTCTGTATGTAGCATATGTGTATTAGCTGTTGGACATGTGCTCAGTTCATTGACAGTGGTGTAGTGCTGTACTCAATCTTCGTTATTCCTTCCAAAATTCTGCAGGGCACCGCCTCTCCCCCGACCAATGCCAGACTTGGCTGCCATGAGGGAACGTGACTGTATACGCCGCTACCGCTTCTCCCAACCGTTGATTGACAACTTGACCACAAGGCTGGAACCACACCTCCAACCGCTACACAGGTATCCTACTGCACTGACAGCCAAGATGAAGGTGATGGCAGCCCTACATTTCTTTGCCACGGGTACGTTTCAATTGACCATAGCTGATGTAGGTGGCATGTCCCAGACCATGTTCAGCCGTGTCCTGCATGATGTGTTAGAGGCCATGTTGTTACACCTGGATGAATTCATACATTTCCCAACTCGTGAGCAGTTGACAGGTGTCAAGGGTGAGTTCTATGCCCTGGGAGGGATGCCCCATGTCATTGGGGCCATTGATGGGACACATGTGGCTTTGGTACCACCACACGCACAGGAGGAAGCCTTCCGTAACCGCAAACATTACCACTCTATCAATGCCCTTGTGGTATGTCTTGCTAACATGATGATATCCCATGTCTGTGCTCGTTTTCCAGGATCAGCACACGATGTCTACATCATGAGGCGTAGCAGGGTGCCTGAAATGATGCTGCAGCTGCGCAACGAACGTGCACGTCTTGTTGGTGGGTATACTCTGTTATTCCTGTATTTAGCGGTATCTTAATTTCTTACTGCTTCTCCTGACCCACTTCTGTCCATGATGTTTCCATGTAGGGGACGCTGGCTATCCCAACATGCCATGGCTGATGACGCCGCTCCGCAACCCCAGAACAGCCGCAGAACACCGGTACAATTACACCCATGGGCAGACGAGGCGCGTGATTGAGAGGACGTTTGGACTCCTGAAGAGCAGATTCCGGTGCCTCCACAAGACCGGCGGCGCACTCCCATATGCCCCGGTGAAGGTCTGCAAAATCTTCCTTGTGTGCTGCATGCTGCACAACATGGCAGTGGAGAAGGCCGTGCCACTCATCCTGGAACCGGATGAGCTGGATAATCCACCCGTGGAGGATGAAGGGCTCGGGCACGGGGCAAGTGAGGATGAGGATGAGGACATCCGGAGTCAGCTTATCTGCAACTTCTTCTCATGATGGTGAGCCCCTGTGTCTGAGTGTGCACGCTTAGAGCCTTGTGTGGCATGTGTTACAATGTGTGTGTCGAGCTGACTGTGTGCTAAGTGACTTGGAGGTGTGTTCTGATGTGTCATTCAAGTGATGATGTCCTTCCCCAAATTTTAGCGGGTACACAAAATTCATAATTGGCATGGTGACAACATAAATCCTGTAGAGTGCATGTACATGTCTGCGGATATCTAGCTCTTGGCTGAATTGTTGTGTGTCTGTCCTCCCCAGGTTCTTGCGGCTGTCGTCTGCTGATGTCATCATTGCACTCCTGCTATTCCTCATGAGTATTGCAACGTGTGCTGGATCAGAGTTACATGCACAGACATGGTGAAAAGTCATTTTGGGTAAGGAGTGCATCAAGGCGTTTTGTGGGTGGTACGTGTTTGTGATATGTAGGGACTGCTCCTGTGCATGTTGTGTTACCCTGCATACATGTCGACTCAACATGGGCCACCTGACGTGTTGCATGGCTCCCATGAATTGATAGTCACCCTTCCTGACAGTCATCTGTCATGGATTGTGGATTCTGATGAAGGCATCAATGTGTGTATGACATCCCTCAGTAACATACGGGATGCCAATGGTGGACATGGTGTGTGACATCCCCATATGAGGCTCAATGGGGAATTGTACACTCTCCGTGTGCAGCAAGGGGTGTGAGGCTCAACCCCTTCACTTGTGTGCCAGCTCAGTAGGATTTACCACATCTGTGTGTTGAAGGGGGTGTCCAGTGTAGGTCACACATTGTCAGCCGAATGACCTGTGATTCTATTCCAATGGATGCAATTCCATTGGTGTGAGGCTGAGTAATAAAGGTGTTCGTCACATTCCAAGGTGCCTCGTCTCTGTCAATGCAGGTTTCTTGCCACTTGGCATGCGGCATCTCTGGCATACTTGCTGTCGATAAGGCACAGGAGTCCATGTGTAGTCTAGCGACATGCATGCAGTTGCTCATGGATTAGGCTCTCTATTGGGCATGAAGTACATGGTAGTGTATGTATTTTAGCAAGGTCGACCACACAATGGGCCATCACCAGCTGCTGAGGGTGTGTCTCCTGTGCGCAGGTCGCCCTTCAGTTTCCTGATCCGGTGTAATGGCTCTTTGGTGGTTGTGCATGCATTGTCTCTGGGTGTGCCATGTGACACTGGACACTCCTTACTTTCCACACGCGCCTGTTGCAGTTGTCCTTCTGACATCCTAGTCTTTGTGTGCAAAATGGGGGATTTTTCAGGGAGATGGTGCCTGCTGCTGCGTGCCCTGCACAAGCACCCAGTGGCCACACACAGGAGATGGTGTGCATCATGTTTGGCTCGCTCACATATGCCATGCTAGTCCACAGCATCTGTACCTCATGCTGCAACGCCCTCTGCATTATACACATGATCCACAGATAGATCCACTCTAAGTTACGACAGACCATCCCCCAGGTCCATGACAACATTCGTCTCATATACTGCCCTGCCCTCTACGGAGCAAGTACATCCCAACTCCCAGGAAACTGGTCAACTTCCAGGGGGCATCTGCACACCTCAGCTTCTACACCCTGCGCCCCAGCCACCTCACCGTCCACCATAGATAGCTGCAATGGATCACCGTCTGCTGCAGGATGACCTCCACACTCCCCACCCACACTCAGGAGGCAGTCCACAACCCCGACCCCACACCAACCTTGTGCGTCTGTCATCCTAGATCCCGTTGGGCCATCTCCGTGCATCCAACCTTGCCCTGGCCACCGTTCGTCACATCCACCGTACTCCAGCATACAGGACATTGTTCTCCCACCTGGCCACACATACCTGGGACTCCCTCCCCGGGTACCTCCACATGGGCCATGACCTCTACGCCTTGATCATGATCTCCCAAATAGGTCTGTCCGCACAGTTTAGCAAGCCCCCCCCCTCAGCAGCCAGAGGCCATCACAGGTGAGTGTTGTGCTCCATGCCTACATTGCATGATACCTTGTGACCCATGTGTGTCCTGTACCAGACTCTGATCCCAGGGTATGGATGGCTGGAGTTAGTTCACCACTCAGGCATAGTTAGACATTTCCACACACAAATGTCGTTGAATAATGCAAAATGACAGCAACATCTCATGTGCAGAACAAAGTGATTTTATTTGTAGTGGGGTGAGTCTTTTGGTAGATGTGCTCAGGTGCTCTACCGGGGGAATAGAATCCAAAGTTCACAGGGGGAGATGGCATCCTTGTCAGTTGGAGTCATCAGAGTCCAGGCCACAGTGTTGGTCATCATTGGTCAGACTGTGACCAGCAAGTCCATGTGGCAGAATATGTCATTGGGTGAGGTGCTGCTGTTGCGCCAGAGGGCCAGGTGCCAGGCCAGGTGACCTGGGAGATGGGGATGGTCCGCTGACTCTCACGGTCTTTTGTGTGGACAACCCACCTTCCTCCGGGGACCCTCAGATGCAGGCCTTGACGATGTCAGGGACGCTCCGTCAGACGAATCCTCCTCCTCCTCGTCCCTCCTTGTGTCTGGTGCTGGTCTACGCCTGGTGGTACAGGGAGGGTTTGCCAGGCTTTGGGCGATCTGACGGAGTGATTGGCTCACGTCCCTGTGCACCGCCAGGAGCTCAGCCAGTCTTGCTTCCATCCGTCCTTGGTGTTGTTGATGACTGGCATGATGCTCGACCTGCAGGTTCTTTATCTCATCGAGGGTCCCCTGCATCCCGGAAAGTCTGGACACGACCTGGTCCATGCCTCTGGTGTCACGCCGGTATGAGTCCAGGATGTTGCGTATGTGTGACATACCGGGGTCCTGAGCTGGCTGGTCAGGTTTGCGCCTCCGCCTGCCTCCACTCCCACCACCCCTGCCCACACGAGCCTGGCCTGCCGTTGTGGGCACATCGGGTCTACGGGACCCCTGAGGGATGGCATTTGCAGGGTTGCCTGCCTCCTCCTGGGTGCCCTGAGAACCTTGTCCCTCCTGGTCAGACTGGCTGTGTTGTTCAGTGCGAGCAGGGCTCCTGGGTGTCTCCTGGGATGTGGCAGGAATGGGGGTGGGGGTTGGCACAGATGTACCTGACGCAGGTGCTACAGGGGCTTGTACACCAGAGGGTCCAGGTTGGTGTGGGTCATCCACGGAGTGGTGAGAGTCGTCGCTGCCGGTGGGATCGTCTTCACGCGGTGCCTGGGACTGTGATTCTCCCCTCCCAGTGTTGGGGGGAGATCGTCAATGTTGCCCTGTGTGTGAGAGAGAGAGACAATGTTAATGCTGTTTCATGCCACATCCATGTTTCATACATTTTCAAGTTGACACAGTTCACCCAGGTAGTTGGTTGTCCCTAGCATTCCTCTCAGTGTCCACTTGGGGATGGGCATGTTGCGTGGGACAGATTGGGATGTTCTCCTGAGTGTGTGACCTGTATATAGTTGGCTCTGATGCTTACTTGGCTCTGGATTGGTCTTGTTGTGTCACATGTCCATTGTGGGAGTGTGTGAATCCGTTGTCTGCCCCTGGGGTGTGTGCTTGTGTTAGGGGGGGGGGTGTGACCGGGCGTGCTGTTGTGTGTAGTGTGGGTTGTGATTGGGTCTCCCAGGTGATTTGTGTGTCCCCTCATGGTGCATGCTGGCATGACAGTGTGTGTGAGTTCCTGTGCTAGATACCTGTGCTTGTGGAGTTGGTGTTTGGGTGTACAGTGGTCCCAGGAGGGCCTTGTGCTGCATACAGCAGGGCCCAGCGTCAGCTACCTTGTCAGTACTTTGCCAGTCCCTGTGCATTGTGCATTGGTATGTACCTATGCCATATGGGCTGAGGACATTGTTGTCTGCGTCTCATTTTGACAATGTGTTGTGTGTGTCCCACCCTCCCAGCCTCCCGGACATCCAGTCTTGTGTTTGTGGTTGTTGTAGCCTTGGACATGGCCTTGCCTTGATTTATGATGGGTGAATGGTGACGTTAGTGGCATGGGCGTGGTTTTTGGGTGTGGTTGTGTGCAGTGAGTGCTTGGGGGTAGGTGCGTGCATTTGTTGTGGTTGGCAGGCGCGCAACACCCATTGGACTCACAGGGCTTCGGCCCCCCCCCCCGTCGTGTGTGGCAGGCCGGGATGAGACAGCTTCCCGGCGCACTCACAGCCGCACTCGAGACCTTCACAGGTCTTTCACAGACCATTTGCATGTTAATGAGGCCTCGCTGTTGTTTCAACCCTTTAAGAGCCCCTGCAGCTCCACTCTGCCTATGGCTCAACAGATTCTTCCCCCCCCGAAATTTTTTCTTAGCCTCCCCCGAAATTTGGCTCTAGTTGCGCCTATGGTGGTTAGGGTGTGGATGCCATTCCCCCCAAGTTATGTGAGTTGTTTGTCTACTCACCAGGCTCTGCGACTCCTTCGACTCCGTGTAGTCCCACCGGCGGTAGCATGGCCATCACCTTCTCCTCCCAGGGATGCTGGTGTACGGGTCTGCGGGGCGGCCCACCTCCAGTGATGTTGGTCTGGGCATGTTCTTCATTCATTTTCCTCTTGACCGCCCTGCGCAGATCGTACCAACTGGCTTGGCATTCATGCCTGGTCCTTCGAACGGGCGCAACAGCATTCACCTTGTCGACAATCCTCTGCTACACGGCTGATTTTGCAGCTATGCTGGTCTGTCTGACCAATGTTCCAAACAGCTGTGGCTCGACTCTGATGACTTCGTTGACAAGGAGCTCCAGCTCCGCCGTGGTGAACTTTGGATTCTTGTCCGTGGGCATGGTGTGGGGTGTGGGTGTGGTTGTGGATGGTTGTGGGTGTGTGTGTGTGAATGTGAAGAGGGGGATGTTTGTGGAGGTGGCTGTGTGAAGGTGTGTGAGTGAAGGTGTAGCGAAGGTATGAGTTGTGTGGGGTTGTTTGTCAGTGGGGTCTAGCAGCAGTGGGTCTGTTGCAAAGGCTCATGGGTTGTGTGTGTGGGCCCTTTTTATTGGTCCATTTTTGGGTGTGGCTGTGTTTGAATTTTGGTGGGTGTGTTATAAGTGGTGGTTGTGATTTGGGGCCTCTGTTTGTCTGTTTGGATGTGCCAGGTCAGTCTTTGAGATGTATTTTGTCATGTCGACGTGTTTTGTGTTGTTGTGCGAGTCGGATTGACACTCCTTGTGCTGTTTTACAGTGTCCTGGTTCTGTAAGAGTTTTTTTCGCGTAGGTACGATCCGGACATACGCGATGCTGGGTGAGGGGGCTGGGGTACGGTGTTGGTGTGCGGCGCGTACATGCGGTGCAGGGGTACGGTGCGTACATGCGGTGGGGGGGCTGGGGGTACAGTGCATACATGCGGTGCAGGGGTACGGTGCGTACATGCGGTGGGGGGCTGGGGGTACAGTGCGTGCATGCGGTGCAGGGGTACAGTGCGTACATGGGGTGGGGGCGTACAGTGCGTACATGCGGTGCAGGGGTACGGTGCGTACATGGGGTGGGGGGGCTGGGGGTACAGTGCGTACATGCGGTGCAGGGGTACGGTGCGTACATGCAGTGGGGGGGCTGGGGGTACAGTGCGTACATGCGGTGGTACGGCGCGTACATGAGGGGGTGCTGCGCGTACATGGGGGGGATACGGCGCATACGGTTGCGGACCTGGGGTGCAGTGCGGACAGGGTGTTGTACGGTGCTGACATATGTGGGTGTGGGGGGGCTGTACGGCTTGTACACGGGCATGAGTTTACCCGTGTACATGTGTGCTACTGCGTTGGCTCCGTACGGGCATTTTTACGTGCGATTGTGTATTCGGACGGGCGGTCGGGATCGTACTTGCGCGCTCAGACTTGTGTTTTACGATTTGTAAGTGAAACTGCCCGGATCACTTTCGTACACTTTTCCCGACGATATTCGGATGTGCACACTTTCCGACGCACTCTCGTAGACTTTTCCCAACACTATTCGTAGTTCTTTTTTACGTCCCAATCGCACTTGGCAGTTTGTACGGTACTTGTGCGACTCGTACGTAAAAAAATACGGATTCCAGTCGTACGCAAATTATTTTTAACGGATCGGAATCGGCACCTTAGGGTTGATTTTTGCAGATGTCTCCACAGACTCTGGTTAAAATGATAATAGCAACCTTGTATTGCCGTGTGTGGATAATCTTTTAGTATAGCATTTATCATGGCTAATTCGAAATCAATAATTATTTTTAGTGGACTATAATTATTGGTTTCTTGTTTTATTTTAGTTAGGATATCTATGTAGTTTGCTGTTTATTTGGTAATAGGGCATAGATGAATGGAATGTTAGAATGTTGGTACAATCCATGTACTGTGTAGAGCTGGTAGAATGGTTTTGGACAGACTTTGAAAGTTCCATCCATCATCCAGGTGTGACATTGTTGTAATTTCACTAAATTGTTTGTAGTAGCAAACATAATTATTCTTTTCTCAGGGCATTTGTTATAAAAAAAAAGAAATGGTTCTTTAGTGTGAGTAATGCTTAATTCTGGGGGAATTACTACTTCTTGGAAGGTTTTAGGGGTAGGTAGAGTAGTTGTTGTTACTTTTATCTGTCTGGAAATGTTCTTTTTAAACAAAGTATTGAAGGTAATTGTCCTGATGCATGTTGAGGTATTTTTAATAATTCCTCTTTGAGTATTTGGGTGGTGGGTTTATCAGTACTAGTACTTGCTTCTTTAATACTTTCCAGAGCATTTCTAACCTCAATCTCAGTTATATTGGGGGGGGGGGTATTATGTTTTTTTACTGAAAGAACAGTAGTTTCTTGAGTAGTAGCTCTGCCATAGCATTTGTTTGAGTAGTATTTGCTGCACTTCCAAAACATTTTGAGACCAATTTGCTTTTCTTGTGTATACACATACCCCATATAACATAACAACATTTTATTTTTTTGAGACATTATAAATTCTGCACCTTCAGTCATGTTGTTCTGTGTTATGCTAGGGGAGATTAAAAAAACAATGTTGTAAATATATAAAATTATATATATTTGTTAAATATATTTACATTTGAGTGAATATACTTACAATGTTTAGTTTGATGTGCCGAAAAATGTTCAGAAGATGGTTTCAAGCTTTCTGTTCAATTTAGAAGAAGTATTTTCTGTTGGAAAGAGAAAAAAAGATGTTAATAGTTGTATTCATTTTTTTATATGTGATAGGGTTTTAGGGCAAAAGTTATATTTGGGTGCCTATTTCAAGGTGTCTTACTTTTTTATTTTGTAAAGTAGGTTCTTGTGTTGAAAGTACTTTTGGATGGTTTTGCAGTTTTCTGTAGAGGAGATAAAAAGTCATAAAATATATTGTAGAAAATTTTGTTTTAATATTTTTTCTAGGTGTGTAGGAAAAAAAATAAACTTACATTGATCAATATTTGACTGGTGGGTATGTAGAAAATATCTTGCTGTGTTTAGAAAATATCTGTAGAGGAGACATGAATGTAATTAAATAAAGGTTAGTAAATTGTGTGTTAGAAATATTTAGAGCTGTAGCTTAGTATTCTTTTTGCATTTTAAATACAGTTTAACTTACTTGTGTAGTTGTGAAAAATTCTTTTGGCGTAGAAATATTCTTTCAGGATACAGTTGAGCAGCATTTCACATTCCTCTTAATTTTCTGTTAGTAGTGTGAAAGTGATGCAGAAATGTGGTGTTTTTATAGTGTTTATTTAATTAGTTGCTTCATTTCATTGGTTTAATTTAAAAAGTGTGAAATTCATTGGTCTACATGAATGGTTTTGATTGATTTGGCTGTTTGTTTCCATATAAGGGAAACACTAATTAGTAGCTTATTAGTACAAAGTGATGTTATTATTTTCAGTTTTAAATGTATAAAAGATTATTTTGAGTTTGATATAATGCAAGTATGATAATTTGCAAAGCTTTTATGTTAGTAATTAAAGTTTTAGTGTGTATGATATTTGAATTTTTATATGTACATATGTTTGTAAAAAAAATAATCATGTTATTTAAGTGTTTAGTCATGTGTTATAATGCTAATGTACATTATCTGCTAAAACTATATTTTATTTAGCTGTTTTTAGATAGTCGATATAGTGAAAAATCGATATTTTGCTTGTCTATATTTAGGTTTTCGATAATTTTGTTACCTACACTTTATTTTGATGTTTGACGATATTTTTGTTAAAGATATTTATTCATTCGATATTATGAGATACAATATTTTAGTTAGACGATATTGTGTACTCGAAATTATTGTTTATTTATAAATAAGTATAGTGACTCGATATTATTGGACTCGATATTTTGACAACGATATTTTTTGTATTCGATATTGTTGGTATCGATATTATGTCAGTGATCCGTTGAAAACAGAGCTAGTTGATGCCCAGTTTGAAAATATATCTTTGAAGGCAGAATTAAACGTGTACCAGGCTCTGAAGCTGTTTACTTTGACCAGCCAGAATGATTCAGATGTGATAAATGTAACAGAGAATGCAGTCAGACTACAAGCTACACAGACGGTTTTAATTAATTCTTCTGAGGAGGTTTTTCAGCCAGAAAAGAATGTGCAGGGAGGTAAACAGACCAGTGTTTTAGACTTAACGATCACCGGTTGCGGACATAAATTAGACATGACAGTGAACAATATATTTTGCTTCAAAAGAGAAATGCAACAATATGATTTTAAATGTGAACAACAGCAGATTGTGTACAATAATTCTGATATGTGGTCACTTTAGAAATATGAAAATGTATTTTGTGAGTTAATTCAAGAGCAATGTGCCCTTTTTAGTTACAGGGAAGTGCAGGGTAAGAGGAGGTCACTTTTAAATTCAGATGCTGGACAAATGCTGTGCTTTTGCGCACTAAAAGATACTGGACAGAACAGAATTGGAGAAACTGTGATTTGCCTATGGGAGGAAGCAATGGTTATTAAGTGGGATGTACAAACAGAAAAACAGTTTGCACAGGATTTAATAGAAGGTCCAGAGGTGGAGTTTGAAACACAAGATTTCCCAGTGAAGGTGCCCCATGTTACAAAGGAAATTCATTTGAAACAGTACAGAATGCCAGATGGGCGTGAATGGATCAGTGAGATCATGCAGGGCTTGACAGATGCAGTGGCGGTGACCCTAATCACAAATGCTTGAAATGATTTTGTGTAGCCTGTGTGCAAATGTGATAATTCTTGGCGCATGACAGTTGATTATTGTGAATTGGACAAACATACACCTTCTTTGACTGATGCTGTCCCAGATATTGTTACAGAAGTAGCATGGGACTTGGTATGTGACTTTTGATATTGCCAATGAGCAGTTTAGTTTTTCATGAGGTGATAGACTAATGACAGTTAAGAATTTGCTTGAATTAGTTAGACAGAATGGTGGAGCATTTTCAGATGAAAGAATGTGAAGTCTTGCTGGAGGTCAGGAGAGGTTAAAGCTGTTTTTCCTCTCAGACATGTAAAGAGTTGTTCTGGGAGTGGGTGCACGTAGAAATCTGGCACACGGGAAGAAATGAAATACACTGTTGGTGCTTCATTTGAAAGCTTCTTTGAGATGGATGTTTGGGAGGCTTGCAGTGTGATCATCCAGCAACGCTGAGAAGAGTTCAGGCTTTCTGTGAAGACTGAGGAGGAACTCCTACAGGAGGGGTCATCCCAGCTCCTCGCCCCAGTAGACAGAGACAGCTTCTTGGAGATAGATGTTTGGGAGGCTTGCAAAGGCACAGGTTTCCTCCCCCCCCCCCCCCATGAGGAGAGTCGCAGAGCAGATAGGAGCAGATGAAAGTTGGCAGGAGTGCAGGGCACTTCGGTCTTGGAGGAGATAAGGTGAGAGCTAGAGGCAGCAGAGAAGTCTTTGCTTGTTATGTTTGGCAAGGGGCCAGTTGGTGTCCTCAGAGATTTTGTGAAGGGGGGCAGCACCTGTGAGGGGTGCAATGAGAGAAGGAGACTGCCCCAAACCTTCTTGCTGTGTAAAGAAAAAGAGAGATTTTACCAAAAATTCAGAGGCTAAAGCGTTGGTAGAATTCTTAGGGGCCGATTCACAGAACTAACTTAAGACAAAATCCTAAACTTACTACTTTTGGTATTCACAGAAGTTAGGATTTTGTCTTAAGACAAACTTAAGACAAACTTAAGACAGACTTAAAACAGACTTAAGACAAACTTAAGACAAACTTAAGACAAACTTAAGACAAACTTAAGACAAACTTAAGACAGACTTAAGACAGACTTAAGACAAACTTAAGACAAAATCCTAACTTAAGTCTGTCTTAAGTCTGTCTTAAGTCTGTCTTAAGTTTGTCTTAAGTCAGTCTTAAGTCAGTCTTAAGTCTGTCTTAAGTCTGTCTTAAGTTTGTCTTAAGTTTGTCTTAAGTTTGTCTTAAGACAAACTTAAGAGAAAATCCTAACTTCTGTGAATACCAAAAGTAGTAAGTTTAGGATTTTGTCTTAAGTTAGTTCTGTGAATCGGGCCCTTAGACAATTCCCCAGAGCTAGAGGAGAGCTATGTAGATAGAAATGAAAATATTATACTTTCAGAAATGCAAGACGGAAAAAGTGTGCTTTTGAAAAATGTTTTTTGCAAGAAGAGTGATGCTTGTTTCTTTTTCAGATTCGCCCAGTCCCCCTGTGTGAGTGGGACTCCCTTCCCCTGTGTGAGTGGGACTCCCTTCCCCCGTGTGAGTGGGTTCCCCTCCCCTGCCCCTCCTCCCCTCCCCCCCCCAAGCCTGGAGTGATCGCCAGTCCAGACGATGGCGGCTGATGTCATGTGGCTGATGGAGGCTGATGTCCTGTGGCTAACCAGACTGGATGAGGTCCTCCTTTGTGAAGGAGATACAGATGAAGATAGATGCCGGAGAGCTGTGTCCTACACAGATGGACTGCTTCTTTCCAAGCAAGGAGGGATCAGCAGAGTGTGCTGCGATTGGAACTGTTTCCTTTACGTGAGGTTGACTTTACATGCTTTACATGCATGAAGGCTGTGTGTCTTTCACACAGGGAACTGCTTGTGTAAAAGTGAAGAAGAGGGAACTACAGGATGTGCTTTGCCAGAACTGTGAACTGTTTATCAACGTGAAGTTCAGATGCGATGGGAGACAGCTGTGTGTTTTTTCACACAGAAGGACTGTTTTTGTTTTTAGGGATGGAGACCAATAGAGACGCTTTGCTGCAATTAGAGTAGATATTTTCTGAGTTAGAGACTGAAGAGAAAAAACCTGTTGCTGTTGCTACAATATATGAGTTTGGCAGTAGAGTTTCCAGTTTAACCATTAGAGGCATTAGGAGCATTCAAAAGCTTGATTAATTTATTGTGTGTATCCATTCAACATGTATCCAGATATCTATGAGCTATTTCTAGATGCACCTGAGTTATTGCTTTTACATGTATTTAGAGAATGCAGTCTTTATTTGCTCTAATGTGATTATCATGTACTTTTGATGATTTTTTCAGTTTTGCAATGTAGTATTTTGATCATAGTTGCTTTTTAGTCATGATTTGTTTTGAATTATGTTTTTTGTGTAGCCACTTCAACACATAAGTTGCTGTTTCAACATGTGCTTATTAGTAGTTGTGTCTTTCAATTTAGAAATGTAGTTTTAAATGGTTTTGCTTTTAATTGAAATATGCAGTGCTTCAATGACAGTTTTGTTTTTCAGTTATGATATACAGTTGCTATTTGCTTTGCAAATGATTCCATTTTGCAGTTAAGAGATGCAGTGCTTCATTCATAGTTGTGCCTTTAGTTAAGAGATTTTATTTTTGACATATGTGAATGGTGATTATCAAGGGTCATGGGGTGCAATGTAGCGAATGAGCCAATTTTGTGGTCTGACACCCTATGATGACCCTCAATCACCACCATTTTGTACTGACTTAAGTGTGTTATGTTACCCTAGCCTTAATGTAGGATGGCTTTGCATATGCCTGCTTCTCTTCTGTCCTGTAATCTTGCTGTCTTTTAGTAGAATAGTCTTGCCAAGAACAGAAGGTATGGGATGTTGAGGTGCAGTGTTGTGGTTGGTGGTGCACACATGTGCTCAATGTTGTATACTGATGGATACAGTCTATAGTGTTATTTGGGTTATGTGAATTATGTGTTGAACTATTGCCTTTGACATGGCTTCATGTCATTCTGATTTCTGACTTTACCTTGCTTTATGGCTTTATTGCCTTTGACATGGTTTCATGTCATCCTTGCTTTTCTGATTCCATCTTGCTTTGGGCCTTTGTGTGCATGGCTTAACTAACTCCATTTTCATGACTGAAGCTATTTTCTGTGCCTCCACGAAGCAGCAGTAGGTGGGGAGGGCATGTTTTGCTCTTCTCCTGTTTTTTCGCACTTTACTGACTAGAGAGAACTGGTTCTTATCAGAGGAATGTACATGGTCTGTCTCGGAGCCATAGCAAAGGCCTGATCAACCGATGCAGTGGACTTGGAGCAGGCTGGTACGGGCTCTCATGAGAACGAGGGGGCGAGGCTTGCTAGAAGCTTCGCTGTGTTTGAATGTGTATTAAAAAGGGGAGCCTACACTGGCCTGGTGGAAGATCACGCCGTGGAGCAGACGTGTTGTCACGGAAGAGTGGAGGCTGGTGTCACCTCACCTCTGAGCTCTCACCCGGTTCAAGCAATGGACTCCCCTTGAGCGAAGTGGGGTGAAATGATGAAGCAGTAGGTGAGGTGTCTCTGCCACTAACTGTCTCTTGATTCTTTAATGATTCTTTCCTTTCCTTCTTATTTTCTGATTCTTATATCCATACATATATATTTATACATATATATTTGCTTTGATTGTGTATTTCAATCGGTTATTTGATATGTGAGAGTCTTCCATGATCAACATATATTCGGCCTGCCCGTGATTGAAGTATTGTGTTAATAAATTTATATATTCCATATGTTTGAATTCGTCTTTTCCTTGTAGCAGGAAGTGTGGACTCTTCTTGGCCAAGTATTCTGTTGTAGAAGGATGGGTGAATTCCCTTCTAGTAGGTAATTGTGTTATAGGAAGCTGTTCTACTCCTGGCAAGTTATGTGCAAAGTATATCTCGCTCTAGAGAAGTGTTGTGTGTGTTACCTTGGTCTAGAGGAGACTCCTGTGATATTGTTTTCTAGCCTTGCCTTTGGGGGAGTGTTGAAAGTTTGCCCACCTCAGGAAGTGCTGTGTATATGTTATATTCCATAAGTTTGGAACTGATATTCTCTCCCTGGAGAGTGACGGTACATACCTTGGTCCAGGGGAGATCTGAGACCTTTCATTACAACAGCGTTGTAAAAGGATGCGATGTAACAGATGCAAAGTTATGGCTGTTTCCCCCTGCCACTAGACGTGACTCCTCAGGGCTTCCCACAAGTCCTTAAGTGTAGGAGACTAGCCTATCTTCAAACTCTGTATGCTTGAGTGGTGTAACCTAAAATACTTGTATATTATACCACTGGTAATTATCCGTGTGTCAACAGGTTCAAAAAGATCACATGCAGGTGCAGCGCTATTTGTAATTGAGTTCAGATAAGTCAGAATGGAAGCTGCAGGCTAATTCAAAGCACAAACCGCTCTGCCGGTGCATCTCAACCGCTAACTGCAGTGCATTCATTTATTCAAAAAACGCACCGGCACGCAGCTCTACTAGTTCATCTCTATCAATAGTGAACTGTGCAAAGAGTACTACCGGTGAATCTCAATATTTATCTGCAGTGCCGACAGCTCTTTCATTTCTCGATCACCCAAACAACTGTAACAGTGCACCTCCTCCCATGTCTGCAGCACACCCCATTGCACCTCTTTTACTGCCAGCTTTGCTTCTTGTAAGCAATGACTATAAGTACAAAGAGGTGTTTACGCACCGCTTGAGGGTTTTCAAAACACATAAATAAAAGGCATTTTCATTTACAATGCTAATAGCTCAAACTCTCGCTAATGCAAGACCTATTGCATTGGAAATGCTTGCTTTTCTTTGAATTCTGGGACATGTAGTCTTTTTTATTCCATTTTAAAACCAGCCCGACACTCTGCAGTCCCAGAATGGAAAGAAAAAAAAAGCTTTGCTGGCGCATGGATGGCCCTGGGGAACTTGGCAGCTAAGCCTCCCTACCACGCTTATCACTTCGAAGCTGAGCTTCATGCTGACAAAGAGGACTACTACGGTGCCGCCCGCCCAATGCTTGCAGACTGGTACTGATAGGCAAGAGATTATTGTTAGTGTTACACCATGTCCTCTACAAAGACGTGTGAAGTTTAAATAGAGACCGTAATGCAGCCCCTGATTACACGTCACTCATTTACCAGTGCATAAAAAGCAGGGGAACTGAGATCCTGACTACAATGTCGGTGGGGTTGGAGATGTGGAAAGAACATAACAGATATATAATCATTTTGCTGGAATTTGACTTACAGATAACTCATGAATACAGTTTTATTTGTAGACCCAGCTCACTTTATTCTAATGCCAAGGTTCTATTTTTTTCTGTATTATGAAATATTTAATAAATATATTCTGATTTAAACATTTTGGAGCATAAGCTCCAAAAATGAAAATCCTTGAAAGCATCATGTTCCTCCCTGACTTAAATTCAGCATGGCTTTTTTCAAGAAGCAGCTGCAGGAGGCTCCTAAGCAGGATGCTTGTTATGTGTTATGTGTGTTATTCAATCATATGCTAGGACAGCACTGAGGTGGAGTGGCTCATGTAAATCAGTCCCCTCCCTGCAGCACGGTACAGTTGAATGTCTAGCAGTAGGATCTCCAGGGCTTCTCCCCGCAGCACAGTACAGTTGAATGTCTAGCGGTAGGATCTCCCGGGCTTCTCCCTGCAGCACGGTACATTGAATGAGTAGCGGTAGGATCTCCAGGGCTTCTCCCTGCAGCACAGTACGGTTGAATGTCTTGCGGTAGGATCTCCAGGGCTTCTCCCTGCAGCACGGTACATTGAATGTCTAGCGGTAGGATCTCCAGAGCTTCTCCCCGTAGCACAGTACAGTTGAATGTCTAGCGGTAAGATCTCCAGGGCTTCTCCCTGCAGCACGGTACATTGAATGAGTAGCGGTAGGATCTCCAGGGCTTCTCCCTGCAGCACAGTACGGTTGAATGTCTAGCGGTAGGATCTCCAGGGCTTCTCCCTGCAGCACGGTACATTGAATGAGTAGCGGTAGGATCTCCAGGGCTTCTCCCTGCAGCACGGTACATTGAATGTCTAGCGGTAGGATCCACAGAGCTTCTCCCGGCAGCACAGTACGGTTGAATGTCTAGCGGTAGGATCTCCAGGGCTTCTCCCCGCAGCACAGTACGGTTGAATGTCTAGCGGTAGAATCCCCAGAGCTTCTCCCCGCAGCACAGTACAGTTGAATGTCTAGCGGTAGGATCTCCAGGGCTTCTCCCCGCAGCACAGTACGGTTGAATGTCTAGCGGTAGGATCTCCAGGGCTTCTCCCGGCAGCACAGTACGGTTGAATGTCTAGCAGTAGGATCTCCAGGGCTTCTCCCAGCAGCACAGTACGGTTGAATGTCTAGCGGTAGAATCTCCAGAGCTTCTCCCCGCAGCACAGTACGGTTGAATGTCTAGCAGTAGGATCTACAGAGCTTCTCCCCGCAGCACAGTACGGTTGAATGTCCAGCGGTAGGATCTCCAGGGCCTCTCCCTGCAGCACGGTACATTAAATGTCTAGCGGTAGGATCTCCAGGGCTTCTTCCCGCAGCACAGTACGGTTGAATGTCAAAGGGTAGGATCTCCAGGGCTGCTGTCTCGAATCTTTATAGTTTGTTACTTTCCCACCAGCTGGTTTTTCCTGTTCTACATTTTCTCACATTTAGGGCCATATTTGCAAGAGGAGTTGCTTTGCTCTTGCACCAACCAACATGGTGCAGGCGTGACACAAGCCTAAAATGCGCGTTGCGAAGCTGTGCAAGGCCCCCTTGGGTGGCTCTGAGCGGCTTCATGAATCTGGAGTGAGGCAA
The DNA here is from genome assembly GCF_964204655.1 of Triturus cristatus. NCBI lineage: Eukaryota > Metazoa > Chordata > Amphibia > Caudata > Salamandridae > Triturus > Triturus cristatus. The sequence continues at coordinate 3,774,368 of NC_140585.1, forward strand.
ATCAGCGCAAATCGCTGTGTTGCCTTACTCTGCACCAGGAAGGCGTACCATGGATGCTGCATGCGTGTTCTCATGCAAGATCCATGGATTGTGACGCATTGCCAGATTTACCAAAAGTGGTAGACCTGGGAATGTGCCAATATGCTGTGTCTTCCCAGGTGAGACGCAACAAGGAGAACTATTTTTATTTCTCCATGTTTTTTCCTCTTTCTATGTGTGCTGCATTCTGCGGCACACATGGAAAGATGAACATGTCTCAGGGTATTGTTTTTGTTCAAGAAGGTGCCCCTTCTTGCACAAAAAACTATCCTTACAATGCAGGCTCCCTTGCATCGTGGTGCAAGTGTGCCTGCGTTGGTGCGAGGCAGCCCACTCTGCACCAGTGCTGGGGAAAGGACAGGGATGCACCATATTGGGATAAATACAGTGCATTCCTGCCCTTTCCCCGTAACACAGGGCAGGGCAGCAAGGTGACTTGCGTCGCTGCATCACTTTGACATAGAAATGCCCCTTACTGATCAAAGATGTCACGTGCTGCTTTGGAATTCATGATGCGTCACCTGACGGTGGCTGACTTTCACATCAGACTGAGCAAAACCAGTCTTGACAAGTAATATCACCCTGTGTTGTGCTAATATTTTGTACACATGTGTGTGGGACAACATGTGACTTTTACTAATAACATGTCTATTGGCAACAGGGCAACTTGAATGCGATTCTGCAGCTGCTGGACTTGTCGCAGTTGTCGCAGAATCCATCATTAGCTGCATAATCTCCAGAGTTTATCAGATAATTGGTTCTAGCTCAAACCGATGAAAAGTTACTTAAACTGCGGCAACAGAAAATGCAGCACAGTGTGTGTGGGACAACGTGTGACTTTTACTAATAACATGTCTATTGGCAACAGGGCGACTTGAATGCGATTCTGCAGCTGCTGGACTTGTCGCAGTTGTCGCAAAATCCATCATCTGCTGCATAATCTCCAGAGTTTATCAGATAATTGGTTCTAGCTCAAACCGATGAAAAGTTACTAAAACTGCGGCAACACAAAATGCAGCACAGTGGAAAGTCATTGGCAAGCTGACCTGTTTCAGTTGCTTATTCCTGTATTTAGCTGTTAAAGTGATAATAATGATATGAAATGTTTTCCAATGCTACAAATGTCAAAATAAGTAATGTCATCAGAACATTTACCCAATACGCTGCATAATTTGTCTTATATTGCTGCATAATTTAGTCACCCCTGCCACATAATTTGGTCCTCCCTGCCACATACTACCCGTGGCCCTGAACACAGGCAATAACTACCTGTGAAATATAATGCAGTCATCTTAAGAGAAAATTAAATGAAAGAGAAACTAATCAGTGCAAATGCATTGTTCTGGTAATAAAGCATATTTGTTTAAAATGATTACTTCAGAAATCTGTGGGGGATATTCACAAAGACGGGCGATAACTATCGCCATCGTCAGTCATCGCCAGAAAAGTTAACGCTGCCTAACCCAGATTAATATTGCCATGTTAGCGGGGTATTTTCAAGCCAGTGGTACATGGCGCTAGTAACAGGGAAGGGGTGTCAAAACCCACGTACGAATAATCGAGATGGCGAATTAAAATCCTGCGTTAGTCCGCGATACGTTGTGAATGGCCAGCTATCGACTGAGAAGTCCCATCATCACTACTTTTAGCTCCCCGCCCAACACAGCCCCTGCTGGAAACCAGGGTGCCGATTACGATCCGGTAAAAAATGTCCCCGTGCGACTCGTATCCGGTCTTTTTACCGTACGAATCGTACAAGTGCCGTACGAACTGGCAATCACGATTCGCATGGTAAAAAGTCCATACGAACCGCATTGGGAATCATTCCCCACACGTCCTTGGGTTGGAAAATGTGTCCGACACGTCCTCGTATGATTTACCGTACAAATGTGAAAGGTAAAGTCCGACCGAGGAATCACGATCCATCCCGTGCGTCCGAGGTTACAACCGGATGGAAAAAACACCGTCCGCACCGAACTCCCATAGCAACCATGGAGACGTGCCCGCATACGCGCCGACCCCCCCCCAGCCCCCGTACGTACGCACCGTACCCCCCCCAGCCCCCGTACCTACGCGCCGACCCCCCCCAGCCCCCGTACGTACGCGCCGACCCCCCCCAGCCCCCGTATGTACGCGCCAACCCCCCCTGTATGTACACCCGTGTACGTTCGAGTCGTACCCCCACCCATGTATGTACGGTGCGAACCCCCGTGTACGTTCGAGTCGAACCCCCCCGTGTACGTTCGAGTCGAACCCCCCCCGTGTACGTTCGAGTCGAACCCCCCTGTATGTACACCCGTGTACGTTCGAGTCGTACCCCCACCCGTGTATGTACGGTGCGTACCCCCAGCGCGTAGCTGGGGGTACGCACCGTACATACACGGGTGGGGGTACGACTCGAACGTACACGGGTGTACATACAGGGGGGTTCGACTCGAACGTACACAGGGGGGTTCGCACCGTACATACACGGGTGGGGGTACGACTCGAACGTACACGGGTGTACATACAGGGGGGTTCGACTCGAACGTACACGGGGGGGTTCGACTCGAACGTACACGGGGGGGTTCGCACCGTACATACATGGGTGGGGGTACGACTCGGACATACACGGGTGTACATACAGGGGGGTTCGACTCGAACGTACACGGGGGGTTCGCACCGTACATACACGGGTGGGGGTACGACTCGGACGTACACGGGTGTACATACACGGGGGGTCGGCGCATACGTACGGGGGCTGGGGGGGTACGGTGCGTACCGGGCCACCTACTCTGGTCGATTCGCGCCGTACTTTGCTTTTCCGGCACTTTTTGGGTGCCGTGAAGATATTGCCGTCCGGACTGCTGTCGGTTCGATTCGTAATTCCTGGGTCGTGAAACGCTGCCTGAAAGCGTCCCGACGTCACGTCATGTCGCAGCATTCCCGGATCACATTCGTATGTATGTTTTCGTCGGTCGGTGTTTTTTACGATTCGTAAGGAAATGGTGTTTCCTTGCGAATCGTAATTCCATGTTTGTAAAGTTTTACGACCGGGTACGAGTCGGACGGGGAAAACGCTCCGACCGACGGTTCGTACCAGGTTTTTACCGGATCGTAATCTGCACCCAGGTGTCACTGTGAAACTGGCAGCATGGTGACCGCGGCAATCAGCTTCCTTGATGTCTGACCATTTATTTTAACCAAAAATACTTTCATTTTAGTGGTGCTAAATTAGGCAGACACCATCTGGAATCTGGAATACCTGCATCTTAAAAGGCTCCTGGCTGTGTTCCCTTTCCATGCTGCAGTTAGTCGTCCTGCTTAACACCAGCAAAAGGCAGGTGTAAAATCCCTGGTGCTACCCCGGGTTATCCCCTGTTTTTGCTTAGCTTTGCAGATCTGGCAGTTCGTTGTGAATGTGGTGTTGTGGTTTTCTTGTGTGTTTTTGCATGGGAACGCCCACTCTGCATCTCATTAGGGTTAGTTGGTGGTGTCCACCGTGGAGATAAATTTGGGGGCAGTTATCGCGGGAATACCGGTGTTTTCTGTAGTTTGCACCAGCTTGTGAATGGGGTGTTAATTCTATCTCCACTTTGGATGCGTTAAAGTGGGGATAAGTCGGAGATAAGTCCTTGTGAATATGCCCCTGTGTGCATAACCGGTTGATGCACTAGGGACAAGTGACTTGTGTGTTTATAGACTTATGAGGTCCCACCCTGGGAGAGAAAGCGTTGAGAAGACATAGGTAGGTTAACCCATGTGGGGGCATATTGACAAGCGGCAGCGATGATTATCGCTGGCCGCGCCTTGCGCCAGTTTACCTAACGCTGGAATTCATCGCCAAGCTAGCGCTGTATTTACAACGCATAAAAAACAATGGTCCTGAACCTATATTTCAATTGAATTGAATTGATTTCTAGTGAGAACTGATATAACAATCTTGTGTGGATATAATTGGGCCAGGTTACCCAAGGACGGTGATTCACAACCGGTCCCCCCCTGTTTTTTGCCTTGACATATTGAACCTTTTATATATTTCTGTTGAAGTATCTCTCTTCATCACGTCACTCTTGAGCACTCTGTTTCACTGCACGTCTCCCTCTGGAGCAACCTTCCTCAAATTGCTATTTTGTATTGTGTACTGTCTGGTTTTCACCTAATTGCTTTAAATAAATATATGGTGATCCAGATTATGGTCGTTTGTTGCACTTTTTATGTTGACTTTTTATGTTGATTGCTTTACTCAATAATATGTTAAATGAAAATCCTTGATTGATTAAATTGAAATATAGGTTCAGGACCATTGTTTTTTGTACCGCATAATACCCAGGTCCTTGATTACTTTGGGTTACCCCGTTCTTTATAATGATATTTACAACGCATAGCGCATTGGTGATGAAAATTCCAGCAATAGCAGCGATGTTCCCTGCTAAACAGCGATGACCTTGCTGATACGACCCTGTGGTCGTAACCCCACATTCCACCTCCCATGGTGGAAGAGGTGTGGCGCCACCGCCAGGGCGACTGACTCTGGAATCTGGGGATCATGGTTCGATCCACAGCTCCGGCGCTAGATTAGCCCAGCACCATGTGACTCTGGGCAGCTTGCTTAATCTTCCTGACGGCCCCCAGCGCCTAGAGACCCTTACGGGTGATAGTTTGCGCTTTACAAATGTGGATTATTACATGCAAAGCATGCCTAACACTGGATTTTAGCAGATGTTAAAATCCAGCGTTAATGGTCGGTTAGCGCGATTTTGTTTATCGCTACGCCGGCCGGGTCATTGTTGTAAATATCGCAAAGCTGCCTTTGCGATATTTCCCCATGTGGTCTATTGAGGCACGCCTACATTGCATCTCATTAATGATGCAATGCAAAGTGGGCGCTAAATCAAGGAAACACGCGCTAGCGTGTCCTGGCTAATATTGCGATAAAATTATCGCCGCTTTTCAGGTGAAAACGGACGCTAAAGCGGCAAAAATGTCATCGCGGCCCCTTGATAATATGCCCCATGTTTGGCTGTTCACTGTATTCAATAGGCTGCCGCAGAATGTGCAAAATGACTCAGAAGGAACTGGCACTTTTCACTAGCTTTGCTTCGCAATAGTGACACACACACAGGTAAAGTGCTGTGTTGAAATTTACTTCTCATTTGCGTTGGAAAGTGGCCTGCCTGTGCAACTTTGTGCCAAGGAGCTGTTTTATAGGTTGTAAGTGAGCATTCCCATGCAAACACCCACGGTTTTTGATGCAAAAGCCCCATCTCCTAAAAAAAGTAAACAGGACTTTGTGCCAAAAAATCTACGCTTTCTCGAGGCAGCTGTAACGTTTTGTGAAAATGTGAAAGGGTATTCTTCCAATCCAAAACCTATGCTTGACATCACACTTCCACCCTGGCATTATTACAAAATGTAAGTAATAATAAAGCATACCTGCAGACTGGGAGTACATGCCTGCCTTTCTTTTTCACTTCAAATCTATGCCATTGTTTTTGTTTACATATGTAGGAGCCTGCTCGCCAGCAGCAGGCACTTTGTGTAGGGTCAATGGAAAGTCCCCAAGCCTGTCCCTGTCCTCTTCAGAGATTTACTGTCTCCTAGACCCCTGCTCAGGGGCAACCAATGCTGAAGGTGCCCTCGGCTTTAGGCAGGGAGCCTGGACCGTCTGCACGAGGGACAGTCCCTAAAAAGCTTACACTAGGCAGAAGGGCGAGTTACGGGCTGGGCTGGAAATAAATGAAAAATTAATTTTAGCACTTGAGTTTCACAGTAATAACAACCACGCCCTAATGACTTGAGCTTGTCATGAAATTGTCCTCAGAGATAGAGAGAGGTGCAGTCACCGCTGCCGACAACAGCTGATAACACAAGACACTGAGCACAAGAGATGCTGGGTCTCAAGTGAACACAGGTGAGTGCATGGTGAGCAGAGTGTGAGGTGACTGAAGGGGTGGAGAGTGTGTAAGGTGGTAAATACAGTGAGGAGTGTGTGAGGTGAGTTAAGGGGTGAGGAGTGTGTGAGATGAATCAAGGGGTGAGGAGTGTGGGAGGTGAGTTAAGGGGTGAGGAGTGTGTGAGGTGACTGAAGGGGTGGTGAGTGTGTAAGGTGGTAAATACAGTGAGGAGTGTGTGAGGTGAGTTAAGGGGTGAGGAGTGTGTGAGATGAATCAAGGGGTGAGGAGTGTGTGAGGTGAGTTAAGGGGTGAGGAGTGTGTGAGGTGACTGAAGGGGTGGAGAGTGTGTAAGGTGGTGAAGATGGTGAGAAGTGTGGGAGGTGACTGAAGGGGTGAGGAGTGTGTGAGATGAATCAAGGGGTGAGGAGTGTGTGAGATGAGTCAAGGGGTGAGGAGTGTGTGAGATGAATCAAGCGGTGAGGAGTGTGTGAGGTGAGTTAAGGGGTGAGGTGTGTCTGAGGTGAATCAAGGGGTGGAGAGTGTGTAAGGTGGTGAAGACGGTGAGGAGTGTGTGGGGTGGCTGAAGGAGTGGAGAGTGTGTTAGCTAGTGAAGATGGTGAGGAGTGTGTGGGGTGGCTGAAGGGCTGGAGAGTGTGTTAGCTGGTGAAGACAGTTAGGAGTGTGTGAGGTGAGTTAAGGGGTGAGGAGTGTGTGAGGTGAGTCAAGGGGTGAGGAGTGTGTGAAGATGGAGAGGGGGAGTACTATGTGAAGTGAGTGCAGAAGATGGGTGTATCAGTTGAGTACAGAGGACAGTAGTATGTGAGGTGAGTGAGGAGGGTAGGAGTGTACGAGGTGAGTCCAGAGGATGAGGAGTGAGGGAGGTGAATGCAGAGGGTGAGGTGTGTCAGGAGTGAGTGCAGAAGGCGTGGAGTCAATGAGGTGGGAGCAGAAGGTAATAAGTATGTGAAGTGACGGCAAAGGTGAAGTTGTGTGTGAGGCCGAAGGTTATGAGTGTGTGAGGTGAGGGAAGGGGTTGAGGAATATGTGAACTGAAAGCAGTTGGCAAGCAGTTTATGAGGTGAGGCAGACGGTAGGGAGTGTCAAAGTTGAGTGAAAAGGTTGAAGAGAGTGCGGTTAATGTAGCAAAGCAGACAATTGTGAATATCTGAGGTGAGCACAGAGCTGAGGGGTGTGTGGAATTGTACAATGAGAAGAAAAGAGAATTAATACACTGGGGAGAAGTGTGTCAGGTGAAATCAGGGGTGAGAGGTTGAGTGAGGTAAGTGCAGAGGTTGATGAGTGTTTGAAGTAGAGTGCTGAGAGTTTGGAAGGTGTGACCTGAATGTTGAGGGTAAGGAGAGTGAGTGCAAAAGGTGTGAAGTATATGATCTGAGTACAGATGATGAAGAGTGTTTCTGATGACAGTAGAGAACATGAGATTGTGCGGTGAGGCAAGAGGGGGATGATGTGAGACAGAGTAAGGAGAGTGTGAGTGAATAGGCCGAGGAGCATGAGATGAGTGCGGGGAGAAGAGGCATGTGGGAAGAGAGCAAAAGGTGATGAATGTGCAGCATACGATCGGAGGGTGATGCATGTGTGAGAAGTGAGTGCAGTGTGCCAGGGTGTGTGAGTGGGGACATAGGGTAAGAACAGGGCATTAGTGCAGAGGGTGGGGAGTTAGTGCACAGTGTGAGATATGTGTGATGTGAGTTCGAAGGGTAGGAGGTTTGTGAGGTAAGTGTAGTGCATGAGAAATGTTTGAGGTGGGTGCAGAGAGTAAGGAGTGTTTGAGGTGAGGGCAGATTGTGAGGAAAAGGGTGAGTGCAGAAAGTAATTTGTGCAGAAACTGATTTGTGTGAGCTGAGTGCAGAGGCAGATGAGCGTTTGAGGTGAGAGCAGATTGCTGAGTAGGGTTTCATCTTGGTGCAGGGGATAAGTAGAGGGTTTGAGTTCAGGGTGAAGTTTGAATTAGAGTGAGGAGAGTCTGAGGTGAGGACAGAGGGCTGAGGAGAGTCTCGTCTGAGTGCAGAGAGTAGAGGGCTTGTGTTCAGGGTGAAGTTTGATTTGAGCCCTGAGGATGATGAGTGTTTGGGGAGAATGCATAAGATGAGGTGTGTTTGAAGTGAGCGCAGAGGGTGGGGATTGTGTGATCTCATTACAGAGGGTGAGGAGAGGGAGTGAGTGAGGAAAGTGAGAAATGTTTGGGGTGAGTACAGATGTTGAGGATGTTGAGGTCAGTTCAGAGACTGGATGTGAGTGCAGAGGGTGAGCTGTGTGAGTTAAGTGCAAAGTGTCAAGAGAATGGGTTAGTGGAGAGAGGGAGGAGTATGTGAGGTGAGTACACAGGGTAAGGGAGAGTGCAGAGGGTGAGGTATGTGAGTTGAGTGCCAAGGGTGAGGAGACTAGGTAAGTGCATAGAGTGAAGAGTGTGTTAGGTGAGGTCAGAGAGTAGTGGTGAGTGTAAAGGGCAAGTTGTGTGAGTTAAGTGCTGAGTATGAGGAGGATGGATGAGTGCACAGAATGAGGAGTGTGTGAGATGAGTGCAGAGGATGGGGATGAGCACAGAGGGAGAGCTGTTTGAGTTAAGTGTTGAGTATGAGGATAGTGGGTGAGCGCACGGAGGGAGGAGTGTTTGAGGTGAGGGCTGAGGAGGGTCTGATCTAAGTGCAGAGGTTAAAGAGCTCGAGTTCAGTGTGAAGTGTGAGTTAAGTGCGGAGGATGAGGAGCGGTTGAGATGAGTTCAGAAGGTGATAAGTGTTTGAGGTGAGTACAGAAGCTTTGGCTTGTATGATCTGAGTGCAGAGGTTGAGGGGAGGGAGTGATTGCAAAGGGTGAGAAATGTTTGAGGTGTATACATTTGATGAGGAGTGTGTGAGGTGAGTGTAGAGGGTGGGGGTGTGAGTGCAAATGATGAGTTGTATGAGTTAGGTGCTGAGTGTAAGGAGGGTTGGTGAATGTAGTGTGAGCAGAGAATAAGATGAGTGCAGAGTCTCAAGGCTCTCCTCAGAGGGGCATGGTGTTGTTTACCATGCAAAGAACTAGAGATGTAAGGCACATTCCTCACCAGCTTTGAATTGAAATCTTTGAAGGATGGGAAGAGAGGTGAAAAGGGCATATTTACAAGCCCCTATTGCCACCACAATGTCACCCTTTTGCATTGTGGTGGCGACAGGGGCTGCGCCTTATTTACAAGGCAGCGTTTAACCACTAAGGTGGCCTAATGCTGCCTTGTAAATAAGGCACCCTTTCATGCTTTGCTTAGCGTAAAAGGGGAGGGTAATGGGTGTTGTGGTGGGCGTTACACCGCAACACCTATTGATTTTGACACTGCCCTATATTTACAAGGGTGGAGTAAATATGGGGCAGTGCCAAATTTAAGACCAGGGAAAACCTGGTCTTACCCTGCTATTTGCATGTGTGCTGCGTTGTACAGCACACATGGAAACATTGAAACTTCATTGGTCGTTCATGTGCAGAAAGTCCCTTCCTATACATAAACAATCATTTTTTTTTAAATGACGTTTTGCAACTTCTATGTGTGCTGCGAATGCACGCGCCAATGGGAATGCTCTGATTGGCTGGACGCAACCTGAATTGTAAGTTGCGCCTGCCATTTTATCTATCGGGAACAGTTACAGGGGCTGAAAATCAGTTTGAAAGCCCACATAAGGGTTCAGAGTGGAGATTCGCTCATCCCATGGTTGAGAAATGGGGGTGTTAGTGATGGAAGTTATATGTCTAAAATTGACGTGATATTTGCGACGAGGCCGCGACTGCCAGCGCGGCCACCCATATACCATCACAGGGACATTGCGACTATTAATGTCATTGCGAATATTGGTGAAAATATAAAAAAATCAATGAATCATTAGTACGCATTGTTGTAGAGATATTGATAAACGTCTTTATAGAGTTATATACATAGTGAGTTCTCTACTGTGTTGGTTAGAATTAACTATATAGTTATAATTTTTTAATGTGGTGGTGGCTATTGTATTCCTGCTTTTGCTTTCCGAATTCACAACATAACCGTGGGGATCTCCGGTCTCACTGCAAAAACAGAAACTAGGTTTTAGAGATGGTTGTTCTAGAAATACACTAGGAAAACATGAGCTTGAAGTGTACAGCAATAAACTTCTAGTGTGTAAAATACTGTAATGTCTGTGCGTATATGCGTTTTCACTTTATGGTAAAGGCGCAATCGTTGCATTTAACAACGTCATTGCAACGTCCCGAATAACTGCAAAAATGAATATTAGGTCTGAAAGATGGTTTTTAAAGAAATGAAGTGCAAAAATATGAATTTAAACATGCTTTGTAAGAAGTATGTATATAATAATGTGTGCAGGGCAATGTTCAGAATAGATTTTTTTACATATTATTTTTGGATGTGTTGGTGGTCATTGATTGTCTGCTTTTGTTTTCCTGTTTCACGACGTGTCCGGAGGAATCGTGATTACCAACATCATTGTGATCTCCGGAGTCACCACGAAAAAATAAAATAGGTTTTATAGATAGTTTTTATAGAAACTCTCTACAAAAACATGACTTTAGAGAATACTGTAAGAAACCCCTAGTGTGTAAAATAGTTTAGTATGTGTGCATATATGTGATTTCACTTAATGGAAAAGGTGCGATTGTTGCGGTTAACGGCGTTATTGCGATGTCTCGAATAACCGCGAAACCAGAAAATAGGTCTGAAAGATGTTTTTTAAAGACACTTAGTACAAAAATATGAGTTTAAACATGCTTTGAAAGAAGTATGGATACATAGTAATATGTGTGGGGCAATGTTCAGAATGGATTTTTTACACATATTATTTTTGGATGTGTTGGAGGCCATTGAATGTCTGCTTTTGTGTTGATTTTCACAACGTGATTGTGGGGATTGCGGCGGCGTCGCGAACATCCCCAAAAAATAAAGGAAAAAAACTTCCTTTAGAAAAAAACTTCACAATATTTTGGGTACAAGGGTGGCTCTGACAAGAGCCGTTGTGTTGGTTGTGTGTATATGGCTGCTATACATAATACTGGATGCAGAGTTTCAGGTTACTTACACCCTGTTGTCTTTATCTGTAAAGGGCACTCCATCATTTCTATAAATTCCATGCATGTCAAAACGCAAATTGTCCTTATTGATACAGCCCATGCGATGGTTTCTGAGGAATGCAGAAACAGTTTTAATAACATGTTTCCTGGCTTTGTCAAAATGATGACAGAATTGATTTGACCACTTCCATTTCTGTCTTTGGCATATATTAAAGTACACCAAGACAGTGTGAGAGAAAAGTGATATCAGTTCTGCAAAGGTTTCTTTCATTAGAATTTCCAGCCCTACCCCAGTCAATGTGCCTACGTTATTGCCACCACAGTGCACAATCATGAGGTGAGGGGCTTGGGAATCCACAATGGATTTAACCTTCGCCAGCAACAGTTGAAAATGTAACCTTCTCTGGCCAAACAAAGTAATCTGCACATTTGGCAATCCCAAGTCCCTGTCAATACCTCTTTTTTTGCAGCTTCTTTAGCCCAATAGATAAAGCTGTGGCCTACATTACATACTCTAAGCATTCGGGAGTGAAGGAGCAATTGTAGTCACGAGAAGGCTGGAGCTAAATGAAGTAGTTTTCCAAAGGAAAAGCAGTTAAAATGGAGGTGTGTTAATAAAAAAACGCCAGTAGATAGTTATAGTTAGGACCTATTTTCCACAGGAAATTCGCAACATTCTATTCCCAATAACTTTGGCACCGATTGAAGAATCTTCACGAAATTTTCAAAACGTATGGCCGACTCCAGTCCACTCCTATCTTGAAAGTTTCGGGGTGATTCGTCAAGCGGGAGCCGAGAAAAAAGGGGGGTCATAAAACGTGTTTTCCCCATGCAATTTCCCATAGGAAATTTTAGACACAGCTAGAGCCCGAACTGCTGAACGGAATTACACCAAATTTGACAAAAAGGTAGATCTTGGTTCAGAAACAACCCTTTTTGTTAAATGGTGTAAATCCGTTCAGTAGTTCCTGAGAAATTCAAAATGAAAAAAGTTTCGATATCTATGGCCGCGCTGGATCCGCGCACCCTCCCGATTACGAGCCGGGGCTTGTGTTTTTATTAAATAAACAAAAATCTGGGTGGGGGCTCAAGCCCCCCCACATGCCCTGGGTACCGCCACCTCCCTTGGGCTCTAAATATTATAATTGGGGGGTCCATGACAGACCCCCCCAGCCCCGGGGACCACCACCTCCCCGGGGCTTTTGAAATGTTGGGAAGGGGGCCGCGTGGTCCCCTCCTGGAGCCTTGTCATGGCGCTGGGGACCGCCACCCCCCAGGGCCGGCTCCTGCAGTGTCCCAGGGTGCCCAACCCGGGACACTGTAGTTTGCTATGGCTGGGCGGGAGCTTCACGGCTCCCGCTCTGCCATTGGAAACTGCTTTGGTATTTACCAAAGAGAGGTGTAAAAAGGGGCGTGGCCTCTGAACACCTGTCTGCAACGCAGCTCCCTGGCGCATACTGGAGATACCTGTTGGGCTAGTTGGCCCTCAGGGACCCTCAGTATTGAAAGAGAATTAATTCCCCAACTTACAACTCTCCACGGGCGCGTTTACACAGTGGTGAAGGGAGGGGACGGGGCCTGATGTGACGTGTGCAAACACGCCCTGTGACACATTTTAAGTTGGGGAAATAATTCCCCTTCAATCCTGAGGGCCCATGGGGGCCAACTAGTCCACCAGGTGCTTCCAGTAAGCGCCACTGCGCTGCGTTGCAGAGAGGTGGTCCAGGCCGTGCCCATTTTTACACCTCTCTGCAACGCAGCTCTGTGGCGCTAACTGGAGATACCTGGTGGGCTAGTTGTACCCAAGGGACACTCGGGATTCAATGGAACTTTATCCACCAAATTAAAACGGCCAGAGGGGGTGTTTGCACACGTCAGCTCAGCCCCCCCCCTCCCTTCACCAGTGTGCAAACGCGCCCTGTGGAGCGTTTTAAGAGGTAGTTTTAATCCCCCTGCCCTATCGTATACTAGGGGGTTACAGAGGAGGTTATGCTAATAACAGGGGTATCGCAACGCATAGTGTTCCCTAGTGTATGTAGGTGTTTTAACTGTATTCTAAGTGTCTTTTAGCATAGCACTGGCTCTAGGACTGGTTAGTCAGAGTCAGTTACCACCAGTACCCGTCTGAAAACGTTGAGGGTACAGGATGATTTTGCAACAAGGCCTCTTTCTGCTCCTCTGTTTGTTCTTTCTGCATGTCGTCCTTCTTCCTAAACTTTTCTTCGTCTTTGAGGACTTCTGTTGCTTCTTTCTGCATTTCTTTTTCTTCTTTCTGTTTGTTACATTTAATTTACAAAGGAACAAAATGAGGGGGTTCATTTTGCCGTAGAAATTATGATTAGTGCTGCAGAAAGAAAAATTAGGGCACATTTTGACTTTTCAAATCCTCTTCTATTTCATAAAAATATTCTGACATGCAGACTGAAGCATGCACTTTGAATACCAACAGCAGACTTCCCTGGTGAGCAGTAGCTTTACTACAGTGATTTAACGAGCAACTAGAGTGCTAACATTTAGAATATATGGCAAATGTGTGACACATCTGAATGTCTTCTTAATGGAACTCAAGTAAAAAACTGATAGTATTTCCTACTGAGGATACTGCAGTAAATGAGGAAATTAGGAAACTTCATAACAAATAAATCTCCCAAGATGGCCACCAGAGACAAAAGAGCCCAAATGTAGCCCAAATATCACCCAGATGTAGCCCAAGTATAGCTCAATGACAGAATGTCCCAGAGTGTTCTTAAGAACAACTAGATCGCTTACTGTCTTACTTATGACAAAAGTATGGCACACCTGGAGCCATCTTGATTGGAATAAACTGGTAACACTTAAAACATTTAATTTAAAAAGGAGCACAATGAGGGGGTTCATTTTGCCATAGAAATTATGATTAGTGCTGAAGAAAGCAAAATTAGGGCACATTTTGAGTGACTTCTCAAATCCTCTTCTATTTCATTAAAAAGTTCTGACATGCAGACTGAAACATGCACTTTTAATACCAGCAGCAGACTTCCGTGGTGAGCAGTAGCTTTACTACAGTGATCTAATGAGGAACTAGAGTGCTACCATTCAGAATTTATGGCAAATGTGTGACATATCTGAATACCTTCTTGATGGAATCAAAGTAAAAAACTGAAAGCATTTCCTACTGAGGAGTCTGCAGTAAATGAGGATATTAGGAAACTTCATAACAAATAAATCTCCCAAGATGGCCACCAGAGACAAAAGAGCCCAAATGTAGAACAAATATCACCCAGATGTACCCCACATGTAGCCCAATGACAGAAGTGTGCAAAACACCTATTTTTGTGTATTTGCAGTTTTATATAGTGCAGACTTGTCAGGTATTGGAGTGCTTAACATGAGCATTGGTTACATCACACAAAATCAAATTCATTTTGGTTGTAGACATGGGGAGATTAAGTGATTTGACCAGAATCACATAATGTTGAGCTGAAGCAGAAACTCCAACCTGGTTCCCCAGTTGCAAAGTCTGCAGCTCTGGAAGTAACACCAAATCCTCTCCCCTAAGTGCAACATTTAATCAAGTGGTCATCTGGATAAAAAAACATAAAGATTACAAATAATTTAAAAGTTATTTGTCGGTATTTGAAAACTCAGAAAATATGTCCTCATTTTAGTTTTTTAGAGCACTAACCATAATTTTGATGCAAATAAGACCCTCTCAAATATGTAACTTCTAAAGGAAATGCTCTAGGTATTACAGTTTTGATTACATCAAGATGACGTCAGGCGTTCCACACTTTTGTAATAAATATAGAATGTTAGCAATCTAGTTGTTTATTGGGATACTGTTGAGAGGCAGAGGCCAGGGGCACGGACTCTGAAAATTGAAGGCAGGTAGGAGAGTGCAGAGGCAACAATTTGACCACACTGGGCAGGCAGGAAGGGCAGTGACAGCACAACAGACTATGGAGGGCAGTGGAAAGGGGGGCAGGGGCAACAAACCAACAATACAGGACTGGCAAGAGAGGCTGTGGCAATATAATAGACCATTGTGGGCAGAAGGAGGAGGCAGTGGCAGTACAGCCATACATGCCAACAGGCCCGTTTCAGCCAGGAAACGTCCAATGTTTTTAAGCTCAAATGGGCTTTATTTGATCTGTCTCCTGTCTACAATCTCCTCTTTTTCAATGTAACTTAAAGGGGAAAATCAATACCCCAGTTTTTTTTCAAAATCTCCCTCTTACCAAGTTCAAAATGTTCGCAAGTATGGTACATTGGATCATGGTAGGCAAGAGGAATTGGGGTAGGGACATGGACTCGGATAACAGAGTACAGGAGGGACATGAGAGGTGCACCAAACTGACCCTACAGGGCAGGCATCAGGGTTTGCAGCAGCACAATACACCACACAGGGCATGCGGGACGGGAGTGCAGCACAACAATCCATAGAAAGCAATAGGGAGGGGACAGGACCATGCACATGGACAACAGAGAACAGAGGGGAAAGAGGCAATGGTAGCTAGCTGACCATAATGGACAGACAGGAGAGAAAGCTGCAGCATAACAGACCATAAAGGGCAGGAGCGACGGATCAGGGGCATTACAATGGAACAGACAAGCCAGGAGGGAGGGAATAGGGGTCTGCACATGGAAACAGAGGGCTGGGGGCAAGAGGGCAGGGCAGGAGCAGCAAGATGACCATGGAGGTCAGGCAGGATGGGCACTAGAAACAAGACACACCATGGAGAGTAACGGTGAGACTATGATGGCATACACACAGACCATGGAGGGGAGGTGGGAGGGGGTCAAGGGCAGCTAGCTGACCACACAGGGAAGGTGGGAGGGGCCATGGCAGCACAGAAGACCATGCATGGCAAGCGGGAGGGTTAGTGGCAGCACAATGGCTATGATGGGCAAGAAGGAGGGTGCAGGGGCATGCACAAAGGACCATGGAGGATAGAAGGGAGGGTCAGGACCTGGGCACAGACAAAAGAGTTCAGGGGAAGGGGCCTCACAACAGACCGCGTGGGGCAGGCAGGAGGAGCAGTTGCAGCACAACAGACCAGGGAGGGCAGAAGGGTGTGGCAGTAAAATGGACCATGGAGGACAGGAGGAAGGGGATAGGGGCATGGCATGTGGACAGGCAGGGTGGAGGTGGCAGGGACAGGTTACAGTCATCTGACAATGCTAGGCAGGTGGGAGGGGAGTGGCAGCTCAACAGAACACTCAGAGTAGATAGGAGTGGCAGGTCCATGGAACATGGTGGGCAAAAAGGATGGAGCAGGGGCATGCACAAAGACATCGGAGGGCAGGGGGAAGGAGAATAGGGGCAGCAAGCTAAGCACAGAGGCTAAGCAGGAGGTCAATGATGGGGCATAGAATTGGGCAATGGAGGGCAGGAGGAGTGGACTGGTACATCATGCTAAATGGAGGGCAGTGGCAGCAATTCAGACCATGCATGGCAGGAGGGAGGAGGCTAGTCCATGGATTCAGACAACAGAGGATAGGAAGGAGGTGGATGGGGCAGCAAGCTAACTGTTCAGAGAAGGTGGGTATTAGGAACTTTATTGTTTTTAAAATGTCTATCTGTGCGAACTACTTAAAATATGAACAAGTATGCATCATAATCTCACTTTTATTCAGGAAGAAGGGGACGTTTGTGACTGTGACTCCGGGCTCAATTGGCAGAAACACTCCCTGACCCTCCACCCCTCATCGCAAAATGTAATGCCCGTGAAAAGGGTAGGTGGATGCAGTGTTATACAGAACATAGTCCTGAGAGCACGATTGAAAATGAAAACTAGATATAGTATATGGTATAAACTATGCACCAAAAAGTGTGATATAAGATGAACCGGGCGTGAAATATAATATGCAATACATTGTGCGCAATGACAGATTCATTGGAGAGCGCGAGATAGCACAGGCACTAGCGCGTGCTACGCGATATGCGCCTTGGAGTGTAATATGCACAGGGCAGTGTTGTGTAACCTAACTAGTCTCTAAAGTTGTAATATAAAATATGTGCTGGGGAGGGTAACGTTGCATATGCACTGTGACAAAGATATGGATCCCAGATTGTAATATGTATGGCATAGCGCTGTGCGTTCTAACATAGGCATCGAGGAAGGCACGTTAGATGGGGCAATATAACCCGTGCGAAGGCAAGTGTGGCATGACATATTCACGGGGTGGTGTTACAGTGCACATGGGCTAGAAAGTGTCATAGCATACGCACTAGCTGGTGGAATACAACACAGAGGTGTGTGGCACTCGGCGGGCACTGGGAGGTGTAACACAGCATTGGGCTCAGCCAGGAGCACGCTGTGACTCTCAAGTGAGGTTTGTCTCCTTTCCAGAGAGTAAAATATTAAGCATTACACACCCTTCGGGGGATGTGTGTTTTATTAACCGTGAGGGGGGTTTCTTGCATAGTTTGGTCGAATTTTTGTCGAATCCCCTTTGAATGGCTTGGTGTGCGTGTGTATTAAATGTGCCTGTCAATAGCTACCCATGTTTGTATAAATAAACAACAAGGGTGTCTACTTGGAGAGTACCCACCGGCTGGGGTGCCGGGACTAGGCACGGTAGGGCGTCAGACACGTCAGAGCTTCACTAGCGGTGTAAATACATTCCACGTGGATTCATTGTATGCATAGTCGCCTTTTAATGAATATCACGCAAATCGTCATGGTGATAGGTACATACGATTTGTCCAGCATGTCCTAGGTGTTTCTATAAATATATATTTTTTAAAAATAATAAAAAACAAAGGCCAGCTCCGGGGGATGGGGTCCCGGGGGCCATAAGTAGCCTGAGGAGGGGGGCAACGCAGCCCCCCTCCTAAAGAGGGTCCCCGGTGCCGATTAAAGCCTTGGGAGGGGGGCCACATGGCCCCTTTCCAAATTAATTTTTTTCATCAAAACAAATTGGGTGCAGGCCCTGGGGGAATGGGGTCCCCAGGGCCAATAAATTAGAAAAAGAAGGGGGGCCACACAGCCCTCCTTCTTAAAAAAATAAAATAAATAAAAGACCGGCATCGCGCCGGAGGCCACGCGCCCTCCTTGCAGCACTCTGCAAACGCGCCCCCTGGCCAGTTGTAAGTTGGGGAATTAATTACCCTTCAATACTGAGGGTCCCTGAGGGCCAACTAGCCCAACAGGTATCTCCAGTATGCGCCACTGAGCTGCGTTGCAGAGAGGTGGTCCAGGCCGTGCCACTTTTTACACCTCTCTGCAACGCAGCTCTGTGGCGCTTACTGGAGGTATCTAGTGGGCTAGTTGGACCCTAGGGACCCTCAGGATTCAAATGAACTTAATCTCCCAACTAAAAACGGCCACAGGGCGTGTTTACACAGTGGTGAAGGGAGGCGACGGGGCCTGAGTTAACGCGTGCAAACACGCCCTGTGGCACGTTTTAAGTTGGGGAAATAATTCCCCTTCAATCCTGAGGGACCCTGGGGGCCAACTAGCCCACCACGTGCTTCCAGTAAGCGCCACTGCGCTGTGTTGCAGAGAGGTGGTCTAGGCCGTGCCCCCTTTTACATCTCTCTGCAACGCAGCTTTGTGGCGCTTACTGGAGGTACCTAGTGGTCTAGTTGGACCCTAGGGACCCTCAGTATTCAAGGAGACTTAATCTCCCAACTTAAAACTGCCACAGGGTGTGTTTACACAGTGGGGAAGGGAGGGGACGGGGCCTGAGGTGACGTGTGCAAACACGCCCTGTGGCGCGTTTTAAGAAGTAGTTTTAATCCCCTGCACTATTATATACTAGGGGCTTACAGAGGAGGTCATGCTAATCACAGGGGAACCCAACGCATAGTGTTCCCTAGTGTATGTAGGTGTTTTCACTGTATTCTGAGTGTCTTTTAACATAGCACTGGCTCTAGGACTGGTTAGTCAGACTCAGTTACCACCAGTATCCGTCTGAAAAAGTTGAGGGTACAGGATGATTTTGCAACAAGGCTTCTTTCTGCTCTTCTGTTTGTTCTTTCTGCACGTTATTCTTCTTCCTGCACTTTTCTTCGTCTTTGAGGACTTCTGTTGCTTCTTTCTGCATTTCTTTTTTTTCTTTCTGTGCGTTTTTTCTTCTTTCTTCACATGTCCTATCTCTGTAGGCATAGTTAGAAATTAGCATTTAAAAAACCTTAGAAATTCACTGAAAAAACCATAGGTTTCAGGGACGTTATAGTTAGCTGGACTTTTCACTCGTACAAAACCATTGAAATTCCCCCGTATTAGTTAGTTCAGCTAACTATAACTCGCGCGCCCCCAATGCACTGCTGATGACGTCACATATTACATCACTCATGACATGGTCAGTGACATCACTCATGACATCACTGATGACATCTCAAATGACATCACTGATGACATCATCCTTGTGATAGAGTGGCAGACCTCCTCTCCCCCTAATACAACCTTTGATACACACATTCAAAAATAGAAACTAAAATTTTCAAAACAATGGACATACCAATACCAGTTACAACAACCTATTGAGTAATTCTAAGATCCACATACACATCCACTCATTCACCAACAGTCCTATACAGTCACTCATACATGTACTCACTCATCATATGTACTCATACACCTATAAATCCTGTTACACATCGCCACTCATCCATCGAGTTACTCACACACAGTCACTCATGCTAATAAAGAATCAAACATCCATTTACTTGCATATACAGTTATACACACACCACCACACTTACTTCTACAGAAACTTACACATACTTAGGGGCATATCAACAACAACCGTCGATAATTATCTCTAAGCGCACTTAGCGCTAGGATAATTATCGCCGGATAGCGTTGATTTTTATCGCTGAGATAGCGTGCTATTAGCAACGCTTATCTCAATAGCGATAAAAATCCTCACGCTAAGTGGCTAACGTGAGATTATCGCTGGAAACCCAGCGATAATCTCACATTCGCTTGTTGATAGGGACAGGCAAACTTAGCCATGATATCCTCCTTCCATAGGATATCATGGCTAAGTCAGAAAAATACCAGACGTTAAAAAGCAGCGTTAACCGCGGTTAGCGCTGCTTTTTTTGTCTCTAACAGTGTTAGCGATATTCTTGATAATAGGAGAAATGTCGCTTAGTGACATTTCTCCTATTATTTTACTCTGGAACGCCCCCTTTGCATCTCATTAGAGATGCAAGGGGAAGCGTAGAGTAAAAGGGTGCTAACATGCCAATTTGCATGTTAACACCCTGTTGTTGATAGGGTGCTAGTTTTATCTCTGCTTTTTTGGCTTTTAAAGCCAAAAAAGCAGAGAAAAAGCCCTTGTTGATATGCCCCTTAGTCTTTTAAACAATCACTTATAGAAACACATACTTATTCATACAGGAACTCTTCCAATCTCTCACTCTCACATATACTCACTTATATACACCAATAGTCACATATACTAGTTTAAAACATATGTAGTTACTCATAAAGACACTATTGAGACAGTCATTCACTCACTAACACACCCATGCACACACTCATCCACCCATACAGTCCTGCACACATGCTGTCTTCAACACATACAAACAGTGAGTCACTCATTCATGCACCTATGCACTACGTAATACCCCCCACTGAACCATACAGACACTCATGCTGATACTCAAAAAAACAACTAATAACCTATGTAGACACTCATGTAGCTACTCACCAACCCATGCAGCTACTTATACACAAAGTGAGAGACTGATACAGATATTTACATATTTAAACATTACTCACTAAGCCATGTATTCACTAAGATACACTTAATCAGTCAGTTATACAATCAATTTTTCAAAAGCAAATCATCCATTTAGACACTTATATACCCATTTATTCTTCCATCGACCTTGAGATATACATATATAAAACATATGTAATTTTCAGAAAAACACACATTCACTGGATGATGTCATCAGTGATGTCATCAGTGATGTCATTTGAGATGTCTGTAGTGTTTTGATCTTGAGTGAGGTAACTGACCATGTCATGAGTGGTGTAATATCTGACGTCATCAGCAGTGCATTGCGGGTACGCGAGTTATAGTTAGCTGAACTAACTATAACGGGGGAATTTCAATGGTTTTGTATGAGTGAAAAGTCCAGCTAACTATAACGCCCCTGAAACCTATGGTTTTTTCAGTGAATTTCTAAGGTTTGTTAAATGCTAATTCCCAACTATAACGTGTCTGAAACCTATGTTTTTTTCAGTGAATATATACATATATATATTTTATTCTTTATTTTTTATTTAATAGAGTTTTATGTAGCCCAAACTCGACCCGAATCGGGTATCAGAGTGCTTTACATAGCACCAATTGCATTACATGAGGACACATTCATTTTTGTTAGGCACGGGGAGATTTAAGTGTTTTGTCCAGAATCACAGGATGTTCAGTGTCATTGCCGAGACTCGAACCCAGTTCCCCAAATTCGATGACAACCGCCCTAGCCATTAGGCCAACTCCTCTCCCCAATATATATATATATTTCATTGGATGCTGTCAGCATGAAAGTGAATAAAAGTAGATAGTGTGCTGGATGGCTAAGGAAAAAACCTTCTTATTGGCTGTTGTTTAAAAAAAGAAATGTAATATAGCCATGGATATGCCTTTGAATCTGTGGAGTAAACCACACCTGCTGTATCTCATTTTGAAGTAGCATGTTCCTTCTAGAATGTGCTGTGAACTTGTGACCTACTGGTTCTACCAGATTGTTAGGTTCCCTGAGTTAAGAGTGTATTGGGGGAAGGGTGTTAAAGAGATAGAATTATTTTTTTTTTAAGTTGAGGAGTGAGGACACAATTTAAGTAATGACTAGCTTTATTTTCCAACTCAGGACTATGTAATAAACTGTTGTGTATTATTTAAATGTTTTTCAAATGAAGCTAGATCTCTGTTTGGACTCCCATTTTTTCATGATTTCTCCACGATCATTGCGAATACTTTGCAAACACACATAGATAGGAGTCTGTTTTTGAAAGGGGTGGAAGGGTTAACAGATACCAATGGGAAAAAGTGTTTGAAGGTGATATTCTGGAAACTCACTATAAAAATATGAGTTTGAAAAGTATACAAATAAAGCTCTACTGTTAAATATACTGTAGAATATGCCCATATACTTGTTTTACACTTTGTATAAACCATGCGCTCTTAGCGACAACCAATGTCATCGCGGTGAATTCATAGTCGCGAATAAAATACCTTTTTGTAAAGGTGGCTTTCTTCTAAATTGATCATACAAAGAAAAGTTAAAGCAAAATTCTACTAAAGATTTAGAGCTAAACTTTATTTAAAAAATCTCTTTAAGTGTGTTTTTCAGTATGTGAAATAGATTTACTGATAACAGAATCGCCACTGTAAATGCAGCACCATTCTTAAAACCATTGACACACCCATCCCAGTACTTACATACACACTCACTAATTCATAGGTCTACACACACATCCACTCACTCACCCAAATAGCCACTCATATACCCACTCACTCACTAATACAGCCACTGACATATCCACTCATATACCCATACAGCAACTCACACACTGTCAGAAACCCATACAGCTATTCACACACCTACTCACTCACCTATAGAGTCAATCACAGTCACTCCTTCACCTATACAGTTAGACACACACCAACTCACTTATTCATACATATACTAACACAAACTTTCTCACCCATACAGTCACTGACACAAGTACACATGTACCCATAAAACCACTCTCACAATTACTCACTCACACATACAGTAACTTATATACTCCAACACTCACCTATACGGCCTTTCACATATGCACTTACCCACCCATATACCACTGACACATCCATTCACTCACTGACACAGCCATACAGACATTCACTCACCGATACAGCCCCTCTCAGATACATTCATGAACCCATACAGCCGGTCATTCACCCACTCACTCATCCATGCAGGGAGTCACACACGCCCTCACCCATACCCACAGACACTCATACACCCATACAGGTACTCAGAAAAACAATCAATAACCCATACAGCCACTCATGTACCTACACACCAACCCATGCAGCCCCTTACATACCAACTGACAGAATGATACAAACATTCATACAAATTAGTCACTCACCCATTCATTCACTGAGACACGTATAATCAATCACTTTTACAGTCAGTCACACACCCACTAAATAATCCATACAGGCACTCATACACCCACTGATACATCAATGCACCTTGGTGTATATATATTATACCTTCATAAACTTTTTAGAAACATGTTCAGTCACCAGATTATGTCATCAGTGATCTCATTTGAGATGTCATCAGTGATGTCACTGACCATTTCATGAGTGATGTAATATGTGAGGTCATAAGCAGTGCATTGTAGGGACGTGAGTTATAGTTATTTTAGCAGAGCACTGTTTGTTATGACATGGTGTGAGCAGTGCTCCTGCCAAGCCAGAGAAAACTTCAATGTCCCAGGGATGGGCACCCCTGGACATTGCTTGAGCCGGCCCTGGGAGGTGGCAGTCCCCAGTACCATGTAGGGCTCAAGGATGTGAGCCATGTGACCCCCATTCCTTTATTAATGAAACCCAGAGGAAGTGGTGGTCCCCGGGGGTCCACAACAGACCCCCTTCATTATCGTATTTGTGCACCGGCGTGATGCTGGTCCCCGGGGCTGTGTGAGGTGGCAGGAGCCCCACACGCATTATTATTTACTTTAGCCCTGGGGAGGTGGCAGTCCTTCCCTGCATTAAAAAAATTCTTAAATATCGATATCTGTAAATCTTTGAATATCTCAAAAACTACTGAAGGATTGTACACCATTTAAAGAAAAGCGTGCCTTCTGGACCAAGAGCTGTCAAATTTGGTATAATTCCGTTCAGCAGTTCAGGCTGTAGACGTGTCTTAAGTTTCCTATGGAAATGAACATGGAGAAAACAGGTTTTTGGAATTGTGATATTTCTTATTGTCTGAGCCCTCCCGAGCACGAGCTTGCCTGTGATTGGCTGCTAACACTTCAAACTAGGAAGTGTTGGCAGCCATCTTGTGACTCGGTACCGAGTCAGAAGAAAAAAGGTGAGGAAAAATGATTTAAAAAAAGAACAGTGAGCAGGGTAGAAACACCCTTACCACCTAGGCCTGCGGACCCCAGTGTCAAGTACCACGCACCTTAACTTGATCTTCCACAGGAGCAGACGACTTTTCACCAAATCCCGCACCCCACTGGGTGCGGACTTTTTAATTCCACCGCCAGTGGTGAGGGGGCAAGGGGAATGGGATGAAGAGAGATTGCACTGCTATGCCTATTCTGCTTGGGAATGCTTCCCTACTCCGCTAGGCATCTGAAACACAAATCACGACATTAAAACATTCCCTTCCTTTCTTGGCCTCCCCTACTGCTAACCCTCAACCCTGTTGTGTCTCCTACCTTTACATCCACAGTGGCTAGCTTCTCTCTTGTTAATGATGCAGAATTAGTATGTAGATTAGTCTGTTAATATTGTCCATGTAATTCTCTGTCTTCCTTATGCAGGTGGCAGAAAACGAATACCTTAGGTAAGTAAAATATATATATATTATTACATACACTGTAGAATTAGTAGATGACGATATCTGCCTGCTGATTTAAAGTATTGAGTCTTTGGGCATCATTAGGATGGCGGGCGGATCCCGACGTAAAAATCCCTGCATGTATCCTAATAAGGATGGCGGTATCTAACAGATGTCCACCATATTAAAACCTTTTTAGTTGACCGGGCGGAAAACCGGCGGATGGTCTTTCCGTCTGCCGGTGTCCCCCCGCCATAGTAATATGGCGAGAGGTAAATGGTATGCGGGCGGGAGAGAATTTCGGGCGGTGGCGATCCGCCCGACATTCTAATTGACCCCTTAGGAACTGGACAACTTTTGAAGAATTGGAGAGCTCAACACCTGAACTGCTAGGTTCAAACATAGGATAGCGCTTGTCGTAGGAATAGAGTCAAAACTGAGGCTGCCAAATACTGAACTGACTCTGCCAGGCAGCAAAAGTAAACTGCCCCCAGTGGAATTCAAATTGGAATGTCTAAGCTCCAAGACTACTAGGCTATTCTCTTGTACAAGTCTGTGACCCAAAAAATGGAAGCGCGCTAAGTACTGAATGTTGTAGAAAGAGTTCTCCAAACAAAAACGATGAAAAAACAAATGCACGCTGACTTCAAAAGTAAATTTTCACGATACCTGGATTGAAGACTATCTTCCCAAACTCGAAGTACACTGCTGAACGGAATCAGGCGGAGACACGACACCTAGCCTCCCATGACTAAACTTTTAAGGAAAACTTGAAGCACGGAAGCTTCAAAACGACGGTTGAAGTGCGCCGAGCGCAAACACCTGGCCCCCTTCCAAACACCACTAAACCACTAGAACACTAACCCAAGGGGAAAAACAACCCGCTACGGCCACCGTTAAGAACCGCGGAGAAAAACTGGAAAACCTTTAAGGTGAGAATTGGCGCAGCCGATTCCATGGGTAATTTAAAACCCTCTTCCTACGACATAAACCACACAGAGAGGGAAATGGGTGATTAGATTGGCAAAACCTGACACCCAGGGCACCCAGGGCCAAACAAACTATTTTAAAAATATTTCCTGTGGAATTCGCGCTGGGTGTGCAAATCCGGGTGAATTATTATTATTTTTTAAACGAAGCACGGGCACCTGTGCTTCGTTTCTTTAAGCCCCCTGATGGGCCAGGTCCCGGAGGCAATGTTTTATCATATTGCGGGGGCCTGTGGGGGCCCCTGCAGCCCTGGGGAGCACCACCTACACCGGGCTTTCTTATTGAAATGCGTGGATGGGCGCTCCTTCCCACCACGCAGCCTCGGGAACCGCTACTTCCCTGGAGCTTCAAATTGAATAGGGCAGGGGGCATCGCTGGCCCCCACACTGCCCGGGAACCACCACCTCCCTGGGGCACAAATTATGTTAATGCAGTGGTCCATTGCGGCCCCCCGGCCCCAGGGATCACCACCTCCCCGGGGCTATGTTTACTTTGGGAGGGGGGCTGTGGACCTTGGGGACCGCCACCCCCAGGGCCAGCTCCAACAATGTCAGCAGAGTGGTTTAAAAAGGGAGCGTGGCCTATGACCAATCTCAGCAATCCACCTGTGTGGGGCTTATTGGAAGTACCTGGTGGGCTAGTGGCCCCCAGGGACCCTCAGGATTCAAAGGGACTAAATCCCTCAACCAAGAACGCGCCAGGAGGCATGTTTGTAGAGTAGTGGAGAAAGGGGTGTGGCCTGATTCCACCTGTCAGCAATCCCACTATCTGGGGCCTACTGGAGGTATCAGGTGAGCTAGTTGGTCCCTAAGGACCCCCAGCAGCAAAGGGGACTTTAATCCCCATCCAAGAGCGCGCCAGGGAGTGCTTTTACAGAGTGGTGGGGAAAGGGGGCATGACCTGCTATGAGAACGCAGCAATCCTGCTGTGTGGGACTTACTGGAGGTAAGAGGAGGGGTAGTTGGCCCCCAATGTTGACTTTGGGGGCCAACTACCCCTCCTGTTACCTCCAGTAAGTCCCACACAGTGGGATTGCTAAGACGTATTCGAAGGCCATGCCTCCCTTTCTCCGCCAATCTGCAAACGTGCCTCCTGGCACAGTACTGGTTGGAGGATGAAGTCCACTTTATTCCTGAGGGACTTTGGAGGCCAAGTATCCCTCCTGGTACCTCCTGTAAGTCCTACGCAGCGAAATTCCTAAGCGCTGGACGGAGGCCCAGGCCCCTTTCTCCACCACTCTGCATACGTGACTACTACGTTATAGTTAGAAATTAGCATTTAAAAAACCTTAGAAATTTACTGAAAAAAACATAGGTTTCAGGGACGTTAGAGGTACAAAACCGCACTAGAGTCTGACTTTTGTGGTGCCTGCAGGAGCCTATACCCCACTCTCCTGCTGATCCCTCAGGGTGGGGTTGGCTGGCCATGCCCCAGCGGGAGGGCAGTCTGACGAGGGGGCATGACAACTCCCCAACCAGTGCAGGAAAACTGGCAGCCAGGCTCCCTCACCCAAGACCAATTGGGATGGGTTCAAATAACCAGATCAAAAGGTCTCCATTCTTGGGCAACCTGCCCAAGACTAAAATTCCCCTGTGGTGCGTAGCCCCAACAGCAGCAACCCCAAAAGGCTAGCAGCCTGCAGACCAATGGAGGCCCCTTTTCGGTTCCAAAACAAAGCGATCTTCCTGGGTCAGGAGCCAGGTTTCCCACCCACTTAGGATGATAAAGGCACCATGACCTCAATAGCAGACGCACAAAATCTGACAGTTTGCGAAAGACACACAGATGATGGATAGAATGCAGAATAAATCAAACATTCAACTCCAGTCAAGAGATCTCGTTTAAATCCATCATTCTTTTGCTTACACTTCCACTCCAGTTTAGACTCAGCCATATGCAAATCAGTCTTACCCCTGTGCCTCATGGGAACAGTCCAGCCCGAACTGCCAAGCCAGGTCCTCCCTGGACTGGAAACAAGCATCCTGGGACTGGTTTTGGGAATCACCCCTCATCAACCAGGCTAGCTTGAATCCTGTGGCATAGTGAGCCCAGGACCCGCGTCTGGGTAGACCCGGCACACTTAGGGCAAGAGGGCAAAATACACACAGATGATGGACGGAATGCAGAACAAATCAAACATTCACTCTAGTCAACACATCTGGGTTAAATCCATCGTTCTGTTGTGTAGTTTCTAGGAATTCCCAGGAGCTGCGCATTTTGGTTTTCCTAAACTGAGAGCTTGGTGTCCCAACCGCTTCCGGACAACCCCACAGGATATATCAGCCGATAGACCAGCTAGCTCTACAGTACCACTACCACCTCGCTTGAAAAACATCAGGCAATGAGAGAGGTGATGATTTTGGGGTCACCCCTTACCTAGGGGGAGGGCAAGCAGATGCTCTCTCCCTAGGTTAGTGAGGACATCAACATCATCACCTCTCTAACTGCTTGCTGTATTCTCATTTTCACTTTTGTGAGATGATTATATGCATTTTAGCATGTAATAATAGAGTTACTTGTCGTTTTAACAAGGGTATGTGAGGTTTCTGTTTTATTAATTGTGGTGAGACGGAATGGAGTTGCGGAGCGGAATTCACAGAGTTTTTGATCAATTCCGTGTAGTGGTACTCTGCCAACTACGCCCACTCTTAGTTTCAATAAGTATTTATTGGTCCAGCGACAGCCTTGTGTATAACTTATGTGCTGCAACAATTCAAAGACAGAAGCATATCAAAGAGATTGCTAGTACCAATATAGTGAACAGTAAATACATTTCTACCATAGTGCTAGTAAGATGAACATAAACAGTTCAGATAAAAACAGTAGCACTTTCATATTCCTAAAATGTGCGCCCTAAGTAATTTGCCTAATTGTACCTAGCCTAGATCTGTATGTGTAGCATGTATGTGCGTATATGTGTGTATAGACAGCCAAGAAACCCCTAGGGAAGTACCAGCCCCCTCACCTGATGGTAAAGTACTAAGGACCCCGTCTCTGCGTCGAAGATGACATCCCGCAAGGGTTGCCAGACAGCTGCGTGTCGAAGATTCAGAATGCAGGACCCCGTGTCAGCTTGGGAGAAATTCTCCTCTAATTTGTAGTGGGAAGTGAGGGCCTTTTATACTAAAGTGGTCACTCCAGGGTTATTTCTAGAATCAATATGTTTTTAAAACACTCACTGATGCTTTGAAAACAATCATAAATGTTTTGAAAACAATCACCATTGCTTTTCTAAACAAATGCAATCATGCACAGCTGGCTGTTGGCCAAGGATGAAAAATGTGGTGAGCCTTATACAGAATGATTCTGCCGTGCCTGGGGACATGTTTATGTATGTCAGGTACAGGGATTATCATAGAACACTAAGAGCATGGTGTTTAAGAGACAGGAGCAAGCTAATAGGTGAAAGGTCACCTGTTTAGAATCATGACAGACTATCCTAAAAGATATGACAGTTCTTTTTCTCACTGTGCCACCCCAGTTTAGACCCAGCCATATACAAATCAGTCTTGACCCTGTGCCTCATGGAAACAGTCCAGCCCGAACTGCCAAGCCTGGTTCTCTCCGGAATGGAAACAAGAATCCTGGAACTAATTTTGGAACACCATTCATCCGCCAGGCTAGCTTGAATCCAGTGAGCCCGGGATCCATCTGGGCACACCCGGCGCACCTAGGGTGAGAAAGCAAAAGACACACAGTTGATGGACGGAATGCAGAACAAATCAAACATTCACCCACAGTCAAGAGATCTGGGTTAAATCCATCATTCCTTTGCACACAGTGCAACCCCAGTTAGACAGGTCCTCCCTGAACAGAAACAAGCATCCTGGGATCTGGGTTGGCATTTCGGGCTGGACTGTTCCCTTGGAGAACAGGATCAAGACTGATTTGCATATGGCTGGGTGTAAACTGGAATGGCCAGGGGAGCAAAAAAATGGATGTAGGCCTAGATCTCTGTACTGGGGTGAATGTATGACATTTTTTACCATTCAGTCTATCAATAGTTCGTTTTACATTTGTTACCCCGAGTAGGATGGGTATGCCCAGACGTCCGTCCCGTGCTCTCCGTGCCACTGGAGTCAAGCTAGCCTGTCTGATGAGGGGTGAAACCCCAAAACCGGTCCTGAAATGCTTGTTTCCAGTCCAGGGAGGACCTGGCTTGGCAGTTCGGGCTGAATTGTTCCCATGGGGATTAGAGTCAAGTCTGAATTGCATATGGCTGGGTCTAAACTGGAATGGAATGGAATGGGCGGCACAGTGCAGACAAAAGTCAACCCCTGCTTCTTACAAATAACCAGATGAGAAATATTGAAGATGATGAACAGCACTTCCTTGCAATCAAGGAAGACTAAGAGCCATCAGCCTCATGGTGATGCAACATCAATATGTGTTGAACTTGATGTTGAACTTGATGACCGCGATGGAGGGAGGGGTGTGTGCCAATATTGGTGCTTCCTGCTATATGTTTATCCTCGGCAACAATATGGACAATGGGACTCTTACTCTTTCCATCCAAGCACTGCACCATTTCCAAACAGACATGTTAAAGGAGGGAGGTGCCCCTGAGCAGAAATGGTACTATAATTGGTTTCCTGGCTCCCCCGGTGGTTGACTGGTCTGTGTACTTCATTGCTTCCCGTTCTCATTTTTATATTGTTCTTGAGGTGTATCCTATCAGTGGGGGTTTCCTGCTATAAAAATGCACTCCTCAATTTGGGTGGAATGCAAGTAACCAGGGAAGTAGTAAAAATCAAAACTGAAACACAACAAGCCCCTAATAATATGATTGTCATGAAGTGTGTGGAAAATAATGTCAGTGAAAATTCAACTGGAGGGGGAAATGTTAATGTTGAAAATGTTGATGTAAACAGTGATGTATGTCCATATTAAAATGAAGTTGCATTGCTTTTTTGGAACTCACCCGACAATACCTCTCCATCAACCCTGTAGGAAGTTAGGATACTTCTGTCATGATTACCCACACTTTTTGCATGGTGTTATGCTGTTTTTCGACTAGTCTGACTGGGATCCTGTTAATCAGGACCCCAGTCACTGTGCACTCTAAAGTGGCTAACTAGGGCACCCTGCTAAGTCCCTAGTATATGGTACTACTGTACCTAGGGCATGGGTACTACAGGGGTCCCCCCTTGGCTGCAGCACATATTGTGCCACCCACAAAGGGCCCTCCAAACTAAGACTTCAGGCCTGCCATTGCAGCCTTTGTGAGATGGTGCGAGTGCCCCTCACGCGAGATATAGGTTTTATTATATCTCCCATCACTACACTTGGAAACCTGTAAGTCACCCCTCTAGCCAGCCTTTCAGTCCCAAAGGCAGGGTGCTCAGTTACATGTGTAAGGGTGGCCCTGCATGAGCGAGCCATCCCTACAAACCATGGATTCCATTCTCCAGGCTTTGTAAGTGAGGTAGCCATTACGATGTAAAAACTGGCAGAAACTAACCTGGGCGTGTTTGGTATCATACCCCAATACCGTGTCTGGTGTTGGAGGTATGATTCCATCCATGGTGGGGCTCCTCCGGGGAGCCCTCCATTTTCCCTAGTCCAACCTTACCGAGCCTGACAGCAACCTGTGGCTGCTGCCGACCACAGACACGATTCTGCCCTCCTACTGCTGGGCCCAGCCTAAGCAGGGGAAGGCAGGACAATAGGTTTCCTGTCACAGGGATGTGTGACCACCTCCCAGACAGGATTTAGTGTATTGGGCCAGGGTGGGGGAGCTTGCCAGCCCTGCATAGTCTGCCATAGAGGCACATTTGGTGCCCTCCTTGCACACTCCAGTTCAAACCAGGTCAGGGAACTGATGGCTTCCTGCTTTGGTGCGGAACTGGACAAAGGATATGGGAGTATCCTCCCTACTGTCCAACCCCTCCTCTGGGAGGGACCCCTGAATCGGCCCGAGGGTACTTAGGGGCTTACCTGTGGGTGGGTCCCTAGATTCGTCATGGAATTCGATTAAGATCAAATCCTCCTCAACTTCAACCGTCTGGGTGCTCTGGACTTCGCTGGACATCTCCCTGAACTTTGAGGCCGCACTAGGGAAGATTCCTGCTGCTCTTGGCCTCCTCGTCCTGCAAGACCATTGCAACGTCCATGCCCGTGCTCCATACAGGTCCTACGAAGGCCTGTGGAACTCCAAAGACAACTGAAGTAATCTCCCTTGGAGTGAAGGAGTCACACCCCTGCATCTGCAGGCACCGCAACACAGATGACCGGCCTGCCAACCCTGCCGACCCTGAGCTCCTCTGGACTCCACAAGGGTCAGCATCACAAGTGGTGGTTCTGTATTCCCTCGAGGCCCTTAGCTGTCCTCTCATGCACTTAATGCCAGCATCCCTTGTCGGACTCTCTTCAACGAAATCCCTGTGCACCACGTTGCTCTATCACTTCATTACACGGTGCACTGCGTAGCTCTATCACTTCATTACATGGTGACTCGCGCCAACCGAGTTGAGCGTATCAAAAGATACTGTCATCGAGTCTGTACCCTCTGTAACTGACCCATGCCGACACAGTTGGTTGATCGGACGGACTCGGCTGTCTTCAATGACTTGGTAGCTCAGGCAGAGCTACCGCTTCAGTGCAGCAGAACCTGGGCTCTGCAACAAGTATCCTGTATCTATGACTCCGAGGGGCCTTTGTCTTCCGTGCTCCCTGCATAGACTCTGTCCTCCTCGGTTCCAACGGACTCTGTCATCCTTACAATAGACTCTTCATCCTTCCATCGCTGTGGTCTCATCCTGAAGTTCTCCATTTGTGTTGACAATGGTTGTAGGTATCCTGCTTCCGAGGGTATCAACTGGTGTCTTCCAAGGGGCGTCTTCAGGCTACACTGGGAAGAGTCCTTTTTTTTTAGTTTAACAAAGCTTTATTAAAATAAGTTAGAACAGAGGTACACTATTACAGCAGCAATTGCGAAGACAATACAAATAAAGTACAATGTATTAGACCACGGTAGATGAAAACCTGAAATGAAGACAGTTGTAAAAGCCAAAAACAAAAACTAGGAACAATGACACAAAATTATGTACCGGAGCAATTTAGCATTTTAAATTTTATGGAGAAAAAAGAAGAAAAGAAAGAGAGAGAGGAAGGAAAAAGAAAAGAAAGATCAGCACCTATCTCAAACATATTCTGAAATAAAGTGCAATAACAGGCACTGTAAAAAATTAAAATAGCTAATAACTATATAAAAAAGATACATTTTCAGTATTCATGGAGTTTATAAAACGAAAGTACAGATTTTGTTACGTATTATAGGCTATGATAAATAATTAGTGAGTGGAGACCATAAGGCTTCTTTTCAAAGAAGTTGATGAGAGGTAGTGGCGGAAGCTCTATCCAGTCTATGATAATAACAGAGAAGGTTCCACCAGCCAGAGAAGGGGACCTTACTGGCATCTTTCCAATTAGAAGTAATGACTTGAATACCAATGGCCAGTTACAAATCCACAAAAGTACCCAACTTGAGAGCACCAAACCAATTGACAGAATTGCTACCCAAAAATAAGGAATAAATATCAAAAGAAAACTTGATAGAGCAAATGGAGGAAATTGATTTACAGACCTGAGTCCAGAAAGAAGTAATATTGGGACAGAGAAAAAAGGAATGTAAATATGTGCCAGGAGTGTTTTGACAAGTCCAACAGCTAAGTAATATACCTGAATTATATTTAAAGATCGATAACGGGGTTAAAAACAATTTTGATAAAAGAAACATAAAGTTTTGGTGGTGCTAACATTACAGTAAATGTGTTGAACACATGACCATATAGAGTTCCAGGAATGTATATAAAGGGAGGTTGTAAGTCTGATTCTCACATAAGTTCGACCGTACTCTTAGGGCGGTTAGGAAGGAAAAAATGAAGCTATTTGTGAATGTGGGAGGCTCGAATGGACGGGGAGGTTGATAACGGTTCTGAGAGAGGGTCTGGTGGAGTAGAGGAAGAACAAGAGAAAAGAGAGTACTGCTGAGTAAGGAGCATTCTTAAAGAATCATACTTGGAAAGACAAGTAGCAGGCAGGCCGAATTTGGATTGAATTTGCTGAGAACAAAGAAAATGTGCACCTTGAAACAAATGTTTAACTTTGATTATCCCTTTGGCTACCCAATCCTTCCAGAAGATAGTCCGATTATAGATTTTAATGGATTTGTTATGCCATAAAGAGGAGTCAAGAAACATTTGCAAGGGAGGGAGAGATTTTGTAAGGACCGGGTAAAAGATCGATATAAAATGTGGAATGGTTGGGGACTTAAAAGAGTGAGGGGGATGAGGAAAATTAACTAGTGAAGTGAAAGGAAGGGGATGAACCACGGAATCCTCCAATTTATGCCAAACAGATGTAAAAGGTATTTCCGAGGGAGAAAGATAAGGTAGAATTTGAAGTATTAGAAAAGAAGATTGGTACTGGCGGAAGTTAGGAAAATTGTCACCACCCTGATCTTTAGGTGCGGATAAAGAGGACAAGTAGATGCAAGCTTTTCAGTTATTCCATAGGAATTTACTGAAAGTAGTATTAAGCATTTTAAAGAACCTTAACGGAAGACTCACTGGTAACATGGACACATAGAAATTAATAACAGGGAGTACCATCTTTTTGCTTGTGTTCAATCTATCCCACCACATAAATATAAGGGTGACCATTTTTCTGACATATGAAGTACTTTAAGAGAAACATCTTCCAAATTAAGTTGAACAGTTTTAGAAATTGAAGAGGAGTATTTATTCCCCACACAAGTAATTTAATTTGTGATTCATTTGAAACCAGTATTTGCGAACATCCTTTTTAAGTAATATTTATTTAGTGGGAGAACTTCAGATTTTGTAAAATTTTACTTGTAACCTGACAAGATGGCGTAAGAAGATAGAATATCATTCGAAGCATGTAAAGAAACAAAGGTATCGGAGACATATAACAAATAAAAAAAAATAGTGGCATCTCCTATCGAAATGTCCCCTTGTGCACTGCGCAAGCGACCCACGGAGTGGGTAATGTTTCTCAATGTAAAGTGATCAAAAAAGGTGACGAAATAGTGGCAAGAAGATGTTTAATTCACAACATACTGCTGTATTTGAATCTTTGAAAAGTATAATTCAATGTTTCCGAGTAAATTCCAACAAAGCGTTAAATTGTAGATTAAATCAATACCGATGCATTTCGGGCGATAAGTGGCCCTTCGTCAGGGGAATAGTCTGTAAAAAAATCAAAGAAATGCACCACTTACAGGAATGAACCTCAAAAGTATTATAGTTAAGCATAGATGAACATAGTAGTGTTATCATGCTGGAAAAATTGTGAAAGAATGAAAGAGAACAAACGTTCGTGTACTGAAAGGACGAGTATTGTGTTGCTGGACAGGTGAAAACGTGGCATACAACATCAATGTGAATGTAAGGATTAACATAAAATGCATGGTTAGTTAGGACGTAGATCCAAACGGAAGTGCACCGGGTGAAAATAAACATGATAGCGAAAAAATTCAAGAGCATGAACGAGGATGAAAAATCCTTACATAAACTTACGACAGAAAGGTAAGCCCAGGTGTCACTGTTGAGGTACTGACTAGTGCAGTAAAACGTGCGTAGGGTGAATAAAGCCATTCTCTTACAAAGTAGTGAATCATATGTTTGTAACAGGCCTGAAGACGCCTGAGAAATAAAATAATGGCAGGTTAGCTGGTCCGTTCAAAAATCAAAAACCGTGGGTATTGTAAAGCGCCGTGACTTAAAAAATGTGTACTTACAAAGTGAGCAGGGCAATCTAACATGCATCCTCAGTGGGTGAATTAGTGTATCGGACTGCCGTAATCGCGTGGGATAAAAAACAAACGCTGAAGATCACGTGTGAGAATGTGCAAGCAGGTGACTGGGGTAAACGCGGGTGCCATATTGGAATGGTGAAAAAGCTCAGTAAATGAACATAGATGTTCGAGATAAATGTATATGAAACATGGTGTGTAGAACAAAACCAAATAGGTAAAAACTACTAAATATAAACCTTAAATCACGAAACAATTAAACACAATGAATATCAGTAAGAACAGAAAAATATAGGTAAATCAGATGTCAAATAAACATAAGACATTTCAATAGCAGTTCATAGGTAACCTAGAAACCCTATCCGGTCGTTGAGCCCATTCAGTTGCATCATGTTCAAGAACAGAATCCAGGGGTTTTCTCTCCGTAGTAGTCTGTTTTTGTTATTCAGGTCCTCTCTTTTTTCAATGGTTTCCAAGACAAGAAATTTCAGTTTACTAATATTGTGTCTTTTCTCTGAAAAGTGCATGGCCACAGAGGATTTGAGATTTTTCGTGCAGAAATTGGATTTGTGTTCCAATATACGTGTCTGAATTTTTCTTTCAGTGTGACCCACGTATCCCAAACCACAAGGGCATTTGAGTAGATAAATGACATTGGATGTGTTGCATGTCGCATTGACCTTTAATTTGATTTTGGTACCCTTCATGGGATGAGTTATAGTCGTTCCGAGGATTATGTTGTTACAATTACTGCAGTTAAAACAGGGTTGTAATCCTTTAAAGTTGATCTTGATCTCCTCCTCAGAAGGAGGTTTGGTTAAAATTTATTTTAGATCGGGTCCTCTGGTGTAGGTAAAGATTGGTCTGTGAATAAACAAATCCTTTAAATCTGGTTCGAAACTCAACATTGGCCAATATTTCAAGATGATGTTTTTATATCTGTTGCTCATGGTGGAATATTTAGAAGTCACAACCATCCGATTGGTAATTTGTTTCGTCTTAACTGTGAGTAAGTCTTTTCTATCTTTCTTCTCACATCTGACGCGAGCTTGTGATTACATTTCTTGGGGGTATCCTCGTACTTTAAATTTGTTGATCATCGCATCCATTTGTTCAACAAGCTGTATAGGTTCAGATACAATACGTTTGACACGTAACAACTGTGAGTAAGGAAGATTGTTCTTTAGGCTGTTTTTGGGGAAGCTATTATGATGTAGTAAATTATTACAGTCAGTGGGCTTGCAAAATAAGTTCGTAGTGAGTTTGTTGCGGCATCTTCGAATCTGTACATCCAGGAAATGTATGGAGTCAGGTTGGATTTCAAAGGTGAACTGGATCCTTTCATCGATGTTGTTGAGTTGAACTAAAGCTTGTTGTAGAATGTTTAGTGGACCAGACCACACAATGAAAATGTTGTCTATGTATCGTAGAAAGATTTTATTGTGTGTTTGCCAGGTGGGTGTATTCAGAATGTATTGCTCTTCGAAATGATGCATAAACAGGTTGGCATATGATGGGGCTGCACAGTTGCCCATCGATGTTCCAGACAGTTGGAGAAACCATTTGTCATCCCACTTAAAATAACTTTGGTAGAGTGTGTAAATCAAAAGCTCCATAATCAACAATTGGAGTTCAGGTTTAAGATTGGAATGCAGTAAAGACTGTTCAATGGCTTCTATACCCAAGTCATGGGGGATGGAAGTGTAAAGAGCTTGTACGTCTGCTGTACATAACCATAGTTCTTCATCTGGTCCAATGGTGAGGTCATTGATCTTCCTGATGAAATCAGTAGTGTCTCGAATGTATGTGCTGGTGCCAATCACTAGTGGTTGTAGATGTTTATCAATAAACTTCTCCACTGGTTCATGAATACTGCCCTTGGTGGAAACGATTGGTCTGAACGGTGGTTTGAAGAGATTCTTATGTACGTTAGGTAACATGTACAATAATGGTGTTCTTGAATTCCCTTGTATTAAAAAACATTTGGCTTTATCTGTGATGACTCCGTTGTCTACAGCTTTCTGGACGATGGATAGGAGTATAGTTTTGAATTGGTTGGTTGGATTGGAGTCAAGTTGGGTGTAGATGTTAGTGTCCATAACATGCGCATTAACTTGTTCTTGGTAGAAACTGTTATCCATAATAACTAATGCACCACACATGTCTGCGTTTTGACAAATTAATAGATTTGTTACAGGACAGATTTTTTAAGATGCTTTTATCCTTCATAGTTAAGTTGTTGTGTTTGTACTTCTTCAAGAACTTGAGAAATTGCAAATCATGTTTGACAAGATTTTCAAACTTGTCCAATGTTTTGTGACTAACCAGTGCTAAGAAGGTGCTGTGCGGATGTAATCCTTTCAAAGTAGGGTCTTCATGTTGTTCACTGATTTGTAAGACGTTTCCAAAATAGTTCCTCAATCTTACATTTCTCATTAGTTTGAAGAAACTGACCTCTAACTCATGAGAATTCGTGCATGTAGTTGGGACAAAGGATTGACCTTTTTGTAAAGTGTGAATTTCATGTTGGTTAAGTTGATAAGAAGAAATGTTAATCACAAGACTATCCATGTCTTCTATCTCCTCCCTTTGGTTTTCCTGGTTGTGTTTGGTTGATTCTTTGTGGAAGTGGTAACTTTGTCCTTTTCTTTTGCCCCTCCTGGGTCACTCCGATCTCTTGAGCCTTCCTCTAAAAAATGAACCGCAGGTGTGAGGGCGGATTGTGTGTTATCAGTGGAAGTCGAAGGTACTGCCACAGTGTGTAAAGGATGTGGGCGGGTGTCATTTTCAGATGATGAAGTTTCAGTTTCTGTATTGGGATTATACGGACGATTTTGTCTGCGGCGTGTATATACTTCTGCCCAAGTATATACTTCTCCTAATTTATAATCAATAGTATCATGTTTGAATGTGTGAATCTTGCGTTCTTGTATTTCTTGAGTGTATTTATGTAATTGAGTGTTGGTGTCGTCCAGGATTTTGGTGAGTTCAGCAGCTTCCATGGTGTTGGTTAATTCTGTTTTAATCTGTGTTATTTCGGTGGTTAGTTCCTCTAGTACTCTTGATAGTTCTTTGATGATCAATAAAATCAAATCGAGGGAACACTTGTTTAAAATTGCATACCACTTCTCGATGAAACGAGAATTGTTTTTACATAATAATGGTTTGAGGGGGATTTGGTTCTTGAACACGATGCAACCGAATGGGCTCAACGACGGGATAGAGTTTCTATGTTACCTATGAACTGCTATTGAAATGTCTTATGTTTATTTCACATCTGATTTACCTATATTTTTTCTGTTCTTACTGATATTCATTGTGTTTAATCTCTTTTCAACATTTTTTAGAACAGTCCATTGTTTTGTGATTTAAGGTTTATATTTAGTAGTTTTAACCTATTTGGTTTTGTTCTACACACTATGTTTCATATACATTTATCTCGAACATCTATGTTCATTTATTGAGCTTTTCCACCGTTCCAATATGGCACCCGCGTTTACCCCAGTCACCTACGTGCACACGTGATCTTCAGCGTTTGTTTTTTATCCCACGCGATTACGGCAGTCCGATACACCAATTCACCCACTGAGGATGCATGTTAGATCACCCTGCTCACTTTGTAAGTACACATTTTTTAACTCACGGCGCTTTACAATACCCACGGTTTATGATTTTTGAATGGACCAGTTAACCTGCCATTATTGTATTTCTCAGGTGTCTTCAGGCCGCTTACGAACATGTGATTCACTACTTCGTAAGAGAACGGCTTTATTCACTCTATGCACACATTACTACACTAGTTACTACCTCAACATTGACACCTGGGGTTACCTTTCTGCCGTACGTTTATGTAAGGATTTTTCATCCTCGTTCACGCTCTTGACTTTTGTCGCTATCATGTTTATTTTCACCTGGTGTACTTCCGTTTGGATCTACGTCCTAACTAACCATGCATCTTATGATAATCCTTAAATTCACATTGATGTTGTAAGCCGCGTTTTCACCTGTCCAGCAACAAAATCCTCGTCCTTTCAGTACACAAACGTTTGTTCTCTTTCATTCTTTCACAATTTTTCCAGCATGATAACACTACTATGTTCATCTATGCTTAACTATAATACTTTTGAGGTTCATTTCTGTAAGTGGTGCATTTCTTTGATTTTATTACAGACTATGCCCCTGACGAAGGGCCACTTATTGCCCGAAATGCATTGGGATTGATTTAATCTACAATTTAACGCTTTGATGGAATTTACTCGGAAACATTGAATTATACTTTTCAAAGATTCAAATACAGCAGTATGATGTGAATTAAACATCTTCTTGCAACTATTTCTTCACCTTTTTGGATTACTTTACATTGAAAAACATTACCCACTCCGTGGGTCGCTGACGCAGTGCACAGGGGGACATCTCCTCGATAGGAGATGCCACTATTTTGTTCGCATTCATACTCACACTTTGAGGATAAGAAAGTGAATCCCCAGTAGCACGCCAATCGAGCTTGTGATTACCCGGTTGTGCGTGTCTAACTCTTTTTACATATAGCAATTTGTCATCAGCATAACCCGTGAATTTTATTTCATTGGAATTATAAATAAAACCTCGGAACAAGGAAGAATGTCGTAAGGAATGAAGAAAAGGTTCTAGGGATAAAATATAAAGCAATGAAGAAAGAGGGCAACCTTGACAAGTGCCCCTTTGCAAGGTGAAATAAGAGGATTGAGAACCATTAACAAAAACCGAGGTAGTAGGGGATGAGTAAAGCAGACTTATATAGGACATAATAACAGGGCCAAAACCATGGCATTTAAGTGCCCACATCATAAAAAGCCAGTGAAGGCGATCAAAAGCTTTTTCAGCGTCTAAGGTGACGGCTGCCAAAGGCAAGATACCCTTGGATGCAAGGTGGATAATATTTAAAAAAGTTCTGGAATTATCTGCTAAAGTTCTGCCCTTAACAAAACCAGTTTGTTCAGGGCCGATCAGGTCTGGAATTACCTGATTGATGCGACAAGTCAGCACCTTAGCAAAAACTTTGCAGTCCAATTTTATGAGAGAAATAGGAGAATAGTTAGCGCAAAGTGAAAGATCTTTTTCTTTTTTGGGATTAAACAAACCATAGCTTCTAGGAAGAAGCATGAGCCTCGGTATGGGAAACAAAATGCTGAAAAAGCGATAGGAGATGAGGAAGAAGAATCTGTGAGAAACACTAATACAATTTTGCTGTAAAGCCATCAGGGCCAGGAGCTTTAGCTTTAGGTAACTGGGCTAAGGCTAACTTGATCCCTGAAAGGCACAAGTCTTGATCCAAAAAGGGACAATCAGGAGAAGGGGAGGAACAAAGGGGTAGAGACTCGAAAAATGAATCCAAATCAGTTTGTGAGGGAGAAGACTCAGGTGTATATAAATTCTTATAAAAATCTGTGAAGCATTGCAGTATCTCTTCATCCGTAAGGTGATTATCCCTTTGTCATCAATGATGTTCGCTATTTTGGATTTCTTGGATTTGACTTTCAAATAGTTTGCTAACAATTTACCAGCTCTATTGTATCCACCGTATAATTTTGAGTTGATCTTTACCAATGTCCCTGAGGCTTCTTCAGTCGATTGCCTGTTGAAATATAATGGTCCGAAATAAGCATGGAACTAATCTCGACATGAGTTAGGTTAGAGAGAAGTTGGGGAGTCAAAAAAATATCATCTATTCTAGATTTGGAGTTATGTGTAAGAGAATAAAATGTGAATTCTAAACTATCTGGGTTATAAATCCTCCAAGCATCGGCCAAACCCCTCAAGTGGTTAGTGCTTGTAAAGGATTTTTGTATTTTATTGGGATATATCTGGAGGTGGATTTCCTATCAATGAAGGATCCATAACCTGGTTGCAGTCCCCACCCACCAGAAAATTAGGATTTGCACAGGAATGCAAGACAGGTGACATAGCTTGCCTAAACTGTGAGTCTAAACCAGAAGGACTGTAAATGTGAAGGAGAGAGATAGGGGAACCATTAATAACTAGGTGAAGAAGAAGCCATCTTCCATCAGCGTCCTTTTCCTCCTTTTCTATGGTTATGTAAAGGGATTTGTGGAATAGTGTCACCACTCCGTTTTTTCTTTCCTTGGCTGGAGAGCAAAATATGTGCCCCACCCACTGCTTTTTAAGAGAGGAGATATAATTCTCATTAAGATGTGTTTCTCTCGTAAAATTGCAATCTCATTTTAATCTAGATAAATGAGTGAGTACTCACAGGGGGATATTCTTAAGAACTTGTGATAACCATTGCAAATTTAGCTTAACGCAACTCTGCGTATCGCAGTGTATCGCAAGAAAATAACACTGTCTTAACGTCCAATTCCCAACCCGGCAGCACTATGCGATAGTAGCAGGATACCGCACCAAATGACCACGTAAAAATCAACGTGACGCAAAGAAAATGCGAAATACGAACGCCCAAAAAGCTGCGATGCCCCAAATTGCGATACAAAAATCAGCGGCAATCAGCGACAGGCCTGCAATTCCCATGCGTCATGAGGGAAAATGCACCATAAAAGCAACAAAACAAAAAAACACCAAAACCGAATCAAACTGCGTAGCACCGTGGATGCACCCGGACCGGGTGCAGAGGACAATTCGAACCCCACAAGCCCCACGGAGGACCAGCCAGGAGCCATGTGTACGGGGAAGAGCAAGGAGAAGAGGAAGAGGAAGACGGGGTTCAGTCCGCGGGAAGACCGGATCATTGTCACGGAGGTGACAGAACACAACTAAACAACTGTTCGTCACCTCCACTGCGGCACTGGAAACCCAAACAGAAATATGGCAGACCATCGTCAACAACGTCAATGCAGTCGGAGTGTTGAGGAGGACAATGGAGGAGGTGAAGAGGCACTGGCATGACGTTCAAAACCAGACCAAACAGAAACACACTCCCAACAGGAAGGCAGCAACGGCGAATGGAGGTGGGAGTCCTGCGCCACAGGAGAAGCTGGATGAGCTGGAGGAAATGGTGGCCACAGTCACCAGTGTGGAGACGGTGGCAGGTGTTGGGTGTCTGGACACAACTCATTATGACCTGACCCAACAGCAACAGAGTGAGTAACGACCAGGGACTGAGGGGACAGGGGAGATGGGCACAATGCACACATGCACAATCATGTGTAGCACACTACACACGCACAATGATAGTGGAACATGTCCCTGATACCCTTGGCACACTGCAGCACACATCGAAACACCAAATAGGCCCCCGTCCACTATGTGCACAAAGGGCCCCCCTATCACCAATCACACAACCTACCCATGCACATGTGCTGCATCCAGCAAAGCAGCGGTTCTGTGAGCCACACTGACAATGCAAGTGGCACTGCATGACCATTAGCATGGCTTCAGTCAAAATATATGACACTGTGCACGACACAACACTGAGGTGGCCCAGTGTGGATCACATCCGTAAAGGAGCAGGTCACACTCTGCAACATCCACGTGCACCTACATTACATGACGTCCATTACACATCAGCAGACAAACAATGCACAAGACCATAAAATCTGTCCAAGTGCACAAATGACCCTAGTCGCAAACATTTCAGCCCCCGAAAATCACACAATTCAAAGGCACCTCGCCTCATCAGAGATGCAGGGACGACTCTCCCACAAAGCAGCACACACACATAGCAATCACAGCACATCAACAATGACGGCAATGTGGTACAAAGTGCAACACCTACACTGCTGGACAGAGGAAACAACAGGTTCCGCTTGTGCGTAGTAACTGGCCACTCACATTTGGCTTTGCCTGACACTGTGTGATGGAAATGTACGAGTACAACCTCACATCCATCATGTAGTCAAAATGTCCACTGTCTCCCATCAAATAGCCAGCTCCTCCAAAACAGTCACAATGTACATTTTCATGCAGTCTGTATGTGAACATCTACAAAGCGACAACATTCATGGGACACTCTGTTAACCTGCATCTCCCCTTTACATTGCAGAGGGACAACCAACACCTACTGCAGAGCAGACCACAAATCTCATCAGTGATGATGAAGAGGACACCCTGCACATATGGACAGACACCCTCCAACGGCTAATGGACAGCCTCCGCACCCCACCCCCAGGAGCAGAGCAGCCCAGCTGCCTCGAAGTGACCCCACCACCTGCACAGACCACACAGCAGGAAGCACACCCCACCACGGCTGTCACCCAGGACTCCCCCGAACATAACATGGAATTCCAACGCCGTGTGTTGGGTTGCCAGGTGGAGATGTCTGATCAGCTCCGGGTGGGTTTCGAGCTCGTGGCAGCCAAACCCGATGCCATACGTGGGTGTCTGAGTCCCATCAGGGACCACTTACAGTCCCTAATGGACAACCACT
The DNA here is from genome assembly GCF_964204655.1 of Triturus cristatus. Classification (NCBI taxonomy): domain Eukaryota; kingdom Metazoa; phylum Chordata; class Amphibia; order Caudata; family Salamandridae; genus Triturus; species Triturus cristatus. The sequence continues at coordinate 3,817,996 of NC_140585.1, forward strand.
GTCCGCACCATGCTCCCTGACAATCCTTGGCTGACATCGCAGTTCCTCATCTTGCCATTGCTGCCACTGAGCCTGTCCCAGATAACTGCTGCGTGAACTCCGACACACACATTTCCGACCCCTGATGTGTCAGTAGCATACAGTGATGCAGCCCTATCACCTTCACACCCTGATGCGTCAGTGGCACACAGCGATGCAGCCATAACACCACCACACACACCGGACACAGAAGAAGTATCAGAGGAGTAAGATGTGGATGGTAATTACTGTGTGAGGAAGGAGGTAGTAGCATCCATCTCCACCCTATTACCTGTCCCTGCCTGGTTCAGCCCTATGCATCATGCACAGGGACAACACCTCCCACTGACCCCTGGAACACTCTGCGACATTCAACTGCACCCCGACACGGACTGCCATATCTACACTGGTTGCCAATTACACAGTAATCCTGCTGTGGACTGCACTCTCCCTCTTCCAATTCACTTATCAATCCCCAAAGGACTCTAGTTGGCCCACCACTGGGCTACCATGTAATGTGGGCGTGGCCATGTACAGCTCCAGCTCCGGCATTCACCAGAATATGAATATATCATGCGAAATCACACAGATGTGTCATGTCTATGTTCACTCAAGTATGAACGTATGGATGGATGTAGCAACATTGATTGCACAAGAAGGTACATCCTGGTAAATGACATCAATGCACATGTTTGACCCTGACCCACATGGCCAATTAGATGACTCTGAGGGTGTGAACTAGCTGTTGCCTCATTGAACATGAACAACAATCTCCCAACGTAGACACACGTCCATTTCTTAAGTAGGGCTGTGTGTAGAAAGGACAAAATCGGTAGCAGGCCAGAAGTGGTGTCCTCCATCACATGTGACAGCAGAACGTCACTTTGCATACCTACTCACACACATCTGTGTGGACACAGCCCGTTTTGATGTATAACATTGCTCCACATAGCCAGAGTTTGGACACCATACTCACAATGCTGAAGATACATAAGTGCACAGGTCTGCCAGCAACTATCTCAAACACAATGTTTGGCTCACAGAGGTCGTGCTGTCAAAAGGGACTCACCCCCATTGTACATGCGTCAGTCAGACCCTCCCTGTTTAGGGACGATGCTCATTGTGGCACACGATTTGTCAATCTAATCAACACTCATCACAGTTAGACACCAGTGAAGTTGAGTAGACTTTATTGGCATTAGCGTGTCAGTACGGAAAAGGCAAGGACCACAACATGCAGGGAAATGCTTGAGACACTTACACACAGCATGGGAACATGTCGAGGTGCAAGAAATGGGGAGGCAAATATGTACACAAAATCATCACATATGGCAATGGACTCAGGCCACCTTGCCTTGCTGGACGAGTTATGTGATGTTTGGCGTCTGCTCATTACCCCGTGTGAGAGAACACAACTCACAGCCCATGGGATCTGCATAGTGGAGAGGTGTGGTGCAGCGGCCAGGGCAGCTAACTTCGGAGCACAGGGTTCACGGTTCGATCCCCGGCTCCAGCGGTAGCTCAGCTCAGCCCCATGTGACTCTGGGCAATAGCTCACTTAATTTCCACAAAGGCCCCCCCCAGCACCTTGAGACCCATAAGGGTGAGTAGTTTGTGCTTTACAAATACGGATTTACATTTACATTTTTTTACCAGACAGCGCCGACTGTCTGCTCTGCTGACAGTGAGCAGGTGAAAGGGTCAGACAAGGTCACATGTCGTGCTACATTGACATGTGTGTACTCTACCCCCAGCAGTATGTCCGAATTGTGAGCGTTGCCACACGACACTGTGCTGCTCCGACCATGGAACTACATCACCTTGCACAGGTGTGGGTACACACGAGTAGTTTCACGCACATGCATTCAGAGTCCAGGCAAAGGCAGACATGTCCACTGTTGTGGTGGCATATGTGAGCATTCCCCACGATACAACAAGGTTTTGTGCCCTGTGCTGTTGGTGACAATATGATGTGACTGCATGAACGAAGTTACTAGTCCATGAATGTGAACGCAGCTTCATGGGCAATCTGTTCCAATTGTACGTCATTGTCGGTTTCAAGGAACACCAGGATGAGCCAATTCATTAACTGGTCCGGGCAGATGTGCTCCGTCTACGCTGTTTCACCAATCTGCACCACAGCCCAATAGGGGAGTGCCTTGATGTGGTCACTGCACACGAGGAGTTGTGCAATCTCCTAGGCACAAACTGCCAGCACATACGCCAAAGATCACTGCATCCCATGCACGGGTATCCCGGTGACACTCCTGTTCGTGGGCCAACAGGGGGCGCACTGTCAAGTCATAATCCAATTCTGATACCATTGCGTTGGATAGGCAGACCTCCTTGGGCCACTCGAATGTGCATGATCGACAGTGGAACCAGGGCTGGATGCAGGTGACGTAGGCAAGACGGAATCTCAGACGGAAACTGATTCGCAACACTGCCATTGGCAGTGATCCCAACAGATGCAGCATTCGTGCACGGTACAGTTCCACATGACAGGGGTTGTGTATGTGCCCTGGATTGCCTGCCAATGCGTTTGTTGGTCTCGTAGCACCGGCAATCCTCAGACCGGTGGCAGTTCGGTAGACGATATGCCACAGCTCTGGGCAATGAGTGGTATGTGCGTTCAACGTTTGGACGTATGGGTTGTTTTTAACCAATGTGTCAAGGGCATCCTTTGCAGGTGTAGCTCGTGCAGGGACAAGTGTGTGGGCACTTTGGTCTTTCATTAGCGCAGTTTGTGTTGTGGGAGTCATCGGAGGCTGGTCTGGTATCTCATGCAGGGTGTGCCAGCCGCATTCAGGACCAAGGTCGGGGGTTCGGTTGTCCTTCCGCCTTGTGTATTGAGACAAAGGGGCTTTCATACCTAATTTTAGTCTGACTACTGCTTGCATTTCTTACATGTGCTGTGGCCTTTGCGCTGGATTTGATGCCAGGCCTGTGATTTGGGGAGCACCAATTACGTAACACACGCAGCAGTTGGCATGTTTAAATGTGCCAAGGGCCCGATTGGCCTTGCGCTCCTTGTTCAGTCTCTCTCTTCTCTCTCTTTCTTTCTCTCTCTCTCTGTCCTTTGATGGGTGCCTGACACACCTTCTTATCTTGGGTATTGTCTTGCAGGCTGTGATTCACAGATTGTCCAGGGATGCTCCGCCATGTCTCTTCAAAATAGTTGTTTGGAGACAAATTGGAATGTGATATTTTGTTTGGACTTTCAATGGTGAAGGAATGAATCAGGTTTTCTGTACTCACATGTATGTTGATTTTTGTAATTGTGCGACATCAGGCGGGTGCTTTTGTTCATGGTTTCGTGCCGTTGATGTACAGTGTCTTGGTCTGGGGGAGGTGGGGGGTGCCAGGGGGAGGGCCCGGGGGGGGTCCTGGGGGTGGTGGCGGTGGGTGTTGTGGTCCTCTTGGGTGTCCAGCCAGCAGGATCAGTGGCTCCATGGCATCTGTTGCCCTTCAGGTGTGGCTCTGGGCTGGGCTCCCTTTTGTGGTGCTGGCTGTCATCCGAATTTGCACCCAGTCAGAGCAGGTGTTACTTTCCTGCTGCTAACACGCCCTATTGCATGTTTTGTGCTCTTATCGCTGATCTGGCTGGTCGTTGAGAATGTTGCGGAGTGGTGTTTTTTGCGGCTGCTATCGCTGGTAAACTGGTGATATGGGTTGTTAGCAGCTTGTGAATGGGGAGATAAATTTATCATGACTGTGGCTGCAATATAGTGCCGTTAACTCGGCGATAGTCCCTTGAGAATATGCCCCTCTGTTTCTTAATTGGGTTACAAAGATTCTTCACATTCCAAGACACTATACGAACATTGTCAATCATAATGAGGGAGAGAGAACATTACAATTAACCATAAACATTCCAAAATTGATAACTGTATGATGTCAGCATGCAAAAGTATTAAACGGACATTGCGGGAAAATTGCTGTGAAAATGAGTGCCAGAAGCAAATATTAAAAATGTACATTCCTAGATACGAAAAGAAGAAGAGATACAAAATTGGAGAAGAGGTGGAAAGAAAGGAATTACAACTCAAAAAATAAAAAGTACAAGAAAGAAAAAAACAAAGAAAGAAAAAAGAAAGAGAAAGGGAAGAAGAGGAAGTGGAAATGATAGAGGAAGATAAGTTGACAGGAAGCCAAAAGACCTCAGTCAAAGTAGACAAAAAACCATAATGGTATGAAAGAGACAACATGGAGAGACGGTGACACGCAGAAAGGAACACAGACAACAGAAACAGCGAAGTCAAGGAAAAGCGACAGAGACCACTATAAGGAGAGATGAATATGATTAGAATAGAATGTGGAGCGACAATTATGAAGAAATAAAGAGCGGAGTTACATCGGATGAATGAATGGTACAAAAGATAAACAAAGAAAAACAGGCAAATTTAATAAAGGGAATAACACTTACCAACATATGAAGAGCAACTATGAACATTGGGGCTAGGAAGGGAGGCACGGGGAGGTGGGAAACATCATGGAAGGGTATCGGTGCTAGACAAGAGACACCTGTAAGAAAGAGATTGCAAAAACAAGAACGACAAAAAAAGGAACAAAAATTATTTACAAGCTTGCAATCTAAAAGAGCAGACCTATAGCATTTACATTTGAGACAAGAAAATAAGGACAAAAACTAGCCGTTCCTGTCAGATAAAAACAATGGTTGTGGGAGAGCAAGGCTCCTTCTTTTGTCTTTTGAAGGCAGTATTGGTGGAGTCTTTGCGGAGGGAAGAGATGCTCGCAGAGGGACCCTTTTGAGTAGAGATGGAGGGAGACTCCATGTAGAATTAACAGAGGAGGTGCTGCGTAATATACCACAGTTACAGATGAAAAACAGATTTCCAGTGCATATCACAGTACTGAAGAACCAGAGAAAAAACTGAATCTGAAGACAAAGCAGGTAGAAACCAATCTAGCAACTATTGTAGAGAAATAGTACATTTGAAAACACTGAGCTGCAAAGAAAAATCAAAAATCAGTCCATGAGGGGATCTCATCTAACGGAGCCACAGGTTGCCAAATTACTAGAAGAGGCAATGCAGGGGTTAAGTTAACCAGAGCGCTTTTAGAAAGGTAGTGAAAACCCCCTTGAAAAAATGTTTATGCCTGAAAAAATAGCCATTGGGGCGCATAAGAGCCATTTAATAAAGTTAATCACCACATTTCCTTTCAGAGAGCCTAAAATGGCAGCCGCAACAGGCAATTATGAAGAGAGCACGGCGTGGGGAAACAGGTTAAAAAAAAGGTTTAATTGAAGCCAAAAAAGCACGCTACCTGAGCCCCTGCGGCTGCACGTTCAGGAACTCTGCTGCTTGAAGAGAATTGGAAAGAACTGCCGCTCCATAGAAACGAAGGTCTCGGTCGCAGTGCGGAGCTTCACCCTGACGAGGCCATCTAGCGGCATGTCAAGCCACACCCCCAGAAAGGGTCCATTTCTTCTAACAGACTGCAACCGCGACGTACCCATTGAACTGCATTGATTACGCAGATGTGTATGCTTTTAGCACACGGCCATCTTGGGGTTTCTAGATTCTCATCCTGGGGTGGTATCTTGGGTCCTGACTCTTCTGCATCCTCTGGGCCTGGTCTCGACCACAGTTGTGGTTCACATTCTACCATTTTTGTGTATGGTTTGGTCTCCCCCTGGGGACTACTGTGTATTGGTGCTATTTTACCGATTCTCTAATTGAAGCATTGTGTGCACTGGTTATTGTTAGTAAGTGCTGTAATAAATATCAATAATTTTTTTTTTAAGTGGACTGTGTGGTTCTTTTTCTCTTATCTTAAACTGAAGGGTTAGACTCTGGTAAACCGCGCTGTTTTGCACTTCTCCTAGACTAAGCCTGAAGGCTGCTCTCCACAGCTACCACTTAGAGAGTTTTCAACGGTTATTTAAACCACTAAAAGCACCATAAGAGTTGTCTGGATTGGTGCAGGGTGCTACAGTTAAACATGCGAGCACCATAAACCAAGCCAGCCTCTCACAAACCCGAGTCAGAAATATGTGGTCAGGCTGGCCTTGCAACCTGGGCCTGAGGCAACTGATTGACTGACCACAAGTGGGGTGGCACATAGCTGGTAGACAAACGTGCAGATAGGAACAATGCAGATCAATCCCACAGATAGGCAGCGACACCACAATGGTCCAGGAGATTGGCCCCACTAAAGCACATATGGCCGGAGGGATGCAAGTGTTGCCTAATCACCATAAAGGTAGATGCCACAAGGAGTTAGGAACACTCAGCCAATCAGAACACACCACACACAGCACACAGAGTGTTCATGGGTTCCCAATGCCAGGCATCTATGCACGTTACCTACTGGCCCGCATTTTTTCCATGCAAGCTCCAGGCCCACCTACATTTATCATCAGGTGGGACTCATTTATAGCTCCATGACTAGGCCAGCATTCCTTTACCTGAAAATCTGAATTGTTTCTTGATGCTCCAAGAACTGTATATAATTGTGCTGAGATCAATTGTACTTTGAGACAGTCCTCAGACCCCAATTCTGTTACTGTTCTCCTGGCCGAAGTGTTTAAACCAACTGTTCCTGTTTTGCCAAACACCGCCTGTCCTTTGTTTTTTAAAAAAAGTATATTTATATTCGAGAAACAGTAACATAACATAGCATAACATAGAATTCCTAATGCCCTCATGATACTGTAGCCCCTCCTCGCAACAAGCATACCTATCAGCCAGAGCAAAGTACTATACTGATACCATCAATGAAGCCACCAACAGAGACAGAGCACTCTTTAAGAAAAGCAAACGTTGTATCAACCCTCTTTCTGTCCCTCCTATCCAACACTCTGCCAACAAGTGCAATGTTGCCAACTTCTGAAGGCAACAAATACAGAATATCCAACTGCACATCAACAACACCATGCTTGCTTCTCCTCTTACAGCCAACCCTTCTCATAGAATACTACAATGGTCATCATTCAAAGTCTATCTCTTGCAGAACTGGCTGACATACTCAACTCCATCAAAGACCCTTTCTATGAAGATGATGTCTTCCCCTTTCCCTTCATTGAAGCTGTCTCAGGGAAAGCCCTCTCATCTCCAATTAGCACTGTCACCCACCTCCTCACTGAAGGTATCTTCCCAGAAGTTCTCAAGGAAAGCAAGATCCTCCCACTCCTAAAGAAATCTACAATCGACCCTGATGACCTTGCCAACTAACAGACCCCCACTCACCAACTCTTCATCAGCAAGATAACAGAAAAACTAGTTTAAACTCAACTGAAAGATCCAGTAGCAGCTGCTACTGACCAGGGGTGGTGAGGCAGGAGGGATGAGTTGGACGAGAGAAGGAAGAATAATAAAAACAAAATTTCACTCACCTGTTTATCGCTGGCCTACACCTCTTCATTCTCCCTCTCGGCAGGAAGTACATAGCCTTTCAGAATCCCCTGACCAATCACAACGCTGCCTTCGCAGCATTGTGATTGGTCTGAGCACCGTGGTTCGTCACTCAGACAGGGGCTGGCAGGCTGTGCATGTTCTCCACCCAGACTGTAATACAGCCTGATTGGAGAACATGCAGAGTGTGCATGATGCTTTGGCTGGCCCGCCTGGCTTCAGATGCAAGTTGAATACAAAAAACAAAATGATAATAACAAACTTGTTTTTGTATGAAGCTTGCAGTGACGCTCCTCTGCCTTAGCGGAGGAACCGCCCCTGCAGAGATCACATAATTGCTAACCATCTGTGTAGAAAAGGGCCCTTTTTGACATGGTTACCCCAACTTTCTGCCTGGTATCTGATGCAAATTTGACTGAAAGTGTGCTGGGGTCCTTCTACCCAGGTCCCCAGTACTAGTGTCCTTTCCCTAAACTGTACCATTGTTCCACAATTGGCACCCCTTTAGGCTCCCTTTAAGTCCCTAGGGCCTTAGACCTAAAGAGGACCCCTAAGGGAATGAATGGTAACACCCTAAGGGATCACTCACCAAGCTCATGGGAAACTGCCACCACAGCCTGCGTGTCTTGGTGCATAGAAAAGGATGAGTTGTCATGCCACACACCTCTGTGTGCCATGCCAGCAGAGCAATGCATGTGGTATACAACCGCACACAACTGTGGCGGTTTGAAGCTAATCAGAGCGTCCTCCTCCCCGGCGGATTCACTCCATACCAAATGATCCCCCCTTCCCACACCAATTATTTGGCTACACAGAGGCTCCTAAGTCACACGCCTCCTGTGCCTTTCACGCCGATCCCCAATCATGGCGTTCCAGCCCAGAGGTTCCAAGCTCCGACCCTGTGGCATTCTTTCTTCATCCCAAAGGGCTTCCTGAATCACTCGGAGCCTCCTCTCAACCCGATGCCCCCAATCTACTGCCATCACGTCTGGATTGACTCCTTTCATCATACCGTGGACACGCGACCGTGTCCCTTTCAGCCTACGGCCCGCCCTCATGCAGTCATTGTTCGCTGCGTCACCCCTGGACCTCCCCTCAACCACGCTCGTCCTACATAGCCTGACCCTCAGCACTGCCTATTCGGCAACCCGGTCCTGAAGATGATCCTGAATCTTTGGGATCGAAACGTCACTGACTTCTCAGCACAACGTACGGCGCAAAACCTCTTGTGGTTCAATTAAATTGTTCAGTCATTACCCATCCAATCATTGTAAATCATTCCTGTTGAACCACTAAGTCCTCTGTACATATTTCACATTGTGTCACCTTGCGCCTTTCGCTGATTTCACATTGTTACTTGCGTCGCCACTTTTATGTGTCACGAGCACATTTGTGCACCAAGTCCAATTCGGGCTGCCTATGCATTCTATGCCAATACTGCTGCTACAACTGTACCATTTCTAATTTTGACTTTAATTACATGATGCCATGTGCACATTTCAAAAACGTATCATGAGTCTCCCTTTTCCCTTCCTTGTAATGTATTGCACATACTTGTTTAATTGACTCCCTTAATGATACCAGATGAGATATAGTTGCTTAATTTTGTGTGGTATAAGTAGGTCACCCCTACAGCAGGGCTTACAACCCTGAGGCATGGTATACTAGACTCCATGTGTGGACATATCTGTGTCAGTGGATGTGTCTCTGTGATAACTAAGCAAAACCTTAGATATCCGAAGTGCACTGGCAAGCCATAACGAGTACATGGGCTGGACACTCCTTGTGTCAGGATTCCTGCCACAGCCTGCCTCTCTTGACTATCACAATACACCGGCATGGCTCATATCATTTCTCCCAACACGTATGAATGAACAAACATCTTGTACCCTGACTATTGACCGTATTACATGCTGTTGTTAATAGCTAGCTGCAGCTGGTGTTTTACAGTGCATATGCAAGGTCAGTTTTCAGGCGCCATGGAAACACCCTGAAAATCAACCAGAATAAGCATTAAGCAACCAGCATAGATGACCCCAATGCGAACATGCTGGATGATAGCCCTCATCAAATTAATCAGCCACACCTGTTTGTTTTCTGCTATAGGAAATTAGAATGCGACCTTTATGAACATTCTAAAACACCTTCTTATAGAAGGCAGCCTCATCAAGTTAATTATCTGCACCTCTTCATTGTTACAGACAATTAGAATGTGACCTTTATGAACATTCTGAGGCAGTCTTATTTAAAGACCGTCCACACTCCTCCACTTTGCTTAGCCTATTCGCCTGCCACTTAGCTGTTTCCCGGCTTCCAGGACTCTGTCTTGCCAGCTCTCTTGGTCCTCCTGCTTTGACCTCACCGCCAAGAAGATCTTGCATTAGTCTGCCACCTAGATGGAAAAAAAGAACAACAAGAAAAGGAGTGACACATCAACAGACATTATTTTACTCTGCACTAAGCTCAATCATAACATCGTGCTGCAAACAAAGGGAACCAGTGTTTTTGTTCAACTTGTACATACTATTGGCAGGCCTCCGCCAGAAAGAACTTGGATGAAGCTAACACCATTCAAATTTGCTTGTGGGTTTGATGCTGAAATCATACTCACTAAAGTTTTGAAAAATGTGATAATCGAAATGAAAACAAAACAACAAAACTAAAGATTGGTTGAGTTTTTATAAGCTCTCAGGAGGTGATACCTTAAGAAATAGAGTTAATGCTAGACTAAAGCCTTTTTATTTGTTTGTTTTTAAGGAAGATAACTGCCGGTACTATTCATCAGACTGGTGTGAATGTGTGCTGCAGTGTTCCTGTTGAGTAGACGAGCCACAGAATCTTTGACTCTAGACGCTCTCTCCATCCCAACCCCATTCCCCCTGGGATTTGCCACCGGAGCAATGTCTCCTCTTGTAAACCAAGGGCAAAGTCTCGGGAGGATTCGGGAACTAGCGTCGCCGCCCCATTGGAATCATCTGGGATCCAGATAGGTGGCTTATGACATGTGGTTATGAGTTCCCCAGCTCCATGATGGCTTCACTCTACCCACATATATTTGGTACTAAACATCTCATCTTAACAAACCTGCACTGATGCCAATGTTGGATTTATTGATGCATGCAGCCAGCGGACACATTGGAGGTGCCCCCTGAAAATCTACCGACTCCCAGTGTATAGACTGACTGATCTTGACAAGCCAGCCACCATAGACAGGTTCCTGACCTTTTAAGGTAAGAACATTCGCTGTCAGCGGTCGGGACCAAAGCCTGCTCTGAGTGCAGGTGTTTTCACCTCCTCCTTGCAGAATATGCATTCCAGGGTGGGAAGCTTCAAAGACCCTGCCACCTTCATTATGCGGAGCAGGCCTCTCCAGATAGTGGAAATGCCAACACCCCTGTCCTGGCCCTACTTTTTGGTGACATGACTGGCGGGAAAATTAGCACGATTAGGAGGTGTGTCCACATCCAACCAGCACCCTAAGGTGTACTAGCTGATGTGGACCCCACTTCCAGATTCCTCCATATTGTTTGGGTAGAATTAGCATCTAGGGTCAATGTTATGCCCACTTCCCACAGGAAGTGGTCATATTAAGGGTGTAAACACTTTAAAGGTAGGCAGTCCATTGGCTACGACCTGTCACTCCCCTTAAAACCCCTAAATTGAGTATTTAGGTCACAACCCTGAACCTAAGAACTCAGATTTGATGGATCAAGAGAAGAAGTATGAAAAAGAGTCACTGCCTGGTGTCGTGTAGTTCCTAGGACTGTCCACGACCTGCACGTTTTGGATGACTTAAACTGAGGGCTTGGTGTGCAGACAGACTCTGGACAACCCAACAGGATGAGTCAGCCGTTAGACCAGCTAGCTATACAGTGCCACTAACAACCCCCGGTATTCTACAGTGGTGTATGTAGTTTCTGGCAACCACTGAACATGACAACCCTGAGTCCTCAGGTATCGTGGAAAACAATACGGTATCTTTCACTCAGTCACTCGTGCTTACTTTTCTCAGATTACACATAGAATGACGATTAGAAAGGTTTCAATAATTATTTATTGGTCAAGCATCAGTCTAGTGTGAAAAATATTTGCTGGGACAATGAAAAGACAGGAGCATACAAATGTAATCGCGAGCACCAGTATCCTAAATAGTAGATACATTTCTACCATGGTGCTAAGAAGATGAATATACACAGATTATATAAAACAATAGCATTGGCGTACTTCGACAGTGCGTAGCCTACCTGATGTACTTAGCCTAGATATGTAGGTGAAGCATGTGTATGTGAATGCTAGAATATATCTTAATGGAGCCAAGAACCCCGAGGGGAAGTGCTAACCCCTCACCTGATGGTTCTGAATGAAGGACCCCGTCTCTGCATCAAGGATGGCACCCCGTAAGGGATGCCAGGTCTCTGCCTGTCGAAGGATCAGCCTGCAGAGTCTCGGTGAAGCCTGGAAGGAATTCTCCTCTGCCTTCTAAGGAGGGGTGAGGATCTTTTATACCAAAGTGGTCACTCCAGGGTGTCTTCTAGGATCAATATGTTTTGGAAAACAACCGCTAATCCTTTGCTAATCCTTTTCTAAACAAAATGATCATGCACAGCTAGCTGTTGGCCTAGATGAAAAAAGTGGTGAACCTTGTACAGAATAAATATGCTGTGCATGGGGACATGTTTATGTACGTCAGGTACATGGATTATGATATTGTACCAAGAGCTCTGTGCCGAAGAGACAGAAGCAAGCTACTAGGTAAAAGGTCACCTATGCAAAACCGTTACGATCGTGTAGATGGAACAAAAGTGTACATGTTTGATATGTACATGGTGGGACTATCCTAAGAGACATGACATCAACTCCTCATCGAAAGGTCAACAAGGTCAGCTAGGTAATGATAGTCAATGATCTAAAAAGGCATAAAATCAGTTGTACTAAAACATACTAAAAGCACTTAAAATGTCTTTAAAATGCCCATAAAAGTAAGGTTTCTATGAAAGTAATTTTTCCTTAAAAGGCATTCTAAAAAAGGTCATCTATATATTTAAATATGCTCTTTGTTTTTCTGAGCACCTTGAAAGCCAATACGACAGAGCAGAGAGAAAAATAAAACCAAGTCAGCTCGACCTTCAATTTGGTGTTTTGTTAAAAATTTGCCAAACGGTTCCCAGCACAGGAAAGGCCAGATTGTTTTGAGAATCCTGCGCTGAAGTCTCAACATCACAGAACATGGCATCCTCAGGAGGTAGTCCCTCCAACACTTCCAGTATAATGTCAAGGGAGCAAAGGTGATCATCTCCAGATCCCACGGCAGCCGCAGATGAAGAATTAGTTGCCTGTATGCCTGAGGCCGATGACTGTATAGTTGTTGTAGAGCTGATCTTCATCCCAACAAGAGCTGAAGCGTCCCGTGGAGACTCTAGGAACTCCATCATCAACATGGGAATACGCTATGGACAACTGTGCACATGGGCCCGCAAAGGCGCCAGGAGCATGTCCATGTCCGGTAATGCATCCAATGGAATTATCAGACAGAGGTCCAACATGCGTTCGGATCCGCAAAATAGGCAGCGGAATACTGGCAGAATGCAGTCGAGCCAGGCAGGCCTGAAAGACAGGAACCAATGCTCATTCAGCTCTTGAAGCCGAGATGTGCCCAGGAAGAACACCAATCGCTTACGACAATGTCTCTCCAGCCTCGTGCTCTCCATGTCGCGAGTGATGTTGGCATCCATTGCATAGCAATAGGATTAAAATCAGGATGCCCGCTACGGAAAGCAGGACCAAAGGAAGCCCTCCAAAAATGCTTCCAAGTACGGAGTGTATGAATGATGGAATCACTCTGAAAATAGTTTGAAAAGTTGTTACAAGCCCTGATCCAATGCTCTTAAATAAGTGTACTATCCCCCGCATATCAGACATGTTAAAGATACGATGGACCACTTCTCAGAAATGGAGTGGGAAGTTCATACGGACCAGAGCCTGTTTCTCTGCCAAAGACCTTGCAACCTGGAGACCAAAGATCTCTCAGGCTGAAGTAAAGGCCATATTTTGCTGAAACAGCATGGCTTTTAGTCTGCTTAAAGAATCAAACCCTATGTTGGAAACATTCAGTGAAGGCCACAGTGGTATCTCCCTAACTGTGCGAGCTGGGGGAAACAATACTTGCTTACAACAAATAACCCTGGGGTTAACGGTCCCCAGATAAGCAATGCCGGACATCATACCAGTAAGGATAATTGGGTAACCCTGTGTCCCTCAGAACCTGGGTGTTGATAATGTAATCCACAGTTGGTTCTGTTGGGTGGCTAAATTGCTTTGCTTTGAGTAATTAATAAACTACAACAGATCAATCAAAGTCATATTCAACAAACAAAAAGATATGTAATCGAACACACCACAAAACACTATAAGGTTAGTTGAGTAGCAATGTTTTACTCTTTGCTTATTCATGAAGAAGTATATATGGCTGTCACATGAGCAATTTCATATCGGCGAAATGAAGAAGGTGACTCTTGTGAGTTTAATTGCAATAAAGTGATAAAGTGAAGTCATAAGTGAGCTATATACATGACATATACAAGTGACATAAATAAATAGATCCTATTTGATAAGATGGTTCTGTCTTCTATATCATTTTATCACATGGATTTCTACGAGCCTGAGTAATTTTTATAGAATAGGGTCAAGAAAACTACTAGGATATGAACATAAATAGCATTGATGTTTCGACCCAAAGGTATGCACAGTTCGACATGCGTCACAGTGTGTCTTTCTCAGGACTGTAAATACAGATGTGGGCAGCCAATTGATTGTGTAGGTATTGAACAATAAAGTTACAGATACTGGGATTGCGTCACTGAATGTTTCCTTGAATGATGCGGCCAAACTGGTTGGTATCCACCTTTCGGTAAAAATCTTAGCTGTGTGGTTTTATCTTGGAGTACAAAGGTAAGTAAAAATCCAGTCGGAGTCTTTCAGAAGATGTGAAGAAAACAGAATGAATCTCTTATTTGTAAAAAACTGCCAAGCGGTAGGAATTGCAAGCGATGCAATGAATGCAGTGAATACAGGAACTTTGTCATACCACAGCAGCCTTGGTCTTCAGCATTAGCACCAGGATGAGGAGGTCCTCATCCTGGGCCCCTCGCCCTCCGCCTGGGACGACTCCTGGTGGCCCCTCGCCCTGGGCACCGCACCCAAACCGACGGACCACGCACGCAACCTGGGCTTCATCCTGGACTCCTCCCTCTCCATGACCAGGCAAGTCAACGCCGTCTCCTCGGCATGCTTCAACATCCTACGCATGCTACGGAAGATCTTCTGGTGGATCCCCACCGAGACCAGGAAGACCGTCACCCAGGCCCTCGTCACCAGCCGACTGGACTACGGCAACGCCCTCTACGCCGGTACCACCGCCAAGCTCCAGAAGAGACTCCAGCGGATCCAGAACGCCTCAGCCAGACTCATCCTCGACATCCCACGTAACTGCCACATCTCCGGACACCTGAGAGACCTGCATTGGCTCCCCGTCAACAAAAGAATCACCTTCCGTCTCCTCACCCACGCACACAAAGTCCTCCACGACCAAGGCCCGATCTACCTCAACAACCGAATCAACTTCTACGCTCCCAAACGCCACCTCCGATCAGCCAGCCACGCCCTCGCCGCCGTCCCGCGCATCCGAAGAGCGACAACAGGAGGGAGGTCCTTCTCCTACCTGGCCGCCAAGACCTGGAACTCCCTCCCGACCGACCTGCGCCTGACCCAGGACCACCTCTCCTTCAGGAAGAAGCTGAAGACCTGGCTGTTCGAGCAGTAACGTCACCCCCCCCCCCCCCAAGCGCCTTGAGACCCTACGGGTGAGTAGTGCGCTCTACAAATGCTTTGATTGATTGATTGATTGATTAGAAAGTAACTCAAAAACAGGATGGATTACAGCAGCTGGGGTCCCCTTCAGGAAGCAGGACATGTTTGCTATTGATGCATTACATGCGTCATGAAGCGACACCTCTTTACACACTAAAGACCAACTTAAGGCCTTTTCGCAGTTGGAACCACTCAAGAAAACTTTCTTGTCCTTGTTCCTGCACCTGTATGTGTATGGCAACTCCTAGGTTTCTCATATGTTCCCTTTGCCCAACGCTTCATACCTGCCTACTGGGAGATATTTCAGGCAGTACTGGAATTGGAATGTCGTGATTGGCAGTGTATTATAGCCCTGAATTAACCATTCCGTAGATGGTGACTCTGCTATAGTAAAAGGTAACTTCTCTAGTTTTTCAATGAGTAGCAAGGTGTACTTCGCATCTCTGCATGCCATGGTCATTTGTCTGTCAGTCAGATTTTTTTTTTTTGTGAAAAACTTTATTGTGCAGAGAGTCAAAATTACAGACATGGGCCTACAACCACCAGGGCCGGCCGCTAGTTTGTGCCAGTCAATTACAAAGCGTCGCAGAGCAGCAACTGATCTCCAAAGGCACAGCAGGAATATAGAATTATTCTCGGCAACTCAAAAGTTAGACAGGATACAGACATTTTTAAATTTTGAAGAAAACTAAAAAAAAATAAAAGCAAACAAACAAAAAAACAAAACACAAAACTCAAGGCGAGAAACAATCGGAATGGTGCCGAGCGCCGACGGGGGGACCCCACCACACCAGATGAAGAATCAGGAGGTCACTAAAGTCGACCCGGGGGGGAGGGGAGGCAGCGGGGAAGTCAGAACCATCCGCATAACAAGTACAGTATTCCGGGAACCCCAGGATCAGGGGGACAGAGGAATGTCAGAAGTAGCTTCAAAAGGGGGCGTGCAAATGTTACCTCGGTAGGCGTTCCATTGACCCCAAATTTTACCCCACGCCCCAGGCTTGCCCCGGACCAGATATACCGTCTTCTCTCTGAACATGCACCAATCCATGTTCTCCTTCCACACTGACACGGCGGGAGGCCGTCGGGAACCCCATAGCTGCGCGATATCCCTCTTTGCAATCCTGTTCCCAAGTGCCGCCCACCGGGCCTGGGAAACGTTGTAGTGATTAGGCTCCCATACATTCAGCAAACATCAGTGAGCCTCAGGTAACAGAGCGACCCCAGTGACATCCGCCATCACCGCATGCACACGGCGCCAATAAGCCGCGACCTCGCGACACTCCCAAAGGATATGAAGGAAAGTGGCGCTCAATCCACAGCCACGCTTACACAGCCCATCCGAAGAAAAACCCATCACAACCAACCTAGGACCCGTCACATACACATGGTGAAGAATTTTTAGCTGGACAAGACGGAGACGGGCCGGAATGGCGACCTCCTTCGGGGAGGACAGCGCAGACTGCCAGTCCTCGTCGTCCAACTCCAACCCGTCTCCGGTCCAGGCCACCCGAAGATGCACAAGAAGGTCTGCCCGATTATTAATTAACTTCTTATAAATTAAGGAAATCGTACTATCGGGCAGATGTCCATCAAGAATACGGTCCTCGAGTGGGGAAGCTGCGGGGATCGTGGTACCTGCCCCAAAGGCCGACAGCAGAGCGTGGCGAACCTGTACGTACCTGAAGAACTCCCTCTCACTCAACTCATACTCACTCTGAAGCACCGCAAAGGATTTGACCGCACCTTTCACCCAGAGGTCACCCACTCTGCTGATGCCAATCATATCCCAGTTCTCAAAGCCTTTCGTTGTCCAGAGGCATCCCAATCCGTCCGACGCAAACAAGGGGGTCGCTCGTGTCAGGCACCCACTCCAACCCATGGCAACATTAGCATCCCTCCACACACGTACTGCAATCTTAGTGGGTCCCGTTAGGTTCCTCCCAGCCGCCCGTGAATAGAGTGCTCTGTTGAAGTCGCCACCAGGCAACTGATATTTATCCATCGCGAAAGCCGGATTCAGACCCGGTGCGTAAGTAGCATGGTTGATAGCGGACAGCTGGGAGGCCCAATAATACCTCCGGATATCCGAGAGCGCTATGCCCCCGTCGTACCAGGGGAGAGTCAGTTTTGCAAGAGCTATACGAGCGCGACCATCCCAAATAAGTCTCCTCTGCAAACCCTCTACCTCCCGGAAATAAGCCGCCGGAATAATGTCAAAGGAGTTCTGGAGTGCGTAGAGAAATCGGGGCAGTGACATCATTTTAAAAAGTGCAGCTCGACCGAGTGGCGACAACGGCAACCTACGCCAGCGGGCCACATCCAACTTCAAACGCCGAAGAGGAGGAAGGAGATTATGCTCATGGCGGACCGCCGGGTCCAACGATACATAGACCCCCAAGTACTTGAAACCGGATTGCGAAATTTGGATGGGAAACCTATTCGGCAGGGGGGGTAGGCCACCGGAAATGACATACACACAAGATTTGGACCAATTAATAGTCAACCCGGAGTTTTTCCCGAAAGAAGTGAGGACATCAAAAAGGACATTAAGAGATTCACGCGGGGAGGTGAGATACAAGAGAATATCGTCGGCGTACAACGAGACTCGGTCCTCAAAGCCAGGGGCCCACTGAATACCCCTTATCGATGGCTCCCATCGGAGCTAGGCTGCGAGCGGTTCTAAAGCAAGAGCAAAGAGCAGGGGGGACAACGGACACCCCTGCCTAGTGCCCCTCCCGAGAGTGAAGGGCTGGGACACCCTCCCATTGACAACAACCTGAGCTAGCGGATCCATATATAAAAGTCTCACCCAACTGATAAATCCCGCCCGAAACCGAACTTCGCCAGTGTGGCCCAGAGGTATGGCCATTCGATCGTGTCAAAGGCCATCGTGGCATCCAGCGAAGCCAAGATGGCCGGCTCGGAAAGAAACTCCGCCCTGGCGAGAACGCCATTCAAACGCCGCAGGTTGAGAGCAGTGTT
Organism: Triturus cristatus; assembly: GCF_964204655.1. Taxonomy (NCBI): domain Eukaryota; kingdom Metazoa; phylum Chordata; class Amphibia; order Caudata; family Salamandridae; genus Triturus; species Triturus cristatus. Next base: position 3,836,244 of record NC_140585.1, read on the forward strand.
CCGGTGGGGAATGAAACCGGACTGATCCGGATGAATCAAGTCACAGATAACAGCGAGCAAGCGATTAGCGAGGACCTTGGCAAGAATCTTCGGTTCAGCGTTTAATAGGGAAATGGGCCTGTATGAGGCACAACTATCACGAGGCTTGCCCTCCTTAGGAATCACAACTATGGTAGCCAGACGTTGGTCACCAGGGAGGGAACCGAGCTCACGCGACTCCAAAAACATATCGCGGAGAAACGGCGCCACTTTATCAGGGCATAATTTGTACAATTCAATGGGCAAGCCATTGGGGCCCATAGCCTTACCAGTACGAAGGGAACGAATCGCGGCCGCAATCTCGTCGGCTGACAACGGCGCATCCATGCATTCTCGATCCTCTTCAGACAAGCAAGGCAGCGCAATATCCCTCAACAGGGAACAAGAGTCAGCCACATCTCTGTCAGACACCGGGGAGTAGATCACACGAAAGTAGTCAGCAAAACACTCCACAATCTCGCCAGGGTCAGTCACACGCACCCCATCGGGGTTCTGAAGCACAGGGACCACGTGATTCACTCTCTCCTTCTTATCAAGCCAAGCAATCAGTTTACCCGCCTTATCCCCGACATCATACAGTCTACCTTGCTGTTCCCTGTACAATGTCTTGGCGGCATCAGTGACAAGGGATTTGTATTCAAACTGTTTCAAGCTAAGGGCATGAAGCCCCTCATGAGTAACACCCGAGTCTAGCTCAGCCTCCAACTCCAGTATTTCAGCCTCAAGCCCCACGACCTCCCCATTTCTAGCTTTCTTGGTCTCAGCTATTAAAGAGAGGGCCTGGCCCCGTATGACCATTTTAAAGGCCTCCCACAAGGACACTGAGGACAAGACAGACCCCTCGTTCTCCAAGAAGTAGTGATCGAGCGACTTCAGGAGGCTATCGCGAGTCGTAGGGCTACGGAGATGCCAAGGGTTAATGGGGGCGATCCGCCCCGCGGCCTGCATGCCCGTATTTAAATGCAGCCACACAGGGGAGTGATCTGAGATGCCCCGGGCCAAGTGTCGAACCTCACCAATGTGGGTGGCCTGGGCCGCGGGCAGAAGGAAGTAATCAAGCCTGGAGAGACTCCCATGCGCCCCGGAGTGGAAGGTGTACTGACACTGCGTCGGGTGCATCAACCTCCAACAATCCACCAGCCCAAAAGTGTCCAAGAACCCACCAAGCCATGATTGGGAAACGGGAAGGGCCCTGGGGGGATGACGATCCAGGTCGCCGGATAGCACAGAATTAAAGACACCACCCATGAGGAGAAGGCTATCCGGGAGTTCCAGCAACATCCGACCAACATCAGGGAAAGTGGAGGTCTGGAGGCCCAGGGGGACATATATCGTGACTAAAGAAAGGGTCCTACCCTCCCACCTCCCTGTTAGGGCGGCATAACGCCCTCTGTCGTCAAGGATGACGTTGTCAATCTCTAGTGGGAGGGAAGACCGAACAAGAATACCGACCCCCCTGGAACCGGTGGTGAACCCGGAGTGTGCAACCAGTCGGTATCCCCACCTATTCATAGCATGACACACATTGCCAACCAAATGCGTTTCCTGCAGGAGTACAACATCAGGCGCCAGACGACACAAATATTGTAGTACAACACCCCGTTTGATACGATCCCCCAATCCATTGACGTTCCAAGTTAACAACCTCAACCCACTACCCCCATCCCCACAAAAGTAGCAGGAGTCTCCCCACAGAAAGCAGGACACCGGAAACAAAGAAAGAACAAATATGCCGCCTTGAGAGAAAAAAGAACACCCCCAAACACAAACACCCCCACCAAAACCCGTTACAACTCCCCCCTCCCTGCACCCCTGCAAACTGTAAAACCACCCCAAAATGCAGTGTGCCTGTCGCCCTAACAATCCCATTCTACAAAAAGACCCCGGAGGAGGAGGAAGGCCAGCCACCACCCGCCACCCCGACGAGAGCTACTATAAAACAAAATATACCAGAGAGGTAGAACCCAACTGAGTAATGTCCGAGTATCAAGGTTAGGGACCGAAAAGTCAATTCTGTAGAGGCTCACCACCCTCGGCACCGCCAGAGTGCCCCGCTCGATCGCCCCGACCAGGCAGGGAATCCAACCAGTCACTCACATTGTCCGGTCGTTCAAAAAAGAAGGTCCGCTCCTCATGTTCCACTCGAAGCCTGGCAGGGAAAAGCATTGCATACTTCAAGCCCAGGTCCCGTAGACGCCGCTTAACCCCCTGAAAGCCCATCCTCTGTCTCTGAACGAGTTGAGTGAAGTCCGGGAAAAAATTGACTGAGGAGTTTTCGAATTTCACCAGGCCGTGCACCCTCGAGGCCTGCAAAATCGCATCACGGTCCCTGAAATGGAAAAGCTTGGCGATGATAGGCCTCGGGGGAGCGCCAGGCCTAGGCTTACCGCCCGGGACACGATGTGCGCGCTCCACAGCAAAAAACTTGCTAAGTCCAGATGGGGCAAGATGGGTGAGTATTAGCTCTTCGATCAGGAGGTCAACAGACCGAGTCTCGGGATTCTCCGGAACACCTATGACGCGGATGTTGTTGCGTCTTGCCAGGTTCTCAAAATCATCCAACCGATGGGACATCAAGTCGTTTGCCGATTTCAGGGCGCCAAGGTCTGTTCGAAGTTCCGACACATCGGCCGTGAGGCTGGAGGTCGTTAAATCCAACGACTTCACCTTCTCGTTAGTTTTGGACAGGTCAGCCCTGATTAAAGTGATATCGATGGCGACCGTGTCAAGTTTACGAGCCAGGGCCTCATACTGCGGGCCGATGGTCTCCTTCATACCGGTAATGGCGCCCATAATGTCCTGCAGGGACAAGTCGACAGGGACAGATGGGCCGTCTCTAGCATCCTCCGGGGTAGTGCTGGAGAGCCCTGGGGATCCCTTGGCTTGAGTGTAGCGGTCCATAACATTTGTCTGGAACTGTCCCCCGCGAAGAGACGTCTTGGTCTTCCGCTTCTCGGGTTCACCCCTGCCCGTCATGGTGGAAGTTGCACCCCGGAGGGGCCCGCAGGACCGAGTGAAAATGGCCGCCGGTAGGCCGGGCACCAGCCGGCCGAGAAGCTGGGCCGCGGGGTCCGGAGAAAGTCACGACTTGACTCAGTACTCCGTAGGGAGAAAGCAGTGATGACACCAGACTGGACTGGTCCCCGGCAGAGCGGAACAGACCCTCAATCAGACCGTGCCAGAAACCAAAAGCGAAACTGAAAGTGCGGGTACGCCCACTGGTGAGGTCCCAATGCCGTTGTTATTCAACTACGTCCCAGATCCACAGCTCACCCAGTCCCCGGCACTGCCCCGAGATGGGCCTCGAAAGTTCAAAATGCTGTAATTTCAGTCCCCCAAGTCCGATTCAAATTCTGAAAGGAGTTATGGACTCAGTCTAGGTTCACCTTCAAAGGCCCGTCCAAGAAATCAGGATATCATCAGGATAAATGGCGAGGAGTGGCGAGGGTCCGGAGAGCCCTGTGCTCACGCGACCATCTTGGATGCACGCTAAGCTCCTCCTCCGTCAGTCAGATTTTAAGCCGGAAACAGATGTGTGTCTTTAATGTATCACCATGGAACGTAGCCAGAATGCAACGATTGAAGCGTCCAGCTTAAAAGCATGATAGCGCACAGCTGAGAATGCCCATGTTGTAAAATAGAAAAATCTTGTTCCAGTATGTCGATAGCTGAGGACACAATGTTGCCCAGTGAATAAATATGAGACGAGAGTGTGGTCATGCCATTGTCTACCACAACTAAAGCCTTTTCTAGGTTAATTCTATCAATTTCACGAAGTCTCTCCGCAACTTCTTGTTGGGAGACTTTCCACACCTCATTATAGATAGCATACAAAAAGTGTTTACTACGTGGTTTCTTAGGACCTAGCAAGATATTCCTAAGATCCATGTTGTCTCACAGAAGGGACAAGTGTTGTTTCACCTGTGATAGTGTCACTATAGGAAGTCACTACCCCTGGGTCGTCTGTGTGTACATAACGTGGGTCGGGCCTATGGATACTGCACCATTTGGTGGTACCCTTGAATCTTGAGTTACACATATTTTTGTCTTCAGGCCAAACCAACCAACCCTTACAATCGGGAGATGAGGAATTGTATGTACTTGTACCATACGTCCCCTCACTTGTTAGTGTGTTATTTGAGATACCCTTAATAGGTGTGGGTGAGTGGATGCTTTGTGTTTTCAGGTCTTCGACTTTTTCTAACCCGTAACAGGTAGTCTGTTACACTGTTCTGTTCAGGAAAATCATCTGTAATAGTGTGAGGTAAGCTCTAAATAATGCCTCAGTTCCCTGAACATGCCACTCTCTTGTCCCCCAGATGGATTTTGTGTCTATGGTGTCTCTCCAGTAGTCGAAACCCTGTATAGACAGTTGGGAGATAAAAGGTGCTGAATATATCAGCTTAGTATTTGTTAGCATAATTTTCTTCGTTGTGGCATTATTCTGTGCAAGTTTGTAGTAAAATGATTCTGGGTCTGATGTATTGAACCCTGAAAAGAATGCAAATTTCTGTGTGAATTAAGCAGAACTACCCTTTGGTGGTGTCGGGCAATGTTCCCATTGATGTATAATTGTTAGCAGTGTGTGGTACACTCGCTCTATACAAAAAATGATGACCATAATGCTGGTAACAAAACATGATATTGTAATCAGTTGCATCTTCATACAGTTCCCTGTAAGAAAATGCAGTAGGCTCTTCTAAATCAGAAAGCATAGTATTTGCAGTTTCAATGTCCCAATCATCAGAGATTACTGGGGTAATGAAATAATTTAAAGATATTTAAAATACATATGGAATTTTCAAATGTTCAGTAGGACCAAATACATCATATGAAACTTTATCCCAAACTATACCATCAGGTATTGGAATTGCTGTAATGTTCACTAGGGACAAGTCTCTTTGTTCATGGTGTGGTGACGTATGTGGTTTCAGGACCAAGTTCACAGATTGCACTGCAGAGCGTTCTGGGAGATAATGTCCATTATAAAGTAGAAAGAAAACAGTTACTGTGCCAATCGAAATTAACAGGTATATTACTCCTATTACAAACTAAATATGCAACCAAGGTGACACTAAGTAAGTCTCTTTGAGCAAATGATAGAATTTTAGAAGTGTTTCTTTCTTTGAAATGGGTGGCATATGATCAGATTCACTTGGATCTGAAGAGAAATCATCAAAGTTGATGAAGTAGCCAGACACAGTTCGATATGTCTTTTGTAGCTCCGCAGGTTTTAGAGAACTGGCAGATGTGTCGTTTGAAGGCACATTAATGTAGAAATCATTGTTGTACCGAATTGCAACTTGCATTGTTGCTTCTTCTTGATGTTTCTCGATTTCAACTGGAATGATTTGTGCTCCATTATTTGGTACTCTTTCACTTTGTGTTGTGGAGTCTTGAAAGGTTATTAGTCTTTCCATCTGAACTTCCTTTAGAGTAGCAAGAGCAGATCTGCGGATATGCAGGGTCTCACGTGGCCTACTGTTGAGAATCGGCTCAATGGAGACACTTTTTTTTTCTTTTTTGCCGGGAAGAGGCGGAAGAAGTACTGTTCTTGTTCCTACTACCTCCAGGTACAGTTGCTTTGTAAGATGGCCTAAACTCTCTTTTGTCCAAGATCTTTTCCCTGACCAAGTCCCCAATCTACGGGACCCAGGCAGGTTTTGCCGCAACCAGTTTCACTTCCCCAGTAGCGGCGCGTTTGACTCGTACGTTGCTTTATAATGCCTGGAATTCATTGAGTTCCTGTAAGACAGCCAGATGGTTTTTCAATCCGCCACTGTGTTGGCACAATCGAGATCAGGTAGCCACATTCTTGTCCCAAACAGGATTTTATAAGGGGTACGGGCTCCCAAGGATTTTCATGGATTTTCATGGCACGGTATTTAGTGCCCTCTGTACCCCGTAAAGGTCATTGACACAACTATCACCCGCACCTAATACCCTTGCTGTTAAGGATTGCTTTAGGTCCTGATTTTTCCTCTCCACCACCAAATTTCCCTCGGGATGGTAAGGGAAGGAGTACCGCAAGGCCACACAAATACTTTCCATGGCTTCCTTGTAAGGTCTAGATCTAAATGCAGGGTCATGGTCTGAATGTAATGTGCCAATTGTATGTCCCGATGAAGACTCACAAATCCTTTATAACAGTTCAAGCGTCAGCCAAGCAAGGGGGCCAAACCCATAGGAATCCAGAGCATGAATCCACTGCCACCAAGATGTACTTATAAGCCCCGTCTAAATTTAAGGGGCCGCATTGGTCCAAATAGACACATGCAAGAGGTCTGTCTTAAATCAGTAATGGTGTCTGTGGTGGCCTGTGAATGGTGGAACCCTTCATCTGCTGGCAAATATCACACTTCAGGACATAGTCCTTTGTTTGTTTTGACAGCCCCGACCACCAGTAACACTGCTTCAATAATAAAATTGTTGCAGTGACTCCTGCGTGTGCTGACCCCAGACCCTCATGTACAGCTGGTATTAAAGCTAATATGCAATCTTTGTTTGGTATTACTCTATCCCCTACTCCCGGAATGTGAGAATATGATGTGTTTTGTACATTTAACTTGTAGGAGTACTTGAGTGGACAGCCTTTTGGCTGGACAGCAGAGCTGTTCTTTGTGGCATTGACAGCTACTAGTATATCTCTGTCTATTCGCATATGTGAAGTAGTGATTGCGGCAACAGCAGCAGTTCGCACTGTCGCCTTGGCGGCTTCATTGGCCAGTGAATTCCCTTCAATGTGTATGCCAACACGCTGATGACTCAAGGTGTGAATAACTTGAGCCCGTGGCAGGCATGCTTTCAGCTTTGCCACTTGTTCCCATAACAATTTGTGTTTTATCGTGCAACCCTTGGTGTCTTTAAAGCCATTCTTGCCCCAGTAGTGAAGATATTCATTGTAAGATTGCACACAGTAAAACGAATTGCACACAATCAGGAATTCCCGATCCGTGTACTGTAGTGCTAGTATCAGTGCTTTTAGTTCTGCCAGCTGCGCTGTACAATCTCCTAGAGATTGCGTTGGCGTATTGCTGGGATGGAACTTACCATCCCGCATTCGACCTTTCACTATAGCACACGCAGTGTTATATTGCTGTTTACTTCCAATGGCAGGCTGGGCAAAACCTACAATGATGTAAATGATGTGTTCATACTGATCTAGAGGCAAAATCTCATTTGGGAGAGGGTATTCTTGTTCGTACTGCAGGAATGCTTGAGTTTTCGGTGGAGGATTGAATCTGTATTCTACATCTGTTGCAGTGAGAGAATTTCCTCATTGTATCCAACGTGGATACAATGCCTTTGCATTTGGAATGCTGGCTTTTATAACCACTTCTAAAGTCAGTATCCGGGTAACGCCTATGATGTGTTTCCCATGTACTAGTGCTCTTTCTCTCCCTACAGCAGTCTGTACTGCCGTCAGTATTTTTTCTGTTGCTGCAAATCGATTTTCAGCATTTGCGTATAAATGAGATTTGTATGTGATTGGAACTGTGTCGCCTTCATTGAACGTGATGTAGGTATACCCTGATAACCCGGGGACGACCTGTATTACCAGGTTGCAGATGTTTACTCATGTCTGCAATTGTTTTGATGCTATGATGTCAGCTTGAACTGAATGTAGAGTGTATGTTTCTGAGTCCACTTGTTTGCTTTGAAATCTGGTCTGATTAGGTCGTAGAAAGGTTTTACACTTTCTGTGTCGTCTTGAATGTATGTTCTGCCGAAATTGAGAAATCCTAAAATGGATTGCAAACGCTTCAGTCTTAGGAGGCTGGATTCACACACATTTCTTTTAAAAAATTGCGGCAAGGCTTTTGCCTCGACTTGACAGCTAATGTCCCAAAAATAGGATGATGGGATGGGCAATTTTTTTTTCTTTACATTAAATTTGTAGCCCAAGTTGGCGAATCCAGCAATTATGTTGTTCGCCTTACACAAGTGTTCAAGTAATTCATCGTCTGTCAGATAAATATCATCTACATAGGACACTGCCTTGTCATCGCAAGTTTGTAATAGCTCTGAAACTCTTGCTGCGAATAGCCCAGGGCTGTTGTTACAGCCTTGGGGCAGGCGACAAAATTAACGCTGAGTACCGTGTGCAGAAAATCCTGTCAAAGACCAAAACTTAAGAAAAACTTAAGTTTAACTTAAATTTAACTTAAGACAAAATCCTAACTTAAGACTGCAGTCACGCCATGTTCTAATAATCTTAGAGTTACTGCCAGTCGGCAGTTCTCTGTGATGTTAAGAGCATTAGCAAATTCGTCTCCTTACGAACTTCCACCGCTACTCGCATGTTCCGACATTTTGAAAGGAGAAGAAAGTATAGGTTTAAGAGTTAGGGTTTAGCACAATATGGGAACCATTAATCGTTATATGCTTGTCTAAACCTTCAGCTAATATACAGGTTGTACCTGCTCAGCTCAGGTGGATAATCATTCCCACTTCAGACGTCTCTGAAAAATGTGATTAGGGCTGTCTGAGAAAGAACGACTGAACTACTCAGATTTTTACTGTTAATATAAGAACCAAAACAACGTTGGTGGTGCCATGTTGTGTAGTTCCTAGGATCCCGAAGGACCTGCGAGCTTGGATGACCTAAACTGTGAGCTTGGTGTGCAGACACTCTGGAGTCTAGACACCCCCACAGGATGAGTCAGCAGTTAGACCAGCTAACTATACGGTGCCACTCCCACCCTCCCTGTATTCTACTGTGGTGTATGTAGTTTCTGGCAACCACTGAACATGACAACCCTGATTCCTGAGGTATCATGGAAAACAGCTCAGTATCTTTTGCTCAGTCACTCGTGCTTACAGATTACACATAGAATGACGATTAGAAAGGTTTCAATAATTATTTATTGGTCAAGCGTCAGTATAGCGTGGAACCTATTTGCTGCGACAATCAAAAGACAGGAGCATACAAATGTAATTGCGAGCACCAATATCGTAAATAGTAGATTCGCCTTAGATTTCTTATTGAGTGTGTGTCTCATTTATTGACTCTGTGTGTACAACAAATGCTCAACAGTCCCCTCTGATAAGCCTAAACTGCTCGACCACACTACCAATAATAGAGCACTTTGGGATTGTTAAAGCAAGCTCCTGGAAGCCAATAAGCGTTGATCAGACTTTCTGCATAGTGTACCTCGTTTTAGAACACTACATAGAAAGCCGCCTTCCATCATTGGTGGTTCAGCCTGGGATACAAGACTTTGCAGGGCATAATTTCAAAGAAAGCGGGGAAGTGTGTCATTACGCCAAGAAGGCTAACAACACACTCAGTCACTTTAGAAACGATTTTGTCTCAGATTAGTTCTGTGAATCGGCCCCAGCGTAACTATCTCAGGCTGCACCATATTTACAAGAATATGGTGCAGCCCTACGTTCCCCCCCCCCGTGCTGGCACAAACGTTTGTAGCCTAGTGCCAACACAGGTATCCTAGCACCATAGTGCAAGGGGCCTGCGTTGAGGGGAGTGCTTGTTTATGTGCAGGAAGGCATCACTTCCTGCACATAAACAATAAGAACATGGCGATTTGTATTGTCAAAGACTAGTATGAGGTTGGAGGATCACACCTATTTTATACCTGTTTGTTCACTATATTTGTCTTATTATTGGTGGTGCTACTGTGCTACACTTGCTGTCTGACCAAGTGTCTAATGAAAAGGATGCTATAACAAGTTAGATAACTCGCGTGCACTGTGCACTGTTCACTGGGTTATTAAACCCTAACCGTTTGTTCAAAGTAAGCTTGATAAAAATGATAATAATGATGATGCTCAACACTGTACCATTTGTTTAAGATAAACTATTATTCAATTAGTCTTTAGCAATGACATAAAACATAACAGAAATATACGCTTAATTAAGCAATACAATGTGAACTTTCATTGTTTCATCAATATTAATGTACAATATACAGCACATCATGATGATTGTACAACAATGACAGTGAGACATAAACAGTGAATTTGTTGAAGCAACATTACCCAGTCACCCGTTATCAACACACAGGCCCAGAGGAAGTAAAATGCGGCCCACAAACACACCAGGGGCATCGTGGAATGCACATTTGGTGTGTTGAAGTCACGTTTTAGGTGCCTGGACATACCAGGTGGAAGTCTCCTGTACAGCCCAGACATCGTGTGCAAGATGATCGTTGGATGTTGTGTGTTGCACAACATATGTGTACGCACCAATGCCCCATGGATACAAGTGCCAGATGCACCGGACGATGATGAGGAAGATGAGGCAGGTGGACCCCACCCCACTGCAGCCGCAGCAGGAATAGCCCCTAGGAACACCATCATTGACAATTTCTTCACATGAGCACGTCACATTGTCATAGTCCTTGGCAATCATGGGACAGTACAAAATGACCACAGGCACAGCATGTGCAAATAAATGCATTCCAAGACACATTCCCTGAGTGCATGTCACTCATCTGTACAAATACATCACTCAGACAAGTGTAAGTCCAACATGTAGTGCTAACAATTTCATTATTTGATAACAGATGATTGGTGTGTCACCTATGTACAGAGAGGCTGTTTACGGTGTCACGTACTCGAAATGCCATTTCTGTGTGTCAAAGATGGTACGGAATCCCAAACATCAGCGTTTCACATGTGTCCCAAATGCTACGGGAGGTGGGGTGTGGAAGTTGACCATGAACCGTTGGAGTTCGTCGTAGTCGTTGTCCTCTCCATCATCACTGACGTGATGTAGAGTCTGCTCTGCAGGAGGTGTTGATTGTCCCTCAGCAATGTGAAGGGGAGATGCAGTTTCACAGTGTGTTCCATGTATGTTTACGCATTGGCGCAGTTTACATACAGACTGCATGACAATGTACATTGTGACTGTTTGTGAGGAGATACCTATTTGATGCGAGACAATAGACATTTGTTCTACATCACAGATGTGAGGTTTTGCTCGTACATTTTATTTCTCTGCTTTTGTGGTGCATTTTCCCGCATGGGAATTGAAGGACTATCGCTGATTTGCTGATTTTTTTATCGCGGTTTGGGACATCGGTGCTTTTTTCACTTTCATGTTTCACATTTTTGCGGCGTTGCGTTGAATTTAACGTGGTCATTTGACACATTATCGTGAGACTATCGCATGGTACCGCCGTGTTGAGAATACAACGTTGACACAGCGTTATTTTCCCGCGATAAACTGCAATGTGAAGAGTTGCGTTAAGCTAATTTTGCGATAATTATCACACGTTCTTGAGAATATCTCCCATGATTTGGAGACTGGGTAAAGCTTACCTGTCAAAAACTTAATTTACAGGCAGTCTGAACAAGTCAAAGAAAGCATCAGAGATGAAATCAGCAAGATGCTGGAGCTATGGGTGATAGAACCCGTTGAAAGTCCATGGGCTATCCCAGTGGTCTTAGTGCCCAAACCGAATTTCAAAGGTGATAAACTAGAACTGAGGTTTTGTTTGGAATACAGAAACTTGATGCTGCATACCCTATTCAAAGAGCTGATAAGTTCTCAGTACTTTTGATTTGACATCAGGGTACTGGAAGATTGGTTTCACCCCAGAAGCAAAAGAACAGTCAGAATTCTCAACCCCAGATGGGCATTACCAGTTTAATGTAATGCCATTTGGACTAAAGCATGCCTCTGCCATCTTCCAGAGGCTGGCGATCACAGTCCTGACTGAGCTGAAGCCTTTTAGAGCTGAATAGCTTGAGGATATTGCTGTCTATAGCTCCAATTGGCAGAATCGCCGGATTCACTTTGGAAAGGTCTTTGAGGCTCTGCAGAGTGTAGGGCTCACTATCAAGGTAAGCAAGAGCCAGATAGGGCAGGGATCTGTTGTATACTTTGGCCACCTTGTACGTGGAGACCAATTTCAACCATTGCAGCCTAAGATCCAGACTATTCTGGACTAGGTACCTCCCATCACCCAGACTCAAGTCAGGGCATTCCTTGGCTAGAACCTAAAAATATATAAAATACTGTGTTATTTTTCTAAATTGGTCTCTTATTTCTTTTTGAGTGTGTGTATCATTTATTGGTTCTGTGTGTACAACAAATGCTCAACACTCCCCTCTGATAAGCCTAAACTGCTCGACCACACTACCACAAATAGAGCACTTTTGCATTGTTAAAGCAAGCCCCTGTAAGCCAATAAGTGTTGACTGGACTTTCAGCATAGTGTACCTTATTTTGGTAAATTACATAGAAAGTCAGCTTCCTACAGTCAGTTTCACTGGAGCAAGTTCCTGGATGCACTTCCAATGGATCAGGCACAGGAGCAGGAGGTGAAGGCGAGCCAGCATGCCCTTGGAGATCACTCTGGGTTCAAATAAAAGTCCAGTTCTTCTTCAGCATGGGGAGGGACACAGGGTAGCAGGCAGCAGGGTAGAACAGCAGAAAAGCCGTTCTTCCAGAGTTGCAGTCCTGCGAAGTGGCAGTCTTTGTAGCAGCACAGCAGTTCTTCTTCCTGGCACAGTTTCTTTACAAGTCAAGAAGTGTCTGATTTGGTGGGGTCAGAGAGACAGTACTTATATCAAGTTGTGCCTTTGAAGTTCTAAAAGGGGCTTTGAAGTGCACAGAGGTCCTCAGTAGGACAGGGCCTCTTTTGACATGGTTAGCCCCCATGTTTTGCTTGGAACATGATTTGATTTCAATGAAGGTGCACTGGGTCCCTGCTATCCAGGTTCCCAGTGCCAGTGCTCTTGCCCCGCAACTGTACCACGATTGGCACAACTTCAGCCCCATGAAAGTCCCTAGGAAGTGGTATCCCTGGTACCTAGGGCATGAGGACTGAAGAGGGTGCACTAGAGCTGCAGCACGAATTGTGCCACCCGAGGGACCCCTCACCAAGACCATTCAAACTGCCATTGCACGCTGCGTGTCTTGGTGCAGAGAAAACCAAAAAGTCAACATTGCAGACATCCCTGTCTGCCATGCCCACAGACACTGCATGAGAAATAGGTAAGTCACCCTTAGTACAGGGTGTACTATATCCCATATGTGGTCATATCTTCCTGAGCAGATATGACCATGCAATATCAAAGTACAAATCAATATGCACCGACCGCACTCCGTAGTAATCCAAAGTTCTAATATTAGCCAATGTCAATAGATTAGGTGCTAGTGAGGGCCACCTCCTGATCGAGCGAGGTGTATGAAGTATACATCAAAGGCGTCCTCCTACAACGAAAAGACAAACTCACGTCAGCACTCTGTAAAGGCGCTTAGCGCTTTCAAATGTCAACGAAGGCAAAGGAAAATGAATAACTCTTTTGTCATTTTGCTTGTATTGGCAATTTTAATAAAGTTCTTCAGAAAACTGTTGCTCCTTCACATAATCAATCTCATGTTGAGCAAACGACTTTGAAATAACGTGTTTAACTTCCAGTAACATTAACTCCCCGATGCATTTCGGGTCTAACCCTTCGTCAGGGGAAATTTCCTACGAAAAAAAATAAAAATAAATTGCTGTATCCAGGAGCGCAATCAATGCAACACATAGTGACGAAGTCACTTCAATATTACAATGCGTGCCAGGAACAACCAAAGTGATGATGAACACTGTAACTAACTCCAAATTAGGAAAGATTCCACAAAAATATAAAATTGCTCACTTATACGCGAATTGTAACATCGAATCGCGTTCTGAAAGACATGTGACTACATTTTCAAAAAAATATATGGGTGCTGTGTTCAAAGTGTGAAGAAAGTGTGGGTGAAAATAAGGCTAATAAAGGTGCAAGGCGATGTTTTGATACTCGCGAATTCTCAAAACATGCAAGTAAAGGCTTTTTAACCACTCACGTAATAGGCAAATAAGAATAAGTCTAAGGATTTCATTGTGCTAATGAAAAGCATAACCGGAAGATAGGGCTTCCCCCAAAAAGTGAAGAACTTGTTGTGACGTGGATTGACGGATGTAAGAGACCATGCCTGTATTTGGCTAGCATGGACAATGCCTAAATAAGGGCTGGATTTTCTATGCCTAAATAAGGGCAATATGAATTGTACCTATATAAGGGCAAACCTATATACGGAATCTAAATCTACACACAACAATATTGCAGGGACATATCTGATCATGCAGATGTGCCCGCACAGGAGATATAGTGCATCCTGTCTTGGGGCTAAGGCATGCTGGAGGGGTGTCATACCTATATCTCAAGCAGTGTCTGTGGTCATGGCATTTATGAATATGTGTCATATCGAATCTTTAGTTTTGCCTGCACCAAGGCACGCAGTTTACAATGGCAGAGTGTAGGTCCTTGGTGAAGGGCCCTAGGGTAGCATGATTTGCGCTGCTACATGTGGGATCCGTCTTCAGTGCCAAGGCCCTACGTACAAGGGGAACCATTTACTAGGGACTTTCGGGGGTACTGAAGTTACACCTACTGTTGCATACTTTTAGGGAAAGAGCACTGGTACTAGGTCCCAGTACTCTTCAGTCAAAGTTGCATCAAAAGCCAGGCAAAAAGTGGGGGTGGGGGTCCTACAACAAAAGAACAGTTTCCTACATGGCCCAAGAACACAACCATGCCCTGCCGTATCTGGCCCTTGCTTGCCTTGATAGTGATTCCTGTACTTTGCGCAGACTCAAGGAACTTTCCACATTTTTGTGTGGGAAAGTGTGGCATCACCGGGCTCACACAAATTTCCTACCATCCAGCATTCCCCCAGGTCTCCCAATAAAAATGGTGCCTCACTTGTGTGGGAGGCCCAAGTACCCGCGACAGGCAAGGCCCAAAACGTAGTGAGGCGACATCAAAATTGCCTACACAAAAATTGAGGTTTGCAAGGCATTCTGCGTAAGGAAACGTTGGGGGATCCACGCAAGCCATACCTCCCTGGAAGCCCCTGGGTGTCTACGTTTTAGAAATGTGTGGGTTTGGTAGGTTTCCCTAGATGGCCGCCGAGCACGGGACCAAAAATCCAGGTGACCCTCCTTTGAGATAGGCAATTTTGATGTCGTCTCACTACGTTTTGTGCCCTTGCCTGTCTCGGGTACTTGGGCCTCCCATGACGGAAAATGTGTTTTTTTGGACAAATGTTTAGGTTTGCTAGGGATTCTGGGTAACAGAACCTGGTGAGAGCCAGTCAAGTTACCCCATCCTGGATTCCCCTGGGTGTGTAGTTTGTAAAAATGTACAGGTTTGCTAGGTTTTCCTATTTGCCGGCTGCGCTAGAGCCGAAAATTGACAGGTAGGCATATTGCTAAAAACAAATCTGTGCCTAATCTGCTTTCTGCCACCCTGGGGGGGATATCGGGCGGTGGGGTTGCCCTGATATGCCCCCAAGGGGGGCAGAAACACTGTGGCTATTTGTTTGGGGGGTGGGGGCATTGGTATTCCCATTTTGGGCAGCCCCCAGCCCCACACATAAAAAAGCCAGCGTAATCGTTGGCGTCTAGTGGGCTTTTTGCCCCCTGGGGGGGCAGATTCGGGGCTAATGCCCCATCTTCCCCCAGGGGGTACAGAAAGTCTGTCATTGTTGCGGGTGGGGGTGGGGGCATTGGTATGCCCATTTTGGGCAGCCCCACCCTAATAAAAATGTGCCCAAAAAATCCCTGGTGTCTACCGGGCTTTTAGCCCCCCGGGGTTACTACTGCCCCATATGCCCCCCAGGGGGGGTAGGAAGGCTGTAATTTTTGTGGGGGAGGGGGTGGGGTCATGGGCATGCACGTTTTGGGCAGCCCCACTCTGATTCAAATTTGCCCCCAAAAAAACCCTGGCGGCTAGTGGGTTTTTTGCCCCCACAGTGGGGCACATTGTGGGCTAATGCCCCCATCTGCCCCCCGGGGGGGTTGAAAGTCAAATAGATACCAGGGAGTTTTTTAGGCAAATTTTAATTAAGGTGGGGGCTTCCCAAAACAGGCATGCCAATGCCCCCACCCTAATTAAAATTTGGCCAAAAAATCCCTGGCGTCTACTGGGATATTTGCCCCCCCGGGGGGCAGATTGGCAGCTAATGCCCCCATCTGCCCCCCAGGGGGGGCAGGAAGGCTGTAATTTTTGCAGTGGAGGGGGTGGGGTTGATCCAGCGCGAGACCGGGGAAAAGGAGTAAAATATACACATGTTCTTCTTGCGTCGCAGACCTGACGTTACACTAACTCACTTATATATGCAATCATTGGTGGGGCCCATAACACCAACACTCACACGTCACCATTCACGAGTGTGCACACTGGAGGGATGAATGATTCAAGCTCTGGACATGTGGGGGTACCTTATTACCTATAGGGAGGACAAATTATGTTACAAAATATACATTAGCACCCGCCACCTATAGATTCCTAATCCTAAACATCAAGGCACTCCACCACTCGGTCGACAGACCAATTACTTGGATTGGTTGATGGTGATTTAGAACCAGCTAAAACACATTTAAGGCTCAGAATCCTTTACCTTTTTCATTGAATAACCACAAACTCGTAATTCTGTCAATCAATAATTGTTTATCTAAATTTTAGTTGCAATTAATATTAGCATTTGTTACTTCCAAGTTAAAAATTTCTAAATCAATCAATTCAAATCGCAGGACATTATATTTACCTATTCTGGCTATCTGGATTTTCTCTATTTCTTTTGGCTCAGCATAATCGAATTAGGCGTTAAATTGTCCAAATAAGTAGGTCAAAGCTCAAAGTCCGAAAGTTCTTTGCTCAGCACGTTACAGTCCCAAAGATCGCCAAAGGACCAAAAGTCGTGCAAGCATCAGTCATCGCCTGTGGGGTCAAAGAGGGTGTGCAGTCATAGTAACCGCCAAATGCCAACTCCTCCCTATTCTACTACTCTTTTCATAATAAATTTCGGGATAACATGGAACATTTTTAGGCGGAGAAAGTCTGTGATTGGCTGGTCGAAAACGTCCGATTTTAGTCAGTCAGGTTTCACATGGATTTTGCTGGTTCATTTTCGGTGATGACATAGTCCTTAGGTTACAAAATTTTGGTTTTTACTTGTATGATCCAATTGTTCATTTAAACCAATTTTTGTTTTTGTTTTTTTTGTTCAGACTTTGGATGTCCACCAAGATCCTATCCTTGACCGGGAACAGTGTGGAATAGGTTATGTGGAGGTTCACGGAGCCATCCCAGTCTGCGCAGTAGACATCGCGCTCACGAGACGGTGGCCACTTCTGAACTCGTTTTTCGACTCCATTTTGTAGTAGGCCCAAATGCTAACTTTAAGCAAAACAAACACAAAAGAATAATTAATATAAAGAAATGAAGATTCTAATGTTAAACCTTCACTAATCCCTTTCTGTATTAATATTTCCCTAGCATGTAGTGACATTTAAAGCAATTATATTTACCTTTACGATCCTCCACGATGATGCAAATGTAACGAAAGCAACATATATCATGCGATTGCTATTACCACATGTACTATTATTAATATGCGTGCAGATGTTAGTTATTAGAGTTATTTTGAAACCCACCAGGTTCTGTTACCCAGAATCCCTTGCAAACCTAAAAAATTGCCAAAAAAAAACATTTTCCCCACATTTCTCTGGTGGAAAGTTCTGGAATCTGCGTGGATCCACAAATTTTCACTGACCCCGCGTTCCCCAAAGTCTTCCGAGAAAAATGGTACCTCACTTGTGTGGGTCGGCCTAGTGCCCGTGACAGGAAACGGCGCAAAACGTAACGTGGACACACCTCAATTTCACAGCTAAAAATGACCCTTTTTTGGCAAAGTGCCTAGCTGTAGTTTTTTAACCATAGCCCTGCCGTCACCTAGGGAAACCTAGCAAACCTATACATTTTTTAAAACTAGACACCCAGGGGAATTTAGGATGGGGTGTCTTGACTGCCTCCCACCAGGTTCTGTTACCCAGAATCCCTTGTAAACCTAAAAAAATTGCCAAAAAAACCACATTTTCTCCACATTTCTCTGATGGAAAGTTCTGGAATCTGCGTGGATCCACAAATTTCCACCCACCCCGCTTTCCCCAAAGTCTTCCGAGAAAAATGTTACCTCACTTGTGTGGGTTGGCCTAGTGCCCGCGACAGGAAACGGTGCAAAATGCAACGTGGACACACCTCAATTTCGCTGTGAACAATGACCCTTTTTTAGCAAAGTGCCTAGCTGTAGTTTTTGAACCCTAGCTCTGCCGGCACCTAGGAAAACCTACCAAACCCACACATTTCTGAAAACTAGACACCCGGGGGATTACAGGGAGGTATGGCTTGCGTGGATCCTCCAACGTTTCCTTACCCAGAATGCCCTGCAAACCTCAAAGTTAGCTGAAAAAATTACCTTTTTTACACATTTTTGTGTGGGAAAGTTGTGGCATCACTGGGCTGACCCAAATTTCCTACCACCCAGCGTTCCCCCGGGTCTCCCGATAAAAACGGTGCCTCACTCGTGTGGGAGGCCCAAGTACCCACGACAGGCAAGGGCCCACAACGTAGTGAGGCGACATGAAAATTGCCTATCTCAAAACGACATGGTTTTGCAAGGGGGGTCACCTGGGTTTTTGGCCCGGGTCTCGGCGGCCACCTAGGGAAACCTACAAAACCCACACATTTCTGAAAACTAGACACCCAGGGGATTCCAGGGAGGTATGGCTTGCGTGGATCCCCCAACGTTTCCTTACCCAGAATGGCCTGCAAACTTCAAATTTAGCTGAAAAAATCACCTTTTTCACACGATGTGTGGGAAAGTTGTGGCATCACCGGGCTGACACAAATTTCCTACCACCCAGCGTTCCCCCGGGTCTCCCGATAAAAATGGTGCCTCACTCGTGTGGGAGGCCCAAGTACCCGCGACAGGCAAGGGCCCACAACGTAGTGAGGCAACATGAAAATTGCCTACCTCAAAACGACCTGGTGTTAAAAGGGGGGTCACCTGGGTTTTTTGCCCGGTGCTCGGCGGCCACCTAGGGGAACCTACCAAACCCACACGTTTCTGAAAACTAGACACCCGGGGGATTCCAGGGAGGTATGGCTTGCGTGGATCCCCAAATGTTTCCATACCCAGAATGCCCTGCAAACCTCAAATTTAGCTGAAAAAATCACCTTTTTCACACATTTTGTGGAATCCCCCGGCTGTCTAGTTTTCAGAAATGTGTGGGTTTGGTAGGTTCCCCTAGGTGGCCGCCGAGCACCGGGCAAAAAACCCAGGTGACCCCCTTGCAAAACCAGGTCGTTTTTAGGTAGGCAATTATCATGTCACCTCAATACGTTTTGGGCCCTTGCCTGTTGCGGGTACTTGGGCCTCCCACACGAGTGAGGCACCGTTTTTATTGGGAGACCCGGGGGAACACTGGGTGGTAGGAAATTTGTGTCAGTCCGGTGATGCCACAACATTCCCACACAAAAATGTGTGAAAAGGGTGATTTTTTCAGCTAAATTTGAGATTTGCAGGGCATTCTGGGTAAGGAAACGTTGGGGGATCCACGCAAGCTATACCTCCCTGGAATCCCCTGGGTGTCTAGTTTTCAGAAATGTGTCAGTTTGGTAGGTTCCCCTAGGTGGCCACCGAGCACCGGGCCAAAAACCCAAGTGACCCCCCCTTGCAAAACCAGGTCGTTTTGAGATAGGCAAATTTCATGTCGCCTCACTACGTTGTGGGTCCTTGCCTGTCGCGGGTTTTTGGGCCTCCCACACGAGTGAGGCACCGTTTTTATCGGGAGACCCGGGGGAACGCTGCATGGTAGGAAATTTGAGTCAGCTCAGTGATGCCACAACTTTCCCCCACAAAAAAGTGTGAAAAAGGTGATTTTTCAGCTAAATTTGAGGTTTGCAGGGCATTCTGGGTAAGGAAACGTTGGGGGATCCACGCAAGCCATACCTCCCTGGAATCCCCCGGGTGTCTAGTTTTCAGAAATGTGTGGGTTTGGTAGGTTTACCTAGATGGCCGCCAAGCCCGTGGCCAAAAACTCATGGGACCCCCTTTGCAAAACCAGGTTGTTTTGTGATAGGTAATTTTGATGTCTTCTCAATAGGTTTTGGGCCCTTGTCTGACGTGGGCACTAGGCCTACCCACGCAAGTGAGGTACCATTTTTCTCTGAAGACTTTGGGGAACGCAGGGTGGGTGGAATTTTGTGGACCCACGCAGATTCCAGAACTTTCCACCACAGAAATGTGAGGAAAATGTGTTATTTTGGACACATTCTTAGGTTTGCAATGGATTCTGGGTAACAGAACCTGGTGAGAGCCAGTGAAGTCACCCCATCCTGGATTTCCCTCGGTGTCTAGTTTTCAAAAATGTACAGGTTTGCTAGGTTTGCCTACGTGCCAACTGCGCTAGGGCCCAAAATCCACAGGTATGCACATTGCTAAAAAAAAATCGGAGCCCAGTGGGCTTTCTGCTGCCCTGGGGGGGAATCGGGAAGGGGGTTTCATCCCAATATGCCCCTAAAGGGGCAGAAAGACTGTGGCTATTTTTTGTGGGGGTGGGGGCATTGATATGACCATTTTGGGCAGCCCCCACCCCCACACATAAAAAAAGCCTGTGTACTCACTGGCGTCTAGTGGGCTTTCTGCCCCCCCAGGGGGCAGATCAGGGGCCACTGCCACCATCTGCCCTCCCGGGGGGGCAGAAAGACTGGAATTTCTCTGGGGGTGGGGTGGGGTTATTGTCATGCCCATTTTGGGGAGCCCCTACCCTAATAAAACAAAAACATCCATGGTTTCTAGTGGGCATTCTGCGCCCCCAGGGGGGGGCCAGATTGGGGGCTACAACTCCCATCTGCCTCCTGGGGGGCAGAAAGACTGTCATTTTTGTGGGGGGGAGGGTGGGGGCATTGGCGTGCCCGTTTTGGGCAGCCCACACCCTAAAAACAATTGCACAAAAAAAATCTCTGGTGTTTAGTGGGCTTTCTGCCCCACCGAAGGGGCAGATTAGGGGCCAATGCCCCATCTGCCCCCCGGGGGGGGCAGAAAGACTGTAATAATTGGGGTGGGGGCATGGGCCTGCCCGTTTTGGGCAGCCCCACCCCTATTTTTTTTAAATCAAATTCCCTGGTGTCTAGTGGTCTTTTTGCCCCCCCGGGGGGGGGGGGCAGATTGGGGGCCAATGCCCCATCTGCCCCCCAGGGGAGGGCAGAAAGGCTGTAATAGTGGTGGGTGGGTGGAGGCATTGGCGTGCCCATTTCGGGCAGCCCCCACCCTAAAAAAAAACTGAAAACAAATCCCTGGTGTATAGTGGGCTTTCTGCCCCCCCCCGAAGGGGCAGATTAGGGGCCAATGCCCCATCTGCCCCCCGGGGGGGCAGAAAGACTGTGATAATTGGGGAGTGGGGGCATGGGCCTGCCCAATTTGGGCAGCCCCCACCCCTATTTCAATTTTATTTTTAATTCCCTGGTGTCTAGTGGTCTTTTTGCCCCCCCGGAGGGGCAGATTGAGGGCCAATGCCCCATCTGCCCCCCAGGAGGGGCAGAAAGTCTGTAATGGTGGTGGGTGGGTGGGGGCATTGGCGTGCCCGTTTCGGGCAACCCCCACCCTAAAAAAAAACAGACGAGAAATCCCTGGTGTATAGTGGGCTTTCTGCCCCCCCGAAGGGGCAGATTAGGGGCCAATGCCCCATCTGCCCCCCGGGGGGGCAGAAATACTGTGATAATTGGGGGGTGGGGGCATGGGCCTGCCCATTTTGGGCAGCCACCACCCCTATTTTTATTTTTACAAAAATTCCCTGGTGTCTAGTGGGCTTTTTGCCCCCCGAGGGGGCAGATTGGGGGCTACAGCCCCCATCTGCCCCGCAGGGGGGGCAAAAAGACTAAATGATGCCAAAATTATTTGGGGGGAGCAAAGGCCCTTGCCCAAGGGGCCGCTCCCCCCTCCCTGGTGTCTAGTGGGTGGATCCTCTCCCGTCTTTCTACGTGCTCAGGGGGCTGAGATAGCCCCATGAGCACGTAGAAAGTGAATTTGAAATGAGCCTCTAGGCTCATTTCAGTTTCACTTTCAGTGTAATGACGTCGGCGCGACATGCGCGCCGATCGTCATTGCACTGAAAGCAGGGGTGGGGGGCCTCAGGAGCTGGGGAAGCTCTTCCCCAGCTCCCGAGGCTATTTTCAGTAAAAGGGAATCCCTCTGGTGCGGGCACCAGAGGGATTCCCCAGGGATTGCCCCATGACCTGCTGGACTCATCATGGGCACAGCGCGACTGTGCTCCATGACGAGTCCAGCACGTCATGGGCACAGAAGGGGTTAAATGAGACCATAAAACTAACGCACTCCACAGAAGCATTAGTAATCCTGTACAACAGCAACACATTTTGAACCATCTTCTAAGGAACACACATTTAGATTTTCTACTCTCTGGGCCCGATTCACAGAACTAACTTAAGACAAAATCCTAAACTTACTACAATTTTCGTATTCACAGAAGGCACTTACTCATTTTGGTATTCACAGAAGACACTTACTCACTTCGGTATTCACAGAAGTTAGGAGTCCTAACTTTAGGACTCCTAAATGCCTTCTGTGAATACCGAAAGTCTTAAAATTAGGATTTTTCTCAGTTTAGGAGTCCTAAAGTTAGGACTCCTAACTTTACTACTACTAAATTGAGAAAAATCCTAATTTTAAGACTTTCGGTATTCAGAGAAGGCATTTAGGAGTCCTAAAGTTAGGAGTCCTAACTATACTACTACTAAACTGAGAAAAATCCTAATTTTAAGACTTTCGGTTTTCACAGAAGGCATTTAGGAGTCCTAAACTTAGGACTCCTAACTTCTGTGAATACCAAAATGAGTAAGTGCCTTCTGTGAATACCAAAATGAGTAAGTGCCTTCTGTGAATACCAAAATGGTAGTAAGTTTAGGATTTTGTCTTAAGTTAGTTCTGTGAATCGGGCCCTCTGTGTTTGCCATTTCGAAAAATGATCAGTGTCTTTTGACTTAGCCTCTTCTACTTCACAATCTAACCCATGGCTCTAAGCACCTACTTGGTTCTATCAGTTATGTCTTTTTCTGTCAATTTCAATCTTCTCCTTTTTAGAACATTATGTCTTTTCAATTTGGCATTTGATCGTCTTTTACTTTCTTTTCCCAATCTTGATTCAGAATTTCATGAACATCCGTCTCTTCCCCGATGTCGGACAAGATAACTCTCAGGATTTCCGATTCTTCGTCTTCCTCAACCACTCCTGGTACAGTCACTTTCAGATCACTTTGACTGTCGGCCTCTTCTTGTACTTCAGGAAGTGCCTCATATGACCATTTTGGTGACTTATACTTCTGGTTGGGCTTTCTAGACCTTTTGCCTTCCTCTGAGGGTGTCTGCTCAACGTCTTTTGGTTTCACTTGGCTAGACACCTCATTCACTTGTTCAGCTCTGGATGAATTTACTCGTTTCAATCTGTATCTTAATCTTTTTATCTTGTTTGGTCAAATTTCATCTCTTGCTGGCCTTTTTAACTTACTTCCCTTTTCATTTCTCTCAGTTCTCCATGCTCTCTTTCTTAGGACTCGACCTTCTGGTACTTCTTCATCACTGTCCTCCGATTCAGTTCCAACTTGACCTTTACTTTCTGTAGTCTTCCTTTCCACCACCTGCTTTTTCTTATCTACTTCTGTCCCTCCTCGTGGTTCTTCCACACAATCTTCCTGCTGACTAACTGTCCCTTCTTCTACCTGGATGTGTGGTTTCCCTACAACTCCTCGGGGATCTTCCGCGACAATCTTTCCCTCACTCTCTGTATCTGGTACCTTACCATCTATCTCACTGATTTCAGGTAGAATTTCTCTTGACCTTTCTTTTGGAACCTCTTTCCAAGAATTTCTTTGACAGTCTCTTCACTATTTTTAATTTTACTCTTATGTGTTTGTACTGGTTCGATGTCTCATTCTGAGCTGGTGTCAGAAATCTGCAATTTTCTTTTTAAAGGAAAATTCTTTGGTGCAATAACTGGACTTGGTTCTGGCTCCCCCCTTTCAGGAGTTTGTACTGTTCTTATTTCTTCACTACCTGATTCAGAACTTGTATCTGATTCTTCAAAGTATTCTCCTTCCTTGTTATCCACTGGATTTGGAATTCGGAAGGTGTGACTAGCATGAATCCAGTTCTTTACTCCTGCACATTTTACAGCTGTCGTCGTGGTCAGAATCACCTGACGTGGTTTTCCCCAACGTGGGACCAAACAGTTTCGTCTTCTATGCACTTTTATTCTCACCCAATCACCTGGGCTTAGATCATGGGCTGGCTTCTTTTCAAGGGTGGTGGCATCCGATCCAACCTGATGAAACACAGAATGAACGGAATCAGCCAACCCCTTACAGTAATCCAACACCAAGTCATCAGAAATAGGCAACAGCTTGTTGACTGGTATGAATACATGTCTCATTGCTCTTCCCATCACTATTTCGTGGGGACTCAAGCCTGTGTTCCTATCTGGAATAGATCTATTAGTCATGCGTACCAGAGGCAAGACATCAGGCCATTTCAAACCTGTGGCTAAACACATTTTTCCCAGTCTGTTTTTAATGGTGCCATTCACTTGTTCCACCACACCAGAAGTCTCTGGACGATAGGCACAATGTAGTTTTTGTTGTACATTCAATGCTTCACAAATTCATTTCATGATTTCATTGTGAAAATGGTTTCCTCTATCTGACTCAATCGTGACTGGAAACCCGAATCTAGGAATGAACTCTCTCAATAGTAGCTTGGCTACTGTGATTCCATCGCTTCTTCTAGTTGGGTATGCTTCCACCCATCGAGAAAACAAACAAACCATTACTAGAACATACCTCAACCTGTTGCAGTGGGGCATTTCAATGAAGTCAATCTGCATTCTGGTGAAAGGCCCTACTTCTCGTCCTATCGTTCCCAGACTTACCACTGTTTTCCTTACAGGATTGAACTGCTGACATATAAGGCATCTTTGACAAAGGCTTTCAGCTACAAGTCTGAATTTTGCATTATACCATGTTTGTTTAAAAAGTCTGATCATGGCATCTCTCCCTACATGTGCTTGTCCATAATACATCCATGCCATGGCAGAGACCATGCTATCAGGCATGACTGGTCTTCCGTCCCGATAAACCCACACATGATCTGTTTCCCGTGGTGCACATCCCACCTTTACCCACTGTCCTCATCTCCTGCTTCTTCCAGTAACTGCCTCACTTCTTCCCATGTATTCACAGTGTTAGTAAACAACAAGGGACATGAACTAATTTCTCTTTCTCTTCCCCGATTTCTGATTACGTGCGAAATATTGAGCCATATCATTGGCAAATTGGTTGCCAGCTGAAATGTAGTGATTTGACCTAGAATGAGCTGCACATTTCACAATAGCTAACTGCTTAGGCAGCTGTATCGCCTCAAGCAATTTCCCAACCACTTCAGCATTCCTTATAGGAGTTCCACTCAATGTCAAAAAAACTCTTTGGGACCAAATTTGCCCAAAGTCATGCACCACACAGAAGCCGTATTGACTATCGGTTATCTCAGCCACTCTCACATTCTTTCCCAACTTGCATGCTCTTGTTAATGCAAAGAGTTCAGCAACCTGGGGTGAATTTACTCCGTTCAGACAAGATGCTTCCAATATGGCTGCAACTGTACATACTGCATATGCTGCACTCAGAATTCCCTCATCTGTTCTCAAGCATGATCCATCCACAAACATCACATAGTCACTCTCTGTCAAAGTTACATCTTTTATATCAGGACGTGGTTTGGTACAGAAACAGTCATGAGCCACATCATCTCTGACTTCCACATTCTCTGCATCAGGTAATAATGTTGAAGGGTTCACATTCAGACATCTCACAAGACTCACATTCGTTGCTCCTAGGATGACTTTCTCATATTTAGTCAAACGACTATGTGTCATGAACTGGGTGCGGCTCCTTGTTAAAAGGATTGCCACATCATGAGGTACAAACACTCGCACAGGATATCCCATCACAATTCCCTCACTTTGTTCCAGACTCTGACAAATGGCTGCTACAGCTTTCAGACAACCAGGCAATGCTACAGCTACAGGGTCTAATTCAGCTGAAAAATATGCAATTCGTCTCCTCAGTTTTCCATGTTTTTGTATTATCACAGAAAGTGCACATCCATTTCTTTTGCTGCAATAGAGTTCAAATTCCTTCTCATAGTCAGGCATGCCAAGTGCTGGTGCTTCACACAAACCATCTCTCAATTGTTTAAAAGCCGTCAACTCCTCTTTATTTAATTCAATGGGATCTTTTACATAATTTCTTGTCAAGCGTACCAAAGGTTTTGCAATCAGGGAAAAGTTACTTATCCACTGACGGCAATATCCAACCATTACGAGAAACATTCTCACTTCTCTTTGCGTCATTGGGGCTCTCATTCCTTTTATTATTTTGATTCTATCTGTAGTAACTTTTCTCAGTCCTTTTTCAATTTTGTGGCCTAAATATTGTACTTCTCTCTGACAGAATTGCAACTTTGATGGGTATACTTTAAGTCCTCCATCTGCCAAATGATTCAACAATGCAATGGTATCCACTACACAAGCTTCTCGAGTTCTTGACGCCACAAGTAGGTCGTCAATATATTGAACCAGAACCAAACTTTCAGGCATTTTTACATCTTCTAAAGACTTTTTCAATATCTGATTGAATATTGAGGGGCTCTCTGTATACCCCTGTGGGATTCGGCACCATGCCAAAATACTCTCGCCAAACCGGAATGGAAAGATCGGTTGGCTGTCAGGGTGCAATGGAATAGAAAAGAAAGCATGACACAGATCAATTACTGTATACCATTCTGCGTTGTGAGGAATCTGATACTAAATTACTGATGGATTTGGTACAATGGGACAACAGGATACAACGATTTTATTTACTTTCCTCAGGTCTTGTACTATTCTAAAAGTTCCGTTAGGCTTTTTCAGAGCCCTAATTGGTGAATTACATGGACTGCTCATTATTTCCTTCAAAATACCTTGCTCAATCATTCTGTCTATAGGGACTCCTGCAATTATCTTGGGTGTCAATTTGTACTGTGGAACATTTGGGTAACTTACTCCTTCCTTTACAGCAATTTTTACAGGATCTATATTTTTTATTAATCCCACATCTTCTCCTGTGAAATCCCATACCTCTGTTTTTACTGTCTTTTTCAATTCTTGAGGAAATGCCTTGTGGTCAAACACAGCAAATGTCTCGGTAATCTCAGTTTCCATATTAGCCATAGTCATTTTATACAGTACATCCTCATCAGGAGTCTCAAATGCTATACCATCTGGAGTACAAAATATTGTGCAATTCATCTTGCACAGCAAATCTCTCCCTAACAAATTAACAGGGCTTGAATCGCACACGACAAAGCGGTGCATTTCAGAAAATTTCCCTATGTTAACTTTGACTGGTTCAGTGAGATACGTTTTTATCTGTCTGTTGGATACACCAACTACTTGGATTCTTTCATCCGAGAGAGGAAGATTTTTAACATCAGATGACCTTACAGTTGAACGAGTAGCACCATTATCTACTAACAAAGTAATGTTTTCGTCATTTACCTTTCCATCCACAAATGGTCCTGTCTGGTCTACTTCTAGAGTTGCGCCAAGTACGCACTCCTCTTCCTCTCCTCGGCACCGTCAATAACTTTCTTCTGACTCACTCACATCGAGTTGTAGCCAATACTGCGAAACGGCACTAGCGCACGGCAGTTTATTTACCTGTTCTTCGTTGTAGAATCCTGTCTCATTACTGTATTTCTGAGGATTTATGCTCTGTGGAAAAGGTGGTTTTGGCACCTAACACTGTTGGGCAACAACCTGCTGTTGTCACTGCGGTTGACAACTCACCTCATTCTGCACCTGTGGATTCAATGATGCATTATCACCATTAGCACTTGGGGGAAATTTACACTAGGTTTTCCAATGCCCTATTCTTCCGCAATTATGACATGCCATTTCTTTTTGGCTTCTTTTAGATTAATCTGTCCCTGCCCTTTCCCAAAGTTGGGTTTTTGTTTCATACCCGTACCATTTGCTTGTTCAATCATTTGAGCTTCCTGTCTTTAAGCTATTTTTACTTGAGCCCACATGGCTTTTTCTTTCTATTTACGCTGCTTTGCTTCAATTTCATCACTAAAATATTTTGCATGTGTTAGTACTTCATCTATCTTTTTATTTTGCCATTCTACTGTATGCTGTTTAATCATTTCACTTACTTCAGGTCGCAACCCATACACAAATCAATATACAAAATGACTTAAATCTTTTTCACTCAGATTTTCATCACCACTAAACTGCTTAAAGGCAAGAATCAACCTTTCATAATATGCATGTACAGATTCCTTCGCTTCCTGATGAGTTCTATCAATTTTTACCCAGTCAGTTTCTTTAGGAGGTACTTTATTTTTCAGAAAGGTAATTACTTGTTCAGATTTTCTCATTACTCCTGGATCAGGGGCACCTGTTTTTGGATCTCTAGGGTATTCTTGCGTAGGCCAACTTATTGTTATTTTACATTCTGCCCATAGATCTGCTGGTACAATTATGTTGAATGGACTATTCAAATCAATCCATAATACCTTTGATAATTTTACAAACCTGTCTGCCTGCCGGTACCACTCGACCGGCTTCTCGCGCAAGCGAGGAAAGTCATTGGTAAATAATAAAATGTCTTGTTTAGTCCAGGGGACATGCACATAGCCTCCGCCTGGAATCTCCCTCATGGGACATTCAGTTATCACTTTTTCCTTTTCTCTTACCGGGAAAGCTGCAAACGTTTTGTCTGTTGTATCATCTCGTTTCCGAAACCACCTACTTTTCCATTTATCTACATCTCCCCATTTTCTTAATAAAATGATTAAATCTTTAATCTGAGTTGTTCGTCCTGCAGTATTCAGATTTTCAATATCTTTTTCAGAAAAGTCTACTCGGTATGTTTTTTGTAAAGACTTTACCTTTTCAAAGTCGATACCCATTTCATTTGCGACTTCTTCCAGTCTTTCTTGTAAATTTCTTGCTCTCCATGTTATACTTTTGAGCACGATGTCAACTGCGCAGACTCGGGTGGCTCCGTGAACCTCCACATAACCTATTCCACACTGTTCCCGGTCAAGGATAGGATCTTGGTGGACTGCCAAAGCCCGAACAAAAAAACAAAAAAAAAACTGGTTTAAATGAACAATTGGATCATACAAGTAAAAACCAAAATTTTGTAACATAAGGACTATGTCATCACCGGAAATGAACCAGCAAAATCCATGTGAAACCTGACTGACTAAAATCGGACGTTTTTGACCAGCCAATCACAGACTTTCTCCGCCTAAAGATGTTTCGTGTTATCCCGAAATGTATTATGAAAAGTGTAGTAGAATAGGGAGGAGTTGGCATGACTGCACACCCTCTTTGACCCCACAGGCGATGACTGATGCTTGCGCGACTTTTGGTCCTTTGGCAATCTTTGGGACTGTAACGTGCTGAGCAAAGAACTTTCGGACTTTGAGCTTTGGCCTACTTATTTGGACAATTTAACGGCTAATTCGATTATGCTGAGCCTAAAGAAATAGAGAAAATCCAGATAGCCAGAATAGGTAAATATAATGTCCTGCGATTTGAATTGATTGATCTAGAAATTTTAAACTTTGAAGTAACAAATGCTAATATTAATTGCAACCAAAATTTAGATAAACAATTATTGATTGACAGAATTACGAGTTTGTGGTTGAGGTAAAGGATTCTGAGTCTTAAATGCCCCGGGGGGGCATATTGGGGGCTACTACCCCCATCTACCCCCTGGGGGGGCAGAAAGACTAATAGTGCCAAAATATTTATGGGGGGAGCAAAGGCCCTTGCCCAAGGGGCCGCTCCCCTTTCCAACGACACCTCTCCTGAGTTTCTACGTGCTCAGGTGGCTGAGCTAGCCCCCTGAGCACGTAGAAACTGAAACTGAAATGAGCCTCTTGGCTCATTTCAGTTTCGGTTTCACTGAAATGGCGTCAGCGCGACGATCGTCATTTCAGGGAAACCAGGGGGGGGGCCTCGGGAGCTGGGGAAGCTCTTCCCCAGCTCCCCAGGCTATTTTAGCATAAAGGGAATCCCTCTGGTGCCCACACCAGAGGGATTTCCCACGCGATGTTTCATGACGAGCTGCACTCGTCATGAGCACATGACGACTGTGTTCCATGATGAGTCCAGCTTGTCATGAGCATCGTAGGCGTTAACAATATTTCTTTTTTCGATATTTTAGTACTTACCATTATGAAGATAGGATGTTGATATTTTTGACATCGATATTTATGTGTGGATATTTTGGGATCACAATATTTTGTCAGTCAATATTTTGTCACTCGATATTTTGTCACTCGATATTTTGTCAATCGATATTTTGTCACTTGATATTTTGTCAGTGATCCTTCCCCAGCACTAGGATGGCTTCACTGTGACCAGGGATGTTTGGTTTCTCATCTCATCTCAATAAATCCTCACTGATGCCAGTGTTGGATTTATTAATAAATGCACACAGAGGGCACCTTGGAGGTGCCCCCTGAAAACCTACCAAACCTGGTATGAACACCGACTAGTCTTAGCCAGCCTGCCACCACCAGACATGTTTCTGATCTCAGAGGCCAGGAACAATGCCTGCTCTGGCGGGAGGTGCTTCACACCTCCTCCAGGCCGGGATTGCATTCAAAGGTGTGAGGTTCAAAGGCAATGCTGCCTTTGAAATTTCACCCAGGGGTCTCCAACATGTGGAAAATGCCACCTACCCTGCCCTGCTCTACTTTTGGTGAAAGGACAGGTGGGAAAATTGGATTAGGAGTTAGGCCGGCATTCAGCCAACACCTCCCCTAAGGTGGATCAGGTGATGTGACCGCCACAATTCCAATTCCTCCACCTTGTCTTGGAGAGGATTAGCCAGCCAGAGTCAGGGTTAGGCCCACTTCCCAATAGAAGTAGTCATATGAGGGTGTAGTCACCCTAAAGGTAGGTAGCCCAATGGCTCCTACCTTGCACTCCCTCTAATGCCCCTAAATTCAGTATTTAGGTATCAACCCTGGGCCCAGAACTTTTGATCCTGCTGACCTAAGAAGAAAAAGGACAGAGAAGAACTGCAAAAACAAAAAGGAGAGGACGTGTGACTGACCTAGCGCCAAATCTGCCAGCCTGCCTTCTGACTTTAATCCCCGCACCAAAGTTGTCACATCCTGCAGCTGTGCTCCAAAGAACCGTAGTGTAGTTCCTATATCCCTGATAGGCTCTGCGCATTGGAATAATATACATTATAGTTTTGACATAGGACTGAGGTCAGTATGTCTCTATCGAGTACATTAAACTTAATTACTTTTGCGTGCCAGCTAACTCACAGGTCACTAGACACTTCTCGAATATACAAGAAGGGATTAGTTTCTGACAACCCCATAAACATGACAACTTTGTTTCCCTTAGAGCCGGAACAATCTCAGAACCGTAGAAACAATAGATAACAGTTTCACTCAGTCAATCGTTCATGCTTCGTTTCTACAGAGTTGCACAGAAATAGAGAGACGGGAGTTTCAATAAAAAAGGTTTATTGAACAGTCTTATTTCTCATGCAAGAGATATGAACTGCTACAATCGTAAGACAGGATGCGAAGTACAATACGTACAGGGTTAGCAGTAGGATAAAATAATACTTCAATAGCATGGTTTGTAGCTATGACATATATTCATAAAAATACATACATAAATAACGTAGGCTAAAATGTGAATCTGGTGCTTCTAAATAGGTCTACCCCAGTGTACCTAACCTAAGTGTAGTACGAGGTAAGAAGTAGGTGCTGTTTTCTAAAGTATAGCTAGCTATAGTTTTAGTTTTGCCAAGAGTTTCCTAAAATTTCTCTAAGTTCTAGTCTGCTCCATACCTTAGAATGTGTGAGGTTGGACTCTCTTTCCGGGACTCGATATCTAACACCCAACAAGGGAAGTCAGAAACACTGCAGCTGGATTCTCTTCGAGGAGGTTGACAAGAGTCTTGTTGTGGCGAACCGAAAGCAGGCAGTCGAACTGGACCGTACCGGAACCGTGGTTTGCCAGGGCAAGTGTAGGTATATTTATATCTTGACTATGTTTAGGAATGTCTGTATTGACGTAAAAGTCGGGCATCGGAACTTTATGAGTGAACCCCTAAGGAATAGATGTTCATGCATAATAAATGAGTTCTTGGAGAAATCAATATCCAAGCAAGGGGAATTCCTTAAAGGCTTAAGATTCTGTTTTTCCAAGAACTCCTCAGAACCACTCAGGTGCTGGAGGCAAGGTGAAGAACCCTTTTCAGTCCCCAGCATCTTGAAGATGGTGGGATTTATCCAATCAGAGCTAGGACTATATCCTTCTCACACAGGAGGTGGGCATAATAGAGGCTGTAGACACCCCGGGTAAGGGGCCCATTAGCCAGTACCTGTCACTCCCCTGTAATTACCCTAAATCCAGTATTTAGGTGGCATCCCCAGACTCTGAACTTCAGTTCCTGATGACCTAAGATGTGTGTGGTGTCTGTGCATCATTTTTCAGTGCACTTGTTTTACATATAAGTGTTGGAATGTTCCTTTGTACTTGTCAAAGTATTCTATGATATACATGTTTGGAATGTTTGGGTTAGAGGCTGGAATTGCTTCTGAATCAGTTGGAGCAGCCACCTTGAGCCCTTCACACTGAATACTTGTATATCCTGTTATCTACATTAAATCTACTCAAACTGTGAAGACTCCTTGCTCATTTGGATTACTGTGTGTTACATCCTATACTTACTTGTCCTGGCTGCTCAGCCTGCATGAGTGTGATGTCATGGAATGTTGGGTGTGTGTGCATGCTTTGAAGAAGTGGATCAGTTGGATTGAGTGGGGCTGAGCAGCAGGAGGCTGCTCCCGGTGGGGCAATCCTGTACCATCTTATTTGAACAATAAATCTACCTAACTACATCCCTGGCTCCTGGTCTACCTATGACGACAGCACTTTCTTCAGTTACAAAAATGGCGACGATTTTTAAAAGAACCATGCGTGAAGAACCAAGAATTTACCCAAGGAACTTAAAGAAGATGGCCAGTGTCCAAAAAGAAGTCTGTAAAGTAAGCCTGCGCAACGCCTTGGATGCCCCACCGGTGCCTTTTACAACAGACAGTCCACAGAGGTATGTGTTGGGCATTAGACATTGGTTGGCTTGAGTGGTTTGAAACCTGCCTGCAGACACTATGAAATGAACGTTTTGCTCTACGACATACTTAAGACCAGAAGATATTTAAATGTGAGGTTTAAGCTGTCTGTCAAGCTGAAGTCATCCAAAAATGTTAAAGTGAGGCACGTTATGAATTGTGTCATAATTTTCTCATGTAGTACGTTCTACATTATTGGAAATGTAGTGAAGCGGCAATGTGGGTTTTAAAGCAATACACAGATCTTGGAACATTCACTTAAGCTGGGGAGTACATCTTAAAAAGTATTCCAAAATCGGGGGCATGAGTCGGGTCCCGTGAAGCATTTAATTTGTGGCCATTTATGTTTGTTCACATAATGCTGGAAATGGAGAGCAGATATGAAACGTGATGGAGCCTGCAGTCATTTGTGGATTGATAATAGTCATGTGCAAGTTCTAGCAGCATTGAATTAGAACTGCATTACGCCGGAACAGCAGTGTTTGTTTTGAGGCTGGCAGTGTTATTTTGACGGCTATCTGCAACCTTTGAATGTTCCGAGAGCATTGGCTTAATTTCTTTTATATTGTGAACCGCCAGCGTATGTTTGAAGTCACCGCCTAAACGAGATGCAAGAAGCAAGATGTGGCATTCGGGGGTGACCGTCGAGCCTTGGGAAGTATTTGGCTTTAGTCAAGTCAATTTTACCGATGTGAAGTGCTGGTGAAGACACGTGTAGATTTGAGCGAAAGACGTGGGGAAGCAACCTCAGTTTTGCCTACAACGAGTATGTTTATTTTCTTAAACGAAGTTGCCTATGCGCTAACATTTTCTCTTTGCAGCAGTTAATGAGCATTATTTCCTTTTGAATCCGAGAGGGATTCGGTGCACGCGCCACTCACCTTCATCTTGCTCCAGTGTTCCTCCTGCGTTATTGTCTCCTGGTGACGTCTGCATCGTTGCGCAGGGACAGAGAATGCAAGTTGGTGCCGTGAGCCATCCGCCTCTGCGTGGTAACGTGGCGCCATCTTGTGGAGGCTTGCAGACATTGATTTCCTTTATGCCCTACGTAATTTTGCCAACCACGTTTTTTTTTGGTTGTCAAAGTCATTAAAGTTTTGAAAGCACCGTTCTGACAGTCCAACCTCTGGTGCTCTTCAACTTGTACACGATTTGCCCACGATTTTGCTGCATCTGATGAATAACTTACAAAGTCTTGTTTTGGGGGCTGTTATGAACAGGTTCTATTTCCGCATGCTGAATTTCTCATCGGAGCATGGCATAATGGTGTTCAATCTACACTTGAATTGACGACAACGGTGACTACTTTTGTGTTGTTTTAGTTTATTGTTTTTGGTAAAAATCTCCTAAACAAGCATGAAGAAATTTACATAGTTTACCTGCACAGTTAATGTATGTTGTACGGTAGTAATGTTATGCAAGACCTTTTAACCATAATTTAATGTGAATGTACTTATGTATTATTTTAGCAATTCTGTTGTTTACATGCTGAGATTTTCTATACGTGCCTGGGGGTATGTACCGTGTTTTGTCTAAGCATGTTTGGTGGGTCGTGTACCCCGTGTTGTATTTTTTTTTGTTTGCCTCGCACGTCAGGGTTGCGTTGGCAGTGTCCCTCGCTTGTCATGGTTGCGTTGGGAGCGTATTTTTTTTTGCTTTTGCCTCGCACGTCATGGTTGCGTTGGGAGCGTCCTTCACACATCATGGTTGTGTTGTGAATTTGTTTTGCCTCGCACGTCAGGTTTGCGTTGGCAGTGTCCCTCGCACGTCATGGTTGCGTTGGAAGCGTCCCTCACACGTCATGGTTGTGTTGTGAATTTGTTTTGCCTCGCACGTCAGGGTTGCGTTGGCAGTGTCCCTCGCACGTCAAGGTTGCGTTGGGAATATCCCTCACACATCAGGGTTGTGTTGGGAAGGTGCTTTGCTTCGCACGTCAGGGCTGCATTGGCAGAGTACTCAATAATTCGTTTTGTAGTTGTCGAGTGCATATATTTTATCTTTTACCTCACACGTCAAGGTTGCATAGGCAGTGCACTAGCTATTAAATTGTAATGTTGGCCTACATTACATTTTTGTTCTCCCTCGCACATCAGTTATTGTACGTTATTACATCCATACTGGAACATGTGCACGTTTTTCTTACATGTTTTTTAAGCAGAGGGAGATAGGTGTGTTGTGATGTTCTTCAGGGTGTACTGGGTAAGTGTTTTGAGTGCATTTTCCCTGAAACTTTTACAATATGTTTTGTTTGCATCCTGCATGAAACATGTGCAGTTTTTAATGTGATCTTACATGTTTCAATACCATTCTATATGAAGAACAAAATTATTATGATATATTTTCTTATGTGATCTAGAGAGAAATCATTTATCTCTTATCATTTTATTTGATCTTGTCGATCTTAATATCCTAAAATGCTGATTGATTGATGTTGTGATCTAGGTATGTATTTACTTATCTAAAGTGATTTTCGTGATCTAATCGATTTTATTTCCTAGTGACGAAATGTGATATTGTTCCTTCAATTTGCTATTTGTTGTTTTAATTGTTTCTAAAGGAAGAAGATATGTTACATCCTATACTTACTTGTCCTGGCTGCTCAGCCTGCATGAGTGTGATGTCATGGAATGTTGGGTGTGTGTGCATGCTTTGAAGAAGTGGATCAGTTGGATTGAGTGGGGCTGAGCAGCAGGATGCTGCTCCCGGTGGGGCAATCCTGTACCATCTTTCTTGAACAATAAATCTACCTAACTACATCCTTGGCTCCTGGTCTACCTATGACGACAGCACTTTCTTCAGTTACAAAACTGTGCAGCTTCATTGAAGAGAACACACTTCAATTTTGGCGACAAGCTTGGGATGATAAGCCTAACTTGCCGCCCACACTACCACAATTGTATTGTATTGTATTGTATCATAGATTTGTATAGCACAGACTGTCACCCTACTGGTATCCACCTATCAGGTGGCACCAGCAAAACAGAAATCCTATTTGTTAATGTTAATGTTAACGTTAATGTTATTTATAGAGTGCAGACTGATACCCGAATGTGTCCTGGCGCTGTTAAAAGACCTACAGAGAGCTGAGCGTTGAGACATCCAGTTATTTAGAAAAAAGCCACGTTTACAAAGTAAAGAGCTTGTTTTACTCATTCCTAGGGAAGAGCCAGGTCTTTAAGCTTTTCCTGAAGAGAAATAGGGAATTAGATTGTCTAATACTCTGGGGCAGATCATTCCAGAGGCATGAAGCTGCTACTCCAAAAGCTCTGCCTCCCATCCTGGTTTTCTTGAATCTGGAAGCAGTTACCAGATTTGCACTGGAAGAACATAGGTTTCTCACAGGATTATACCAGGTGAGTTTCTCCTGCAGAGGTACTGGGCCCAAGCCGTGTACTGCTCTGAATACAGTACAGAGAGAATTAAAATGAATTCTCTCCGTAATGGGTAGCCAATGCAAGTCCTTGAAAGCCAACGTCGTTGAAGATCTAGGCTGCCTGTTTAACACCAGTTTTGCTGCTATAGACTGGATTTTCTGAAATTTCTGCTTGTGGAGCTCTTAGGTACAGAGAATTGCAGCAATCCAGTCTGCTTAAAATTATATTCCTCACTTCAAGAGGTCTAGTGGCGCTAGGTAGTAGTGGGAGAATCTGGCGAAGCGCTCTTAGCAAGGAGAAGCAGATACTAACTGTTGTATTCGCTTGTGACTCCATTTGGAGGTTGTCATCTACTAAGAGCCCTAGGTTACACACTGTTTTAACTGGAACCGGTGGTTTGTCCTTAGGTGTGAGTCTGAACTCCAGCGGCATTTGCCAAAACATTTTAGCCGTGTAGCAGTACACAACCTCAGTTTTTCCCCCATTAAATTGTAGGGAGTTTGGCCTAAGCCAATTGGAGGTCTGTTGCATACACTCCTGGAATGTATCCATAGTTACTGCTTGATTCTCTTCCAGGGAAAACACCAATTGGGTGTCGTCCGCGTAATTAACTAGGTCAATTCCGAAAGACTTGATAATGGGGAACAAAGGGCGCAAGTATATGTTAAATAGAATGGGGCTTATTGCGGAGCCCTGCGGCACCCCATGGCGCACCGGGGTATTAGTGGATGTGAACGGTTTAATGGTCACAACCTGTTGTCTACCCGTCAAATAAGATTGCAGCCACTTCAGTGCTCGTCCTTTCACACCTATATTCTCCAGTCTTTTCAGCAGTATTATATGGTTCACCGTGTCGAATGCGGCCGACATGTCTAGTAACACTAGTACAGATGGATTACCACTGTCAGCTCGCATTCTTAGATTGTCCAGTACGGTCACTAGGGCTGTTTCAGTTCCGTGTCCTTGTCGGAACCCAAACTGGTCCTTGTCTAAGAGATGATTTTCCTCTAGATAAAGGGACAGAGATTTACTAACTGCCTTCTCCAGGATTTTGACCGGGTATGGCAGGAGAGAGATTGGTCTGAAGTTCATTGGACTTGTAGGGTCAAGAGACGGTTTCTGAAACAGCGGAGTCACCATTGCCTGCTTCCAAACTTCTGGGACCATTCCTTCTTCCAGTGACTGGCAGCAAATCTGCTCCAGCCAGGGGAATAATTCTTGCCGAAACTCCTTCCAAATCCTATGTGGAAGAGGGTCTGGAGGAGAGCCCGAGGATACACTTTGGGCAAGGCTGTTAAATGTATCCTCGGTAAGAGGTTGAAAACACTCTAAAGCGGGCAAATGTTTCTATCTGTGACTCATCGGCTGGTGTCTGAAGTAATTTATCCTGACAGCTGCTGTTGCTGGGGTTGAAACCCCCAACAATTTTGATGATCTTCTCGTCAAAATGGGCAACAATGTCATCACAGAGTTTTTGCGTTGCGACCACCTTATTGCCCGTACAGAGTGGATTGGATAAGTCCTTTATAATATTAAAAAGCGCTTTAGTACTGTTGGGCGCTTGCAGGATGGATTTAGCATAAAATTCTGCTTTGGACCTAGAAATAGTTTCCTTATACAGAGCTTGCAATAGTTTCAACTCTTTTTTATCTGACTCTATATACGACCTTCTCCATTTCCTCTCGGCCTGTTTGCATTTTTTACACATCAATTTCAACTCCTCACTGTACCAAGGGGCTGAGGGCTTCTTTATATTCTTCAATCTTTTTACTGGGACAATGAGATCCAGGGTACCGTTTATATAGTTACAGTAGATTTGATAGTTTTCTTCTACTGAGTCGTTAGGGGCATCTTCCCTTACGATAGGTCACTGACCGATTTGCGTAATTCACTAAACTAGGCAGTATTATGCTGAAGTGGATTAGAAAATGGTCAGTCCAACTTTGGGGCAGTACATCCATCACCTTTGTCTCATTCCGATTAGCAAACAGGAGGTCTAAGACATGCCCTCCTTGGTGAGTTGGCTGATGTACCAGCTGATGTAGGCTGAGACTTTCACAGGTTTGCCTCAAATTTCTCAGATGGGGTCCTAGGTTCCCGATAACCCAGAGATTGAAGGGGCATATCAGCAACAACCGGCGATAATTATCGCTAAGCGCACTTAGCGCTAGTATAATTATCGCCGGCTATTGCTGGATTCTATCGCGGAGATAGCGTGCTATCAGCAACGCATATCTCCAAAGCAATAGAAATCCAAGCGTTAGCTACAATACAGTGCGATTATCGCTGGAAAGCCGGCGATAATCGCACTGCAACAGGCGATACCTTGCTGATAGGGCAGGATGGACTTAGCCATGTAATCCACCTCCCATTAGATTACATCAGCAGGCGTACAGAAACCTGCGTTAAGCGCGGTTAGCGCTTCTTTTATTATCGCTAAGCAGGTTAGCGATTTCCTTGTTAATTGGAGAAATGTCATTTAGCGTCATTCTCCACGTAATTTTGGCAAGGTACGCCCACTTTGCATCTCATTAGAGATGCAAAGCTGGGCATTAAGGGAAAGGGCGCTAAGGCAAGGATTCACGCGATAGCGTGACCTTGCTGATAAGGCGATAATATTATGGCCGCTTTTCGGCCAAAAACGGACGCAAAAGCGGCGATAATTTTATTGTGCCACATTGATGATATGCCCTGAAGTCCCCTAATATAACCATTCTTGAGTGCGCTAAGGTCAGGTCAGCGAGGGTGTCGAACGGGGCTTGATATTGGGTATTTAGATCCGGGGGTCTTTAACAAACTACTCCTGTTAGCAATCTTCCTCTTGCCTCTTGCAATGAGAAGCCTAGTAATTCAATACCCTCAACATCATCGAAATGTAATGGAGCAAAATCTCATTTTTCTTTAAAAATCACCCCAACCACCCCTCCTCTCCCAGAAGACCTTGGTTTATGAAAGATTTTGTATCCTCCTGGGCATGCGAAGCCCAGCTCTACGGAGGAGTCGGTGCTAGTCATCTAGGTCCAAGCACTCTAACATATTTGACACCTCCTGGTAATGCTTCCTCAAGGACCTGCTATTAATCAAACCACACTTTAGTATATCTTTGGTCTGGTCAGCAACAGTAGTAATATTGTTATTGGTCACAGCTACTTGTGTCCCCCTAACATCACTCTTGCCTATCTACAGGGGTTGTTCCCTGGGATAGCATAATATGCCGTGTTCTTGAGTGGAACAGGCAGCATGGCTGGCACTGAGCGTGACCGAGGCGCGGACGGGCGCAGACGGGCTTGCCTGTGGCACGCCTCTGGCGCGCCCGCTGCGCGCACGCGCGCTCCATGCTTGCATCACCCTCCCTAAATAGGGAGGCATGTGCTAAGCGACCAACCACTAGCGTGCTGACCAAAATGGCTCTGATTGGGAGATGCGAGTATCGGATACTTCCCGCTAAGCAGCGAGATGCAGGATTGTTTTTTAAAGTGCGGGTAAGTGGTCTTATTGGTGCTAATTTAAAAGGTTAAAAAGCTACTATCAGCAATGAAATACAACTTTACAATTCCCTCTATTCCCAAACCTCATGTATCAGCAGCATACAAAGCGATGATAGTTTAAAAAAAAAAATTATTTAGCAAAATCGAGCGAGCAGCAGATAGAGTTTTGGGCTGTAAGTCTACGGTGTTCTAGGGCGTTATCATTTTCTTCTTTTGCCTCTGTATGCCAATTTTGATCTCACTGGACTCTCTGCACAGTATATTTCCTTTTAGTACTATATATAGAGAGCCAGCTTCCTACATCCTACATCCTCCCTTCCCAGCCCTGGCTCCAGAATCACTAGAGTGGGGTAATCAATCCTTTGTGTGGGGACAGGACACTACCCATTCAGGCCAACAATGAACCGTCAGGATGCTGATGGCGCTCAGTCACACCTACCCTTCCTTTGTGTGTCTATGTCTAGAGGGAATGCACAAAGGCCAGCTGTCACCCACCCCAGACATGTATTTGAGACAGGCTGAAGGCACACAAAGCTTTAAGAGCAGAGAAATGCCATCTTTCTAAAAGTGGCATTTCTAAAGTAGTAATGTTAAATCCAACTTTGCTAGCAAAGACAATTTATCATTACCATTCCAGTGATATAAAACATGGTAGAGCTACTCCTTCTCAATCAGAAATTACAGCTTAAAAGTGTACTAAGGAATTCCTAATGTTAACATATGAGTGGGTAGGCCTCACAGTAGTGATAAAATTAATGTAGGTATTTTTCACTACTAGGACATGGAAAACTTGAAAGTGCTTGTCCTACCTTTTGTTTACACAGCACCCTGCCTTATGGCTATCTAGGGCCTACCTTAGGACTTATTTATATGTCATAAAAGGGGAGTTTAAGGCTTAGCAGGGGGTATAAATTGCCAAGTCGACATAGCAGTGTAAACTGCACACACAGGCTGTATAGTGGCAGGCCTAAGACATGCTTAAGGGGCTACTTGTGTGGGTGGCACAATCAGTGTTGTAGGTTCACTAGTAGCATTTAACTAACATGCCTTGGGCACCGGTAGTACACACTATTAGGAACTTACAGATAAATTAAATACACCAATTGTGGGTAAATCAATGAAACCAGGTTTAGG
Organism: Triturus cristatus; assembly: GCF_964204655.1. Lineage (NCBI taxonomy): Eukaryota > Metazoa > Chordata > Amphibia > Caudata > Salamandridae > Triturus > Triturus cristatus. The sequence goes on from NC_140585.1 coordinate 3,877,358, forward strand.
GAAGAAGCACATGCACCTTAGCACTGATTAGCAGTGGTAAAGTGCTCAGAGTCCTAAGGCCAACAAAAGAATACAGCAAAAAGAGGAGGTAAAAAGGCAAATAGTTTAGGGAAGACCGCTCTAAGGCTGTCAGATCTAACATAAACTGATTAGAGTAACCATTTGGTACCTTTAAATTTATAGGGATATTATTGTTTGTGATACCAGTTTCTCTATGTATGAACTTACCCAAGGTCCCGGGCGACTCTTGGGTTCCCTTGTTAGCTGTAACTCTGATAGTGCTGCTCAGACCATTTCCCTGGCATCGTTTTCAGCTTGATGTTGAAAGATCAGAAGAGATCCCAATTTTATGTAACACTTTGTTGTTCTTTGTTTTCCTCCACAGGAGCAACAAGATGTTCATACCAATGACAAGGAACTTAAAGAGAGGCGTGTTCTTGACAGTTTCTACCATACTAATTCTCTCTTTTTGCATTCATCGTATGCTGCTACAGGTAGGACACACATGGTCAGAGGACAGATTTCAGACTGAGGGATTTGCTTTTGACGTTACCAGGGCTCAACATGGTTTGTAGATGTGCTATGTGCAGAATGAGGGTGTATGACTAGATACATGAGGCTCAGAGGAACTATCTCTCCCCGGAGTGATAGTTCCTCTTATGAGTAAAGAGGTGATTTTGAGGGAAGGGTTAAATGTGCATCCAAATTGCTTTACAAGAAGAATGCATCCAGAGTAGGTCTGTTTATGTAACAGTTTCGTTGGGACGGGTGACTCAGGAGTCGGGTATGCTGACGAAAGGTCATGCTTCTCTGGTGGCCCACTTCTTCTGAGAGGTGCTGATGAGGTGAGGTGATGGTTTTAGACACAATTCCCACCCATGCTTCTCCGACGAGGTACTCTTGTCTGACCCATTTCCTGACCAGGCTTCTCCTGTGAGTTGCAGAAGTTACAATGCTCTGCACTCATGCCTATCCTGTGAATGTTTTTTTCTTGGAATTTGCAAATTCCAGCATTTTTTCTCCCACATTATTTACTAATGTTTTTCTTCTTCCGTGGGGTGCTGATGTCCAGGTTTCCTACTATTCATGCGTGACCTATGTTTGGTTTCTCCTGCGTGGTGCACATGCCAGAACTGCTTCCTACCCTTGCTTTGCCTGTGGTTGGCTTCTCCTATCAGAGGCTGTTATTGCATTTGCCTCAGTTTTATACTTCACTGGGAGCTGACTTCTGCTGTGAGGTGCTGATGGCAATCACCATCTGCTCATGCTTCACATGTGGATGGCTTCTCCTGCAATTTGAAAAGGTCGGAGTCAGTTCTCACTCATATTTGCCCCTGGTTGACTTCTCCTGTGAGGTGGAGATGTTAGACCCATTTCCTGTGAGCTGAAGAAGTTAGAGTCTCTTCTGGTCATGCTTCCCATGTGAGGTGGTGACATTTCTGTTATTGTTTTTCATGTGGGGTACATCCACTTCGGTGCTCCCTTTTGTTGTTTGTGATATGATGCGGTGGTCTCTCTGTGTGCGTGTGAGGATTTCCCCAATCCTTCTGCTAGAAAGAGATAGGTTACACCAGTAAACAGTTGGCCAACATAAAACTCTAACTGGACAGAGTTGAGCTGGTTATGTTAAAAGGCGAGTTGTGCCGTTTTAAAGAACACTACATAGTGACGCAGTAACTGTCCACTTCCTCGCTCAGAACCCAGCTACCCCCTCCTCATCCTAACCCCCCAAACTCTAATTGCTGGATCTCAGCCTGTACAGAACACCACAGGCTCATGCTCTACATACACATATGTGTGGGTTTGGTACATTGCATTAAATGCTATTCCAGTGGGAGGAAGTGTGCATAACCTTTGAAATTCACTGAAAAAACCATAGGTTTCAGGCACGTTATAGTTAGAAATTAGCATTTAAAAAACCTTAGAAATTCACTGAAAAAACCATAGGTTTTAGGGAAAGTTATAGTTAGTTGGACATTTCACTCGTACAAAACCAGAGAAATTCCCCCGTTATAGTTAGTTCAGCTAACTATAACTCGCGCCCCCGCAATGCACTGCTGATGAAGTCACATATTACATCACACATGACATGGTCAGTGACATCACTGATGACATCACTAATGACATCTCAAATGACATCACTGATGACATAATCCATGTGATAATTTGATGCATCTTCTCACACCCTAATTTAACCTTTGATACACCCACTCTAAATTACAGACTACCATTCTCAAAACCATAGACACTCCAACAGCAATAACTACATACACACTCACTGATTCTTAGGTTTACACACACATCCACTCACTCACCCGTACAGTCACTCATACTTATGGTCACTCAGTACAGGACTATCATATGCACTCATACACCTATTTAAATACTCACACACCACCACTCATCCATAGAGGTACTCACACATCCAGTCAGTCATTCAAATAATTAATCACACTGCCATTTACTCACCTATATAGTTATACACACACCATCTCAATCACTCATACAAATACTTACGCTCTTACACAATTACTGATACAAGCACACACTCATCCATACAGCTACTCTCACAATCACACACTCTCACTTATAGCCATTTATATACTCAAACACACATATATACTGCCTTTCACATATGTAGTTACTCACACATGTACCACAGAGATATACATTCACTCACTAACACACCCATACACACACTCACCCACCCATACAGTCCATCACAGATGCACTCTTGAAACCATGCACCCACTGAATCACCCACTCACACATCTATACACAGAGTCACACACACCCCACCCACATAAACACTCAGGCACCCATACAGATACTCAGACAACCAATCAATAACCCATATAGACACTCATGTAGCTATTCACAAACCCATGCAGCTGCTTACACACAACAGACAGACGGATACAGACAATCACACAGTTTAGTCACTCACCCATGCATTCAGTAAGATACGTTTAATCACTCACTTATAGAGTCAGTCATGCACCTACTAAATCATCCATTCAGACACTTATACACCCACTCATTCTTCAATACGCCTTTCCCTATATATATTAAACATATTTAAACTTTACAGAAACACAGAGTCACTGGATGATGTCATCAGTGATGTCATTTGAGATGTCATCAGTGATGTCATCAGTGATATCACAGACCATGTCATGAGTGATGTAATATGTGACGTCATCAGCAGTGCATTGCGGGGCGCGAGTTATAGTTAGCTGAACTAACTATAACGGGGGAATTTCTCTGGTTTTGTACGAGTGAAATGTCCAACTAACTATAACTTTCCCTAAAACCTTTGGTTTTTTCAGGGAATACATATATATACATAAACCTGTCATATAAATATAAAAATAAAATATATATAATAAATACAAATATTTAAATGAATAAATATTTGTAAAAAAATATTTTATCTTACATTAACAATAACAGTAAATAAAATGTTGGATAGCGTAGGGGATAAAATTACTATTCCCACTCCAGAGAGTGCAACAGTAGGGAAATTGTTTGATAATGAAGGGGAATAATTTACTATTTTCCACTCCAGCAATTGCAACAGTAGGGAAAGTGTTGGAGTCCATGGAGTGTAGCAGAAGGGAAAGTGTTGGATAGCAGAGGGGTTAACATTACTATTCCAATTCCAGTAATTGCAACAGTAGGGAAAGTGTTGGATAGCGGGTGGGTAAAAATTACTTTTCCCACTCCACTGAGCGCACCAGTCGTAAAAGTGTTGGATAGCGGGTGGGTAAAAATTACTATTCCAACTCCAGTGAGTGCAACAGTAGGGAAAGTGTTGGATAGCGAGTGGATAAAAATTACTATTCCCACTCCAGTGAGTGCAACAGTAGGGAAAGTGTTGGATAGCGGGGAGGTAAAAATGTATATTCCCACTTCAACAAGTGTAACAGTAGGGAAAGTGTTGGATAGCGGGTGGGTAAAAATTACTATTCCCACTCCAGCAAGTGCAACAGTAGGGAAAGTGTTGGATAGCGGGTGGAAAAAATAACTATTCCCACTCTAGCGAGTGCAGCAGTAGGGAAAGCGTTGGATAGCGGTGGGGGGAATTACTATTCCTATTGCAGTGAGTGTAACAGTAGGGAAAGTGTTGGATAGCGGAGGAAAATAATTTACTATTTCCACTCCACGGAGTGTAGCAGTAGGGAAAGTGTTGGATAGCAGAGGGGTTAAAATTACTATTCCCACTCCAGTGAATGCAACACAGGGAAAGTTCTGTCATATCGAGATTTAAACATCGATATTTTTTTATATCAATATTTAAAATTCGATCATCTGACTGCATACGTGCTCTCCTATCATGTAAACTCCATGTAATTACACAGTAGCATTGCTTTTTTGCAAAAGTCTACTTGGGAGAGACTCCAGTTAAAACCCTAGAAAAGTCCGACCCCCCCAGACATCGCTTGTTCGGGCTGTGTTAATGGAAGCCGGTACTGTAAAGGTTCATCACCCCTCATTGCTTCAGCTGGGGCCTGTGCTGGCACCTGGGACAGCTGTGGCAGTCAGCCTTAGAGGTGGGAGTAGATGACCCAGCAGTGGCAGTGACTTCTGCTCTCACAAGACAGGTTCTGGCCTTCCTTACTTACATGTTTTTACAAATTAAGTACAGTACAGCTGGATATTGGGTCACAACACATCATATTGCACGTTTCACTATTTATGAATCATGCCTCAACTTGAGCCTGGGTCCAGGAAAGCTTTATTTAGAAAAATGGAGGAACAAACTGTCTGCCTCATGCATTAATCTGACCACAAACTGACCGACTAATGGAACACGTGCAGTGGGCATCACCAGCAAACACAGGAGTAAATTAGGCACCGCCTCACCCTTCCACTAGAGGTCCTATCTGACACTCATCACCAGCAAACACAGGAGTAAATTAGGCACCGCCTCACCCTTCCACTAGAGGTCCTATCTGACGCTTTTAACCAGCAAACACAGGGGTAAATTAAGCACCACCTCACCCTTGCACCAGAGGTCCTGTCTGACTCTCATCACCAGCAAACACAGGAGTAAATTAAGCACCGCTTCACCCTTGCACCAGAGGTCCTGCCTGACCCTCATCACCAGCAAACACAGGAGTAAATTAAGCACTGCTTAACCCTTCCACTAGAGGTCCTAACTGACACTCATCACCAGCAAACACAGGAGTAAATTAAGCACCGCTTCACCCGTCCACTAGAGGTCCTACCTGACACTCATCACCAGCAAACACAGAAGTAAATTAAGCACTGCCTCACCCTTGCACCAGAGGTCCTGTCTGACTCTCATCACCAGCAAACACAGGAGTAAATTAAGCACCGCCTCACCCTTGCACCAGAGGTCCTGTCTGACACTCCTCACCAGCAAACACAGGGGTAAATTAAGCACTGCCTCACCCTTCCACTAGAGGTCCTGTCTGACACTCATCACCAGCAAACACAGGGGTAAATTAAGCACCGCCTCACCCTTCCACCAGAGGTCCTGCCTGACACTCATCTCTCAGCAAACACAGGGGTAAATTAAGCACCGCCTCACCCTTGCACCAGAGTTCCTGCCTGACACTCATCTCTCAGCAAACACAGGGGTAAATTAAGCACTGCCTCACCCTTGCACCAGAGGTCCTGCCTGATACTTATCACCAGCAAACACAGGGGTAAATTAAGCACCGCCTCACCCTTGCACCAGAGGTCCTGCCTGACACTCATCTCTCAGCAAACACAGGGGTAAATTAAGCACTGCCTCACCCTTGCACCAGAGGTCCTGCCTAATACTTATCACCAGCAAACACAGGGGTTAATTAAGCACCGCCTCACCCTTGCACCAGATGTCCTGCCTGACACTCACCACCAGCAAACACAGGGGTAAATTAAGCACCGCCTCACCCTTGCACCAGAGGTCCTGCCTGACACTCATCTCTCAGCAAACACAGGGGTAAATTAAGCACTGCCTCACCCTTGCACCAGAGGTCCTGCCTGATACTTATCACCAGCAAACACAGGGGTAAATTAAGCACCGCCTCACCCTTGCACCAGATGTCCTGCCTGACACTCACCACCAGCAAACACAGGGGTAAATTAAGAACCGCCTCACCCTTGCACCAGAGGTCCTGCCTGACACTCATCTCTCAGCAAACACAGGGGTAAATTAAGCACTGCCTCACCCCTGCACCAGAGGTCCTGCCTGACACTCATCACCAGCAAACACAGGGGTAAATTAAGCACCGCTTCACCCGTCCACTAGAGGTCCTGCCTGACTCTCATCACCAGCAAACACAGGAGTAAATGAAGCACTGCCTCACCCCTGCACCAGAGGTCCTGCCTGACACTCATCACCAGCAAACACAGGGGTAAATTAAGCACCGCTTCACCCTTGCACCAGAGGTCCTGTCTGACACTCATCACCAGCAAACACAGGAGTAAATGAAGCACCACCTCACCCTTGCACCAGAGGTCCTGTCTGACACTCATCTCGCAGCAGTCACCTGAGGTGGTATGGGGGTGCAGGAGCTGGAGGAGACCCCAACCGTTCAATGACTGGGCCCCTCAATCCCTATATTTCTTTCACACTTTACAACTCCAGGTTTGAGCCTGAAATTGCATTAATTGTAGCATTGCCTGTCTTGTTAGCACCAAGAGATGAGCATCTCCATCTGGAGCAGAAAGTGTCCCTCTCCCATGAATACCAATGTGAGTGTTTTGTCGTAAATAAAGTATTACGCACTCATAATTTCTATAGGTATCAATAGGATCATGCATAAAGCAAGAGGCTGAGTCCGTGGTATCAGGTTCAAAAGGGCTTTATTCCAATAACTCGAGTTATAGGGAGAATGGTTCAATCACCACAAGGGATCAGGAAGGGTCTTCTGCCACTTTATTCACAGAGTACAGTATATATACATTCAATATTATACGTAAGCAGGAGCGCTTCAGGCAGAGCAAGAGAGAATGAGATAAGAGCATGTGGGCGTGTAAGTAGGCGTGAAGGTGGGCGTCCATGTGGGCGTCCACTTGATGAGTCATAGGTGAGTGTCATAGGTGGGTGGGTACCTGGAGGGGGTTGCGTGATCAGCTGGAACTTTACTGGAACTTGCCTTACTTGTGCTCAACTCGAGCATGATGTGTAACTGATGTGTAACTGGGGGAAGGTTGCTGTGCAGTCAGGGAGTCTGGAAGAGAGGCCTTCAGTGTCAGGACGACCAGCACATCTTGTATTATCTGATATCTAAAGTCCGGAGCAGGAACTGATCTGTGACATAGGTTGCCCATCACCAAGAGCCGATGTGGCTTCTATTTCTTTATTCACTGCGTGGGCCTTACATGGGGGCTATGGGCTTTTCACTGACGTGAGCTTTGCAATCACACAAAAGGAGACAGAAAGGCTAGGCTCTATCCTTTGCAGGCGGGTTTTGTTTATTCCTCCTTTTCCAGGCAGGAATGTGATTCAGTAGGAGTAAGCAGATAACCATGCTCAATACTGTCTTGGCACTCCGGACAGGGCCCCTTTGGCTGAGGCCCAAGTGTGCGAGGCCAAGGATACGCAGCTGCAGCTCTCAGAGCATCTGAGGCCTGAAACCTCCTTTCGGCTCTGGCTGAGCCACAAAAATGGGCTTTCATGAAAATGACACGAGTGCAGGAAAACATGATGCAAAACGTGTAGGCCTCAGTGCAGATTTATCGTTTCTCTCATGGGAGACTTGATGATGGCAGGCCACGTTTATAGCATAAGCATAAGCATCATGGTTGACAGGCCATGGAGGGAAAATGCATGGCATACATGCATGTGCACATAAACGACGGGGAACACATAGGGGACACATAGGCCTCATAATTTTTATTTCCTCATTCCCTCCTTGTCCCCTAGTCGACCCTTCATGTCACATCTATTCTCATGAGATAGTCGATCTGTTCTTGCAGCATTATTTCTGACACACAGGACCAGCAAGAATAATCAAAAATGAAAAACACACGAACATTTCTTTTTGGAAAGGTGTTATGCATCTATTTTCAACACAATGTACCCTTATTTCCTATTTGAAGGCGCATATCTCATCTTTCTTCTCATACTTGTAACCTTTGGATCATTTTGCCAATCCAACTGGTGGCAGCTTTGGGCCACAATTTCCACTGTGAAAATTGTCTGAATTTGAAAATCGTTTTTATATAGGCATATAGCCTTTAAAATTTCAAGCAAGAGCATCATTTTACTTTTTGTTCTAGAATCAATTCAACAGTAGTTAAGAAAGAAAAACAACAGTTTTCCATAGACATTTCCTCGGGGCACTAGTCTTGCACAGAATAGAACAAAGGAAGGCTTCTGGAGTTTCATTTCTCAGCTGCCCTGTCTGTATCAGAGAAGCTAAAAATAGCCCCTCAGCCCGGCTTGAGCCTGGGCTGCCAGCCATCTGTTTTCTATCTATTCCTGGCCCTCAAGGCTCTTCGGCTGCAGGCATTACACAGATGCTATGTCAGAGAAGCTTTCTAAGCAGTGATTTCACCTCCCGTTTTCCGCTCCTTTTCCTAGCCCCCACCTTACAGGCTTCAAGGTCAGAATCTGCCTTCGATTTCTGCATCACATTCTGCGCTCTTTAGCCCCCACCTTCTCCTCACTCTGAAGCTGTCAAAGACAAAAAGTCTTCCCAATTCCATATAAACTGCAATAATTCGCCCTATTGAAAAATTGTTTTTGATATACCATTTGTTTTCAGGGGATCGTAATCTTATTTTTCCAATCTCAGATTAGTAAAACGCTCACGGTTAATAATGTACAGCACATAACTTACTAGCACAGAGCAGAGATTGGGTATTACTTCGCACAATGGTATTTATTTTATCAACCTCTAATGGGTGGGAGTCTCTGCATGTTCAGCGTGAATCAGGACCCACAACCTGACATTCTTTGGCATCACCGTTGATGGATGTCATTAAGGCAAACCATGCTCCGCAAGAACCATTATGGGAGAACGGAAAAGGGAAAAGAGGCAACACTCCCTTCACCTTCTGATACGGGGGAAGTCGGCCACAGACCCAGCAGTCTGTAGCATTGCTAGTCTGATGTGAATGGTGCAGCATCTGAATAAAGGTATTGTTGCGCAGGGCAAGTCGATATGATAGCTCATGGGATGGCAGATCACTAAACGTGTGCTTTATGGTATCATTAGTGGAGGAGTGTAAGAGTGAGGCAATAGGAGGAAAAATAGCATGTAGTATTAAGCTGATACATATTATCGTGATGCACAGAAGAGATAGAAAAATCAAAGTCACTATACATCTACTACGTAATATTTTACAGTATTTGTGTTTCATCTTGCTCTTTTTATCATTATCATTGTCCGAGATCTTATGCAAGCCAGAATACATGTTCAACCGCTTCACCACCTAGTGGACTTAATTGATCAAACGGGGTCTGACTTTTTAGATCTAAGTTTAGCTTTGTACTCCTGCTGAGGAGTCTCCTCTAGTAAAGGGGGCTCAAAGTCTGAATAGTTTGTTTCCTTTTTAAAAGAGTCGTTATTCCCGAAGTAGCGTTTACAATGGTAAAGATGTAACCATCCTTTCCGTCCTTCGACTTTAACGGCTGTCCTCGTGGTCAATAGCACTAACTTCGGCGCCTTCCACCTCGGCTCAAGAGGACTCGTTCTATCAAAGTTCCTTATTCAAATATAATCCCCAGGAGCGATGGAGTGTTCCTTGACCTGGGTGTTGTCAGGGAAGGCGGCAGCAACCTGCGAACGACAAGAGAGTAGTGCAGACATCAAGGAAGCCAGGTAATCTGTCAGCATGTTACTATCAACATCAGTAATCTTTTTAGGCATCGGAGTGCCCCACATATTCGGTGGTCTACCGAAGACCACCTCGTAAGGAGATAAGCCTGTTCTAGAATGGGCTACCATTCGCATGTAAAAGAGGGCAACCGGCAGGGCTACCATCCAATCTACACCTTTTTCTGCACAAATCTTTGCTAGTTTTGTCTTTAAGGTCTGATTGTGTCTTTCTACAAGGCCTGCTGCTTCAGGATGTCGTACACAATGGAACTTCCAGGTATACCCTAACAGAAGGGACACCTGTTTCATGAGTTCAGAGGAGAAAGGCTGACCGTTGTCGGAATATACGACACGCGGTAATCCATAACGTGGGAAAAACTCTCGCACCAATTGTCTGGCGGTAGTTACAGCAGTATAATCAGGGACTGGAAAAGCTTCTGTCCATCTTGTGAGTGAACATACGACTACCAGGACATATTTGTAACCTCTACATCTGTTCATTTGGATATAATCCATTTGGAGGACTTCAAAAGGATGGTCAGGTGGATGGAATCCACCTTGTTCCATCGGAATGCCTTTACCTGGATTGAATTGGCAACAGATCATACATGTTCTGACTTTTTGTTTCGCTGCTGCACGCAGGTGCTTGTTGGACCAGATATTCTGTAAGCTGTCTAACATTGCTTTCTCTCCTAAGTGTGCAGGACTATGTGCGGTATTTATGATCACTTGTACCATCGAATCAGGAAGAAACCATGTTGCTCTTCCCTTAGTCATCCAACCCTGATCAGTCAGTACCCCTCCTTGTTCCGACCATTTCTTTAATTCGTCTAGAGTAGCATGTGTCTGTATGTCTCGTACATCCCTGGAAGGATCCCTGACTGTCATGGCTTTGGTCATTGATGGTACCTGTGAGTTCGTCATGTCTAGTGGGGTCTGAGCTGTCTGTTTAGCAGTTTGGTCTGCCAGATCGTTGCCTTGAGAAATGGTATCTGTGGCTTTAGTATGTGCTTTGCATTTCAGGATAGCTATGGCTGTCGGTAAATGTATCGCTTCCAGAAGGGCTTGAATAAGGGGGCCATGCTGTATCTTGGCCCCGTGAGAGGTCAAGAAACCTCTTTCTCTCCACAGTACTCCGAAATTATGAACTACCCCGAATGCGTATTGTGAATCGGTGTAAATGTTTGCTCTCAAGTGCTTAGCTCTTATGCACGCTTGTGTCAGGGCGATGAGCTCTGCTGCTTGTGCTGACAGTATGTCTATTCTTTTAGTCTCTATGATTTTAGTAGCAGTGGTCACTGCATACGCTGCCACTAATTCTCCCGCCCCCGTCCTCATGCATGAGCCGTCAACATAGAGTGTTAGGTCAGGGTCTGGGAGTGCAACGTCTGTCAAGTCTTGTCTTGGCTTAGTCACGGTATGTATTACTTCAACACAGTCATGTGGTGGAACGTTTTCTGTACTGGAGGGCAAAAGAGTAGCAGGATTCAGTAAGTTGCATCGTCTGATCTCTATGTGTGGTTGAAATAACGTCAGCTCATAACCTGTCAGTCTCGCTACAGTCAGGTGTTGGGTTTGTGTCCGGTTCAAGAGAACCTCCACTGCGTGCGGTACTTGTACTGTCAGGGGGTGGCCCAGCACTATCGAGTCACTTTGTCTTATGGCTAAGGCCGTTGCTGCAACAGATTTTAGGCACGCAGGCAAAGCCTGGGCTACTGGGTCCAATGTACTAGAAAAATAAGCACAGGGCTTGTGTTTTCCTGCATGATCTTGTGTTAGGACAGATAGTGCTGTTCCATCCCGCTCTGTCACAAAAAGCATAAAAGATTTGTTGTAATCAGGGATCGCTAAAACTGGTGCTTGACATAAAGCTCTTTTTAATTCTTCAAATGCCACAGTGTGTTCTTGTGTCCAAGGGAGGACATTAGTAGAAGCTGCCTCCTGTGTCGTCAACTGTATTAGGGGCTTGGCTATGTAAGCATACTGGGGGATCCACTGCCTGCAATATGAAGTGAGGCCAATGAATGCACGTACCTCCTTTTGTGTCTTGGGCTGTGAAAGGCCAGAAATCAATTGAATACGTTCTGGTGTCAGTCGCCTACCCTCCTTGGATAGCAAGTGCCCAAGGTACGCCACTTGCTGTTCACAGAATTGTAGCTTTGAAGGGGACACTTTGTGCCCCTTGTCAGCCAGGAAGTGTAAAACCGCGAGTGATGCATCTTCACAGTCAGTTTCCGATCTTGCAGTGATGAGAATGTCATCTACGTACTGTATCAGTGCTGTAGTGGTAGGCACATGAATACTGTCTAGTTGTCGTTTAAGTGTCTGACTGTAGATGCTAGGACTTTCTGTGAAGCCCTGTGGTGTTCTTGTGAATCTGAAGCTGCAGCCTTTTAAACTGAAACCAAAAAGATATTGGCTGTCTGGATGTATTGGGATACTGAAAAATGCGTTCTTCAGATCGATAACTGTAAAGAACGTAGCCTCTGCATCAATAGCAGTCAATAATGAAGAAATGTCCGGGACCACAGGGTACTGTGGCACTACACATTTGTTTAATTCTCGCAGGTCCACAACTAATCTATAGACAGGCGATGCATTGGGATCAGTTCGCTTAAGAATAGGAAGAACAGGTGAGTTGCATACG